>NC_083109.1:18962744-19562744 GCF_949774975.1 Lagenorhynchus albirostris
GGGAGCATCAAAGACTACTCTCAAAATGTTCAACCCAAGGACAGAAATACCAGTGACAGTTAACAGACAATTCTGAGGGTTCTAAGAGAACTAGGCAGGATATTTCTTCAGAGCAGCTCATCATACTTGACTGCATAAAGGGCAAAGGCATAGTGTTGTGCTGTGTAGAGTGATAGACACCTATTAGCCCTACCTAGATGTTGATGGCAGACTAATTAATCCTCAACCAAGTACTAAATACTATTTCTAGCAATGAGCAGCTTGTCAGCTTGCATTATGTCACTAAAATAAAATACTACCATTCAAGTCAGGCTTTTCCAGTAACTCTTACAAAGAGTAGCTCCTTAGAAGTGAAGTTCAGATAAAAACAAAAACATTAGGCTTGTGGACCAAGTGCTGTGACCTATGTAGATGGACCTTTTTGGGACCATGTCTCAAAGGGAGACAAGGGAGATAAGACAGCCCCTTTCTCACGGCACTTTTTCAGCACCAAATGGGCCTTTTAAGAGTTATGTAAACACCTGAGAGCCCTTTCCCCAAACCATACGATGACAATAAAACAAAATGAAACAAACAAAAAGGATTATACAGCACAAGATCCTTCCTCACTTTCTATTCCTAAATAGAAGCAGACTCTTTCCTTGGCCAAGAATTGGACAACCTTAGAACAACTCACCATCATAGTAAAACTTGACATTCTCTGGAAGAGGTTCATATGGTGGAGCAAATACAGGACCTTTATGTTCTAGGAATTTCCACTTGATGCCTTCAGGATAGCGCTCTTCTTCCCACCTTTAAAAGACAAAGTACAACCTCATTTAGTGATCACTTCACCTAATATAGAGATTATCACCTATTAAATGCCAAAATAATTATCTGCTCAACTGATTGGTGCTCTGGAATGACTCTCGGCCCCACATTCAAGGCCTGGGTCAAAAAAAGCCAGAATCCTTCACTTTGTAAAAGCCAATACTCACAACAAATATGATGGAATAATCAGGTGAATGGAGGAAAATACATTTCAGCAGTTTAGTCCAAAGATATTGAGTACATGAGATCATTATTCAGCAATAAGTAGGGGATATGGACATGGAAACAGCTGTTTTATCACAATGATATAACAGTAAGCCACAACGGTGTACATGACAGAGGTATTATTTATACAGCTGATACACAGGAAAAGGCCTCCTGGGAATGGAGATGCCAGGTGAAGGTGTAAGGGAAAACAACCCTTTGAGAAAGTACACAATGACTATCATCCCATGTAATAGTTCCCTAGTATCCTTCAAATACTCAGACCATATTAAAAACATCCCTATTATATCCAAAAAGTATTTTATAGACTAGGATACAATTAAGGACCACACACTGCAATTGGTTGATAGGTCTCAAAGTCTTTCTTTCTCTAGAATTAGACAAACCTTCTCACCACCACCACCACCATTTTGTTTTTTAAAGAGTCAGTCAGTTGTCTTACAGATAGAATAAGATAAGTCAGTCAGTTGTCTTACAGATAGAATAATTTAAAACTTCACAGATTTTAATCTTTGGTATTCCTATCTTAAAATGAAAAGTCCTACAGTTCTACAGAATTATTCAGGAGGCCAGTTATGCATATTCTATTACTTCCTGTCATCTTCCAACGCCAATGTTTTAAAGTTCAGAAACATCAAATAAAAATTACATGTATCAAACACTGTGCTGTAACAATAGCATTACTATAAAACCAAGGTCAATATATATGGTCAAATAATTTTTGACAAGGGTGCTGATTATTAGGAAAATGTAAATCAAAACCATGAGATAGCACTCTCACCCACTAGGATAGCTATTCTTAAAAAACAAAAACAAACCAGAAATAACAAGTGTTGATAAGGATGTGGAGAAACTGGAACTCTTGTGCACTGCTGGTGGGAATGAAGCGGGTGCAGCTGTAGAAAACAATATGGCGGTTCTTCAAAAAGTTAAACATAGAATTACCATATGATCTAGAAACTTCACTCCTGGGAGTACACTCAAGAGGACTGAAAGCAGGCATTCAAACAAATATTTGTACACAAATGTTCACAGAAGCACTATTCACAACTTCCAAAAGGTAGAAACAACCTAAGCATCCATTAACAGATGAGTGGATAAATAAAAAGTAGTCTATACATACAATGGAATATTACTCAGCCTGAAACAGGAAGAAAATTCTGACATGCTACAACATGAATGAACCTTGAGGACATTTTCTTAAGTAAAATAATCCAGCCACCAAAGGCCAGATATTGTGATTCCACTGATACAAGGTACCTAGATTAATCAAATTCACAGAGACAGAAAGCAGAATGGTAGTTACTGATGGCGAGAAAAGGGGGAATGAAGGAGGGTTATTGTTTAAAAAAGAGTTTCAGTTTCGCAAGGTGATGGGAATTCTGGAGACAGAAGGTGGTGGGGATCACTGCACAACAAAGTGAATGTATTATAATACCACTTAACTGCACACTTCCCCCAGAATCTTTTACTCTCCAAATCAGAGAAAATACGTATGTATGGATGGATGGATGGATGTGTGTACGGAGGTGAGAGAAACTGCAAGAAGCCTATCTATAGCAGTCACAGAGTAACTGTATGGGGATCCAGAGCACCATGTTTTCCTTTATCCTAGAACTTGGTTCCATTCTTCTCATCAACTCCACTGTTTTGTTTTCGTTTTTTGGTTTTGGCTGCGCAGCACGGCTTGTGGGACCTTAGTTCCCTGACCAAGGATCAAACCTGGGCCTACAGCAGTGCAAGTGCAGAGTCCTAACTACTGGACCGCCAGGGAATTCCCAACTCCAGTGCTTTTTAATTAAGATTCCAACTTTTTATAATTCTTTCTATTCCGTCACATTCATCCTGAGGGCTCACGGTAACTTCTTAACCATTTAAGCAAATTAAGAGATGCACTCAACACTAAACCTCAGTTTAAACAGAAAGAAAGAACATAACCTATGACACATGCTGATATCATTGGATCAGCAACTACTACTATACAAATAAAAATAGTAGTGTTGGCCTTTTAAGGCCCCCATCAATGGTTCACCAACAAAGTTAAGAAAAACACGTACTTAATCACACTTAACACCATCAACAAACTCCCCAGTTTCTAGATATTCTCATGAAGAATCATCTGTTTAGAATAAACATGGGACTTATGTTCCAACAGGCCAACCCTGACACAAAAGTACACTCAACTCAAAACAGCACTGAAACCCTATATATAGCTACAACGAGTAACAGTTAAAAATAGGGGGAGCTGGGACTTCCCTGGTGGCGGAGTGGTTAAGAATCCTCCTGCCAATGCAGACGACACGGGTTCGAGCCCTGGTCCGGGAAGATCCCACATGCCACAGAGCAACTAAGCCCGTGTGCCACAACTACTGAGCCTGCATTCTACGGCCCACACGCCACAACTACTGAGCCTGTGTGCTGCAACTACTGAAGCCCACATGCTCTAGGGCCCATGTGCTGCAACTACTGAGCCCATGTGCTGCAACGACTGTAGCCCATGTGCCTAGAGCCCGTGCTCCGCAACAAGAGAAGCCTGCGCACCACAAATGAAGAGTAGCCTCAGCTCGCCGCAACTAGAGAAAGCAAGTGTGCAGCAGCGAAGACCCAATGCAGCCAAAAACAAACAATTAATTAAAAATAATAAAAAATAAAATAAATTTAAAATTTTTAAAAAATAGGGGGAGCTGGTTTTAATAGGTTTCTATGAATGAGCCTGAGCATTACTGCCACCACTTGTAACATTGTTTCTATGGAGAAAATGTGACACAGTAAAGAAACCCACAGGGATCCCGACCATTTTCCCATTCCCAAAATTACCAAAGAGGGAGAAAAGGCTCAAAGTTGGCTGTTTTTTGGCAGGATGAACAAGTCTATGACTCTGGGGGGGAAGCGAAAGATCTACACATTTACCAAACTGGTAAAGGGTGTTAATTCTTTTAGTGAGATAGCAAGAGAGGTAGTAAAAATGAGAGTATCTGCCATTTAAGTTCACTGACTAGGCTCTCAGTGACAGTCACTGAGGACTTGACCACCGACTTCAGAGTCTAACAGGTAAGCCTACAGTGACAGCAGGAAAGGGCAAGCGATAGGTTAAGAGGCCAGTCATTCCTGTTCTCTACTTATAAAAACTTACAGTGGTACCTTCAAGCATTGTGCTTAAGAATGCACACGATTTAACAACCAGACTTGAGAAAGGCATGCACTGGAGGCTGTAGCAAAGATTACTCAGCCCCAAACCTACCATCTTCAATGGTCCCACTTAAACCAAAACAAGAATAAAAACCATAGGTCACAAATCTCTCAGAATTAAAGTGTGGTAACACTGACAAGAATTTCAACCACAGAAGCAAAATCAGGCTATTAGACCCTTCAAGGATACCTAATTGCACACACAAAAGGCTGGACTAGAAAAAGAGTACATCTGCTTCCAGGCCCAATAAGAGCCAGGGCTCCAAAGGAAGGGGGAAGGCAGCAGAGAGCCTGTGATGACAAAGAAAGTACCTTGTTCACTCAACAAACTTACTGAGCACCCTACCACAGGACCCAGAGACATAACAAACTTGACGAATTACTAACTCACCACTCCCAATAATAACCCCTGATTTATAGAATCACTTAATTTCATCTTAAAAAAATTTTTTATTAAAGGTCATAAAAACCTTTCAAAATTCCATCACTAAAAACTTTGATTAATTTCAAAGGAAAAAAATGAAATAAAAATGAGGAAAATAAAAACACATGTTCTTTAGTTTTCTGACCGACACCAGAAAGGCCCAGAGTTCCTTTGCTCTGTATTTTTCCTTTACACTTTCCTTTTTTAACCCCACATATGTCCACACCAACAATGCCGATTGCACAGCTGTGCTGAGCCTTTCTGCCACTGCAGCTCTGCTCCTCTCAGCCACCTCTCTGGACACTGATGTTTCCCCTTTGCTCAGAAGTACTGGTGAGATTACTGTTCTCTATTACAAAAGCCATAGAGTAAATGCATACCAATGGGTCTGGAACTCTACATATCAAACTACAAATAGTGGATACCTCAAAGCTAGAAAAGAAAAATGGGAACGGAAGAAAGAAGGAAAGGGAACAGTCATTTTTTTCTAACTCGTATACCTCTGAATCATTGGAATTTTTTCAACATAAACACAAATCATGTATAATATAGATGTAATGGCTAAATAATACAAAGTTTTAAGAACAGCCAGTATAAAAAATACAAGTTTATTTCAAAACTCTAAACATCTAGAAATAACCTGTTATTGCTAAACTGTCCTCCATTGAAGACTGTCTGAATCTTCACTCCCCACAGTGAAGAAGAATGCCTGTTTTTTTCTCATATTTACAACCCTAGATGTTTTGGTACTTACTAATCTTTCCTAATCTGTGACACATTAAACAAAAAGATGTTTCATTTATTATTTTTCTTTGCATCTTTCTTTGCTACTTGTGAGGTTCACCATATTTTAAGATGTTTGTTAATCATTTATCTTCTTTAATGAGTTGCCTTTTCCTCATTTTTCTATCAGACTATTCCTTTCATTAACTGTTTTAAAAGACCTTTTTTTTCATATTAGGAATCTTAGCCCATTGTAGTACAAATATTTTCCTTTAGGATTTTTTTTTTAATGGCATGAGTTTGTTGATTTGCCATATAGAAGATTTTAATTTTATCAAATTTATAAATATTTTCCTTATGGCTCTGCTTATATGTCTTGCTTCAAAAGGTCTTCGTTATTCTACAATTATAAAAATATTCACCCAGGTTTTCTTGTGGAGGTTTCTTTTTTTTAAACAAATAGGCAATTTCCCCAACAAGATTTATAGAACAATCCATCTTTTCCCCTCTCATTTTAAATGCAACTTTATTCATATGCTAAATTTCCATATATATATATATAGGACTTCTATAGTTCAACAGGGTGGGACATAGTATTGAGATCCAATAGGGTAAGAGGTAGTTAATGTTCTCACTAGGTCCTGCAAAACTTATTTCAGAATGTTATTCCAGAGAGATTCTTTTAAGTACTTCCCTCCTCCCACAAATATCAAGCTATTCATTTTAATACTCAATATTCTTGTTTCATTAGGTTGTAGAATAAAAGAGCTAACATTTTAACCCAGTGCTGAAATATTACCATTTCCACTTTTGTTCCTCTTCTTTCTTCGGCTTCTTTTTCTTACTATCTGGCTCAGGAACTTTTTTATCTTTATCTTTATCCTTATTCTTGGGTTTTTTCAATTTACCATCCTACAAAGAAACATGGTGAGAAAGCACTTAAATAAGGACCAATTACACTTCTGGAAGTAGTTTTGGGGAGCCATTAGACAGAAAAACTGGAATCATGGAATATGAGAACTGGAGAAGTTCCTGAGTCCAATACTCTCAATTTGACAGAGGAATAAAAATTTATTGGTACTTTTCTCTAAAGCGGTATTTCCTAAAACTCCCAGACACATTGATTACCTGAGAAAGTAGTTAAAAACATTCATTCTGTAGGAGAAAAGCCTGGGAAATTGTATTTTTTTAGCCTCAGTGGAGTTTGGGACAGAGTAATCCCAGTGTATTATCCTCACTTATTTTAAAATCTACTCATCTTTAAACCTCTTCTAATACCACCAAATAACAGGTACAGGAGACTTTTAATGTATTAAATATACAATTTGAAAGGAAATTTCTGATTGAGCCTGGGGGGGGAAATACTTTATTACTGCTATTTGCATACACAAAGTCATGAAGCAGTAAGCAAGTAAGTACTTGGGAAGCCCTACAACAATTACCAATTCCCATGATAGTATTTCTTTGAACTGTAACCCTAGATGAGCTGTCACAGTAGCACAGAAAAAGAACAAACATAAACAAGTATAATCCATCAATACAGGTGATAAATCTCAAAACACACACACACACACACACACACACACACACACACACACACACACACATCCAGACAAAAATGTGCTATTCAACAGGTGGGGGTCCTGCTTAACAGAATCTAAACTCTTCTGAAGAATATTTTCCTTTGTCCTAACTATTCAATATAATTTAAGTCTTTATTCAGCAAGTTTTATATAGCTATGAAAAATGGTTTTGAGTCATCTTACAGTCAGTTTCAGAATGGCAGAACTTGAAAGAACTTCATAGTTTGGTTTGACCTCTTCCAGTTATAGTCAAGGAAACTCTGAAACAGGTTTTGTCACTTGCTCAAGGTCAAAAAGCTGCTATTGACTATGATGAGAGCCCAAGTTTACCAGAAAAATAACAGAATGTGACTCATGGGAATGGCTGGAATATATAAACATTCTAGGACTACACATGATAGGATGGTAATCAGATAAACTCAGGGAAAGCAAATGGCCTCCAGTGTACAAAGAAGGGGAAAGGCTACAGTACTACACATAGTTTAAAATAGGAATGGAGAATATAAACGTGTAAGTATGTCTGGGAAGAGAAAATACTAGAGAATCTCATTAATTTAGATAATGTTTACTGTTTAGGCTGAAACACACCACAGGAAAAGGAAATGTTTTTCAGTTAAGACATTCTCTAAACAACTTCTGAACAGGCATGCAGATGGTTTCATCAGGAAACTACTGGCTACATCGTATGTTTTCAAGCCTGAGAATGGGATTATCAGTCACTAGGAGACTTCAGAACAATTCCCAGAAATGAAAAACACCATAGCCAGCAAGTGAGGTTTAATGACTGATCTTGCCATCTGGGGTCCCTACCACAATAAGACTGGGTATTAATTTAGTCTTTCAGCCTGCTTTTTTTTTCCCTCCCCTGTAGGGAGAGGGTTGCTAAGACAATTAAATAAATGAAGTCAACCATTCTTTCTCCCAGATGGTTTTAACAGTTATTACAAACCTCTGTGAAACCCAGAGAAAGGTATTATTTTACATAAATGCAACATAAGCATAAAGGCAATATAGAACGCATGGAGAGCTAAAGTTTTACATTTCTTTATTGACTGGTCTGTACTGGTAATCTACATGAAAGTGGAGTGACTATCATACTCACTACTCAACATTTCACTCTCGATTCCTTGAGTTGGCTCTTATACACTTGAGCTTCTGCCAAGAACAAGCTAGTTGTCAGAAAAGCTACAATTCCCTAAATGCAGGCCCTGATCATCTCTCTACGGCTCACCTACTCATTCATATTCTTAATATGATTTCATTAAAGACACTCCTTCTGCCTTCTTGTGGATTTGGAGGATCAGCAAAGTTCCACAGGAAGGAGGATAACATGGCAGCTAGTGTGCTGGCTCTGGAATCAAACCACATGGGATCAAATCCCGGCTTTACCACTTGGTATCTGTGTGGCTTCAGGCAAATGATTTAACCTCTCTGTACCTCAGTTTCTGCATGTGTAAAATGGAGATAATAGTAGCAATATTTATCTCTAAGGACTGTTGTAAGGATTAAATGAAATGATACCTATAAAGCGTGAAGAATAGTACCTGGTACACTGTAATCATCTAGTACATTTAATTTGAATTATTAATATTATTACTATTATGATAGATTACACTTTTAATATTCACTGCCCCTTACTATCACTATCTTTACTGACGATACTTCAAGCTATAGACTTTATACTTGTGAATCCATTTTGCCCAAGACAATGGCTAAACTCAAATGCAGCAAAGCTAATAACTTACTCAACCCCTTCTCTTAGGAGACTGCAAGATTAAGACCCCTGTGAATTTCTGACATCTTTTTCTTGAATTACTCGCCCACAGTTTTTAGTCCAAGAAATAGTGTCAAAAGAAGGAACCATATTAGTATATGTTAAATCTACCACAAGCATCAAATAGAACCCTTAGGAAAGCACCTGAATTGAAACTGAGATTTTAAGGAAGGTTATAAGCTAGGAGAGAAAGAAAAGAGGAAGAGTATATGTGTTCCAGACAGAGGGAACAGCATGTGTTACATAAAGCCCTGAAGCACAAAAGAATCTGGTGTGGAAAGAAGCAAAGGAGGTCTGTGAGGCTGGAACAAGGTAAATTAGAGAAGAGGCACAAGATGCAGGGGCCAGATCGGAAGAAGCTGTAAAGAGCTTGGATTTAATCCTGTATCCAAGGGACACCCATTTAAAGGACTTTAAATAGGGAGAGTTACCCAAAATGAGTGACGAGCAAGCTTTGTTAGATATAAGAAAGCACTAGAAAACATTCCTAGGGAAAACTCTTCTGGGTTGTAAGCCAAAGTATGATTTATTGCTAATACTTCCCCTGTATGTATGAAGAGAGCACAGTTTCTCCAAGAACATGTCAGTTGGCAGCATAGCTATAGGTAGACACCCAGGAAGGCTGAGATCTTAAAACTAACAGTGCCGCAGCCACTGTAACACACTTAAGAGTTTTTCCCAGTGTTTCCTCTACAACAGAGCAATAAATTCCTCAAACCCATTTGGCCTTCAAAAGTTATTTTATGGAAAACTCCCTATTCCAAACTCAAGCCCCAAAGGGCCTAAGTCTCTTTACTAACCTCTTCTTCCTCTAGTTTTCGTTTCTTCTCTTTCTTGGTATCTTCTGTTTTAATTTTCTTAGGTTTATAATCAGCACTAGAAAGGGGAACATGAATACGCAGTTAACACAATTGTGACTCAGTAGTTCTCACCAATAGGATTAGGACTTCCAAACTCTTCTTGGCGGCCTCCAAGGCAGGCGTGGCTGCTATTACTCTTGGCTGGGCATTCTACAGTCAAGAACAGGAATGGAGAAAGTAAAGGCGGCCAGACCAAGGACCAATAGTTATAGTCCTCTATAGAACAAAACAAACAACTTTATACTACACGCAGGCCTGGAAGGGAAGTGGAGTAGAGGAATACATACAAACATAGACAACACTAGAAGGTAGAAATCTGGGAAGCACACACACAGGGCAACAATAGCTACCACAAAGTAGTAACTGGAAAAGAAAGGGGAGGAAAGAAATTCTCTATGAATTCTGAATATATACAAATGAGCTCATTAAGTATTTCCCTCCTCCCTTTCCATCCATCTTCTACCATAAATCCTTTGTAGATTCCCAAAACATAATAAACTCTGCAAGATTGAAAATAATGAACAGGATTTAACCGCAATGACTGAACCTGAGAAAGAGGTACATATAAGTCTCAAATAACTGTTTTAAGTAAGAGCAATTTTATTACTTCTATACATGGAAACTTCACTCAGAAGGTACGAACAGGCACAGATCCTAGGAAAAACTGCTTCAGCAATGAAAACTTATCTGTGGTAGGTGATGATAAACTTAAAGTAACTTAAATAATTTAAATATTCTTTGTGAATTCTGGATTATTTGAAATTCCAACAATAAATATGCATTACCTTTTTAATAAGAAAAAACGTAAGAAAAGTGTAAATATATATACTCCATTTAAGCCTCAGGCACACTACTTATTTATTTAAGAAACGCTATTTCTCATAATTCAAAGAGAAATCAGTCACCCAGTCTATTAATCACAAATTCCTAATGAGTAAAAGTCAACTAATGCAGTTGTTCTGTGTATTATTGTCTAAACGACTCCTTTTTGTTAAAAAAAATTAAATTAATAAGAAATACTCACTCATCCTCGTCTCGAGGTCTCTTTAATGGCTTTATATCCTCTCTAGGAGGAGCAAAATAGCCATCATCTTCAGGTTCATCTTTAATCAATGGTGGACTAAAGAGAAAAAAATTGCTAGTTAATGAGCGGTGGAACATCTACATTATATCAAGTAATGCAAAGTAGCGGGAGGTAGCTAGTGGAAGGATAACAACATACATGTGTACACATTAAAAGGTTTTCCATGAGTACTTTTTCTCACTTAATTCTCACTACAACCCTGTGAGGTAGACAGTATTGATCTCAATTACAGATGAAGAGGCGATATCAAGGTTCGGGATCCGGACTCCTTATTCTCAGGATTCTTTCCACTACATCTTAGCTATCTGTGCCAACGGAACCCACACCACAACAGGAACAAACCTAAGTTGTTTCCTCCCCTTACTTGAGGGGTCTGTGTATCTGATCCCTCAAGTGATGTGAACTGATTATTCTAGTGCTCCAAAAGCTAAAATATAGCTTTCACAAAAAAAGGAATAAAAATGTATTCCCCAAACTTGAGGCCCAAAACAAACTGAAGTCATTCTAAGCCAAATCTATTCACTGTTCAACTTCCTCCTTTGGTTTACTTACTTTATACACAGAAGAGTACCTTGTCCTATTTTTGTTAAGATTCTGCCTTCTGAATATAAAAAGATGATTCTGTTAGATGACTATCTTGAACCAAAAAGAGGAAGGAACAAGTTAAAAAACCAATGGGACCCGACTTCCCTTGGTGGCGCAGTGGTTAAGAATCCGCCTGCCATATATGCATGGGACACAGGTTTGAGCCCTGGTCCGGGAAGATCCCACATGCTACGGAGCAACTAAGCAACTAAGTAGCCTCACAACTACTGAGCCTGTGCTCTAGAGCCCAGGAGCCACAACTACTGAGCCCACGTGCCACAACTACTGAGGCCCGCGTGCCTAGAGCCCGTGCTCTGCAACAAGAGAAGCCACCGCAATGAGAAGCCCGTGCACTGCAACCAAGAGTAGCCCCCACTCACTGCAACTAGGGAAAGCCCGCGTGCAGCAATGAAGACCCAACACAACCATAAATAAATGAGTGACTGAGTGAATGAATGAATGAATAAATAAATACATTTTAAAAAAAAACAACCACCAATGGGACCAGCAATCACCACAGCCTGGGATATTCCCTGGCCTGGCACATCTTGTTGGAACTGCACTGCTCACAGCCAGAGGCATCTACAAAGCTAACTAACTCAGCACAGGGAATGGCCTCCAGACACAAAGCCACTCATCTCTAGGGGGGCCAAGGGATAAGCATCCAGATTTAGCTGCCAAAGAAAGGATATTCACAGGGTTTCAATGCTGTCCCCCCACTCCCGCCCCCACCCCAAGCATACTGGATCCCCTTGCTTGCAAATGAATTTGAATGTTTAAACAGATTAGCTTTCTTTCCTTATTTATGCACACTCCCCAAATGCTGACCTCTATAGCTGTTTCTCCCCACGACGGAAACCACTGACACAGCCCCAAGTGTCCAAAATCTCCAAAAGCTTTGCACCAGAAAGAAAGAAATGCTGCCATTTACCCAACTAGTTAAGTAAATGCTAGATCCTAGTACTGTCATGAGTGAAGTTAAAAACACTTGGGAAGGGCTTCCCTGGTGGCGCAGTGGTTAAGAGTCCGCCTGCTGATGCAGGGGACATGGGTTCGTGTGCCCCAGTCCGGGAAGATCCCACATGCCGCGGAGCGGCTGCGCCTGTGAGCCATGGCCGCTGAGCCTGCGCGCCCGGAGCCTGTGCTCCGCAACAGGAGAGGCCACAGCAGTGAGAGGCCCGCGTACCGCAAAAAAAAAAAAAAAAAAAAAAAAAAAAACAAAACTTGGGAAGGGTTACTAGGCCTGAAGAAAGAATTTTTAAAACAATTACCAGAAAACTGTTCCATCCAGTGAAGCATGTGGATTCTCTACCACGATACAGATGCAAGCTAGAGAGCAGTCCAGCAAAGTGAACACAGAGACCACTGCCTCGAAGGGTGTGCTTCTGACCGTCTAGCCCAGAAAGTCTGAAACTGAACCAGGACTACACACCAAGTCCAGAGAGTCTAATCATATCTTAGTTTAATAAAAGTTCAAGGCAGTCTCCTGGCAGAAAATAGTTGCCCTGTGTTCAGTCACTGTTATCTAAGAAATCAGAATGCCCAGCTTACAGCTCTAATGCTTCTTGAATTTTACTATTCTGCATTCCTAGAACAGTTATAGAACATGCCTGAAGAGGGCACTTGCTTCTCCCTGGTCTAAGGGACCCAGAGTAAATGGAACAATTTTCAAAAATGTTCTCAAACGAAACTGAAAGTTCAAAGTTTCAAGGAAGCAAAACTGTCAAAACACTTTGCCCTGGACAGTAATGCAAATACTCCCCACAACTCCTTGTAAATGCATCCTGCCATTTAGTGGAGCAGGTGAGAATATATGATCATATAAATTCTGGGTTTTTTTAAACCAGAGGAGACATTCAGGCTTATTTTAGGGAGTTGAGGCTGATGAGGAAAACAGAATCAAAATGGCCCCAAAAAGTAAAGGAAAAGTGACCTCTAGATTGTGCGTATTTTCCTTTCCTTCTGGAAAAGAGATAAAATATTTCTACTCAAATCTACACCTGTCCCTAAAATGCAAATCAAGTTAGTTTCTAAATATGAGCCTCAGCATAGGGGCAATTCAGAGTAGGGGTTCAGAGTAGGGGTTTTCCAGGAAACTCCAAAATTACTACTAAGTACAGAGTTTCTTTTGGGGGTGATGAAGATGTTCTGAAATTAGATAGGGATAATGGGGAGGTTATATAACCTTGTGAAATACTAAAAACCAATAAACTGTATACTTTAAAAGGGTATATTTTATGGAATTGTTAAATTATATCTCAATTTAAAAAAGCTTCTTTCTGTCAACCTTCTCCACTCAAAACAGCCTTCTAGAAAATGTGCTGGTCAGTCTCACTAAATGGCACTCTAGAAATGCTCACATTGGCTTAGACCAAGTCCTTTCACTGCCAACTTCCTCGAAAACCTGGAGATGGCCCGTCAGTGCATTTCAGGTAAGATCAGACAACACTGTAACGTGGGCAGCTGGCCTACTGGATGCACACAGAGAAAGAGAAGCCAAGGCAGCAGAGGAATCTTACCTAGAAAAGCCATTTTCCTTCTCCTTTTTTATTTTTACATCCCCAGAGGCTCTAATCTGAAAGGTAAAACAACAGTAACTGATTAGTACCTTAAAAGGACTAAACTTGAAGAAGCCTCTACCTTACTTGAGATGATCTGGCCTCCACTCTTGGGGCATCTTGATCCCAGACTGACTCTTCTTGTTAGCAAAACTAAACAGGTGGACCAAAGGTCTTGACACTTTTCTAAGACTCCTTTCTAACAATTCTTCAGATGAACTGTCCAATTTACTGAGAAATGTTTCCCTTCAAAATGGTGGCTTTTTACCTTTAAATGATGGTAGGTCCCTCTCCCTCAATAAATATACTCCACCTCTCAAGGATTTGCCCTTGGCAGTACAGACAGGAAATAAAAAACCAAACCAAAACAAAAAAGAGTACTTTATTTCCTATCTTCTCTGATTTAGGCAAAGTATATTTACTTTTGCCCTCCTTCAACTTTCCAGAACACACACACACACACACACACACACACACACACACACACACACACACACACACACACACACACACACACACACACACACACACACACACACACACACACACACACACACACACACACACACACACACCGGTACCAATGGAAGAATACAAAAAATAGCTCAGTGGCTGTCTCCAGAAAGGGAAACATAGACGACAATGATTTGAGGGTAAAAGGGAGATGTATTTCTCACTATTATTCTCTATTTCATATTGTCTGAATTTAGCAAGTCCATCCAGCATTACCTTTTCAGAAACTAATATAAAAACTTTTTTTAAAAAGTCTATGCACAGTACTACTACTTATTCACAGCCAGATGTGCATGTCACATGTACCACCTTCTTCAGCCCAGGTGGAAAAAAAACAGATTTTACCAGCAATGAGCTCATTAGTTTACAAGCATCCCACGAAGTTTGTTCTACAGAGATTTGGCTAGCAGAATTAATTCTCCCCATGAAAGAAAACTGACTTTCCCAGAAACCCTACATCCCTCAATTTATCCATTTGCCATATAAAGTAAGGTAATGATATGGATAGGTTTGGTGCGTGAAATACAGTGGTAAAGGGCTTTGGTTTTTATAGTTTAAGACTCTGCTTGGCTCTGATGTCTCCTGACACAGACCTTTTTCACTCAAAGGCCAGGGAATCTTACTAGTCAATGAAGGTACTTTCAATACCTGCTTTTACAGGTAAACAAAATGAAAAGTACATCCCACACCTCTTCATTCCCCACTGGAAAGTTCTGTACCTTTTCCTCCTTTCGTTTTTCCTTGTCTCTGTCTTTGTGTTTGTCTTTATGCTTCTCTGAACTTCCATCTTTGTGTTTGGTTTTCTCCTTCTCTTTGTGTTTCTTTTCAGAATCTTTATGTTCACTGTGAAAAATAAGACACAAACAGTTAGCAGAGTAGGGACAAACAGAGTAGGGACCACAGGGTTCATATCACAAGATTAACTCACAAGATACCCTGAGATAACATGAACCATGGAAACTTACAATGCTTTAAATAAATAGTCCTGACAGAAGGTTCAAGTAGAGGCTCTTGGCTACATCAGACTTTCTTTACCTTGCTTAATGTTTTAATTTTTTCGAAGAAGCAAAGGAATCAAATAGAAAAAACATAGTCATTCTAAACGTAACAGGACATTTTTTTAAGTTACTAAGACTATACAGCAAACCCACTGTATTTCTACAACATTCTACCAGCAGAAAACTATAATGAAAGCTCCAACTTGAGCTCTCACATCTCACGTGAGGAGGTAAAAACAGTTCACCAAAAATCATTTGGTGGCTTAGTGCCAGATGTGAGACATATCACAAATGTAGCCACGCCAGGGCTTTGTGCAGTAGCAGCCCAACACAGTCAGTGTTTCCTGCCAGCTTAGGAAAAGCTAGTCACTTCTAGCTTTTCTAGCTAGGGCTTATAAATCCTGCTTGGTTCTTTCCTCAGAATAAGAAAAGATCCATCTAAAAGCAAGGGCATTTCCTGTGCTAAACATTTAAAGCCTTGCTTTTAAAGGGGTTTGTGGGCACAGTGGTAGCACTATAAAAAGGTGCCGCTTCTCTGGAAAACAAAATATGACATTACAAAACAAGAGCCATTAAAGTGTTCATATCCTGGGTCTAGCTCCTGGAGATTTCTCTCTGGGTAAAACATTACAGAGAGATGTTCATTTTGATGCCTCCCATAACAAAAAACAAACGAACAAATAAACAAACAAAAAAGCACCAAGAAACCAGATACAGCCTTGGTAAATACCAAGAGGGAGATACTGTGATATATCAAAGGTATACATCACAGTTATCATTATCATTATGTAGCTGTTATGCTATAATTTGTGAGTCCTACAAATATACATGGAAAATGTTTATGACACAAATGGAAAAAAGGAATATATAAAATGACTGCAGTTATATAAAAACATGCATGTAGACAAAGACTAAAGAGCAAAAATCACAAGCTGTATTTTAAGGTGAACACTGGATGACTATTTTCTTCAGTACACTGGGCAGGAGGTTTAGGAACCTTGCTCACCTCAGCAGCCAATATATTCCACAAGTTAACAAAAGAGAGCATGAATTCAAGTGCTATGAGTTGGGGGTCACCCCAGACACAGGACAGCTGACAGCAAACCCAGCTGACAGGGACAGTCAAACCTATAGGCAGCATCGGCTCTTGCCTTTCCCACCATAGACTGTATTTCCTATCTCACATTTACCACCTTCAACCCAGGAGAAAAAAACAGATTTTACCAGCAATGAGCTCATTAGGTTACAACCATCCCACGAAGTTTGTTCTAAAGAGATTTGGCTAGCATACTCAGTTACATCAAAGGCCAAAAAGGGAGAAACAAATGATGGTGACCAGTTAGGTGAGAGCCCCAGAATGTGGATCAGGAGAGCATCGCTATCACTCACATCTCTGGGCACAAAAGGAGCCCCAACTAAGGAGTTTGGATAATAAATCAGCAGAAACTATGAATCCAGCCAGGAGGGCAGGGGGACTAGTATGAACAGGACTACAGATTTAGGGAAGACCCAGAACTACCACAGATGGAAAATAAAGCAATGTCCACTTTCCTTGGTTGATGTACTCCTCCCTCTATGTTGTTCTCATTACGTTGTTATTTAGATGTGCCACACACTGAAAAATAACAAATTTCTATATGAGCACACTTTTCTTTTTAACTCTAGTATGCTTGGAAGCACATGATGGTCAATTTTTCCCACCATGCTTTTTATTCTCAGCATTATTATGATGTCACTCTCTACTCAATGTGCTCTCTCTCATAATCTGTTTTTACCAAAACGCAATGTTTTATAAACAAATTTATCCTTTATTTTGTACAAAATGGCTCCCGATTACAATAACACTCTTACTTCCAGTTCTCATTAATTCTTCCAGCTTTAGAATGGTGAAAAGGCAAAGTTGCCAAGATTGCAATTGATTCTTTAGGAGTTTACATATGTGAAATCATAGGCCCATGGTTTTGATACTACCAGCAAAATGTCTGAGCTTACTATTCTATATACAAGCACTGAAGTTTCAGTTTTTGTTTTGTTTTAAACATTAACTGTAAGAGGAATTAATGGTCATCTACAGAAGTTTCTGCCTAAAAGCAAAAAATGTGGAAAATTACATCCATAATATTAATGGGTGGATATATACATCCCTCCCTAGACTAAGAAAAAAGAAAAATCTAAGCAAGCATTGTGCTGCTCAGCGCTTTCACATACATTATTTCATTCAGTCCTCACAACACCCGTGTGAAGTAGGCTCTATCATCCCCTTAGACTGATTTAGAAACACAGGAGCCAGTGGTTCAAAGTCTATTCAAAGTTACAACGTTAGAAAGAAGGGCAGTTGGGATTTAAACTGAGTATTTCCATCTCCAAGTTCAGAGCACTTTCCACTAAATCAATATCATTACAATTCCATGAAGTCGATACGTACCACATGAGGGTAGCCTGGTGTTGTTAGAGACAAATGCATGTCCAGTCTGAGATTTGATGTATAAGATCAAAACTTTATTCTACCATCAGTGGAAACTTTCTAGAATAGAGATCTAGGATATCTGAAATGATAAAACCCTTGGGACAGCTACTTCTCATTTTGTCTTCCCATGAAACTCTAAATGGCTGACTTAGGAATCTAAGTTTAGGAATGCTCTATATTCCTTATTCCTTTATGCTCCACCTCCACGCCTCCCCCACCCCCACCCCCCTTGTTCTCTTTCTCAATGAAAGCAATTCTTAGAACATTAGTCTGTTTCACTAGAAAACTGGCTCTCTGGCCTTCTGGCAATCACAGCATGGGCACCGTAAGTATACACATAGGCCTCCAGTTTTCTGCTTTGCTATTCATTACCACACCAAACAGAGATCAGGGAAAAGAAGTCAACAAATGACATGGCGATGAGATAGTACCCAGGCCACCCCAGGAAAGTGAAAAAAGTCAGTACTTCCTCTGCCTGCTAACCAGAGGGAAATCTATTCAGGAAATTCAAAGTTCCTGCTAGAGTAGTAACCCCTTTGTAGGTCATAATTAATCACAAAGACCAAAATGAGATGAAACTATCAACTTGACTTTCCAAAGGCAACTCACTCTCCTCTATTCCCAACTGTTTAGATATAAGAGAACAAGTTTAGATTTTTAGACTAAGTGAGTTCCGGTGATTCAGGGTTAAGGAACATCTTGTGGTACAACGCATTCCATTGGGGACTATTAGAAATATGGGTTTATGAAGCCCTATTAAGTCTCTTGGACACAATGCTAACATCGTATCTACGTATCAGGTGCTGTTCCTGTCCCTGCCTCCAGAAATAGACAGCAGAGCACTGGGGGTCCTACCCCTCATCCATAACCCCACACCGACAGAAGTGCCGCCAAAGAGCGAGCCTCAGTGGTAGTCTTTCCTAGGAATCTACCTGAAGTAAGTAGCAGATGCACTTGGGGGTCAAAGTCCTATCATACAGAAGCATGTCTAAGGCTGTGCCATGGAAGTCAGAAGCAGAATTTGGCCAGTGGTAGAAAATGCAGCCAATCTGGATCAGTTAGGCTGACTCATCACCATTCAGGATTTCCTAACATGTACATCTTTTTCCAAGACTTAAAATTGGCTTGACTTTCACACTGGCTTAAAGGGCAGCACCTTTCCACTTATGATAGTGAGATGATGGAAATTCTGTCCAGTGCAGAAGAGGAGTTCATATGCTGACTACCTGTTTTAACAGACATTACCCAGGGCTTCCCTGGTGGCGCAGTGGTTAAGAATCTGCCTGCCAATGCAAGGGACACGGGTTCGAGCCCTGGCCTGGGAAGATCCCACATGCCTCGGAGCAACTAACCCTGTGCGCCACAACTACTGAGCCTGAGCTCTAGAGCCCGCAAGCCACAACTACTGAGCCCATGTGCCACACCTACTGAAGCCTGCGTGCCTAGAACCCGTGGCTCTGCAACAAGAGAAGCCACCGCAGTGAGAAGCCCACGCACCGCAATGAAGAGTAGCCCCCGCTCACCGCAACTAAAGAAAGCCTGCCCACAGCAACAAAGACCCAACACAGGCAAAAGTAAATAAATAAATAAATTTATTTATTTAAAAGAAAAAAAAAGAGACATTACCCATGTCTTTATACTGATCCTGCTACTTTTCCATACACAATAGACACAATATGTAAAAGTCACAAAATGGGTTTTAAATATAACTGAGGACTACAATACTGGCCAGTTTGGGGCAGCAGTACAGGTGACTGTAATACTGAAGAAACTTCAGTGGGGCTAAATAAGAAAAATAAACTAGAAGAAAAGCTTAATAATGACCACAGTAAGGAAACCCAAAGATCTGAAGAACAAATACATTTTAAGAATGAGTTTAGTCTGGGGTACACTGAAGGCCAAAATACAGACAGTAGCTGGCATTCCTAGAACCTCTGAAATGGTCATACTCTTGGATTAAATATGAATTTCATCATCAGGAACTCACAGAGAAAACATCCAATTACTGGCTACACACAGAAGCTGACTCCTTGGCTCGGGGCTCATCTCTGTCTGGGGAAAAGATCTACCTAACATCAGAGCCTAGACAAGCAAAAGTCAATGCCAAACAGAGTAAATGGGAAGATCAAAGTCACCTCTCGAGTAAGACTCTTGTTGGACCTGAGCAGACAAAAGAGAGGGATGACCAGGGTTCCCCTAGGCACTTAGGAAGAAGAATGGGAGAGAGGGTGGAAGTAGGGGGATGGCAGTAGGAAGCCAAGAGTGAAAATATTTTCTTTCTGCAAGAAGGCATTTGCTGCCTCTTTAGGAAAAAACCCTGTGTCTGATATTCTAGGAAGCTAGGATGTTGGCTATGGGAAACCATTTAAATTTGTTAAAGAAAACTAAAACAATGGTCTGTCCTCTATCAGCAATAAAAATATTTAACAGATACTTAAACAGTACTAAGTGCCAGGCACTCTTCTAAGCAATTTAATCCCCATTACAAAACTGAGGTAAGTATTTTCATTTTACAGATATGGAAACTGAGACACGGGAAGATTCAGTAACTTGCCCAAGGAAATACATCTAACGAACAATAACTAGGACTTAAACTCAGACAGTCATGCATTTGACCACTCTGGTGCCTTACTCCCCAAACAAAGCAAAAACGAAACACTGCTAAGAGAAGAAGAAGCCTCTTTAACTTCTGCGAATAGGACCTAGCCACTAATGGCTAAGAGAACAAACTCATTCCAGCAATCTGCCCACTTCCTCAAGGCAGTAGACCCCTGCAGGCTGCAGCCAATGGAGTCACAGGGGATTCCTATGGGAGAGCCTAGAAAGATTCCAAGCTGTGAAAGGAGGAAACCCTTCAAAGGAAAGCAGACAATTAGAGCTTAAATAATGTTTGTTCAATTAAACATTCTAGGAGGTAAATTCAAAAGTTGCCTCTTGAAAAAATGCAGCAGCTAGTTTCTGAAAGGCTCTGAGAAATGAAGATTTCTCAATGCTCATCCACCATTAATAGGTTACTAAACAAAATCCCAAGAATTATTAAAACTTGGGAGTTGAGTGGAATCTTAGAAATTATTTAATCCTTTGTTTGCAGGCCAGAGCAGATAAAGGGATGTGCCCAAAGATGCCAAAGCTGATACACATTCTGAACTCCCATTCCTCCCCTAAGTTCTTTATCTCTACCAATAGGGTAAACAGTCACACAGTTATCCAAGCTAGGAATCCTTTTTCTTAGACCCCCTCATGCCACTTGTGGCTAAGTCCTATATTTCCCTTTCTCAACTATTTTCAAAGGCTTCTTGCTCCTTTAGAATCAAGTCCCAGCTTCTCAAAATAGCATTTAATAGTTCTGCCTCAAGCAACTTTTTGGAGCCCTCATTTTCTAACCCATCCTGTTAACCCAGGCATCCACCTAACTGGATTCTTCTCAGAGCAAAGTACATTACAATGCTTCCATATTTTGTTTATGCTTTTCTCGCTGTCTGGAATGTCACTCTTTCTAGCCATCACCTTCCCTTGACAAGATCTTAACCATCTTTCCATGGCTAGCTCAAATACCCTTTCCACCATGAAATCTTAAAAAAAAAAAAAAAAAAAAAGACTGTAGGTCATTATAATAGGGCTAGATATCAATGAAAACCAGGGCACCAAAATAGAAGTTATCCATAAGTAACTACTAAATTAGATTCAACTACCAAAATCAACAGCTTCAATTTATCTGAATGATATTCTACCAGGCTTTGTGGTAATCATAATAATCTCAATTACTGAGTATGTTACAGTTTCCAAAGAGCTTTTATCTGCATAATTACATTGAATTCTCCCACAACACACTTGAAAGCTTGACCAGGCTAGTATTGCTATCAACACTCAACCAAAATGGGAAAAGACCCAGAAGTTAAGCGGCTTGGATGAGGACACACAGCTAGTAAATGATAGAACCTAGCTTCTCCACTTCTATTTTAGTGTGCTTTCCACTACATCACATTGACTCCCATGTGAATGGTGGTGGTACTCAGTTTTCTCATTTCTAAACTACCCAATCTTCTCTATTTACCTATGTTAACTGTCCATTTCCCCCAGACAGGGTGATATAGGGACATGTAGGTAAATGGAGGGCTTCAACAACAGCTCACAAAAAAAGCAGTAAACAATCTTTTAAATGTGATTACTTTCAGAAAAACTGCCCCTAATCTGAGAACCAGCTGCTTAATTCCAGTGCATTTCCCTACGAGCCTATGTTCTCTCAACTCTAATTCAGGTAGGATTTGGAACTGAAGGGAAAGCAGAAACCAAAAGCATCCTTATTCTCACACTGACTGTATAAATTAGCACTGCCAATGTGGCTGGAAAAGCACTTCCCTCACTATTTCACAGTAGTTCTATCTTCCCTGGCCTTCCACAAAATTGTCACTCCACCCTGAGTGTCAGGTTTAAAAATGACAAGAGATGCACACAGTCAAAAGCTAGCAGGAGAAATCTTATGTTTCACATGTGACAGTCCTTTGTTTTCTAAAATCAAGCCTCCCCCCGCCGCAATTGCTTTTAATTATGTTGTATATATAAGAGGTCTAGTATTAAAGATAATTTATGCTAAGAATGCAACCTTTCAAGAGAAGTATCTGGTGAGATCCTACAAGTCCAGTGATTCCTTAGCATCTGGTTAAGAGTATTCCTTTTATTTCTTTAGAGAGGATTTATATATTGCTTTAAAGGACCTCAAGTGCTAAATATCAATGCTAATGGAAAGAAGCAGTATCAGAGACAAATAACAGAAGAAATTATTTTTATTTGACTTTGGTAGAAACTTCCTGTGATGTTATAGGCCAGAGAGTCAGAGATGGGGTTTTCACAGGGTCAGAATTTAATGAGATTAATACTTCTAATGCCAAAAACTTTAGGGATTTGGGGCCCAAAGAAAGAGGCAGCGCCTGAAATGATCTGGCATTTTAAAACCTAAGCTGCCGACAATATGCATATGAGAAAGAGATGCTTGTATTTAAACACAGATAGTTTAGCAACACAACGAACCTTTCTTAGGGAGGGAGATTGTTTTGTTATGTTTTGTTTTTTACTGGAAGGAATAATGTAGTGGGGGAAAAATCATACTAGGACTCAGAAGCCCTGGTCTCTTATCCTCGCTCTGCTACCACCCTGCCATGTGACTTTGGGCATGTCACCTCAGACTCATGTCCACACAAAAAAGAGATGAGGTGGAATGATCTTTAACACCCCTTTCCCTATTTTGCACCTTGAATTAGAATAATAAAAGGAGAAAGCATATGAATAAGATGGGATCTCCTAAGAGGTAGGTCTAAATCCCATTCTAGCTCTCAAAAGGCTTGTTTCCCATCCTCTGACACTCCAAATATGCAGTACATATTACTATGCAGAACAAAGAGGCCTCCTGGATTTGGGTCCTAAGTGTAGCCTAATGAAAAATGACTGATGCTAATATCTAGCAGAGAAGGAGGGAATATAGAAACACATTACTGTAGAACTTGTTTCCTCATACAGATAGCCACAAAATTAGGCAGGGTTGATGATCAAGGTGTTAAAGTGAAGCATTTTGGAACAGAACATACTACATCTTAATTATTCTGGGCTTCAGAGGTGATTAAACAATCCTCAAGGTTTCCTTAATGTGCTAAGAAGAAAAATGAAGAAACCCAAAACTACCGTTAAGATCAGAAGTCACTTAAAAAGGAACACAGTGTACAGGATTTTACTGGACCATAACCAACACACTTGCTTTGTTGCAAAGAGGTAGTGTGTCAGGAGAGGTCAAAACAGGAAGCATTTAAAAGTCTGCTTACAACACATCATCTGGTTAAACTGTCTTAAACTTACTCACATGTGAATTAGAGATCCAGGGCTAGATTTAGTCATATATAAACAGAAACTCAGAGCAGGTCCTTCCAATGCCTTTTGGCAAACAGGCTACTGTTTTCTCAAGTATTCTGATTAGAAATGAAGAAAATATTAAAAGGCACAAAATTGCATAGAACAAATTCCTGATTGCCTATGCCATAATCTTGGAAAAGCATGCTTTTAATAGATGTACAAAATATTATCTCCTCACATCTGTAGAGCAGATCACAGTT
This sequence comes from Lagenorhynchus albirostris, assembly GCF_949774975.1. Classification (NCBI taxonomy): domain Eukaryota; kingdom Metazoa; phylum Chordata; class Mammalia; order Artiodactyla; family Delphinidae; genus Lagenorhynchus; species Lagenorhynchus albirostris. The sequence continues at coordinate 18,986,639 of NC_083109.1, forward strand.
AAAGAGCTTTCATACTTATTGACTCCCAGGGTCCCTTCTGAAGCATGTATTAATATGGGGAAACTAAGGAAGACGAGAAAGCTCAGTTGAGGAAGGTTAGATAACCTAGTCAAGATCTCATGAGACCTAAGTGGATAGACCAGACCAGAGGCCTTCTCCTAGATACAGGCAAGAAACCATTGTGGACTCTTCAAGAAAAATGATGCCAAAATTACATCCTTTATTTTTAAAAAGGAGATTCTGGCAAAACAGGAGAGGGCCAAATTTATATCCCAAAGTCTTTTATGCCACTTCTACCTAATCTTTTCTCCCATCACAATTGCAAATTATGGTTGGTGAAGTAAGATGTATCAGAGAGTAAGAGATCCATTTTTAAAAGCTTATGGTTTACACGGATCAAACCCACACCCCCTGCAGTAGAAGCCTGGAGTCTTAACCACTGGGCCACCAGGGAAGTCCCTGTTTTTCTTTAATTAACAATAATTTTTTGACCTTCCTACAACCTGGTTTCTTGCAAAAACTCCTATGTATCCTGGCTCCTCCCTTACCTCTTCAGGGCAGTCCCTCAGAGTCATCTGAGAGGCTGTCTTCTAGGCTTAAGTCCTCAGCAAGTCCGTCAAATAAAACGTAATTCTCAACTTAAAAAAAAAAAAAAAAAAAGCTTATGGTTTAAATAATAACTTCTATCTTTTTAAAGTCTTTTTGGACAGATTTCAGGTAACATGAAAATTAGTTTTTCTTCATCTGATCTATAAGCATTGTCCTCAGATGATGAAGTTCTTTCTTCATGGTCAAGACTATCTCACATTTTTTGGCACTTCACATCAACTAGCACATCATAAACATGGCAAGCAAGATAATTCTTGTTTGACATGATCAGCAATTCTACTCCTAAGTATACACACAAAAGAACTGAAAGCAGGGACTCAAACAGACACTTGTACATCCATGTTCTTAGCAGCATTATTCACAATAGCCAACAGATAGAAACAACCCCAAGTATCCATCAACAGATGAATGAATTTTTTAAAATGTGGTAGACATACAACGAAATATTACTCAACTATAAAAAGGAATGGAATTCTGTTATTTGACAAAATGGATGAACCTTGAAAACATTATGCTAAGAAAAATAAGCCAGACACAAAAATGACAAATATTTTATGATTCCACTTACATGAGGTAGCTAGAGTGGAAAAATTCACAGAGATAGAAAATAGAAGTTGCTAATGGATGGGGGGAAGGGGGGATGAGGAGGTATTATTTAAGAGGTTCAGAGATTATTTGGGATGATGATAAAGTTCTGAAGATGGATACTGGGGATGGTTGCACAATATGGTGAATGTACTTAATGCCACTTCAAAATGGCAAACTTTATGTTATGCATATTTCACCACACACACACACACACACACACACACACACACACAAAGGTATTTGAAATGTGGGATGGCCAAAGGGAACCATCCTATAGAATTGAGAATATATGAAAAGGAGAGAGAAGATGGTAACTGGTGTAACCATAGGTCAACCACTCATTGATTCAACAAACATACACTACTAAGTACCACCTATCTGCCAGGTACTATACTAAGCCTTGAGGATGTAAAATGAATACAACAGACTCCAACATTGTTCCCAGGGACCTCAAGAGTCTAATAGGGCACACAGAAAAGTAAAGAGACAATTACAACAACACCACAACTGGTAATTACTGTGATAGGGATATATTCAAGGTGCGAGGGAACTCATAAAAATTTAATATGAGGGTGGAGGGCATAAAGGATACCTGAAAGAAGTAAACTCTATGCTGCAACTAAAAGAATGTTCTTAAGAGGGCAACAGAGTATTCCAGAATCAGTAACAGCATATTTTAAAACCTAGAGTACTCAGAAGACACGCTGTGTTTGGGGAACTGAAAAGAAGTTCAGGGAGACTGGAAATGGAATGTGAGAGAAGGGTAAATGGCAAGAGAGGTGGCAGAGGAAGAGAGCCAAAAACTTAGAGAATCACTCTGTGAACTGGAATGAGAGGATGAAAAAGGTGGCCAGAAAAGTGGAAAGCCAAGGGAAGCTGGTTTCAAGGGGAAGGCCTGGGCCCAGAATATGGTATTATCTTGGCAAATGTTCCATGTGTATTTTACTGTTGAGCGTAATATTCTATAAATGTCAATTAAATCAGGTTGGTTGATGATGTTCAAAGTCTTCTATATCCTTAATGCTTTTCTCTCTGCTTATCAATTGAGAAAGAGGTAGTAAAATCTAACTATAAATATGAATTATTTTTCTTTGCAATTCTATCAGTTTTTACTTCATGTATTTTGAGGCTCTGATATCAGTGTATAAACATTTATAACTGCTATGTCCTCCTGATTAATTGGTCCCTTTTTATCATTATGAAATGAACTTCTTCATTACTGGCAATATTCTTTGCTCTCAAATCTACTTTGGTAGATATTAATATAGGCTGGACACCTACAAACTGAAAAAAAGATGCATGTGAACTGAGACTGGATTCCACTACTAAAATTAAAATCACTAGACTAATGAAAATGGAAACTAGATAATCAAGTGGTAAGAAATGAGTGAGTGGTGGGGAAAGACCACAGAACTGGACTTCCCTGGTGGCACAGTGGTTAAGAATCCACCTGCCAATGCAGGGGACATGGGTTTGATCCTTGGTCCAGGAAGATCCCACATGCCGTGGAGCAACTAAGCCCACGCACCACAACTACCATGCCTGTGCTCTAGAGCCTGCGAGCCACAACTACTGAGCCTGCGAGCCACAACTACTGAGCCCATGTGTCACAACTACTGAAGCTCACGTGCCCTAGAGCCCACGCACCACAACTACTGAGCCCACGCGCCACAACTACTGAAGCCCACGCACCCTAGGGCCCATGCTCTGAAACAAGAGAAGCTACCGCAATGAGAAGCCCACACACCGCAACGAAGAGTAGCCCCTGCTCGCCGTGACTAGAGAAAGCCTGTGTGCAGCAACGAAGACCCAACGCAGCCAGAAAGTTAAAAAAAAAGAAATAAAATTTAAGAATTAAAAAAAAAAAGAAAAAGACCGACCACAGGAGTGATAGATGATTTTGTAAAGAAACATCCTCACTAGAGAAATTAATCTGGTTAATGATTCAAAGACTTATTAATTTAAAATTTTCATTTAAAATATTTAAAAATTTTTCATTACTCATAAAAAGAACAGACTTAGAATTCTCACTTTATCTTTTTTCTTGATAAGCCTTATTTTTTATAACTTTTAAAAATAAAAGTAGCATATACACATAATTATATTCTGATCGTATGTGCAGAGTTCAGAGTTATCACAAAATAACGATAAATATGTGATTACCACCAAAGTTAAGAAAAATACCATTGATACCCCACCAGAAGTTCCCCTCATACCATTTTACAATTGCTACCCTTCCTTCCTTCCCAAAGATAACCATGACTCTGAATTCTAAAGGTCTTGATTAATTTTTTTGTTTTTGAACTTCAAGTAAATTGAAGCATACAATATGTATTTTTTGGCTGGTTTATTTCACTCAACATAGGTTTGTGGAATTCACCTATGCTTATTACTTTAACCGTAGTTATTTCATATTTATTTATATATAGTATCCTAAGATGTGAATATACCACACTTTATCCATTTTACTATCAATGAGCATTTAGGAGATTTTCACTTTGGGGCTATTAAAAGCAATGCAGCTCTGAATAGCTTTGTACATGCCCTTTGGTGCACAAATACACACATTTCTGTTGAGAACACATTCAGGAACGGAATTCTTAAGTTACAGGGTATACATATGTTAACTTTAGAAGACACTGCTAAGTAGTTTTCCAAAATGATTTAACAATTTATAGTCCCATCAGAAATGGGATTGATCCACATCATTGTAAGATCTTGGTATTAGTGTTATTTTAATATTTAGCCATTATTACAATGTGTAGGATATTATATTGAGGTTGCATTTCCCTGATGAATAATGTTGAGCGTCTTCTAGTATTTTTATTGGCCATGTGGATATCTTCTTTTGTGAAGAGCTTACTCAATCCTCTCATGAATTTTTCTGTTGGATTATCTGCCTCATTTTTATTCATTTGTAGAAGGTTTCTGTATATATTGGACAAGAAACTTTTGACTATTATTTATGTTGAAAATATCTTGTCCACAGACAATAAGCCAACCTAATGAAGTAGTTCTAAGAGACTCTAGGCTACAGGCACTTGTGCCAATAAATGACTGAACTTTATGTTCCCTCTACCAAAACTTTGGCCACTATGAGAATACCCTATGGCTTTCTCACCAACAACTGCCTTTAACTCAAAATGGAAGTTTAAGTCCTCATTTTCAATAAGTGGTCCTATATCCAAAGATAACCTAAGTCTCTGGGCTTAACCACTTGTCTCCTACATCAAAAAAATGGAAGCAAAATGAACAAGAAAACATCTTTCTGATTCCTTTGGATCCCAGAGGGCAGCACCGCTGAGTTTCATTTACATTGGCGGTTATTGGCTTTTGTGAGAGCTGAACTCTTCTGGTAACCTGACGAAAGCTAGGAATGTTCTCTCCGGGAATATCTCATATACCCAACCTTTTGTATATGATTTCAGGGGCTTATAAACCATGGAAGCCTAAGTTAAGAATTTTTAAATTTATACCCTTTAAAGTACGGAAATAAGAAAAATATATATCAAGTCTCCAATCCAGTCACCTTTTATCAAGGCAAGCTCTCTGGACACTTGATTAAATGCCATCATGTGTTAACAATTCACCATACTTGCTTTGTACATCCTGATCTGAAAAATGGCATCCCCAGGAAGCCTGAATTGTCAAGGCCATCCTCTTAACAACTCTGGAATCAAAGTCTCTGCTGACTTTGCTATCCATGGTATTTACCTGTGGTTCAAGTTAAGGCCTGTTCCAGGTGAGCCAAGCCATAGCCAACCCACTGCTGAATGATGAGGGACTTGCTGGTTCAACCCTTACCTGTTGCTATGCTTGGACTTTTCTCGGTCCTTCTCCTTGTCCTTCTTGTGTTCTTTGTGCCGGTGTTCTCGATCTTTATGTTTATCTTTGTGTTTATGAGAATCTGTAACCATAAGAGATGAGTCAGTAAAGAGCAGTCATGAGCTATCTCCTGCCCACCTACCTTGACAAGCTGGTCAAGAAGCACAATGACAGGATTTAAATGGCATGGTAGCCATAACAGCACATTCCATCGGAGGGAAAGATTTCACAAAGCAGCCCAGACAAGGCATCCCATTACCCTGCCTCTAAAACCAAGATGTGTTACAAATAAGCAGGAAGGGGAGGGGAGTCAATTCTACCATAAAAGGAAGCAACAGTTTGGTATTCTTCTCGTAGATCAGGTACTATGAAGACTAAGCCATAAATGATTCGAAGGGATAAATCTTGAACACTGACTTTCAAGATCAGATGGTTATCTATGTAACTTCTGGAAAATTCAAACCTTAAGAGATACCTGTTTTTTAAATCAACTTTAATGAAGTATAATTTCTATACAGTAAGATATACAATTTCAAAGATAAAGTGTGATAAGTCTAGCAAACATATGCACAGATATAATCCCCACCACAATCAAAATTTAGAATAATTCCATCATCCTCAGAAGTCTCCCTTGTGCCCATTCCCAGTCAATCCCCATTTTCCATCACCAGCCCAAAGCAACCACTGATCTGCTAGCACAATGAATTAGATTTGTCTACATTTCTAGTTTCATATGAATGAAATTATAGAATTTACTCTTTTGTGTGTGACTTCTTATGTTTAGCAAAATTTTTTTTACATTCAACCATGTTGCTGGATGTATCAGTAATTGGTTAGATTTTTATTAGAATGGTATCCCATTGTGTGGATACACTGCAATTTATTTATCCAATCACCTGTTGATGGACATTTGAGTTCTTTTCAGGCATTGGTTTTTACGAATAAATCTGTTACGAACTTTCATATACAAGTCTTTGTGTAGATGTGTTTTCATTTCTCTTGGGTACATACTTAATAGAGAAGTTATAGGGTCATACGGTAAGTATATGTTTAACCTGATAGGAAACTGCCAAACTGTATTCCCAAGTGATTGTATCATTACACATTCCCACCAACAATGGATTAGAGTTCCAACTGCTACAAATTCTCACCAATACTTAGTATTATCAGTCTCTAATTTTAGCCATTCTAGCAGGTATGTAGTGGTATCTCACTGTGGTGCTTTTTTTTTTTTAATAAATAATTTATTTATTTTTGGCTGCGTTGGGTCTTCATTAATGTGCGCAGGCTTTCTCTAGTTGCAATGAGCGGGGGCTACTCTTCATTGTGGTGTGCAGGCTTCTCATTGCAGTGGCTTCTCTTGTTGCAGAGCATGGGCTCTAGGCGCGCGGGCTTCAGTAGTTGTGGCACGCAGTCCCAGTAGTTGTGGCTCACGGGCTCTAGAGTGCAGGCTCAGTAGTTGTGGTGCACGGGTTTAGTTGTTCTGTGGCATGTGGGATCTTCCTGGGCCAGGGCTCGAACCCGTGTCCCCTGCATCGGCAGGCGGATTCGTAACCACTGCGCCACCACTGAAGTCCCTCTCACTGTGGTTTTAATCCAGTTTCCCGATTAAATGATGGGCAACTTTTCATGTGCAGATTGGCCCACTCATATATCTCCTTCAGTAAAGTATCTCTTCAAATCCTTCCCCCACTTAAAAAAATTTGTCTTATTCCTAAGTTGTAAGAGTTCTTTATACATTATCCATTACAAATTTTTGGTTAGACATGTGTATTGTGAATATTCTTTTTTTCTAGGAGCTTTACAGAGGTAAGGGACAGGGAACATTTTTTTAATCTATAAAGATGTCTAGTTGTTCTAGCACCATTTCTTGAAAAGACTGCCTTTTCTCCATTGAATTGCCTTAGGCCTCTTTACTGGAAATGAAATGACCACATAATCATCGATCTGTTTCTGGACCCCATTTTATCCTACACACACACACACTATCTTGACTACTAAAGCTTCACAGTAGAGCTTTTTTCCATAGTAAGTTTTGATATCAGATAATACAAGTACTTTAACTTTGTTCTTTTTCAAAATTGTTTTGGCTATTCTGTCTTCTGTATTTCCATATAAATTTTAGATTCAGTTGGTTGATTTCTTTAAAAAAAAAAAAAAAGCCAGCTGGGAGTTTGTGTTCATAGGACAATTTGGAGAGATGTGACATCAAAACATTACTGTGGGGCTTCCCTGGTGGTACAGTGGTTGAGAGTCCGCCTGCCAATGCAGGGGACACGGGTTCGTGCCCCGGTCCGGGAAGATCCCACATGCCGCGGAGCGGCTGGGCCCGCGAGCCATGGCCGCTGAGCCTGTGCGTCCGGAGCCTGTGCTCCGCAACGGGAGAGGCCACAACAGTGAGAGGCCCGCGTACCGCAAAAAAAAAAAAAAAAAAAAAAATACTGTGTCTTTGCATCCACGAACATGGTATCTCTCTCCACTTTTTTAAGTTAGTGACTCTCAAATTTTAGTGTATCAGAATTAACCCAAGGGCATATTAAAAATGCAGCTCACTGGGGACATGTGACCCCAATGTTGAATATGAATCAATTAGAAGTTTATGTATCCAACACATGTGGTAGTTTTAAAATATGTCCAACAGATTCTTTGATACTCTTCCTTTCAAGGTGTGGCCTAATTTCCTTCTCCTTAAATATGGGCTGGACTTAGTGACTCACTCCTAAAAACAGGATAAAGTGGAAATGTCAGTGTGCAATTTCTAACACCAGGTCATAAAAGGCACTGGATCTTTCTCCTTGCCCTGGAGGAATCCAGTTGCCATACTGTTAGGACATCCAAGCAGCCCTATGGAGAGGCCCATGTGGTGAGGAACTGAAACTTCCCGACAATAGCTACGCGAATGAACCACCTTGGAAGTGGGTCCTCAGTTAAGCCTTCAGATGACCGCAGTCTCAGACTCTGAGCCAAAACCACCCAGCTAACCTGTTCCTGGATTCCTGGTTCACACAAACTGTGTAAGACAAATGTTTGTTATTTTAAGCCATTAAATTTTGAGATAACATGTTTAATAGCAATAGATAACTAACAATAATGTATAGGCAATGTGTGTGTTCACACTACTCCTGGCTCACAGCAAAAAAAGAAGCCACATTTGGCACAATCCACTAAGTATCTATTCTGTGCCAGGCCCTAGGGAAACAGAAATTTGCATGACCGTACACCTAGCTGTAAGAAATTCTCATCCCACAGAGATGGGAAAATAAAATCATATGGTGTCAGAAATAGGACTTGAACCCAATCTTCCATGTAGCATAAAGAACCCTCCAATTTCTGAAAATCTCAAGTCTACAATTTTAAAATGCTGAGTCAATCTGATACAAAGTTGGTGGCCCCTGTTCACTTGACAATAATTAATACCCTCATTACATCTATGCCCAACTAGCACTTACGGTTAAAACCACAATAATGACAAAACATGCCACCAGCACTACAACCTGGAATGAAGTCTGTGTTGTTTGATTTTGTTTACAGGCCAGATTTAGCAAACAAGAAACAGAACATTAGGATCTGCTATTATGGCACAAGCATATGGCAGGGACATAATATATTAAAAAAAAAATTACTCTGTGTATAATTCAACAAACACAGAAACATGTCCAAAAAGACTAGAAGATAGACACCAAATGTTAAAAGTAGTTTGGGTGGTAAATTTATAAGCAGTTTGAGTTTCTGTGTGTATACTTTGCCTTGTTTTCCAATTTTTTCCCGATGAGTCACTTTTATAATAAAATAAAGAAGTTATTTTTTAAAATTACCCAGCTTAAAAAATTTATTTTGACAAGTACTGGTGTACACAAGGAAAACATATTATTAGCTTACTAAAAAGCACTAAATTTAAAGAAAAAGAAAACTAAGTAAAAGTTGAAAATAATTCCAGGTAGGTTTTAGATAACCAGTCTGCCCAAAACGTTGTTTTAAGTGCACAAAACCTTAGAATCAATTTTGAAAGCCAGGTCCCCAATTCTTTCAATTGCTAATCTAAAAACATAAAACCAAAATGTCTGAAACTTAAAGAAAGAAACTTAAAGTTGTAGCGGAAAATCCCACTAGTGCAAGTAAGACCTAGGTCAAAGATCTGAAACCCAAGTGCCCCTAATTTTAAAAGTTATTACATGTCTCCTGTATGCTCAAATTGTGCTATGTGTGCTGTGACAGGTACCAAAAAGAATAATATGTGACAACTTCTTCAAATATCTGAATAGCTATAGTATAGTTCCACATGGCAGCCTGGGCCTTCTGAGGAGAAATGACAGGGAGGCAAAATGGAATGAGGCATCTCATGAACACCAAAAGTGTGTAAACAAGCTAAATTACCAACTGACAGGGAAACCACCATAGAGATGATCTGCACTATGTAAACTGATAGATAAATAACCTTTAAAGATGCATACGCAAGTACTTCCAGGTGAAGGATGTCTGCAATTAGCTTTAAAATACTCTCAGGCAAAAAAAAAAAAAAAAATTGGAGCAATATGGGAATAGAGAAAACAAGATTGGCAAGAGGTTGATAGTTATTGAAGTAAGCAGATAAGATACGTGGGAGTTCACTATACTACTCTCTACCTAAATATGCTTGAAACTTTTCATAATAGAAAGTTAAACACTATCTTTAAGCTTCGTCCCTTTCAATCCCTTATTTTTTCTTCTTATATAGAGTACAGCAAGGAGAAGACCAGCCTAGTTCAAGAGAGGATTTGTGTTAAGGAGCAGTAAGAGATAAAGTCTGATAGATGAAATTAACCCAAGTCAGGGTGTCCTACTCTCAGGATGACAAGGAGCTACTTCAAGCAGAAAAGGAACAAAATAAAAGCCATACTTAAGGAGGATTAATTGAAGGGCAGTGTGGGTAGAAGGTAAAAGCAAAATAACTAGCTAGTGTTTTTGAAGCAATCTAGAAAAATGTGATAACAAAGGGATTGAGAAGAAAGGAGAAAACATAAAAGCATGTTGAAAAAGAGGAAGTAGAATCCAGTTCCAGGAACTCACTGGTATGTGTAATCAATAAATGCAGGGGAAGAGTCAAAGAAGACTCAAAGACTTTAAGTCGAGGTGACGAGAACAAGGTGCCTTGGAAGAAGACACAGGAAAGCTGTGCAGAACAAAAACGAAGAGAACAAAAAGAGTGAAGAAATGATGAAACTAACTGAAGTCATATTGTATTTAAGGTAACACTGGGAAATCTAAAGATGCTGGTCAGAAGAGATGCCGATAAGGGCACAATAATCTACATCCCCAAAGTGAAAATGTAGACAGCATACTAATGGACTTGAATATTACTTTTAGTACATACTCTTTCCCTTATCTGGAATTCATCTAAGAATAGATATTGTTAAAATGTTTTGGAGAAAGGATCTTGCCACTTCAAGCATCTGTTAAATGCAAAAAGAATTGTTTTGAACTTGACTGGAGATTAGAAATGAAAGGTGTAAACCACCGTATATTAAGTCACCAGAAAACCCCATTCATTGTGAATTCTGGTCACCCAATAACCTCTTGATGACAGGTGTTTCAAACCCTAGCCTTCAAAAATTCAAGATAAAGACATGGGAGGAAGATCGATCCCTGAAATAAGGCAGCCTTGAGAAGATGTTAACAACTAATTCCTTTCACTCTAACTTAACTAGAGTTACTCCCTAAGAATAGGTATGTCAATGAACAGAGAGAGAGAACAGGAATCAACATATTCTGTTATTGTCACCTAAGATGTTCCTTGAGGTTAACAAAGATTTTAAGTAAAGAGACTTCCAAATGACAAAAGAGGTAAGTATCTGTGTCTTCTCAGATTGCAGGAATAATTAAGATATGAACCCAAACAGCCATCGGCAAGCAAGAGAAAAGGGGCACTAATATAGGTGCTGAACCATGCTAGAGTACTTACACTGTCTTATTCAATTTTCTTACTACTCTTACGATAAGGAAATATTCCCAATTTCACACAAGAGTAATAGTTATCCCTTTCTAAGGGTGCATTCTGCACAAGGTAGTATGCTTTATGTATTACCTCTAGTTTTCACAACTCTGGGCAGTACTGATTTCACCAAATCTAATACACATTTTTGCCTCTTAAGACATCTCTGAAAAGGTGCATATAGTTCGTATAGAGGGGGAATTTGGCAATATCCAGCAGAACTAACTCACATACTCTGTTTTAACCCAGCAATCCATATCTAGGAATTTAGCCTGAATATATATTTTAAAAGCAGAAAATTTATGCTGGTCTATGTATATGTGAAGGCAGAGAAAATTAGGTCATCAGAGAAGAAACCTTAATTTTAGACTTGCTAAAATGGATTAAAATTCCTTTCCTATCTCCAAAAATCTCGGATGTCAAATGATTGACCTTAAAGCAACAGTGTTTGTATTGCATCATGATGCTCCTATATTTAAAAAGGTAACAGACATTTTTCTAAATGTCTACACATGAAACACATGGGTGTCATTACCTCTGTCTCTTACACCATGGTAGAATTTTCTACTTTTCTGCCCTGTTATTTTTTAGAAAGGGTAGTAAGGTAGTAGGATTATGAGCATTTTGAAACAAGTCTTAAGAGTAAAAATAATGAATCTGGGTTACCTGCCTCCTTTGTTTCCAAGTGAAAAGTAATATAATGAGGAGAAACAATCTGATTCCACCAGAGAACAGAAATAAAGAGCCTGGATCCAACAGGGCAATGAGGCATTAACACAGACTTCCTGGAGGAGGCAGTATTTGAACTAAGTCTTGCTAAAGGCTAAGAGGGAGTTAGCAAGGTAGAGGGAATTCCCTCTCTAGAGGGAATTCTTGGCAGATGAGCCATGAAAGTCAACTACCTATTATTACTATCATTATTGTTGTTGTTGTTGTTATTACTGAGAAATGTATCTTCTCATGATTGAGCAAAATTAAGTGTGATGTACTTCCTGCCAGCTAGGAAATGGTAGAGTTGATTCTTGTCAGGGCATACAAGAAAATAAAATCCCAGAGTTATATTTAATTTGCTTTTCTAAACCATGTGTCCCAAAAGCAGTTTCTTAAAAAAGATATAGATACACTTCTACTGCTTGTAGCTTTAGAGTCCCAATCCTCTGCTTAGACAGAAGAGAAACAAAACACCTAGGAATAAGAAACTTCAGTATCAAATAAATCCAGCAAAATTTGATCCAACTGTTATAAAGTACCTGAAAGCTGGCGTAATCCCAGGATGACAATGAAGCTGCAGGTTTGGAAACCAGTCCAGAACCGGCCCCAAGTAGCCAAATCAGTATCACGGTGTAAGATGAAGAGTTCACTCCTCACAGGGAAACCAGACACATATACAAATTATATGAAAAAGGAAGCCAAGTCCATAAAACACTTTGTTAAATATGTTCAAGAATGGGAAGTCCCCGGCAGTCCAGTGGTTAAGACTCCACGCTTTCACTGCTGAGGGCTCAGGTTCAATCCCTGGTCAGGGAACTAATATCCCACAAGTCACTCGGCAGGGCCAGAGAAAAAAGAAAAAAAGTTCAAGAACGATGCCGTTAGAACAAAAGATCATAGTTAAACCCTAATGACAATTAGAGACATAACAGACAAGCACAGAAGGTTGGAAACAACCTCTGAAGGAAGCAGACTGGTTCAATAGAGTGAAAAAGATCCAATTCAAATCTTGTTCTACCACTGACTGTATGACCTTGGGTAAAAGTCACTTAACTACTGGGTCTATAAGAAGGCAGCATAGGTTAGTGATTAAGAGCTTCAAATCTGTTCATCATTGACTTGATACCTGTAATCTCAGTAAACTCACCTCTCTTATAGATGAAGAAATTGGGGCTCAGAAAATTTAAGTGACCGGAAAGAATTTTAACTTCAAAAGTCAATCAGATTCTTTGTGTATGGTTGTAACAGAATTCCTGGCTAATCTTCACAAAATTCCAAACATGTTCACAACTGTCAATAAGGTACAATTGTTACTGACCCCTCTTCATGATTAATTTACATCAAACTGAAATAAGCCTACCCAATCATTCCAAATAACTTAGGGTTCAGGTTTTATATATGCATTTAAGGTGGCAACCATGCCCATTCACCTTGCCTGACCAGCGAACGATAAATAAAAGGCTGTCTGATTTTCTTTCCTGGATGCAGCTTACGAAGAAAGAAGTAAAACTTTGGCCTGATCTAACAATCCTGTACCCAGAAGCCTAAAATACCTACTGGTTTTAAGGGATACACTGCTAAACCAGTTAACACCCCCAGGTAGAAATATCTGCATGAGTTTAGTGGTTATCAGCAGGTGGCTAACAGTGTTACCAAGCTTATTACAAGCTACATAGTGACTTAGGTAGCTGCATAAGTCACTAATGCAACTACAATTCAACCCAAGCACAAACATTTACATTTTGTTAAGAGAGAAAAGGCAAAGGAACTGGCAAAGATTTCTGACCATTTTATCAACTACTCCATGATCTTTAAGGATTTTACCACTCCAACCTTCTTCTAAATGATTAGGGTAATCAGATCAGAGCAGGAGAGTCCTTTGCTTCCTTATAAACAAAAGCAGAGACTTTTCTGGTATAAAGAAGGGTTCTTTGCCAAGCTTTGAGGCAGACCTCTTTACACTGACTTCTGACAACAGGTTTTGAGACTTAAAGCAGTAGCTGTAAAATATGATGTGCTCTTCCTTCAAAGATAGTCAAGTGTGTGGAGGATGGGGGTGGGGAATAGTTATTCAACCAAAAGATGCCTTCCCCAAAGAGGCCCTCAAACAACATTGTCAAAGATAATCTCTGCTCATCTCTGACACACAGATATATAGCCAGTGCCTTAGGAAAGTGGACAGTGGAACGATTTGGGTGAAAACAGTGGGTGAAAAGATTAATTTTCTAGGGACTTCCCTGGTGATCCAGTGGGTAAGAATCTGTGCTTCCAATGAAGGGGGCCCAGGTTCGATCCCTGGTCAGGGACCTCGATCCCACATGCATGCCACAACTAAGAAGCCTGCATGCCACAACTAAGACCCAGCACAGCCTAAATATTAAAAAAAAAAAAAAAAGAAATTAATTTTCTAAAGAAGATATTCATCACCTGCTCATTTATTAAATCACTTCTATTGGGATAAATCCTTGTATCTTCTCCTTCCTCCCTGACCTTTAAACCCATGGATACCACATCCCCAGAAGCTGGAGTTTTAACAAAATCCCCATTTCTACTTAACACTCTACATCCAGTATGTTCTAACACTTTGAGACTGTTTTTGTCTAGGACAGACAACAAGCTGGTCTCAATGATAAAGACTGGCATCCGGAGTGTGGTCAGTATCAGGGGTGTGCAAGAATCTCCTCGGGAACTTAATGCCAAACTAAAAGCAGTCACGAAGACTGAGAGCCTGTCACTGAAAGGGGGATGGGTTGACGGGGTGAGAGAACTCTACCCTTCCTTCTCTCCCCACACAGCTGCCTAAATTCAGACTTTATCAATGTTGATCTAGTTTCAATCCAGGAAATCCAGTCTGTGATCCATCTTAATGGGTGGCTGATTTCAATTTGCAGCCCATGGAAGAGTCCTTATCACTGTTTTACAGTGATTCTCAGACAACATTTCCAAAATTCCAGTGCATAGTTAATAGCCTTTCAAAGTATGCAAGACAGAGGCTGTTATGGCTAAAAGTTCAAAGAGCTCCGGAATTTAAAAGAAAAATGTTGGGAGGATTCAGCTCTAAAGAAAGACACTAGTAATATTTCCAATTTTTAAAGTCCAAATTATCATTTTTTCTCCCCAAATGTGTATTGTATATAAACGAGACCTTTTGTCATGAACTGACTTGTTCATTATTGAAACTAATGGGGTTTCCTCATTAGGGACCTAGTACTCTCAAGCTAATAACACAAAAAACTCCAGGGAGAAAATGCAGATGTAAGTATTTCTTCTTCTCTCCTTAAAGAAGCTGGGGTTCACAATATTCATTCATTCAAATATTTACTGAGTACCAACTCTGTGTCAGGCATTGTTCTAGGTGTGGCAAAACAGTACCAAGTCTCTGGTCTCATGAAGTCCCATAATAAGCATCATAATCACCCCAACCCAGCAGCTGTTAAATGAGTAACTCTTGAAAGGGAGGGGGAAAAAAGGGTCTCCATAAGGGTCTCCCAAGTTTCCCTGGACTTGGCCCCATGAAGTTCCAGAATCAGACTTCAATACTGCAGCTGGAAGGTACCTTCATAAGAAGTGATAGATGCCAAGTCAAAGAAAGGGCCAAACAATCAGATGAAGGTTGCCAAATATTTTGCAAAGTACTTAAGTTTTTCTCCTCAATGTTCAATACTTGGTAAAATTTCATCATCAGAAACTTAGTAGTATAATGCATTAAAAGACTAAGAGTTGCTCAAAGATAGCAGTCTAGCATTTTCCATTTTGTTTTTACCAGCTCTGCAACACAATCTCAAGTTCTAAAACCAATCACAACATCTTCCCAAGTGTCTATATGCTTAGAAGAAATGCCACAAACTGACTTAAAAACACCTAAGTGGACCTATCTTGGTTCTTAAACATCAGCAATTCTGTAAGATTAGTGGCCAGATGTTGTTCCATGTCCTTGCCTTGGAAAAGACACACCATGAAGCAGCCAACTGGTGTGCTTTAGGCCTCAATCTCATACAAAAAAGGGTTAAATGGTCATAGGATGTTTTCTCTTCCAGTCCACTTCCTCATTTAAATTGGACTCCTTTTATGCTTTTACAACACTACAATTGCCTTAATCTGTCTTTTCAGTCCCTTCCTGTCTATGCACCCTATTTTAACTTGTTTTATAACCTTCTCTCCCATCCTACTCCTCCCATTATGCTCCTTAAATTCAAGTTCATCTTCCTCTCTTCCTCTGGCTCTTATTCCCAGGGACCAACTGATTACATTAAAAATAAAAAAAACATGCAATGTCATGACGGGGTCCTAGGTAATTTATTTCTCTACTCTGGTCTCAAGTTTTCTAGTCTGTAAAATGACCTCTACTGATCTCTTACACTTACAGTCCCAAGAATTCTATGATCTTTAAAAATTGTTTTAGTTCAAACAAATTAGGATAAAAAGAAAAAAATCTAAATGCTTAAAAAATCTCTTTTAAGAGCAGTGGTTCTCAAACTTTCCTATGTGTGAGACCTGGGAATAAGATCATCCTCAGATATGTGTATTTTAACACAAGCTCTCCAGGTGACTATAATCTATAATCATATTTTGAAAAACCCTGCTCTGTCATGTCTTGGTCCTTTGAGCAGTGATTAATACCAAGTACCAGCCACCTACAATAATGGACATGCTACCGATTTTATTTTCAGTTTCTACTTCAACTGGGTCTCTCTGTTCCTTTAAAAGGCAGGCACAAGGTGCTTGCTGAGTCAGTCCCTGGGGATTTTTTTAAATTTACAGCTGAGTATACTGAGGCTCTACAACTGAGGAAGAAAGAGGTTTTCACCTGCTACTTTCCCAGCCCCTATTTGAAAGGAAGAAGGAAGAGCTACATTAGGGGTGACACAGCTACCCCAACTTAGATAAGGAGTAGGGTAGTCAGGTGCTTTAGAAAAGAAATTTCCTTTGTTGTTTGGACATCGGGCACAGACGTGCTTAGAGACAGAGGTAACTTGAGTCCTGCCACTGGGACTCAGTTGAGAAGATGAATGACTAGAAAAAAGATAGAATAAGACTTAATGAAGCTGCAAGCTCACAGTAAACTTTTGACACTTGGCTTATACAGATTCCTCTGGAAGCCAGAGGCTACCAAGTTTTATGAAAAGAGTCCCGTGAGCTTCCTGTGATACATACAAGTGTGAATCAGCAAGGTAAGCATCTGGCACTACTCACCAAGCCAGGGGTCAGCAAAATTTTTCTCTAAGGGGACAGGTAATAAATAGTTTTAGGCTTTGTGGCCCATTCAATCTCTGTTGCAGATACTCAGCTCTGCCACTGTAACACAAAAGCAGCCACAGATTATATGTAAATGAATGAGCATGGCTGCATTCCAATAAAATTTTATTTATGGACACTGGAATTTGCATTTCATATAATCTTCCTGTGTCATGAAATAATATTCTTTTTTTAAATTGAAGTATAACTGACATAACATTATATTAGTTTCAGGTGTATTTAATAATTTTTTCCCCAACCAGTAAAAAAATATAAACACCATGGGCCATACAAAAGAAGGCACAGTTTTCAGAACTCTGCAATTACTTAACAGTGACTAGAAACTATCCCCAATGCCCCCGTAGAGAGAGCGGTGCCATTCTGAAGCTCGGTGTGTAAATGAATATCCTCCTTGCTTTACCTAAGGCTTTCCCCTAAATGATATCCATGCTCAGCCTGGTTCCCTCTTCTCTCCTCCTTTCAAACAGCCCGTGAATGGCCATACTTGATTTAAAAGTGGTTAAAATCTACTTGCTCTACAAAACTAGACAGAGTCAGTCACACGAATGAGAACTCTGAAGGGGAGGCCAAGGCTGAGCCCACTGCTAATTCTGCTTCTTAAGCAGCAAGCTAGTTAAATTTGTTATTTATCCCCCTTGAAGTGGTAACAACATCACACTTGTTTACACTCCTAACCACCTCCAATGAAACTCCTTAGTATATAAGCAGACTTCAGAGATCCTTCTAAAATAAGGGGGTTGGGGGGGCGGGGTCTAGTAAATCCCTGGTTAACAAAAAGATCCTTTTTCTTGAGTACTCAGATAAACAGAAGTTTTACTGATTTTTGGAGTAACTGGCTCCAAGCACAAGGTGAACTGCTTAAAAATAAATTATCCAGGGGTCTCTGCTGCACAAGCCGGCAAGCCTTCCTTAATAAGGAAAGGATTACACATTAAACTGTAACAGAGCCTTCTAGTCAATGATATTAGTCTGATAAGGATCCACTAAATGAAGGCAAGTGCTCTAAGAAATCCAAGTCCTTGGTCTGATACCACACAGGTCACTCCACTACAACCCAGGATTCCCAGGAGGCAACTGAGTCACCCAGGCTCCCCTTTACCTTGTTTTGTGTCACATTTAAGAACTCAAGCTGTGGCATCAGACAGGCTTCGATTAGCCTCCCAGCTGTGTGGCTTACTACTAACTATAGCCTTGAGCCTCAGTTTCTTCAAAAGTGGAGATAATAAATGTTCAAAATTCAGCTACTTATTTTATCCCAATTCCATTTTGTCTTCCCACCCTCAAAAATAACAGATCATAATTTGAAGCTAAAGCTGAAGGAAACTGGATCTGTCCCTGGTCTTTAAGCAATTTACTCAAGTTATTTTCTAAGACCTCATACGTTCACTATACGCCAGTGGTCAAGGCTATAAAATCTCACTTTGTTCCACCAGACTAAGATTGTCTGGCTAATGGTGGACTAGATTACTTATAAGTAAGTCAACACTCACTCACTATGTTCACTGTGAGCGTACAAATGACAGGAAGACCCCAAATGGGGTGGAGAAGTTGAGTTCTGATCTGCTTTTACTATAAGCAGCACCTTGGGTGAGTTAAAATCTTGGGTGCTATTTGCTTGCCTGGACAATCTTAGATTCTCTACCACTTACAGTGAGACATTAATTTATTACTGACTACAGTGGAACAAATATGAATTAACTTCTTGTCATAGCAACATACTAAAAACTTGCAATTTCAAATTAAGTTGTGAGCTAAAACCAACCATTTTAAAGGACAGTGATCCATAAGGTATTATATGTAAACATAAGTTAATCTGTTTTTGTCAACTACAAAACAGACATGACCTATCTCATAGGGTTGCTGAGATAAAATGAAAATTTATTCAATCCACAGGTACCTTAAATGTTCACCTTTGTGTAGCACTAAAGGGGTCAAGTAAAATGGAAAACTGTCTGAGCTTTCCAACTGCTGTGGTAAACTCAACTTTACTTACCAGTCATAAATCCTCTTAGCATGTCACCCAGGATAAGGCAATGTAGACTTACAGAAGGAAGTTCTTTATTCAAACTCATAACATAAATTCATACCTGTTTTGGATTTTGAAGTTCCAAGAGCCCCAACCTCCCATATTCCAAGTAAAATCTAAACCCAAATCTCTTTGCTCTTATCTAAATTTTACCTAGAGCTGTGCTGTGCAATATGAAGCCACTAGCCACATGTAGCTACTTTAAATTAAAGAAAAAATAAAACTTGAAAATTAAGTTCTTTGGCCACACTAGCCACATTTCAAAGGCTCAACATGGCCAGCAGCTACCATGTGGAATAGCACAGATCAAGAACAATTTCCATCATGACAGAAAATTCCACTGGACAGTGCTGACAAAACCAGGACTGAGACTTCCTGTGTCCTGATGCCTTGCCTAGCACTCTCCATTCCACCAGTGACTCCTCTGCTGGAGCCCAGTCAGGGGCCTTTTGCCTACACGGCAAGACACTATGTTGTGTAGTTCCTTAAGGTCAGCCGAAGTTTGCCATCTCAAAAGCAGGCCACTTCTGCAGAGTTCCAGGGGAATCAGAGACTCAACGAGTGCTGCCCAGAGAACATTTCAACTAAGGCATTAGTCCACTAAGGTGTAAGTTAAACCAGATAGAGCAATTATTTTAAGCTTCAGGAGTATGGCAAGGAAGTCCCATTTTACTAACTCATCTTTGTTCTCTAAACGCAAGACAAAGTTGGAGTTTTTTACTTTTGCCTCTGAAAGTAATTAACCAGTACAAGATCCTTAAGAGGGTTATTTGCATTTTACATACTCTTCTGTAGTGAGTAATGTTTTCACAAGGACATTTCCGTACTGAAAATGCTTCTCCTTTCCTAGGAGGCAGAACTTAAAAGAGAAAAAGGACTTGTCTAACCTGAAAATGTACCTTCTCAGGCCAGCTCAATTAGGACAGGCTCATTCCTGCAGGCTTGCCTTCCTTTGCTTCTATTAAGTGGGCCCTTAATGCCTGGGAAGTAGTGAAAGTGACTACAAACCTCCTGCCAGTGCTGCATAGGAACCCACCAGCTCAGCCTAAACTGCCCATTTCCAATGGGCGTGGGCCTCAAACGGCCCCAAGTCCACACCTTGTCTGGCCATAAAGGTATCAAGTGTGTTGATGCGTTGCTTCATGCATCCTATTACTAATTCAGCCAACGGGCCCTTTTTGTCCAGAATATCACTACTGACTGTGCTTGAAATGCACAGGTCATTCTCTGGGTAACTAGCTACAGAAAGTGTAAGCCTGAATACATATATGCTCTTTAGAAGCTTTCCTGGTGCTAATCATGTAACTGGCTCCTATTTTTTGCTCCCATTTTGAATTACTCCAAATTCCTAACTATAAGGAAGTATAAGTATCAAACAAGTATTGAGGCCCAGACATGGGCCTTGTGAAAAAAACAAGGAACACTGTTTAAGAGGTTGAATTACTACAAAACTAGTTATAGGCTTCATATGAATCAGAGTCATAATCTGCTCAAGGCCACCCAACTACCAAGAGTTGAATCCAAGTTTATCTCACTCCAAAGCCTATGTTTCACTGGTGAGCACATGGACTTCAACTGTCTTTCATTCCTCCTAAAAATGTGAGAGGTGCAATAGGAGAAGGTGAACTTCAAATCTTACTCTATTCCACTGGTCCTGAAACCTCAGTGTGTATCAATCACCTGGCTGACTTGGTAAAACCTAGACCGTGAGCCCCCACTCCCAGAGCTTGAGCCAGTAGGTTTGCATGAGGGCCAAGAATTTGCATTTCCCCCAACAAGTTATCAGGCAATGCTGATGCTGCTGATCAAGAAACCACACTTTAAGAACCACTGCTCTATTCAAATCCTCCCATTTCAATCAGTGCCATCAGTAACTAAAGACCCCTAGTTTAACCTAAAGATAGTGCCCTCCACAGGTTAGATCCACAGCATTCCACTAAACTACGCTCCACTTCACGTCCTCAAGCCCTGCCTTCAACATCCTACGAACACTAGCATGAAAACTGCCTCTCACTCTTCATGCTCCGCTTAGTCAACCAATCTTAAAAGATGACATCAGGATCAAATAATGGCTGGTTAAACATGGAAGTAGGAGAAAGGATTAGGATTCTGATGAGACACATAGTTAAACAGCTGCAAAGGCAGTTAACTATCTCTGCTATTTATCTAAATGCTCGTTGAAAGGTAGAAGATATTTATTTAAATTAGAGTGAGATAAGTAATAAGCATTTATAAATATATGGAAAACACTGTTCTGATGCCTTTTTAAAAATTCTGTAAATTTAATAACTAGACCAATGGAGTACCTTAATCAAATGAAACAAAACAGATCTTAGCCAAATAAAATAGTTCACATAGATCAGTTTCTCCAAAGGTGACTTATGGGTCACCTGTATTAGAATCATTTTGAATTGTTAAAGATATATTTAAAATGTAGATTTCTCAATAGCTCCACAACAGAATCAACTTCAAGGCATAGGACTAGGAATATGTATTTTTACCAAGCACTCCCAGGTAATTCTTATGCAAATTAGCTTAAGAACTGAAAACTCAGTGTAAAGCTCTCAATGTTCCTAACTTGATTTTCAACCAGTTGGTGAGCTAGGAGAGAGGGAGGATCCCATTTCACAACTAAACATTTGTTAAAAGCATCTGTATTGACCATATAAGATGAGATAGTGCTCTTGCCCACTTCCTAGTAAGTAATAAGCCAACCACATAAATTTCTAAAGCCTAGAATGAAAAATTGGAAGAGGACAACAAAGGCTCAGTGAAAGCCAGAGAAAAGTGGCTACTTCTGGCTTGGGGTTAAGTGTTGATTGCAGACAGATTTCACTGGAAAGGAAACTGAGTATCTAAGACTATGCCTTCAATATTGAAACAAGCTCTGAGATGTTTCTAACTCTCAAGGAGTTTACAATACTTAATGCCTTCCTAAAAATAGATAGGAAAATGGAGATGATATACTTATCTAAACTGTACCAAGTTCTAAACACTAAGGAGGCATTCCAGGGTAAAAAGGAATATTTTAACAGAACAAAACATGATCATAGACTTCTAGGAGAAGAACGCACACTGAACTTCATTTCTGGGAAACAGGGTTGCTGCAGAAGGCCTTTAAAAAAATATATCAAGTTTTCAGTAAATGTACTGAGCAAAATTATCTTCACTTTTGTACAACAGCACCTACTGGCATGCATATTTACACATGTGCAATCAGGATGAATTCTGTTTGATAGTCCGCTAGTCTTATTTATGCAAACACTTTCACTGTTTTCAGTCACTTATAGACATATTTCATCATATTGTACTATAACTTTGAACTCTTCCCCTAAAAATTTGAGCTTAACACAAACACTACCTGACATCTAAATTCTAGAAGTTAGCTCCAGTCCTAAATAAGTTCTATAACATTTTCAGGACTACTGAGGGAAAATTTTTAGCTTCTTGTTTGCCCACTAAAATCTGTTTCCCCAAAGAGAAAACAAGCACATTTCTGCTTATAGACCACTTTCCCAACATTCTGAGATTAGGAGGGTGCTAACATCTGTAAAAAGATTATAAACTTCTGTGGAAGTGTGATTTTTATATTACACTGCACTCAAGGGAGGAAGAAGGTGATTTGATTTTTAAGTGGAAAGAGTAATTAATTATGGTCAAACCACCATCAGCTGAATCTCCACTGAGCCCACCCCGTCTGTCTGTCGTGGACTTCTGTATGCTAAGGGAGCTAACTGGGAGACTTTTCAGAGCTGGGCTGTGTGGCCTTGGAGAGCTTTCAGTTTGGAAGTCAAGTGTAACAAGCCAGCAGTTGCAAAGACTAGCCAATTTGTATTCCTCCTCCCCATTTTTGTTCTTTCCTGGTTAACTAGAACTGTGAAAATTTCGACGTTAAATAGCAAGAACTACTGTCATTGCATCTACTCCTGCGAAAACACACTGATTATAAGAATAAGGCAGAGTAAAGCTAACGTTTAGTCTCAATCAGTTTTCTAGTGTTCAAATCACACTATACATAACACTACTATGTACTCTGAACCTTCCTCTGAGGAGTTTAACAGCTTTCATGTATTGCCCGTATCAAGACACCTCATGGATTAGGAAGGAGTAACAACAGTAATATATTTGAAATGTTTCATACAATTAGTTTCCCAGGACTTTAAGTCCTGAGTCTAACCTCTAAGATTTCAGTTCTTCAAATTTAATAAGATGGTGATTTCACAGCTTTTATTTTAGGCAATGCATTCAAGGATTTAAACTATTTCAAGCAAATACTTGATTAGCTACTGTCATATGAATCTCTTGCACAGAATGTGAACGTTTCTAGTCACCCTGACAAATGTACCTGTTCGGGGAAACCTGAAAACTAATTTCCTAAAATTCATGCAAAACAGGTATCTGATACAAAAAGATAATGGAAAATACACAGAACTTAAAACTAAACTTTTATTCTTCTATTCCAGGTGAAAAAGTTTTAATGAGCTTATAGGTATCCTAAATTTTTTTTTTCTAGAACAGTTATGAGTTTGGACATCTTTGGAAATCTAAGGTCCTAGCTTTTCCAATTCTTTCCAAGGAGGGAAAAAAAAATCTCCTAGGATTGGAAATAAATGGAGACATCACTCTTTTTCACTGATAGTGAAGCATTAGCTGCCAGAAAGTACCTTCCGTTCCCACTTACCCTGGTACGACAGGAGCCTTTGCACTGATGAAAACACATGGAATCTCAACAGAGGAAGTAAAAATACAGGCCTGCAACTTACTAACCTCAAAGTGTTCCTTCTGAGAGCCCTATGGGTTTGTCTTGTTCATCTGTATCTAGTCACTACAGGTATTTACTCTGTGAATGTTTAAATAAATGAACATGGCAACTTAAAGTTTCCATTTGCAATTAAACATGAACGTTTTACCTTCCTAAGAAGATCTCTTAAATACTGCACCAACCCAAGGGCAAAGCGGTATGAGAAACGAAGTGGTTTGTACACAGTCACAAAGTAAAGGCGAGTCAGCACCCTCCTGAGCCCGCCCATCTCAGATTCACAGCAACAGTATCATATTCAAAGCTCCCTAGTGACCCTTCTCCCCTGGAGTAAAATCTCACAATACCCAAATTTAAAGAAATTGAAGTTCCCTTTGTACAGAAGACTAACGAAGCAATCTCTGAAAAGGTGATTGGGTGATTTTTTTTTTTTTAATTTAAGGACTGGCAAGGAACTCAAAATTTTTTTCTAAGTTTTTACCTTTACTAAAGTAATCCTCAGGACTTCCCTGGTGGCGCAGTGGTTAAAAATCTGCCAGCCAAGGCAGGGGACACGGGTTTGAGCCCTGGTCCGGGAAGATCCCACATGCCACAGAGCAACTAAGCCCGTGTGCCACAGCTACTGACCTGCACTTTAAAGCCCGTGAGCCACAACTACTGAAGCCCATAAGCCTAGCATCCCGTGCTCCACAACAAAAGAAGCCACCGCCATGAGAAGCCCACGCACCGCAACAAAGAGTAGCCCCCACTCACTGCAATTAGAGAAAGCCCGCGCACAGCAACAAAGACCCAACGCAGCAAAAAATAAATGAATAAATAAATAAATTTAAATAAATAAAGTGATCCTCACATGCTATTTAATCCTCAGTATTAGACCTAGTTTAGATGCAAAGGACTAAGACTCAGAGATTAACTTGTTCAAAGACATCGCCATTGAGCAGAAGTGCAAGAGCTCAAATTGAAATATCCTTTCCACTACATTATGGTTGCCTGATTTGGCGGTGGGTGGGTGGAGACACATGGATCCCCTCCCCACCCAAGGCTATTCACATTCTTAATCAGAGAAAAATGATGTAAGAGAAAGAGGTCCAAGCTCTGAAGACTTTTAAACCCAATCCTATTTCTGACACTCTAACATACGGAGGGCAATAGAGACATGCAGTATTAATATTCACTTTCTCACTTTTTTTCCTAAGTACTTTAAGAACCATTTGTTCCTGAGATGTTTATCTTTTCAAGACTTTACCTCTGAGACTCTTTAAAATTAGACCCTGTGCTGTAATTTTGATCCTACAAAATTATTTTCTCTGGACTACCTTTAATTGAATATTAATTTTGAAGTCTGTTCCTGTTGTGATGCTACTCGGATAATCCTTTTGATCCATGGTATAAGATCTCTACTAAGATCCATTTGGTTTAGTTTAATGTACAATAGTAAACATATCCCTAACTAACTTCGGTTTATCTTAAATAGTACTTCCAAATTAAAAATTCAAGGCAATTCAATAATCAGCATTACCTAGACTTATGAGCCATTACTAAAATTTTTTTCCATGGAATCCCCCAAATGCCTATACTCATGCACAATTGTTAACATGGAGTTTGCTACTTAAGTTCTCATACCTAAGTTTTATTATCTAAGGCACTTATTCCCAAGAATTATTATTTCACAGCAAGTTGAGCTGGTCACTTTGAGCAACCATCTGAATAAATGAAAAATAAAAGTAACTCTCAGGTGCTTTGAGTCTTCTCAGTTTAAAAATATTGAGGTGGGGACTTCCCTGGTGGCACAGTGGTTAAGAATCTGCCTGCCGATGCAGGGGACACGGGTTCGAGCCCTGGTCCGGGAAGATCCCCCCACATGCCACAGAGCAACTAAGCCCGTGTGCCACAACTACTGAACCCGTGTGCCACAACTACTGAGCCCATGTGCCACAACTACTGAAGCTCACGCGCCTAGAGCCTGTGCTCCGCAACAAGAGAAGCCACCGCGATGAGAAGCCCACGCACTGCAAGGAAGAGTCGCCCCCACTCGCCGCAACTAGAGAAAGTCTGCGCACAGCAACGAAGACGTGATGCAGCCAAAAAAATATATATATATATTATATATATAATATATATAATATATATTATATATATATATTGGGGTGGCAGGTAGTAAAAGAGTACCCTTTGAAGAACCATGATGGCGGAAGACATACTGAGTTCTGTGGTTTAAAAAAAAAAAACAAACCACAAATAATGAACTAGGCATTTCACTGATTAAATGCATCTAAAAGATAAACCCTTGGTTATCTTTCTTTTTTAATTGAGGTATAAATGACATATAAGCTCTGGGTGACTTTAATAGAAAACCCATAATTCTATTAAAAGGTTGAGAAATTACCCACATCAATACACTTCCTTCATTTCTAAGCCCACCTTTATTGCTGGAAGAAGTTCTTTCAGCAGTAACCACCTTGCCTTAGACTTATTCTTAGAAAAGTAAGAACCAGGTAAACATTTGGCTCCTACTTAGCCCAAACCTAGATATAGATACACCATCTTTTATTTTATGGTGATTGCTTAATAGTCAGAAGAGAGCCACATAGGCTATGCAGTTCAGTTAGGTAAAGACTCTATCTACCAACTCTAGTTATGTGTTACTGTTCACTGTGTAAATGTCAGGAAGATTTAAAATGTTAACAGAGAATACCAGTGAGGGAAGGAAAGAGCCACCAACTCACTACTTCAAATCTAACATTCAAGATAAAGCTCCATCTCAGAGCAGAAGCTGTCTAATCAAAGTTTAAATTTTAAAATGTGGGTAGAGAGACACCTTCATATACTCATTTAAATCTCAATAGCTTGTGAAGCATAGAAATATCATCCTTGTTTACAGATGAGAAAACAAGGTATACGTACGCTAGTGCACACATATACAATCTTAAAAAACGGTACTGATGAACCTAGTGGCAGGGCAGGAATAAAGAAGCAGAGAATGGACTTGAGGACACGGCCGGGGGGGGGCGGGGCAGGGAAGCTGGGATGAAGTGAGAGAGTAGCATTGACATATATACACTACCAGATGTAAAATGGATGGCTAGTGGGGAGCTGCTGCATAGCACAGGGAGATCAGCTTGATGCTTTGTGACGATCTAGAGGGTTGTACAGCAGAAACTAACACAATACTGTAAAGCAATTATACTCCAATAAAGATTTTAAAAAAAAAGAAAAAGAAAACAAGGTATAGCGACCAGGACAAGTTTCATAGTAAGAACAGGGACTTAATCCAGATTGCTCTGATTTCTACTCCAACTTTCTATTTTACCACAGCTGCTCAAGAGCATTGTATCTCCCCAGAGCCTCCCTCTTCATCACTTATTCTCCTACTTCAATAGCAATCTGGTTCCAGCCTTAATACCATAGCATCTCTTGAAGATATAAGGGGTCTAAGGCTACCTCTAACAGCATATAATTAAGGACAGCCTGTGACATCTTTTTTTTTTTTTTGGCTGCGCTGAAGGGCATATGGGATCTTAGTTCCCCAACCAGGGATCGAACTCACACCCCCTGCAGTGGAAGCACAGAGTCTTAACCACTGGACTACCAGGCACGTCCCGGCTGTGACATCTTATTAGAAGCTTACCAATTACCACCTGACTGGGGTTTCTGGAATCTGGACTAAGGCAGTATGCTACCAAAAAGGGGAGATGAGAGGGACTTCCCTGGTGGCACAGTGGTTAAGAATCCTCCTGCCAATGCAGGGGACACGGGTTCAAGCCCAGGTCCAGGAAGTTCCCACATGCCGTGGAGCAACTAAGCCCGTGCGCCACAACTACTGAGCCCGCGTGCCACAACTACTGAGCCTGAGCTCTAGAGCCCGTGACCACAACTACTGAGCCCATGTGCCACAACTACTGAAGCCCGCACGCCTAGAGCCCATGCTCCGCAACAAGAGAAGCCACTGCAATGAGAAGCCCACACACCACAACAAACAGTAGCCCCCGCTGGCCGCAACTAGAGAAGCCCGTGTGCAGCAATGAAGACCCAACGCAGCCAAAAATAAATAAATAAAATATTTTTTAAAAGATATTTTAAAAAAAGGGGGGGAGATGAGAAGGTTTTCCCACAAATCTGTACTATTCCCATTAAATTCAGATTTATTCTTTTTTTATTTTTAGAATTTTATTTTTTTATACAGCAGTTCTTATTAGTTATCCATTTTATACATATTAGTGTATATATGTCAATCCCAATCTCCCAATGAGATTTAATGAATACAAAAACATAGTGTCTACCAAACTCTCAAAATTAGTTCCCTTCCTCCCACTTCCCCTTCTGCTGCCAAGCAAGAGCTCAGATAGCTGACTACAAAGAAATAAAGGGGCTACCTTATAGGAGCTGGGTAAAGCAAGGGGGTCTCAGCCAATGAGATTCCCTAATCCACTTATCTTGAAATCTAGATCAGTCTTCTGCCCAACCCGTATTCTGCCTACAAAACTTTATAAATCTAGGCATTCGTATCTGGTAGCAAGGTTAAAATCTGGACTTTTACTAAGGGGCAATGAGTACACTTCTAGTGTATTCTACTGTAGGAATAGCCTTCAACTAACAACTTTTTTTTGGTAAACTCCAAATAGCCAAGGATATCTCCTCCAAGGTTCCTGCCCTCTATCTTTCCTAGGCTGTGCTGAGAAAAATACAAAGAATATTGGACCAAGGGTTGGCGGATGTGTTTTTGTTCTTAAAATACAGGAAAATGTCATAATACCCAGGGATCTATTAAACTTGTTCTCAGCAACGTCAACAACAAAGACAAGCGAATTAAAGTCCTCAATTATGCTGACTGCTTTAACACCTTTTGTTGAAGCTTATCTAGGTGTGTCTCAGGAATGCTAATGAACTGAGTTCTTCGGTTCCTTAAATCCACAGAAACAAAGTTAACTTCAAAGGCTCAGAGAGGAATGCACGCACCTCTACCCAATCTAATGAGGAGGGCAGAAGGGAGATGTAAATAAAAATATTTACTATACATTTCAGAAAAATTCTCAAGAACAGTACAGAAAGGTAAAGTTGGCAGGGAGATAACTGAGTGGATCTAAAAATATAAGGCAACAAATTAAAAACGAGTACCTACCAAAAAGAAATTTAAAACTTAAGTTGCCAATATCCCTTGCCGTTTCTTTCTTAACTAAACCTTACAGCCATAAATGACAGATAAAGACACAATACAAACTTTGACAATGGGTGGTCTAGCTTGATGATATTACAATCTGTATACCTAGACATATACTTGAGTCACTTCTCTCCCAGTCTGAAAAATATTTAGAATCTTTCTTGAATATACAGAATAAATATCATTTTAAATAATATCTACTGCTGCTAAAATCATTTAGCAAACTATTAGTCATTTCCTACAACACTACCCAAAATACCATTAATATCTAACAGATATTCCACTCTAAGCTTCTTCCCACCTAATAAAGCCAAGGCTACACCCACCATCACCACTCCCCCATCTTTATCCCCCTGCACAGTACCCCGGCCCTATGCTATCAACACAGAGCATACTACACATTGCTCACACCTAGATAGGCAGGTGGTGGGGGAAGGGCAAAGGTTGGCAAATGCTACGTCTTCCATACCGATGGCCTCTATTTTACATTTCCTACTTTAGCTACTGGCCTGAAGCCATGGGGATGGAAAGCTGCTTCACAAACTTCAGATTTACAAGGCATGGAAACAGAAAAGATTTGTTCCAACTATTACTACTCAAAGTTTAAAGACAATCTAAAAGCCTCCTTTAAACACAATATCTCATTCACTTCTAAAGGGCCAGTTGGGAACTTCTCCCATCCCAAACTTTTTACCTTAAGAAGCCAAATTCTCAACTGCTTGCCCAAATGCCCTCATTTCGCAGAGTTAATGAATTCAAAAATAATTAAGCGGCAGTCAGATAACCTTAACCACAGGATTCAGAAAAGTTAGTGAACTGACTCTCTTCCGTCTCCAAATGCAATGAATGGACCATATTTTACCTTTCTTTCAAGACAGTTTTTAAACTCAGGATCCCACATCAAATACTCATTTCAAGCATTTCCATAGCCTCATTCAAAAGTAAATAATTACATTGGAATCCATTTTTCCCAGTGAACCTAGAACTTTATTGGAGTTCAACATAGTTTCATATGAAAAACACGCAATCCCTCACAAAACACTTCTGGAGAAATAACTTTGGGTTTGAAGAAAATCAGTATTCTGCACTGTAAGTACGGCAAAAGCTGTTAAAGACCAATAACATACGTATGCACTCATACCCAACTACTAGGAAATAACATGAACAACTGAAGTATGTCTGAAAGTTCCTAAAATGAAATACACCCAGAAAGCACAACAGAATCACGTCCAATACCATTGGCAGCAACAGGTAACTGTTACTGTGATTAACATACAACACATATTCACAAGCTCAGAAGTCAGCCATGTTTTCTGCATGCCCCCACACACGCCGAAAACAAACAAAAACCCCCAACAGCTTCATTTTAGAATATAAGCTTTGAGACATGTTAAGAATCCCTGGCACTTGTATAAATGGATACTGACTCACCTGGAACAAACTAATGAATCTCTCTTCAAATTCTCACAATTCCCCATTATTATGCTGATGTTAAAGGAAAAAAGCCAGACTCAATTCTTTTTTTGCTACTGTTGGTTAAAATGAGATTTTGGAACTGACCCTGACTTCCTATTTTCCATTTTACTTTATCTACTTACCAAAGACAAGTATGAGTTAATTATAGCAAGCAATATTATCCAGTTTTCACTTTTTAAACCATGAGGTATTTCTGATTTAGTAACTACTTGATTTTCTTGTTTTACCGGTAACGTCGGAATCTAAAATTTGTTTGTGAGTTCTGACATGCTAGTAATCTAAAAAGCACATGTTGACAAGCAACTCCGTTTCATCTATAAAGATTCTACAGCAGCTCACTAATTCTGAAAAGGTGCCCCCAAGAAATCTGGCTGCAGTGGAAGGAAGGACAACACTGGAGCCCAGAGCTTAAGTGTTTCTGGATGGAGTAGGAAGACGTGCCAGATTTCATCTGAAGGTGCCATCAGTTTGGTTTTAAAAATGTGATGGGAATTTTCAGATAGCCACATCATTAGTTTTCCCACCTGCCATCCCAACCAGTGCCCAACAGCACAGAAGTATAACTATCTGTTAGCATCAGAAACAATTCATATTTAATTCCATCATCCAGTTTGAATCCACTAAGCTACTAGAATCAACACAAGATAATGCCAAACAATGAACCCATGTAACATTTCTGAGAATAATCACTGATGAAACCAAGCATTATACTTTACTCATGCCAGGGAAGAAAGAACCCTACTACTCCAGAGTAGATGGACAAAAACATCAAGCTCTTGAAACAGCAATAGGACCACTGACCCCCAACCTGATGTTACCATTATCAACACTACAGATAATTCAGTAGTCTGCCCAGTACTGGGCTAATGACTCAGCCCCACTTCAATGAGTGCTACCAACACCTAGAAAAAGAAGCCTTTTCTCTTAGGTATAAGAGATTATGGTTTCTGCTCCTGAAACTCCCAGCAATACTTTAAATATACACACATTTCACAAATAACAGATTTTTCCCAGCAGTTGAGTATGGGCTGGAATGTTCTAAATTCTATACGAACAGTAACAGTTCTAACTATTGTAAAGAATGAACTCCAAAGGCAAAAAATCTTTCAGCTCTTAGGGGACGAGGGCAGGCAAATGAGGGAGTTTTGTTTTAACATTATTGGCACAGTTCATCTGTAAGATGGGTTTAGGTCCACTTAAAATCATGCTTAAGCAAACTCTTAATACAAAGATCAATAACTTGTCTGAGCATAATTAAACACTGATTTTTATCTTTTAAAAACTCTTTCATAGTTACATAAATCAATCACTAGTTATTAATGTATTACTTAATAGAGCAAGCAAACAGCTACTAATACTACATCTTTCTTCTAGACAATATTTACAAAGATAATACTCCACTGTCAGACCCTCAGTGTGGTGGGGAAGCAGTTAAAGTGCTTTTTCTTTTGGGAGCAGGTTTAGATAAAAAGCAAACAACAAACTATCAAATCTCTCCCTCTTGCCTTTTTCAGCTCTGTAAGAAAGCAGAGATGAGGCAGCTTTTAATTTCTTCATACTAGAATCATATATAGCATAGTGGCTAAGCTTGTGAGCTTTGTAGTGCCAACTCACTGCCCTTGGGAAAGCTAGTAAATATACGTAAGGCTCAGTTTCCTTATGTATGGAAATGGAGATAATAGTACCCAACTCATAAGGGTTCTTCCAAGGATTAAATTAAACTAGATGATCCAATGGAAAGAACTGAGATTCATGCCTGATAGACAGTAAACATTCAATAAATATCAGCAATTATTGCTATTACAAGTGAAAAAACACATTCTAAAAGTCAATAAAGCCAGTTTACTTCAGTCTCTAAAAAATGGCACTAAAGAGCAATAACCTACCCAGCCTACAATCATTCACATATTCAACAGTTCCTTTGTATAACCTAGGTGAGAACCATGGAGGTTAACTTTCTGAGGAGAAAGGACTACACTTTGTTTCATTACTAGATACATTACCTACTCAGCCCAGTCTGAGAGTCAAAAAACACTTATCCTGTATTAAGATCCTACCTTCCTCCAAGAGAGGTCAAAAGGACTTTTACATCCTCACCTGCCACATCCTTTCTTTGCTCCCACATCCCAAAGAAACGTATCTACACTCTGCGGTTTTCTGAACAGCAGGGGCCTCATCTCCCGCTTTTAAAACCCTGATAGGTTGACTAAACATAGTTAAGAAATACTCCAACTCTTGACACTCAGCACCTAGTCTTGCACAAGCAAGCCCAAAAGCTACCTCCTCTGAGAAATTTCCCCACCCCCAGACAAAATTAAATCCCCTAGTCACCCAAAGCATTTTGGGTATAGATTTGCCCCAGCACCTACCTTGTAATTAACTAATTATGTCTCCCCCACATAGACTGAAGGCAAGAGCAGCACTTTGTGGCCAAAGGTTCAGCTCTAGCACTAAGCACACTGCCTGGCATATATTAGGTGCTCAAGAAATGCTACACTTTAACCAGATTCTCTCCTCGCAGAGTACCATCTCTTGCTGGATGCCCTACTTCAAAATCTGAACATAAGGCTGCTCGCAGTAGAGCAGGCTAACACGATGGACTGCTGATTACAACATCAGAAAACCTAGTCATCAGCTTCTCCCACTGGATAGGTTCCCAGAACCCAAACTCAACTGAGCAGGATTATGTACCATCAGAATCAGTGGGAATTCCCAGCACACTACAGAAGGTACCTTCTCCTTCAACAGGATTGTTGAAAAGCTCGCAGGGTGAGCTTTCTATTGGGGGAATCTTCACTCGGTAACTGAAGTGGAAATACTCAAAGAATAAATGCCTTGATTTGGCTGAAAAGGGTACAAAACATAAAGGTCAGGCAAAAGCAAGCTAGCTCTCGATTCCTGAAAAACAGAGGCTTCTGAAAAAGAATGAACAGGAAGCAGGGGTGGTGCTGGTCATCTTTGTTTCAATAAATAAAATCTTTTTTTCTACCCCACAGCTTACGAGAAATGCCTAATACACCAGGCCAGATGAGATGCTCAGCAACGTTTCCTCCTGACAACTACACTAAACTGCATTTCTAAAAAAAAAAAAAACAGTGCCTTAGGAACCTCAGCCCCACTGAAGTTCTAGTCAGTAATACTTTAATTAAAAAAAAAAATCAACATGCCTAAGCCCAACATTTACAATGGATGGCCAACAGAGAACTTGCAAACTTTCTGAAGGCAGGTACCACTACCTTTGCAAAGAACACAACTTGGGGAAAGCAATCTCAAAATATAAAGAACTCCACAAAGGAGGGCTTTAGCTTTAGAGCCCTATTTCCTACCATAAACATCTTACCAGGGAAAGGGAGGAAAAAAAAAAAAAATCAACAGTTGCCGAAGGGTATCTTTCATTCTGGAAGCAGAAAAGGAAACAAACAAGAAGCAGTAAGAGGGAATAACACCCCAAATAAAGTTCTCTTTGGGAAAAAACAGTAACAATTCAGGCTCCCAACCTTCCCCCTGGTGAGGTCTGTGATTTACGTGGCTTTGCTCCGCAGAAAGCTTTTTCTGGGCAGCTCAAGGAAGGAGCCAAGGGAGGGAGAGAAAGAGACATAGACACA
This sequence comes from Lagenorhynchus albirostris, assembly GCF_949774975.1. Taxonomy (NCBI): domain Eukaryota; kingdom Metazoa; phylum Chordata; class Mammalia; order Artiodactyla; family Delphinidae; genus Lagenorhynchus; species Lagenorhynchus albirostris. Next base: position 19,020,620 of record NC_083109.1, read on the forward strand.
GAAAGGAGAGGAGAGAGAAAAAGAAAATGGCGCAGAGACTAAGTCCCGACTGTCGACAAGGCGACTTTCCCGGGAGGAATCCGGGCCCGGAAAGACTGCCAGAGGCCCGGCGGCGGGCGACGCGGGGTCTCCGTTGCCCCCTCTTGGGAGGGCCGCGATCTGGGGGCGCTGGGGTCCCCGGAAAGGGGGTCCAGAGGCGGCCCGATGGGAACAATGGGGCCGGTGAGCGAGGAGCCGGGACTTAGTCTCTGGGACGCCATGTCTGTCCTCTGCCCGGCTCGGGCCGGGCGACGGGCCGGCGGTCGGGGGGACCGGGGTCGGGGAGGGGGCACACTCACCATTCAGTCGGAAATCCGCCTCGATCTGGGGAGAGAAAAGGAGGGACTATGAAACAACAGGCACATTCACCCCGCGGGCGGCGGGCGAGCGCGCGCTGCCGGGGGCCGGGCCCACCCTGCGCCCCCCGGGATAAGGGGGCCCCGGGAACGGCCTGAAGGGTCAGCCAATCCCCCTAAAACTGTAACTTGGCGCCTCCCGCCCGGGGCCCGGGGAGCCGATCTCCTCCGGCCGGCCACCCCTGGCGGGGGGCTCCGGCCTGTCAAAGCGGCGGCCGGGCCGAGGCCGGGGCCTGCGCCGGGGGTCGTGGAGGGGCGGGGCGGGGCCGGGGGCCCGGGCGGGCCGGGCAGGGCAGTACCTGGGAATCGTTGTGGAGATGGTCCCCACTCATGTCGGCCGGAGTGGCGAGCGCGGCGGAAGGCGAGGGGCGTCGAGGAGTCGCAGACGGCCGCGGTCGGCCTGTTCAGGCGGACGGGGGCTCCCGGAGACGCGGGTAAAGGGCGGCGGGGCGGGCCTGAGACTCCCGGAACGGCTCAGGCGGCGAGCGCGGCGGGCGGTGAGGGGCGCCGAGGAGACGCAGAGACGGTCGCGGCCGGCCTGTTCGGGCGGACTGGGGGTCCGGGAGGCTCCCGGAGACGCGGGTAAAGGGCGGCGGGGAGGGCCTGAGACTCCCGGAACGGCTGAGGCGGCGACAGCGGCGGCGAGGCTGACTGTTGCCGGCCTGGTGGCGACAGCAGACCCCAGCAGTTGTGTAACAGCCTAAGTTCGCATTTCGGCTCACTGCGCCTGCGCGGCCGCTTTTAAATGCGACGTCCCTGACGTCAGAGATTCCGGAAGGAGGCCGAGGGTTGCGGGACCCGCCCCCTCGTGCTTCCAAGGGTGGACCCGGCTTTGCATCGCAAGCCCCGCCCCTAGCCCCCGCGCGCCGATGTGATTTGCATAAGGAGCTGACTCCGCCCACGGCCGCCCACCCTGTGAAATCTTCTCTTCCTCTCCCAGCGCCTTTTCTCGGATCCCAGATCCCTCCCCTAGGCAGTGCGCAGGCGCAGCCCGGACACCGCCTCCGGACTGGGGCTGGCAGCTCGGCCACGTGGTGGGCCTTTAAAGGCCGCCGCGGGACAGCGGCAGGGCCCGGTCCGAGATCTCCCGGGAGCTGCAAATACCTTGGCAGCAGGGGCCCCGAGCTCTCACCAGCTATTCTTCTCTCGCTAACCGGACCCCGACGCTGCTTGGCGGGAGGAGCTTCCACCCCAGCCTTTGTCCAGGCCTTCCAACTTATGGATGATTTCACGCCCACTTCTTAAAATTTATTTTAATTTTTCAACCCGCGAAAGGTCTGGCTTAGCTCCAGTTTTCAGCCGGGTACATGTAGCCCTGGGTCACAAGAGGCCTGATTTCATTCGTTCATTCTTCAAACATCCCTGAGCCAGGAATTGTGCTAAGGAGAGGAGTTGGGGCCAAAGGGAATCAGATCGCGGAGTAAACACGACCTGGCTCTGTACCCGGCTGTGTCCATAACGCGCTATGGGGTGTAGGGGGGAGGAATTGGAGAAAGAACTGCCGTTTATGGAGCATCTACTGTGTACTCCGCTCTGAATTCACACAATAGCTCCGTGAGGTCGCCTATTTTACTAAAGTTAAACTGTGTCAGAGATACGTAACCTACTAACCTACCTGACATCTTCATTTGGATACCTCACAAGCTTCTCCAAGGCTGAACTCACCATCTTCCTCCGCCACCCAGCTAGAAAAGCTCCACCCTGGACATCTTCCTCTCCGTTTCTCATAAGTCCAACTGATTGCATCTCTTCAATCCTCTCTCCCCCGCCCACACACCTGTGAAGTCTGCATTATCTCCTGCTTGAATTCTTACAATACATTCCTAACAGGGTTCCCTACTTCCTTTCTGGCTCTCTCACAAGCTGCTCTGCAACAGTAGACAAAGTGCTCTTTCAACACCAGATCTAACTATTATCCCCTTTCCGCAAACTTCCCCTCATCTTAGTACGAAGTTCAAAATTCTTAAAGTAGCTGCCAAGATCCTGAATAACCTGCTTAATTCAAGTGTGACCTTTGTGAATTTTTTCCATATGTATTACCACTTCCGCTATTATTACTTAATATTTTAATTGATCCCTCTTCTTTATTTAGCTTCATCCTAAGCAATAATAGCTATGAAATAATAATGTCTATGAAATCATTTACAAATAAAATACAAAAAGTGTTCATCCATGGACCGCTGAAATCACCTCTATCACATCTAGTGGTAAACACTTTAATTCTTAATTCATTAAGAAAAATTAATTCTTGTGAATGCTTCAAAGCTCAATCTTAGTACCATTTTCTCCCTTCCACACTCCCTGACTCCTCCTTCCCCACCCAGATCAAGTGCCCCTCATAGTGTCCTTTTCCTTTGTAACACTTATCACAGTTATTAAATTACTAAGGGGGGTAACTAGTGACTTTATGTCTCTCTCCCCTACTGAATGCCAGGTCTATGAGGGCTAGGACCTTGTCTATCTTGCTTAGCACTTGATCCCCAGCGTCCAGCTGCAGATCCTACAAAAGAGATGTGCAATCAGTGAGGGAATGAAAGCAGGGTAATACAGTGGTTAGGACCACACATGCGGAAGTCAAACCAATCTAGTTTTGAATTCTTCTCTGCTGTTTATTAGCTCTGTGACCTCAGGCAAATTGCTTTAATTCTCTGAGCCCCAGTTTCCTCAACTGGATAATGGTGATAATGGTGCAATTTTAAGAGATTTTTGTTTTTTAAATTTGACTGAGAACACACAGCTAGTAAGTGCTGAGTTTTGGATTCAAACCCAGGTCTGCTTGACTCCAAAGTTATTCTTTGGAGTTCTCTGAAACAAGTTGCCAGAACCAGTTTCAACTTGCTTTTGGTGTCTTTTGTCATAGTCTTTCCATCTCAGAATCAGTGCCAGGCCACCAGGTGAAGCATATAACTCCTACCTGTTTGCTGCAGTAAGGCCAAAGTAAGTTGAGGACTGCCTTAAGGCATAACAGTGCTTCCTACCACTGCTCCACTGCCACCCTCCCAAGCCAGGGAGAATCTGCATTCATTTTCAAGGAAGATCTGGGTAGGCATGAAAACAGAACACACACACCAAAATGGCATCCCAAGCATGGTCCCCGTGCACAAACATGCAGATATCTGGGCGTCTTGTCACAGACTGAACTTCTCTGCCAGCATATGTGGCTGGCAGTGCTCCGAGGCTGGTTGGCTTACCCAAGCCCACACGACCCCTCTCTGATTCCTGATACTTTAATCTGGTATCCCCATGATATGGTCCACCTACCCTTAGTACTTGAGAAGATTATAGGTAATGCCTGTACAGACATTTTCATTTTAATCATTATGTATATATTGCCATGTGTATGAGAAAAAAAATTTAACCATCATATCAAATCCATGATTTTAAGGATGTCACTGTTTAGGATGGGTTGGTTGATTGATTTACATGAAAATATCACGGAATGGCACAGAGGGAACATATGAGACAAACTCCGCGAAGGTCAGAGACATAAATGAGGCTTGGGAAACACTGCTTTAAATCAAGACCACTCACTCATGGACCATCCCAGCGCCCATAAAAATCACTAGTAAAGGACAGTACACACTGTGAAAGGTGGATGATTTATCAATATTCCACTAAAAGAAGGACTTCATACACAAACACACATGTATGAAGGACTTCATACACAAACTCACATGTATGCATTGTTACGATTTAAACAGGTCTTTTCCCACAGGACTTCTCAGAGTTGTCCATATGCTGATACACATGGCACTACAGCATCTCCAAAGTGTATATAAGCCCAGAAACCCCCTTTTTTTTTTTTTCCAGACTACTTCTTAAGACTGGGCTCTTTGGAATGACCAGCCCTCAGGCCACCTGCTCTAGATGGTCACTCAAGATTCAGTCCATACCCATTTGCTTCTGACTCTCTTGGGATTGTGCTTATTATTTTAGCCCAACTCTTGGCTCCCAGAACTGAACACATATAGGGCTGTCTGAACAACTTCTGCTTTTCAGGGAACCTGTCCTTCTGCACAGTGTACACAAATACACAACTATGCTGTTGTCCCTTGGGCTACAGTTGTGTGACCCAAGCTGAGCCACTCAGATCAACTTCCTTGAGACTCTGGAACTAGGAAGGAGAAAGTGGTTCAGTGTCTCTTCTTGCAGATGGATGTGTAGTACGTAAATCAGGGAGCTACCCTGCTGGTATTTTCTGCCAAAAGGGCCAGAAAAAAGCTGGGAGGAAAGGAGGAGAGAAGGAAGAGAATAGAAGGCTCTGATGGAGTTTAGGGCCCTGATTCCTACTATCTCCTGAGGCCTTATTTCACCCCTGTTCTTGTACCTTTAAATAAATCCCCATTTTTGCTTAACAGATCTCTGATGGGTCACTTAAGACCAAGAGCTCTAAGTTATACTAAGTCCTAATCTACAGTTGATTCCTGGGCGCTCACAAGGCCTCTGTTTTCTCTTTGGTCCTGGACCTGGGCCCCTCATGTTATGGCACCTGGATGCCCCCTGGCATTTTGAACTTGGATGCTTGCACAGTCTTGACTTTGGCAATTCTTGGGCAGCAGTGTCTTCTGGTAGATCTCCCTTCCTGTGGGTGCCTTGCCTAAGGACCACTTCCCTTTTAAGACTTAGATGATGCTTAGAAAAGAACCTGCTTGACACCCCAGAAAGGAGACTCAGGCTGGCAATCCCAGTAACAACCAGAAACCCTGGAGTTGTGGAATGAGAGGATAAGCAATAAGGATGTAGGAGCCTGGCCGTGTGGGGTGTCCACTTTCATATTCCTTCCTTTGTCTTCCTGCCAGAAGACATCCTTCCTGTGATGAGGACATTTATTCATTCAACCAGTATTCCCTGAGAAATGAGGGTGCGGGGGCTATGTGGTAGATAGGTACTATGCTAAGCCCTGGGGATACAGATATTAATAAGACCTAATCCTCATGTTGGAGAAGTTCCTAGTCTGATAACAAGACAAACATATTCCCCAACTGTTACCATAAGGAACAAAGAATAACATGGAAGCAGTGGTTGCTATGGGAATGCTGGGGTGGGAGAGGCACATCCAACTCGCCAGTGGTGGCAGGGGGGGCAATATTAGGAAAGGCTTCTGGTTGGATGCCATTCTCTAAAGATGAGGAGGGCTGGTTTGTGGAAGAGAAGGGAAGGTACTACAGGAAGAAGACCAACCTGGGCCAAGGCAGGGAGTCATGGGCAGGAATAGCTTTGGTCAGGATGGAGCAGAGGGTCCATGTGAAGATAAACCAGAGAAGAAGGTTGGGCAAGTGGAGAGGCCTCCCCCAGTGACAGAGGAGCTACTGCAGGGTGAGCTATGGCGGGGTTTTGAGGAGGTGAGAGAACAACCATGGGCAGCAGGGTGGGGACAGTTTGGCAGAGCTGGCGCTGGAGACAGGCAGATTAGCCAGGAGGCATGTGAAGACCATTGCAAGTGTTTCAGAAGCATCATTAACTATGGGAGGTGGGGGGTCATTTGGAATAACTGTGAAGATGCAGACCATGAAGGGGACAGCAGGATATTGACCTGTGTCCAGGGTACAGCCCAAGGAGAACTTAGGATAGCAGCTGTCCCTGAATCTCCCTCTCACAGGGTATACTGTTGGGACATCCTGCCGCTACTCAGGTCCAGCTGCCTCCACATGGAGAACCAGTGGGCTGGGGGAGGCAAAGAGGCAGAAACTGGGGCTCTAGGAAATCCTGGACAAGTCTGGGACTGAGTGAAACCCCAGGCTGACTCAGCATGACCCTCCCAAGAAAATGGAACAGAGATGGCAGCCTCGCTCAATAACCAGTAGGTGACAGCTTCACCAAGATCAGGTTTTAAAGAGATCTACTTCCCCATGCCCCCAACAAGCCCTTCGAGCCCTCCATCCCATCCCTTCCACATCCAGCATCTTCTCTCCCTCCTGCATGGCAGCTTCTCTACTTGCTCCCTCCTCTCAATTTTCCCTCTTGACTTTGTTAAAAATAGTCTCTCACATTAATTGATTATTTACCACGTGCTCTGCCCTGGACTAAGTGCTTCCCATACATTATCTCACTTAATCCTCACAATAAGCTTTATCAAGCAGGTACTACTAGTTCCATCATTTTTACAGACCAGGAACCTGAGGCTTAGGAAGATTGAGTAAGTTTAACTTAGTCACACAGCTATGGAATGGTGGGGTTATGATTTGAACCCAAGCAGTCTGACTATGGAGCCCAGTCTCGGAATCCCTGTACTGCCTTCCAAGGTCCTTAGGTCACTGTTTCCCTCGGCATGTTTGAAATATTTGGAAAGTATAGTGCATGCTTGCTGCCTTTTCTGTCTTATTATCCAACCCCTTAAACACTGTTGATCTGACTTCCATTCTAATCAGAGACTTTCTAGTTTGCAAATAGATTAGCCTTATTCTCCTCCACCTTCTTGCAGCAGTCAGTGATGCTGGGCACATTCTTTGGGTCCTTTCCGTTTGGCTCCAGGGACCATGAATTCTCTTGGTTTTCCTCCTATCTCTGCAAATGCCATATTTCTGCCTCCTCTTCTCCCGTGACAATGTAAGCATTCCCAAACTTCTGTCCTCAACCTTCTTTTCTCTCTATCTACTCTCCTCCTGGAAGCTTTACCAACTCTATACTGACTCCTATAGATAGTTTCTCAAATGGGTATCTCTAGCCTTGACTTCTTTTTGGAGCTACAGAAATATCTGTAGCTGCCTACTGCATGTGTCCCCCTGATGGTCTCCAACAGTCCTCTGCTCCTGAGTTCAACTTTTCCCCTGGGTTACCTTTCCCTTCTATGGTCCCTGATTGGTGAATAGCTCTGCCCATCTCCCTCCCAGTCATGCAGGCTCAAATCCTAGGAGCCTCTTGAATTGATCCTGTCCTCCCCATCCCATTAGTGGCTATTGTCTCTGTGGAGTCTGCCAAGACCTACTTCTGTAGTTATCTGTCCCTCTTTCCCCCGGGTTCTCATGGCATCTGCCCCTTCCCTAGCTTTCCTGCATCTCACATACATACACACAAACACATAAATACACAACAACTGTGAGCCAGGTACCATGCCTGGTGCTAAGGATTCAGCCACAAATCAGACAGACAAAGTCCTTGCTCTTAAGGAGCTCAGGCCTGGTAGGTGGGACAGACAAGAGAACAAGTCATTGCCACTTACTCTGATAAATGCTTTGGGGATAATGTGCAGTACGTTTGCTATAGGAACCCTTTAAGGTTGCTGTCATGCCGGAATTGAGGAGTCCAGGCAAAGGCTTCCCGGTGGAAATAACATTCAAACTTGAGGCCTGCCCTGAGGTGGGGACAGAAGCTTGCCAGTGAAAGTTAGGGAAGATAGAGAACACAAGTGAGGGACATGATCACTAGAGGCCCAGGGAACAAATGGAATAAAGACTTGGAAATTGGGCAGGGCAGGGTTTGTTTGGAGAACTACTGGTAATTCAGTGTGGCTGAGGGGTAGACTGGGAGGAGGGGTAGTGAGAGATGAGGCTGAAGGGGTAAGCAAGGCCCAACTCATGCAGGGTGTTTTGTGTTGGTTAAGAAGTTTGCAATTTATCCTGAGAGCAATGGGGAGCCACTGATGAGTTGTAAGCAATGGAGGAACATAATCACATGCATTTTAGTAAATGCTACCTACAGTATAGAAAATGGTTTTGAAATAGTCAAGATTGCAGACTTGTTAGGCCACAGTTAAGAAGGCTGACGTCCGGCTTCCCTGGTGGCGCAGTGGTTGAGAGTCCGCCTGCTGATGCAGGGGACACGGGTTCATACCCCGGTCTAGGAGGATCCCACATGCTGCGGAGCAGCTGGGCCCGTGAGCCATGGACGCTGAGCCTGCGTGTCTGGAGTCTGTGCTCCACAACGGGAGAGGCCACAACAGTAAGAGGCCCGCGTACCGCAAAAAAAAAAAAAAAAAAAAGAAGGCTGATGGCAACATCTAGGCAAAAATGATGTTGATGATGTCCCCAATCAGCAGAAGAGCCATGAGGATGGAGAGGAGTATATCTGCATTTGAGGGATACTCATGACGGAGGGCTGATGTATCAGGGATTGATTATATATGTCAGAGAAAGAGAGAGGGGAGGATTCGAGGATATGGCTGGGCGTGCCATTCACAAAGGCAGGGAACACTGCGAGATGACCTGGTTTGAGGGAAAGATGATGAATTCAGCTCTGTACATTCGAGTTTGAAGTGCCTGTGGGGTAGCCTGGTCAAGATGTCTAGTAGGCAGTTGGATACATGGGTTTGGAGCTCAGAAGAGGAACTGGAAGTGGTACCTGAAGTGATTAGTCTAGATGAGGTCATTTAGGAGGGCCTGGAAGGAAAGCCTTATTTTAGGGATGGGCCTGAGTGATGAAGTGAAGGATAACAGTTTAGACAAGTTGTTGAAGAGGTCTAGCTATATGCAGGAGGTGGAATACAGTGCAGGAACCAGAGTAACCTGGGATTAAGAGGGTTTTTGTTTGTTTGTTTGTTTTATGATGGACAACACACACTTGTCCAGAAGAGGGCCTTTTGGATCCTTCTATTCCTTGGACAAAGTGATGGCACAATCGAGTTGATATCCCAGGAATTCTGGGTCAGATAAAGAGGCAGGTCCCTTTGGAGGAGATACCCCTTTTTTGCTTCTCAGAGGCCACAGGCTGCTTAAACCTTCCCTCCAGGGTTCTGGACCCTTTCCCACCAGAACTCGCTTAAGGATTGACTCAGAGAAACTGTTTTTGAGGATGGCTTATCCAGGCCCCCGAGAATATTCTTCTCCCAAAGGGTAGAGTGCAGCCCTGCAGGATCTATCTCTCCCTTTCCAGGACTCACCTGCAGGTGTCAGGGAAGGGGTTCAGCAGAATAGACACCAATGTAGCGAAAGACACCCAGAACCTGGGGGGTGGATGTTCCTCCTTGGATTCTGCCATGTAGTTAATTTCCGCTAACGTTTCTTGATGCTTGTTTGGTGCCAGGTCCTGGTAGTAGTCCTGTGATGAATTAGACAGGGCCTCCACTTGGAGAAATCCACAGTCCAGAAGAGGAGCTAGACAAGTAAACCGTAAGTTACGAGACAGTGGTCTAGGAACCTCATGAGAGAGCCCTCAGGGCTGGGAAGCCAGGCAGACTCTTCCTTGGAAGCCCAGCCTGAAGGGTTTGATGGCAGAAAGCTAAAGACTCCAAATCTTCCTACAGACCCAGAGCTTGGCTCTTCTGTTATTTGAGGGAAAATGGCACCACAATGTATTTTATTTTATTTATTTATTATTATTATTATTTTTTGCGATACGCAGGCCTCTCACTGTTGTGGACTCTCCTGTTGCGGAGCACAGGCTCCGGATGCGCAGGCTCAGCGGCCATGGCTCACGGGCCTAGCCACTCCGCGGCATGTGGGATCTTCCTGGACCAGGGCACGAACCCGTGTCCCCTGCATCGACAGGTGGACTCTCAACCACTGTGCTACCAGGGAAGCCCACGACACAATGTATTTTAAATTGACTTTTTGTTCCTCTGCAGACTTTCCTGCTTCTTGTTGTACGTGTGTATTCAGAACTGGGAGACAGAACATTGGGGAAATAGTTGCACAAAACCTTACAGAATATCCAAGTTGAGCCTTGGAACCCCCAAATGAAAAGTAGGTGAGGCCATCATTGTTGGGTGTTGGAGAATCCCTAGGCTCAGTCCTCAGAACTTCCCTCTTCGTATCTCATCCACTCCTGTGGCTTTAAATACCAGTTAAATACTGAGAAGTCCTAAGTTCATATCTGTAATCAGGACTTTGCCCACCCCCAGCCCTGCCCCAGCCTCAGACTTGTATATCCGGCTACCTACCCTATAGCCCTATCTGGATTTCCAATGGGCTTCTCTTTATCTTTTCTTTTCCTGTGGCTTGTGGGATCTTAATTCCCCGACCAGGGATCGAACCTGCACCCTCGGCAGTGAAAGCGCTGAGTTCTAACCACTGGACCACCAGGGAATTCCCTCCAATGGGCTTCTTTTTTGTGTGTGTGTGTGTGGCACGCAGGCCTCTCACTGTTGTGGCCTCTCCCATTGCGGAGCACAGGCTCCGGATGCGCAGGCTCAGAGGCCATGGCTCACGGGCCCAGCCGCTTCACGGCATGTGGGATCTTCTCGGACCGGGGCACGCACCCGCGTCCCCTGCATCGGCAGGCGGACTCTCAACCACTGCGCCAGGGAAGCCCCAATGGGCTTCTTAAACACAACACCTCAAACCAAACTTCCATCTTTCCTCCCAAACCTGCCCCTCCCTTGGTTTTCCCCATCACAGTCAAAGGCTCAGGCCAAGCCTCAGAGTCCTTGGATCTTTCTCTTGTTCACCTACCCCCCATAGCCAATCCATCTGCAAATCCTGTGGACACCACCTGAAATATCCAAAGGCTAAACATTTCTCCCTATTCCCTCTGCTTCCACTTTAGCCCAAGCCTCCATCATCTCCACCTGGTTTAGTGCAGAAGCCTCCTAACTGGTGTCCCTGCTTCTGTGTTTGTCTTCCTGTAGGACAATCTCAGAACAAGTGATTTTTAAAAATAGTGGTCCTTTGAAAATGTGAGATCCTGTCACTCCTCTGCTCAAACCTCTCCAGTGGCTCCCATCTCACTCAGGATAAAAGTCAAAGTGCTTACAATGGTCCCCAAGACCTTCCCCTGCCTGTCCCCCTCCCTAGTCCCTCCACCTCATCTGCTAGCGCTTCCCACCTCCATCACCTCTCCCTAGCCTCACTGGCCTCCCTACCACTCACCCTCCACCCTTCGCACCCTTACATTTGTAGATCTTTCTGCTTGGAACATCCTTCCCCCAAATATCTCCATGGCCTACTTTCTCATTTCTTTCAGATACTTACAATTTCTCCTTTTCAGTGAGAATTTTCCTGACTACTCTATTTCTCTGTTTAGTTTAATGCCAAATTTCTAGTATCTACAGCAGTGCCCAGCACTCATGGGGTGTTCAATTAATATTTGTTGAATAAATTAATTAGTCATGGCAGTAGAGGCATCGCAGTTGTACTTTCGTGCAAGGGGCAGGGACACTCCAAATAGCCTACGGAATAGTAAGGTGTAAGACTTCAATGAAAACAGTTGTATTATACCACATTGCTGATGTAATCTTTCTGCCATGCTATGTTATCAATAGCTAAAAAATAATATTAAGGAAAAACTACCACAGAAAACAACAAGACAAAACAAAACAAAAAAACAAACAGAAAATTAATTAGTCATGGGCTGCAGTGAGCTCCTACATGTGTCAAGTGAGGACCTGGAATGTGCCAGGAAACCCCCTGTAGTGAGTAACATGATTCCCATTTTGCAGATAAGGAAACTGAAGCTTGGAGAAGTATGAGTGTCTTTCGTCTCTGTTCCCATAGCAACCTGGGCATATCCCCAGCACCTATCATTCTCCACTGTCATTGTCCATTTCACCAACTAGATGTAAGACTTTTGAGCCCAAGGGTCATCTCTTACTCCTTGTTGCATATCAAGCTCCTGGTAGAAAGTTGGGCACATAGTAGATGCTTAAGAAATATTTGTTTTATGAATGAATGAATGAAATGGCCAAATCAGGATACAAACCCACAACTGTCAGATAGCAAAGTCTCTGCTCACCCCACTCTGGGGGCGGGGGGAATCCCTATAATAGCCATGGAGCCAGTAGTTAAGAGTCCCTCCCCTTAGCAGAGTACTTTTCATGAGAGCCAGAGTATTTCAGATGGAGAACAGTGTACAGTGGCTGACAGTTTTTTCCCATCACACACCAGGTGAATGGAAAGAATTTCTCCACTCAGTCCCTCCACAGTTCCCCAGACACACAGTCAGCGTTAATCTTCAGACCAATTACATACTGAGAAGGCCTAAGTTCACATCTATAATGAGGATCTTGCCCACCCCCACCCCCATCTGCATTCTGCCCCACTAATTTCCTGAATCTTCAGCTGCTGGGTTGTGTTCCTGCCCATCCACCCACTCACTCAGCCAACAGTGTCTTCGAGCCTTCTCTGGGCCACAGTGAAAACTGAGTTACCCCTCCCCCCAACCCTATCCCCACTGCGAGTTGGCTTGGTTCTCTGAGACTTCATTCCAACAAACTCTCTCTCCTTTGTGTCTTCTTTTTAGATTCTTCTCCACCCCCTAAGCCCATGTCTTAGGTCATGAAAATGACTCACTCCATCCATGGATGACGGTGGCCCACTTTTCTCATCTGCCTCTCTCTCTTGAGCCTTCAGTTCTCTAGATCAGTAATTCTTAAACTGCTGGGAGGGATCCTAGACCCCTTTGAGAAACTGATATGGACTATGGGCCCTCTCCCTCCAAAAAACACATATACTCTTTTTTTTTTGGAAACATTTTGATTTTTAAATTAAAGTATAGCTGATTTACAATGTTGTGCTAATTTCTGCTGTTAAGCAAAGTGATTCAGTTATACACATATATACATTCTTTTTTAATATTCTTTTCTATTATGGTTTATCCCAGGAGATTGGATATAGTTCCCTGTGCTATACAGTAGGACCTTGTTGTTTATCCATTCTAATGTAATCGTTCACATATACTCTTAAATACAGCGTTTTGCATAGAAGTTCAAATGCACCCCAATTAAGAACCCCTCCTCTAGAGGGTCTCTCTCTTCTCCTTCTCTCTTCCCCTCTAGATTTCTGGTTGTTGTTGGCTCCCAAGTCAATTCCCTGGTCTCCTTTCAGAATCAGAAGCGTCTCCCGACCACATTATTACCAATGTCCTTATTATTATGAACAGCAGCCACAAGATTTGCACAATCCTTTTCACGTATCAACTGATTTCATGCTCTCAACAACCCCAAGAGGAAGGAACTATTATTGTCCCATTTCTACAGATGAGAGAACTCTGTGGTTATGTGTTTTGCCAACACCACACAGCTCTAAGTCCAGGCTTCCTTTCCTCTGTACCACGTTGTGTTGCCTATTATAAACAGCTGTCTTCTTTGACCTTCTTTATCTCCACTGCCTGAAACCTACCTCTGCCCCCACCTACACCCCATGGTGTATTGCCTGTTATTCTCAACTGCTGGGTTTTTTTTTTTACCTCTCCCCTCTCTGTCACCTGAAAGGCACAGTCTTCATCACCTCCCCCACTCCTCTGAAGTCCCCTCCTTCTCCCCCTTCCATGTCTTCAACTGACCACAGGTGGCTTCTTTGCAGTTGCTTAAGCACGTGTGAGCCATGCAAGGGTTTCGTTTCCCCTTCCACTCTCAGCTCAGCTGTGCCAGCCTCCGTGATCCTTGCTGGTGCTCCAGCCCCTTCTGGCAGAAGGCCTTGGCACTTCTGGAAATGCCATACCTGAAATCCAGGTAAGAATAAAGAAAGGGATACCCAGTTGAGCACCTACTTTGGGCCAGGCCTCATGCATGGCCTGGGGGCACAGACTCCAACCTTTAGAGGCGCTAGCTTCCAGGTTCTTCCAGGTTCTTCCAGGTATACTACTGATGGGCACCTGGAGGCTCCAAGATGATTGGTCTGAATCCATCTGCTGCCTGTCTGTGGAGGGTTGGGGCCCCTCTGCAGCTTGGCTAAACTTTAGCTGCCCCCTGAGCCAGCAAAACTATTGCTCAGAGCCAACATGAGAAACACCTGGCTGTTGGTTAACCTCTTCCTCCTCAGCTCAAATCTCAGACTGGCCTGATGATTTTACTTAGGTTGATCACAATCACACTTTTGCTCTTAGTGTGATAAAGTAGTAGATCATCACAAAAGCAGTTTATAAAACTGTTTACCAAAGTGTAACATACATGCAGAAAAGTGCCCAGATCAAAAGTATGCAGCTTGATGGACTTTCACCACCTTAACCCATCTGAATAACCTGTACCCAGTCAAGAAACAGAATTTTCCAGCACCCTGAAACCCCCTGCCCTGTGTGCTTTCTTCCTCTCCTTATCCCTAACATAACCACTATCCTGATGACTTCTAACAGCATGGCTTGGTCTTGCCTGTTTTTGTCCCACAGAAACAATTTCAAGAGAAGCAGACCATCCTCTGGTCTACCCCCCTAGACACACATTTTGATTGATTGACTGATTCAATTACTCATTGACCAGATGTTGACTGTGTATAAAATGGATCAAAAATCTGAATTAAACCAAAGACCTGTGGCCTCAAAGGGGCTTTGGCTGTAAACTAACCCTCCACTGGGCCTCCAGAATCCCAAACTGTGTTCTTAATAAAGGGCCCAGAACATGCATGCACATCTGATCACTTCCTCTAAAGTTCAAGATCTTACGTCAGTGCAGTTTTTTACTTTCTTTCTTCTTGATTTATTTTATTTGTTTAGTTCTGAAGGAGGGAAATTAGAGACTCTGGGGAGGACCCTGCTCCCCGCCACCCCAGAACTCCAGCCTTGATCACCCCTAGATGGAGAAATCATCATCTTATAAGGCTATCTACTGCATTTTCCAGGAAGATCTGGCAAGTGAGCCTTAAGCTGTTAAAAACATACACACTCACACACACACACACACACACACACACACACACACACACACACACACACACAAAACCCCAAAAGCTTTCTCGCTTGAGCTCAAATATGCTGCAGTTTTTGCTTACTGATTCTAGCCCTGCCCTCTGCAACCTCCCAGAATTAATTAGTCAATTCAGTAATCAGGTTTTGGGTGTTTCCTGAGCTCCAGGCTCAAAGGCACGTGAGGTGGGGCTTCCTGAACCCTGAATTCTTCCCATGGGGATCCCGGGATTGACTGACTCAGGGATGTGGCTAAACCAGCATTACTAAAGAACATTCCACTGGACACTAATCCCCAGAAATGCTTTACGAAAATAGAGCTTTGAGCTCAAAGGAGTTGGGCAAATGCTCCAGGCTCTCTGGTCTGTTTCTAGTATCACATCTTACATTCGCACAGTTAAGACTCTGGGAGATGGGAAGCATAAAAACTGGGCTTCACTTTGTCAGTGTTTTGAAGACTTATATGACTTAGAATCCCTTTTTCTACAGAATGCCTATGAGAACTTCTCAGAATTAGTGACCCCAGAACAGGACACAGGCCAAGCAGCTTTAAAGTATCCTCCCAAACTGTACTAGCCCATGGTGATACTGAACACTTGAAAAGTGGCTCTTCCAAATTGAGATGTGAGGGTAAAACACACACCAGATTTCAAAGTCTAAGAAGAAAATCAAAGGTTTTTATATGGCTTATATATTGAAATAATACGATTTTTGAAATATTGGGTTACAATGTACTATTAAAATCAACTTCACCTGTTTCTTTTTGTTTATTTATTTATTTATTTATTTTTATTTAAATTAAAACTTTTTAAATTTAATTTTTTGGTTTGTTTGTTTTTTGTTTTTTTGCGATACGCGGGCCTCTCACTGTTGTGGCCTCTCCCGTTGCGGAGCACAGGCTCTGGACGCGCAGGCTCAGCGGCCATGGCTCACGGGCCCAGCCGCTCCGCGGCATGTGGTATCTTCCCGGACCGGGGCGTGAACCCTTGTCCCCTACATCGGCAGGTGGACTCTCAACCACTACGCCACCAGGGAAGCCCTATTTTTATTTTCTAAAAAATATTTTGTGTTTTTAAAGGCCGTAAATTTTTTATTTATTTATTTTTAAATTAAAAAATTTTTTAATTTTTGGCTGCATTGGGTCTTCGTTGCTGCACGCAGGCTTTCTCTAGTTGCAGCGAGTGGGGGCTACTCTTTGTTGCGGTGCGCTGGCCTCTCGTTGTGGTGGCTTCTCTTGTTGCAGAGCACAGGCTCTAGGCGCGCAGGCTCAGTAGTTGTGGCTCGCAGGCTTAGTAGTTGTGGCATGCGGGCTATAGAGTGCAGGCTCAGTAGTTGTGGCTCACAGGCTTAGTTGCTCTGCGGCATGTGGGATCTTCCCAGAGCAGGGCTCAAACCAGTGTCCCCTGCACTGGCAGGTGGATTCTTAACCACTGTGCCACCAGGGAAGTCCTCTTTTTGCTTTTTAAAATGAGCCTTTTAGAAAATGCAGAGTTATGCATGAAGCATGCATTATGCTTCCATTGGAGGGTGCTGCTCCAACATTCTGAGATGCTGGGCAGGCTTTGTTGGCTGAAGCAGGAACATGGGAGAGGGAGCATGTGGGTAGCCCAGTGGAGGAAGTACAGGGGACTCTGGGAATTCACTGAAGGGGCAGCTCACAAAGCTTCAAGAGAGGCCGGTCAGGAAGTGGTGACTAAACTGACATGTGAAAGATGAGAAGGAGTTAAGCAGAGGAAGGCAGAGAACATAGCAGGTGCCCAGGCCTGGAAGTGAAAGACAAACTGTTGAGTATTCCAGGATGTCTGACGCTTGGGGGGCAGAGGGTAGGTAGTGACCCAATGTGAGACCAGAGAGGGCAGCCCGGGCCAAGATTTGGAGGGCCTGGTAAGCCGGGGCAAGGGGTTTCTGCTGGGAGGAATGAGACACCACTGGAGGGTTTTCAGTTCGGTGAAGCTAGGCAGAATTGCGTTTTAAAAAGATGACCCTGATGTTTGCATGGGGCATAGATGGATGTAGGGATAAAATAGAGGGAGAATATCTATTGAGCAGTTGTTGGAGTCATTGAGAACTTTGGACTACTCGGCGAACCCTGAAATTAAGGAAATCCAGTGTCTGGCAAAAGAGTAAGAGATGGGACCACTGGTCAGGGTTACTACTTGGAGATGGGACAAAGGAGAGGATGGAGTCAAGGTTGATATCCCGTTTTGTTTTTAATTTTTATTTAGTTTTACATTTTTTGGCTATGCCACGCAGCATGTGGGATCTAAGTTCCCCGACCAGGGATTGAACTCGTGCCCCCTGAAGTAGAAGTGCCAAGTCTTAACCACTGGACTGCCAGGGAAGTCCCCTGGTTTTGAATAGTGAGGTTGTGATGGGAAAACAGAAGGCTGTGGAGGGAAGATGATGAGTTTAGGATCGTTCAAGTTGAGGGTGAGAAGAATGTGGGGTATACAAATGGGGATGCCCAAGATGACGTTAACAGCCAGCTCTGGTTCTTGAAAGAGATTTAGGGGGTGGAGGTAGAGTCGGCAGGAAACATCTCCCCTGTGACCCTCAGGTGCCTCATATGCACAGTGGGGACCTGATCTATTTCCCAGAGTAAGGGAAAATGATTAGATGATGGGACACGTTGAGTGTGCTGGGCCCCACATGGGCTCACAGTAGGTGCTTAGGGAGTTCTGATTCTTTGTTTCAAAAGGTCTATAAGTCCCATTTCCTACATGGTCAAACACACCAAGTTCTTTGCAGATACCACTTCCTCCTCCAGTACTCACAGGACCCATCTCTGTTTTCAAAGTCGCCAGTGCAGTGATGGGGAGATGTTGCTGGAAAAAGTTGTGGGGAGGGGGAGTGAAGGCAGCTTCCCCCTGCCTGGGCTATCCTAGAGCAGGAAGGGAGAGAGCAGTCGGTACTGTGCGGTGGAGAAGACTTTGTACCAGCAGACCAGAGCTACGCTACCTGCCCCAACCCTGCCACCAGCAAACCAAGAAGACTTGCCCTGTTCTAAGCCTCAGTTTTTCCACTGGCTCAAGGAGGGACCTTTCCTGGTTCTGTCCCTGCCTTCTCCTTGCTCCCAGAAAGCCTCTTCCCTTTTCTTGACCCACGGAAGACATCACTTCCTTCAAGACTTGGCTCGCTGTGGGCCTCCTGGCGGCTCCTTCCTGGGGTGAAGGGCCAAAATCTTGACAAGATTAAGAGGTTTTGGGACTGGGCCAGGCTGGGAAAACAGGAAAGATGACAAACCAAACTCCCCTCCTCCTGGGGGGTTGTTTATTTCAGTTTTTTCCCTCAGCTGAGTTTTCTGGATGAGTAGTAACCCTTGACATTTCATCCAGTGCCCAGCCTCTGGCCCCATAGCACCTAGTGCCCCTCCTTACCCATAGAGCTCATGGAACGGGCTTGCTCCCGTGTCCACTTGGCCAACTGCACTGAACTCCTGGAAAGCAGGAAGAACACAGATGTATCTAAACCGAGAGCCTAGTGTGATCCAGGGGAGGAAGTGTCCTCTCCCACAAATGCCTCTCCAGCTCCCTGGGGTAAGCAATGTTCTTGCCACTTTCAGCCACGGAAACTGAGGCTCAGGGAAGCAACCCATGTCACCCAGCATGTCGGCAGTGGGTCTAGAAACGGGGAGGGCTGGAAGGGAGAAGGACGACTCATCAATGAAAAGAATGTCCTTTGGAGGCTAAAGAACCTTGCTTGGTTTAAATTCTGACTCTGCAACTTCCTGCCTGTGGAATTCAGGCAGGCTCCTACAGGGAGGCAATGTGGGGTAGCGGTTAAGAGCACCGACTCTGGAATTGAATGTCAGTTCCACCATCTGCTAGTTATGTGACTTTGGGCAAGTTCCTTCGCTTCTCTGCACTGCAGTTTCCACAGCTATAAAACATGATAATAATAGCTCTGACCGCATAGACATGTCGTGCAGATTAAACGTGATAATCCATGTGGAACACTTACCACAGTGTCTGTCCCAGGGGCCGGTTCCATCTGTGTCAGCTGTGTATGGATGCAGACCTCATTGACTCTGGCCCCACCTGTTCCCCAGCCTGTCACCCGTCCCACTGGTGTCTCACTCAGCCCTTGGTGTGTGGTAGGTACTCGCTGGCTTGCTGACTACAGGAGTGGTTGGGAATTGACTCAGTGTTTCTGAAAACAGGCTTCTGACAATGTGTGGGAGGAGGATTCTGAAGGACAATTTTCGGGAATTTCCCAACCACCCTGAAAGGGGTTGCTTTTTGCACACTAGTATGAACTTGAAAATATTTCCAGACGGCTTTTTCCTCTCTGATTGCAGGAGCAACTTATATGTTCATTGTGAACTGTTCAAACATTACGTACAGATATAAAGCCGAGGGCCAAAGTCCTGAGTAATCCTGCTTTGAAAGAAGTGCTCACTGTTTTTCTGAGGCACCACTGTTTATCCAGATTTTTCCTGTGCCTAGCGTTTGAGCGCCACTGTTCGTCCCTCTCCGTGGTAGATACTGCAGGGCCCCCTCAGAAATCCAGATGACTGTCTGTACCTTAAGGGTGGGCATTGTTGGGATGGGATGCAGAATTTCACGGAACCCTTAATCAGCAGTTAAAGCCACCGATGACTCATTCCCCCAGCATACACTTAGCCTTAAGGACTCTGAGACCCTGAAATGATGAATCAAGGTCCCACCTGGCTTTGGAGTGAGACCTGAGATTGAATTTCAGCAAGGAGACCCCATTGTGTACTTGTCCTCGATTATGTGCAAGTCCGCCAAGCCTTAGTGAGAGGGCAGAATGGGAGCTGTGGCCCTGCTGCCCAGAGAATAGCATTTTCCCCCCTCACTCATTCACCGTGTCTAGGGAACTGAGCTGAAGGTGCCAGCCAGGGTGGGCTGGCCATGTGTGGTTTCTATGATCTTGGGCAAGCTGCTTCTCTTCTCTGAGCCTCAGGTTTCTCATCTGAAGAGTGAGGAGAATCTTCCTGCCTTGAAAGACACGTTCCACCATCCATCCATCCATTCATTCATAGAAGATGGTATTTTGTAAGAGCGTGGGAAGATTACTCAATAAACATGGCCATCTAGGAAGAAAAGAGTTGGGTCTGGTGGTAGATTGTATTATTGTTCAGCAAATATTTACTTCCCTCAGCCCTCCTCACCATGGGAGAAATACAGTTCCTCACTCTCTTGATATTGAAATTAGCCATGTGACTTGCTTTGGCCAAAAGAATATGTGTGGAAATGACAGGGGCCAGCTCCAAGATACCCAGTGTGTCCATTCCCCCCTCTTGAGCAGCTGTCATCGGTCATGAGAACCGTGAGTCCCACACAGTGGGGGCTGCACTCAGAATGAGAAAATACATAGGGCAGCTCTGCACTCACCCCACAGCCTGGAGCCCAGCCCAGGAAAGCCCTGAAGAACCCCAGCTGACCCTCAGACCCCTGGATGAGAAATAAATGTTTACTTTTGTAAGCACTCAGTTTGTGGAAGCTGTTTTTTTTCCTTCTTCTAGCTTTATTGAGATATAATTGACATACAGCACTGTATAAGTTTGTGAATAACATAATGATTTGACTTACATACATCATGAAATGATGACCACAGCAAGTTTAGTGAACATCCAGCATCTCATATAGATGCAAAATTAAAGAAGTAGAAAAAAACATTTTTCCTTATGATGAGAACACTTGGGATTTACTCTCTTAACAGCTTTCATGTATAACATCCAGCAGTGTTCATTATATTTATCATGTTGTACATGACATCCCTAGTACTCATTTATCTTGTAACTGGAAGTTTGTACCTTTTGACAGCCTTCATCCAATTCCCTCACCCCTGCCTCCGGTAACCACAAATCTGATCTCTTTTTCTATGAGTTTGTTTGTTTGTTTGCTTTTGTTTTTAAATTAACTTTTATTGGAGTATAGTTGCTTTACAATGTTCTGTTAATTTTTACTGTACAGCAAAGTAAATCAGCTAGACGTATACATATATCCCCTCTTTTTTGGATTTCCTTCCCATTTAGGTCACCACAGAGCCCTGAGTAGCGTTCCCCGTACTGTATAGTAGGTTCTCATTAGTTATCTATTTTATACATAGTATCAACAGTGTATATGTGTCAAGCCCAATCTCCCAATTCATGCCCTCCCCCTTTCCTCCTTGGTATCCATAGGTTTGTTCTCTATCTTTGTGTCTCTATTTCTGCTTTGCAGATAAGATCATCTATACCATTTTTCTAGATTCTACATATATGCATTAATATACGATATTTGTTTTTCTCTTTCTGACTTATTTCACTCAGTATGACAGTCTCTAGGTCCATCCATGTCTCTACAGATGACCTAATTTTGTTCCTTTTTATGGCTGAGTAATATTCCATTGTATATATGTACCACATCTTCTTTATCCAGTCCTCTGTTGATGGGCATTTAGGTTGCTTCCATGTCCTGGCTGTTGTAAATAGTGCTGCAATGAACACTGGGGTGCATGTGTCTTTTTGAATTATGGTTTTCTCTGAGTATATGCCTGGAAGTGGGATTGCCGGGTCTGTTTGTTTTTGAAGTATAATTGACCTACAACACTATGTCAGTTCCTGTTACACAACATACTAATTCGATATTTCTCTACATTTCAAAATCAACACCACAAGAAGGAAATTGTTTTTTTGTTTCGTTTTTTTTTTTGCAGTAAGCGGGCCTCTCACTGTTGTGGCCTCTCCCGTTGCGGAGCACAGGCTCCGGACGCACAGGCTCAGCGGCCATGGCTCATGGGCCCAGCCGCTCCATGGCATGTGGGATCTTCCTGGACCGGGGCACGAACCCGTGTCCCCTGCATCGGCAGGCAGACTCTCAACCACTGCGCCACCAGGGAAGCGCAGGAAACTGTTTTTTATGCAGCATTGTTACAGCAAAATCTGGCCCATGTGGATCTCTTAACTCACTCCTTATGCTGACTTTAGCTTGGGTCCAAGGAAGGATTCTCTGATTAGATGCTACTTGACCTGAGATGTGAGTGTTAAGAAGGAACTAGCTATGTGGCCATCTCAGGGGAAGTATTCTGGGCAAAGGGAACAGCCACGCCATGGTCCTGAGGCTGGAGGAAACTTGGCCTGTTCAGGAATAGAATTAAGACCAGTGGGATAGATTGTTTGATAAGAACGGGGAAAGGGGTCTGAGCCCCATAAATCAATGCGTCACTTCACATTTCCACTTGGACGTCTCTCAGATACTTTAAATCCAAAACATCAGATCCAAGGCTGAACCTGTGGTCTTCTTCCAAATCCATCCTTCCTTTTTCATTTCCTCATCTCAGTCAATGACACCACCACCTACCTACCCAGTCCCCCAAACTGCAAGGCTGGACCTCATCCTTAACTCTTCCCTCTCCCAGAACCCCCACATCTAATCTATCCTCAAGTCCTGACAATTTCACCCTCTCATCATCTCATATTTGTCCACTTCTCTCCACCTCTGCTGAGATCACCCCAGTTGAAGCCACTGTCATCTCTTGCTTAGACGACACCTTCAGCTACCTCCCCAGCTTCCCTGCCTGCATTTAGTCCTTCTCCAATCAGTCCTCTACATGGAAGTCAGTGGTCTTACTTAAAAACAAATCATCTCTCTGTAAGTGATTGGATAAACAAACTGTGGTCCATCCATACAGCGGCATATTATTCAGCAATAACAAAGGAGCTAAGTTTTGGTTTGGATGGTGATGACGGTTGCACAGCAATGTGAACGTACTTAATTCCACTGAACCATATACTTAGAAATGCTTAAAATGGTAAATCTTATGTTACGTATATTTTACTCCCCCCCTCCACACATAAAAGAATGACCTATCAAGCCACAAAAAAACATGGAAGAACCTTAAATGCATATTGCTAAGTGAAAGAAGCCAGTCTGAAGAGGCTACAGACTATATGATTTCAACAATATGAACTTCTGGAAAAGGCAAAACCGTAGGGGGGGTGGGTATAAAGATCAATTGGGGGCGGGGAGGAATAGGAGAGGAAAGAATAGGTCAAGCACAGGATATTTTTAGGGCAGTGAAACTATTCTGTATGATACTATAATGGTGAACTCTCGTCGCTAGACATTTGTCAAAACCCAATGAACTATACAACACAAAGAGTGAACCCTAATGTAAACTATGGACTTCAGTTAATAAAAAATCCAACAAAAACAAACAAATCAAGTTTCATGACTCTGTTTAGAGCTTCCAGTGCCTGCCCTCCGACCTGACCAGGAAGGTTTGTCTGTCCTTCCTCCCCCTGGCTCCCTGCTAGTCATTCTTTAGGGCTCAGTTTTTTTTTTAATTAACTTTTTTTTGGGGGGCCGTGCCAAGCGGCTTGTGGAGTCTTAGTTACCTGACCAGGGATTGAACCCAGGCCCTCAGCAGTGAAAGTGCCGAGTCCTAACCATTGGACCGCCAGGGAAGTCCCTAGGGCTCAGTTTAAATGTCACCTCTTCAGAGAAGCCTTCCCTCATTCAGCAGATTAAATCTGAACCCCCCCCCTTTGTTTCACCTTTCCTGTAGATTCTGTTCTTCAACTCTGCAGCATTTGCACATTTGTAATTAGGTAGTTGGGACTTCCCTAGTGGCGCAGTGGTTAAGAATCTGCCTGCCAATGCAGGGGACACGGGTTCAAGCCCAGGTCTGGGAAGATCCCACATGCCACGGAGCAACTAAGCCGTGGAGCAACTAAGCCCCTTGAGCCACAACTACTGAGCCTGTGCTCTAGAGCCCGCAAGCCACAACTCTACTTTTGGCCGCATGCCGTAACTACTGAAGCCCACGTGCCTGGAGCCTGTGCTCCGCAGCAAGAGAAGCCACGGCAATGAGAAGCCAGTGCACCTCAACAAAGAGCAGTCCCCGCTCACCGCAACTAGAGAAAGCCCGCGCACAGCAACAAAGACCCAAGGCAACCAAAAGTAAATAAATAAAATAAATAAATTTATAAAAATAAATCCTCCTGTAATTAGTTAATTGTTTGTATTCATTTGCATAATGGTCTCTGAAGCCCCAGGAAGGTCTGGATCGTATGCCTGTCTTCACCATCTTATCTCTAGTGCTGAACTCGTGCCTGGTACATAATAGAGCTTAGTACATGTGTGGTTGAACATAGTTTGAAATAAAAGGTCACATAGTCTCTGATTTCATTTATATGAAATATCCAGAATAGGTAAATACATAGAGACTGAAAGCGGACAGGTGGTGGCCAGGGGCTGGGGGATGAGGAATGACTGTTTAATGTGTATGGGGTTTCCTTTTGGGAGGGATGCAAATGTTTTGGAACTTGACAGAGATGGTGATTGTACAGCATGGTGAATGTGCTAAATGCCAGTGAACCATATATTTTAAAGTAGCTCATTTTATATTATGTGAACTTCACCTCAATTTAAAAAATAGTTTGAAGTATTAATCGATGTAAGTCTTTTTTTTTTGTACAGCCTTGTATCCCATCATCTTTTCAGGTTCAGACTAGTACCTTTGGCCTCAGAGGTGGTTTTTATAGCAGAAATGCAGAAAGAATAGAAAGCAGTCATTGTGAGATTTTTCCCTTAAATTTTTTATTTAAAGATTTTTTATAATAAAAAATTTTAAGTGTATACAAAAACAGAGAGAATAATGTAATGCGCCTCCACATACCCATCAACTAGCTTCAACAGTTATTAACTCATGGATGAACTTAACTGTGTGCCCATCTACCCCCTCCTCCATTGTATGAGTTTGTTTATTTACTTACTTATTTTTGGCTGCGTTGGGTCTTCGCTGCTGGGTGCAGGCTTTCTCTAGGGCTCTAGATGTGCGGGCTTCAGTAGTTGTGTCACCTGGGCTCAGTAGTTGTGGCACACAGGCTTAGTTGCTCTGTGGCATGTGGGATCTTCCCGGGCCAGGGCTCGAACCCATGTCCCCTGCATTGGCAGACAGATTCTTAACCACTGTGCCACCAGGGAACCCCCCCCATTGTATGAGTTTGATGCAAATAACACACACCATATCATTTCATCTGTAAACATTTCCCCATGTCTCTTTAAAAGATAAGAACTTTCAACATGTAACCACAATACCATTATTACACCTGCAAAGTCAACAACGAATTCATAATGTTGTCAAATATCCCATCGGGGTTCAAAATGCCCAATTGTTGTCCAATTTTAAAATGTATAATGTGTTTGAATCAAGATCCAAACAAGGTCTACATATTGCCTTGATTGCTATATCTCTTAAGTCTCTTTTAATATATAGGTTCTTCCACCATCTCTCTCTTTTTTTATAAGTGTGGGAGGTGGAATAGACAGGACTTGGAGAGATTTCCCCCTTTCTCTGCCTTAAATTTATTTATTGAAGAAATGTGGTATTTGTCTTGTAGAGTTTCCTACAGTCTGGATTTGGCTGATTGCATCCCTGTGGCGTTGTTTCACATATATGCTGAGCCCTTTATTTCATGTGACTAGTATCTTAGTAGAGTCAGGTTAAACGGTTTTACTTCACAGGTGATGTTGTACACCTCCACTAGGAAGTTGTATGTATTTGTCTCTCTTTTAGTGAAATTCCTAGCCATTAATGATCATGGCCTAAACCCATTGTTTTGTTAAAGGTTGCAAAACCCAAAATGCAAAATTCTAATTCTTAAATTTTTTTTCACTTATTAGGAGAAATATGTCTATAAAGAGAAATTTCCTCTAGTCAATTAGCTGGTTAAAATGAGACTCAGTTCATACAGGAAAAGTAGGAAAAAAAGGCTTGATTCTTTCCCTTTACCAATTTCCAAAATGTTGAGTTGCTTCCCTAACATGCTCAAAGGGAATGCAATGAGATTTTCCTTTTCTTCTTTTTTTTTGAGTATCATTATGAACTTATGGATTTTAAGCCTGTTTGATTTTAAGCCTTATTGATGCTCAAAGTGTCTCATCTTTGGCCAGCTAGAGCCTCTTCAGATTGACTTCTGAGTCCTTTTGACATAACCTTGTAGTTTACTTGCTTTCTAGAATAACAAGATGTTCCAAGTTCATCTTGTACATTTTTTTGCCCCAGACCTTGAATTGGCCATTTCTCAAGTACCCCTGGTTCTTGGGAAATGATGTTTAGATCTTTCACAATCTTTTCTCTAGGGGTGCTCATAGCTACTGCATTGGTAATTGTTTCCAGGTCTTTTCAGTGGATAGAGATAAAAAATTTTAAGAGGTCTTGAGTTCACACTGATAATTTAAAATTTAATTTAGATTACAGAGATTTTTTTTTTTTTTTTTGGCCACGTTGGGTCTTCACTGCTGTGCGCAGGCTTCCTCTAGTTGTGGTGAGTGGGGGCTACTCTTCTTTGCAGTGCACGGGCTTCTCACTGCAGTGGCTTCTCTTGCTGTGGCGCACGGGCTCTAGGCATGCGGGCTCAGTAGTTGTGGCTCGCGGGCTATAAAGCACAGCCTCAGTAGTTGTGGCGCGTGGGCTTAGTTGCTCTGGGGCATGTGGGATATTCCCGGACCAGGGCTTGAACCCGTGTCCCCTGCATTGGCAGGCAGATTCTTAACCACTGCGCCACCAGGGAAGTCCCAGATTATAGAGATTTTGCTTAACATTTTTGATTTTATATTTGCATCTTTTTTCTCTTATGCTGAGAGAGTTGGTTTCTAATGGCAATAACACTAGATTTATGTACAATCTAAGAATGCACAAATTACTGTATCAAAATTATTTGAAATAATTCTTCTCTGAGTGGTTACACTATCAATTTAATTTCTAGTTTGATGCATTTCTTTCATTTTATTTCCAGGTTTTAGGGATTACTTTATTTGAAATTCAATTTTGCTTTAATAATTATGTAGAACAATGGTATCGTTCCACAGCCAAATCTTCAAAATAAAGTATATTCAGGTAAGTCTAGATTCTATGCCTGTTCCCTTCGCTCTGGTCTCTCCCTCTCCCATAGGTAATCATTTTTAAAAATTGTTTTGTTTTCTTCTTTAATTTTAAAAAGTATAAGCATATATGTATGTGTACATATATTTATCTCCCCTCTTTCTTACATAACTGGTAGCACACCATATACATTTCTTCCTAGAGGTAATAATTTTTTAAAGTTTTTTTTTGTTTTCTTCTTTAATTTTATTATTTTAATTAATTAATTAATTATTTTGGCTGCACCACATGGCTTGCGGGATCTTAGCTCCCCAACCAGGGATTGAACCGGGGCCCACAGCAGTGAAAGCACAGAGTCCTAACCACTGGACGGCCAGGGAATTCCCTCTTCTTTAATTTTAAAAAGTATAAGCATATATATGTATATATATTTGTATCCCCTCTTTCTTACATAACTGGTAGCATACCATATACGTTTCTTTCAGTATATATGTTCTGAGGTTTTTGCTGTCTTTAACAATATGTCTGCATGTCTTTAATGATATATTCTGAAATTCACCCTATTAAAATGTGTAGAGATAGCACTTGTTCCATTTTCACAGCTGCATAGTACTTTATCATGTAAAGTACCATGATTTATTCATTTGATTCCCTGTTGATGGATGTTTGGATAGCTTCTAGCCATTTGCTGTTACAAAGAGTATGATAACAGAAGGTCTTGTGCATAATTACTCTCAGGATTTTGGCAGCCTATTTTGGGGATGGGTTCTTAGAAGTAGGATTGCTGGGTGATGCATATGTAGTACTGGTTTTTGAAGTCCTAGCCCAAGAATACTTTCTGTGTGAGCTTTTCAGAGGACCTCTCTGTGCCTCTGTTTCTAATCTGCAAAATGAGAATATTAACAATATTTGCCTCAGAGAGTTATTGGGAAGACTAAACGGGTGAATGGTTTTAAAGTGCTTAGAATAGGGGGCTTCCCTGGTGGTGCAGTGGTTAAGAATCAGCCTGCCAGTGCAGGGGACACGGGTTCAAGCCCTGGTCCGGGAAGATCCCACATGCTGCAGAGTAACAAAGTCCATGCATGCGCCACAACTACTGAGCCTGCATTCTAGAGCCCACAAGCCGCAACTACTGAGGCTGCATGCTGCAACTAATGAAGCCCGTGCACCTAGAGCCCATGCTCCGCAACAAGACAAGCCACCTCAACGAGAAGCCCGCTCACCGCAACAAAGACCCAACGAGGCCAAAAAATAAATAAAAATTAAAAAAATTATTTAAAAAATATGCCTGGTACATAGGAGGTGTTCAATAAATGTTAACAAAGGATGGGAAGTACAGGAGTATGTGGGCGGGGGGACAGTGGCATTAGATGCTGGGATGAGTCTTTGAGAAGGGATTCTATGCCTGCTTCACTTGCCCCTGCAGGAGGGGTAGAAATAGTAGAATCCAGAGATGAAGTTTGGAGATAAAAGAAAAGATTAAATGAATAGGATATGGACTTAGATGTATTCTGTGGGAAAAGAAGGAGGAAATCTTCACTGGACTGCATTTAACCTGAATTTATTGAGAGTAAATCTCTGCTACAGGATGGGTATTTGAGACAGATGTTACACTCAATGATAGAAAAATAAATTATTTTACATATTTGCTTTACACGAGTTTATGGCCTGTGAAATTCATACGCATTACGACGTCGTTATTGACTGATAGCTTGAGGCGTAAGAAGAATAGGATGTGAGAGAATGGAACGAGAGGGAGGGGAAGAAAGAAATAGTGGGAAGTGGCTTTGTTCACCTTCCACGTGAGCCTGGAGCTGTGCTGTGCAATATGGTAGCTGCTACCATATGGTAGTGGCTGCCATCTTGGAAAACCTATAGAGCATTTCCTTCATTGCAGAAAGTTCTATTGGACAGTGCTGATCTACTCTAGACTCCAATGGAACAGCCAACATGGAAATGTTATTTGGATGTGTGTGGGGCAGTAGACCCTGGTGCTGAAGGTCCCATCCTAATACCCCCATCTCTGATGCTGCGGGAAATGGTCCAAAACTGGTTCTCTGAAGGTCCAGGGGAACCGTCCAGATCCACGTGACCATCCAAGTCTGTGTCTCAATCTCCCGCAGCCTCCTCCCTCTATCAGGGAGCATCTGCTTGCAGCTCCTACTCTTCATCCCTTTCCCTCCAGCCTGCTTCCCCAAAGTTATGCCCTGCCTCATTCCCCAAGTCTCTTTCTCAGGACCCTAGCAGGTCCCGACCCAGCTGGTCCTCTTACCCTTTATCCTCTGCCAAGGCTGGGTGGAGGTGGCTGGGGTACTGCGTGGAGATGGAGGCAGGCAGGGCACACCCCCAGCTGGTTCCTACTTAATCTCTGCTGGCTCTCCTGCTCCTGTAGCCGGGTACCTGGGCCTATCAAAGGGTGGTGTGGAAGCCGGCCCCTTCCTTCCCCCTGTGTTTGCTTTTGAAAAAGGGGAAGTGGGACTGCACCTGGCTCCGGGAGCTGGACTCACAGCACTGTTCTGATTCTCTGTTCCCCTGCAGCCCTCCTGGCCCTGAAACCTCCAGCTCTCAGACCTACTCATGTGCCCACGTCCACCCCACAGAAAGTCTTGTCAGAGACTTCTTCCAGAATTGCAAGGTCTGGGAGCCTCATGCCCCAGACTCAGAGAAAGCACCCCTGCTCTGCTCGGTTCTGAAGGGATGATGTGACGACCTCGTTGCTCTCCCACTTCCATTCAACAAATATTTATTGGTCATCTACTCTGGGCCAGAACCAGAGAACACGAGGGTCTGGAAGACAGATGAGGCCCCTGCCCTTTGGATATCCATCCTGGTGGGAAAGACAGACAAACAAGAAGGGGGGTCCTGGCTGAGGAGCTGGTGGGGAGGTAGATTCTAATATCAGCAGTTCTTCTGGGCTTAGTGGAAGCAGTGGATGCTGGGCAGGGAGAGAGGAGGTGTGAGGGTGAT
This sequence comes from Lagenorhynchus albirostris, assembly GCF_949774975.1. Taxonomy (NCBI): domain Eukaryota; kingdom Metazoa; phylum Chordata; class Mammalia; order Artiodactyla; family Delphinidae; genus Lagenorhynchus; species Lagenorhynchus albirostris. The sequence continues at coordinate 19,050,304 of NC_083109.1, forward strand.
GTGAGCTCCGTGAAGACAGGGACTGTGGCCCATCTGCCCCCCTTGAATCCTCAGTGCCTGGTCCAGAGCAGGAGCTCATTAAACATGGAAGAAAAGTAGGAAGGAAGGAAGGAAGGAAATAATATTGACTGAATAGGGGAAAAAGCTGGGGGCTTCTGAGCTGGCCTTGCCTCTGCGGTCCCCTCTGCTGCCCACTGTTCCACAGGGCCTGTCCCTCAGCCCCAGATGAGCCAGCTCTGGTCCACTCGGATTCATCCTCTGACATTTTCTAGTCATTCCCGACCTAAATCCAGCTCAGGGACGTTATGGGTCCAAACGACTCTATCCAGCCTTCTCCTCACTTAGCAATTTGTTGAGTGGAGACATCAAGTGGTCAGACCCTGGAAAGGCAGTGGTCAAGCTGAAGACTGAGGGACTGAGTCCTCATGCCAGGATCAGTCCTGATCTAGCCACAGCTGGGTGTTGACCCTGTGCCCACAGTGACACTTATCCCAGCTGAGCCCACATTCCAGTCCTGGAATGAGTTCTAACTGTGGTCACAGCCTGAATCCCTGCCCCCGCCTAATTTAAAATTCATACGATGATGACCTGATACCACCTAAAAACTTTTTATTGAAGTGTAACATACATTGAGAAAAGTGCCCATACCACAAGAATTTTTCACAGACGAAACATATCCACGTAATCAACACTCATTGCCAGCATCCCAGAAGCCCTCTTGCCCTTCCACACACCACAGCCTCTCAAGGTTTGTTTGTTTGTTTGTTTCTGGCTGTGCCACGCAACTTGCAGCATCTTAGTACCCCGACCAGGGATTAAACCCGAGCCCAAGACAGTGAAAGCATGGAGTCTTAACCATTGGACAGCCGGGGAATTCCCCACAACCTCCCAGAGTTAACCATTACCCTGACTCTCAGCAGCATATATTCGTTTTATCTGTAATTATACTTCTATATACAGTTGACCCTTGAACAACACAGGTCTGAACTGCTCGGGTCCACATATATGTGAATGTTTTTCAATAAATATGGTACCTGTATTTTCACTTTACAGATCTTTAAATTAATGAAGTGGGGGGAAAAGTTTGTGTTCGATTAGAGATCACAGTACGTGGAATAAAAAAACGAGGGCTTGAGTCCTGATTCTATCTAAACTCTTTCAGTTTCCTGGACTTGAGTCCTGATTCTATCTAAACTCTTTCAGTTTCCTGCCCTTGAGTGAGTCCTTTATCAATTCCTTTGTCTTCTAGACAGAGACAGCAGTACAAGGATTTTTGACTGCCTGGGGGTTGGCGTCCCTAACCCCTGCGTTGTTCAAGGGTCAACTGTATTTGAAATTATACCGTGTACACGTTTTGGTGTCTGGTTTCGTTTGCTCAAGGTTGTGTTGGTGAAATTCATCCATATTTCTGTGTGTGTTTGTTGATAGTTCATACTCACCGGTGTTTAGCGTTTCACAAACCCATTGAGAATCTAGCTAAAGGGATTGAACTCAAACCTGACCAAGCCTCTGGGTCCAGCTGCCGACTTGCAGGAAGCACAGAGGCAAAAATGTACACATCTGTCAAACACACACAACTCATAATGGACCACTTCCATCACTTATCTCTTTACGCTTAGTAACCCTTATCTGAACAGGCGTTTTGTAGGCCTTCAGCCTTATACTCTGGGCCTTCATCAGGAAGGGTTATAAGAAACAGCCCTAGGAACCTGGTTGCTGGATTTACGGCCAGGATCTTGATGAGGACAGTATTCCTTCATTCTGTCTGTGGTGGCCTCTCCATGGGAACCTCAGAATAAATTTCTTCCACATCTTAGTACTAAGATTAGGCATGGGGGCGGGGGGGAAATGACTTTGCTTTTAGCTGACAGGCCTTACGACACATGATGGACCTTGTTTCCCTTTTCACAATGGTTGCTAAGAAGCGGAGTCATATCTGTGCCTAGGACTCTGAGCTCTGCTGTCTGCACTAATCTCACCACTGGCTGCTCTCAGCATTCCTTCTCCCATTTCCCCTCTGTCCCTATTTCTTTACCTTTCTAATTGTTTCTTTCTTTTTTTTTTTCTTTTTACTCTTGAATTGTCAGTTCTTGAGGACTATGGTGAGGTGGCCACCTCTGGAACATGGACATGAGAGTAACAAGGTTGCCTTTGAGAGTTAAATGCTGGGACCAGCCAAGTCTATTACGAGCAGAAAAGAGCAAAGTCTCCAGGTAGAGACAGGACACCTCCCAGGCACGACACCTGGTGGTGCTCAGGGTTTGCGCGGTCCCAGCAGGGTCTCCTCTCCACACTCCTGCCTGAGGATTAACAGACCAGGTTCTGATCTTGGCATTTGACCGACTTCCCCTTCTGACTGTGAAGGTTGACATTTTCCTATGTGTGTGTCTCCTGCAAGCAAAGGCAGCAATCAGGCTGTCACCAAAACAAGAGGAGATTTATGACTTTCAGCTGAAAGAACCATTTTTACAGGAGGGACGCTTGATGGGTCCAAGCTGCGGCAGCTCACGCAGATCGGGGCTGGAAGGTCTCCGGACCACCTCTGCCTCGTCCTTCCTGCACCGTCTCCATGACTCGGAACCCAGACCCAGAGTCAGCAGGTCAGATAAAATTGTGGTGGAGGGGCGGGGAACGCAAATCTGGGACCCTGGGTGCTCTAGGGGTTTTTTTTGTTTGGGTCTGGTTTATACTTTCTGCGAGCTGGAAGGCAGCTTTCAAATTGGTCCCTGGGCCATTGCTTCTTTGTCCATTTCATTTGGTAACGAAATGATCTTTCTAATCATAAGTGAGCTCAGAAGTGAGGTGAAGTCTTTCCCGGCCTGGCTTTCCCCAGCAGGAGAAACTTGGTACTGGCCACTGTCCCTTGCTCTTGGCTGTCCCCTTGGCTGGTATCACAGGTATATGTTGGGACCCCAGGGATGTGAGTTTAATTTCTTGTCCAATCTCTAGAAGGATCCAAAGGGCTACTTCACTTCTTTTCTTTGTCTTCTGATGGGACATTTTACGAACATTTCTTTGGACTGAGAAGAGGGGCTGCTTTCTTGGTTCCAAAGTTCCCCCAGTGGGTAGAACAGAGAGCAGGGGAGTCACAGCATCCTAGGAGTACAACACTAGGCCCCTGGGCTAGGCAGAATAATGTCCCCCACCAAGATGTCCCTGTCCTAAACCCCAAAACCTGTGAATATGTTATCTCTCATGCAAAAGAGATTTTGCAGCTGTGATTAAGTTAAGGGTCTTGAGATTGGGAGATTAGCTGGGATTATCCAGGTGAGCTTAGTGAAATCACAGGGTCGTGTAAGAGGGAGGCAGGGTCAAAGTCAGAGAAGATGTGAGGACAGGAAGCAAAACCGTGTGATACAGTTGCTGGCTTAAAGATGGATGAGGGCTATGAGCCATGGAATGCAAGATGCTACTAGAGGCTGAAAGAGGCAAGGAAGAGATTCTACCCTAGAGCCTCCAGGAGGAGCAGGGTTCTGCTGACACCTTGATTTTAGTCCACGTCTGACTTGCAGGATTAAGATGCTATATATTGTTCAAGTGGTTAAGTTGTTATAGTTAGCAACGGGAAACTGATACAACCCCCAAATACACACACACACACACACACACACACACACACACACACACACACACACACAGCATTTTAAATATGCCCTGTGGACTTTTCCTTGTCTGGCCAAATATATTCAACAATGTAAAGAAAAGGGATGTCCTGGAGCTGGGGTTTGGTCTCGCAGAGTCCAGAGCTGGCAGGACCCATCCAGGCACGTTCTAAGGAGAGGAGGAGGTCAGAGCCGATGGACTTCAGGCATCCCTGGAGCTGCTGGTCAGGGCAGCCCTGATGGAGTGGACTTGGCCATCCCAATCTGATCCTATTGACTGTCCACTTCTCCTGGCTCTGATTCATTGGCAGGGTTGGGGGGTGGTGCTCTGCTCCCGGGGAGAGGCTGTACTGGTCTGGCCAGTGAGAGAATGCTGACCCCCCACTGCTCACTGCACATTCAAAGCAGGCCCTCTAGGTCCACCTCAGCCTTGTTCTCTGATGATAATTGTAAACATTTATTGAGACCTTACTATGTGCCGGTACTTTGATGGGTAACTCATGGACTTCTCACTAGAACTCTGAGAGGTCGGTTCTGCTTGACCCTGGGCTGTCAGTGTGGACTTCAGAGCGGCCAGCAAGTCCTGGGATTTAGTCGCCCACTCGTGGATCTCTGCTGAGAGGGCCCTGGGGTATCAGCATGAATGCCCCAGGCCAGGAGCATACCTGCTTCCATCTCTCTTTCCTGATTTCTGCAGTTGGGGTTCCTAAGAGCTGCCTTGAGTCCTTCTGGAACAATGTGGGGGATAAATAAACACACAGATGATTAATTTAAAAAATCTGCTGACTGGCCACAAACTATTCCTCTAATCCTAACCCCATGCTAAACTAGCTCTCTCTGCCCCCTGACTTCTGACCCTGGCCCCATACTGATCCCTAATCTCACGTTGACTGGGCCTTAACTTTAGACAAACTTCTCTCAGTTACAGGAATAACTCATTGAGGGCTCACTACGTGCCAGACCCTAATCTAAGGGTTTCATATATATATATATATTTAATTTATTTATTTTTGGCTGCTTTGGGTCTTTGTTACCGCGCATGGGCTTTTCCGTAGTTGCGGCGAACAGGGGCTACTCTTCGTTGCGGTGCGTGGGCTTCTCATTGCGGTGGCTTCTCTCGTTGTGGAGCACGGGCTTCAGTAGTTGTGGCACATAGGCTCAGTAGTTGTGGCTCACGGGCTCTGGAGTGCAGGCTCAGTAGTTGCAGTGCTCAGGCTTAGTTGCTCCGTGGCATGTGGGATCTTCCCCGACCAGGGCTCGAACCCATGTCCCCTGCATTGGCAGGTGGATTCTTAACCACTGCGCCACCAGGGAAGTCCGGGTTTTACATTTATTAACTAGTTCAGTCTTCTCAATGACCCTAGGGGTGGGCATTATCATAATTCCCATTTTAGAGTGAAAGATGACATATACATATATATATATTAATTGAAGTATAGTTGATTTACAATGTTGTGATAGTTTCAGGTGTACAGCAAAGTGATTCAGTCATATATATACACATATATATGTATATTTTCAGATTCTTTTCCCTTATAGGCTATTACAAAACATTGAGTAGAGTTCCCTGTGCTCTACAGTAGGTCCTTATTGGTTATCTATTTTATACATAGCAGTGTGTTTATGTCAATCCCAAACTCCTAATCTATCCCTCCCTTTCCTCCCTGGTAACCGTAAATTTGTCCTCTATGTCTGAGGGTCTAAGGATAATGTTATTAAATAAAATTTTTTTTGGCCGTGCTGTGTGGCATGTGAGATCTTAGTTCCTGGTCCAGGGATCAAACCCGTGCCCCCTGCAGTGGAAGTGTGGAGTCTTAACCGCTGGACCACCAGGGAAGTCCCTAGGATGATATAGTTTAAAAGCATTGATTTAACCTTAGACTCTATAAAATAGATCAAAAGTGATATAGCAAATTCATTCATTTATTCATTCAACAAACATGTATCGTGCCCCTGCTCTCTACCAGACTGAGTGTCAAATGCTGGGTTGACAGATACCAAGGCAGATAAGGGAGGGGCTCTAGCCTGCAGAGCTGACGGCACAGTTCCATCTTCTCCCCATTTGCCCCAACTCATTGGCGCCCTCCCAGGTGGAGTAGCAAGGGAGGGGTGCAAGCTGGCCTCTTAGTTTTAGGCCAGGACCCTTTCCCAGACCCTCTCTCTTCTCCAGGGGACAGAACACTTCGGGAGGTGTTGAGAAACAGAAGCGAAACTTCATCAGATGGTCAGGTGAGATCAAATGCATTTCCATGTCCAGAGTCTGGGGTGAGAAAAGCTGCGTGGACACAGTTTCTGAGAGCACCACGCGGGTACCCTGAACAAGGGAGGGGCCCTGGGGTGTACTGTGACCACACCCAGCTGGGTACCAAGACCCGCATGTGTCCCTTACAGATGTCCCTTACACACTCCCTGCATTACTCCCGTGCAGGGCAGGTGGATCTGAAGCCAGACTGTTTTAACTCAGCTGTTTGCCCAGAAACCAACTCAGCAGGTGTCAGCAATTGTTTGTCAAAAGAACAGATGAATCTCACTTGGGTTTCTAGTCCAGCTGGGTGGCTTAGCAGCTGTGTGGCTTTGGGCAAACTTGTGTTCCTCTCTGAGTTGTCTCTTTGTCATCCATCAAAGGAGAACAGGGAGACCTCCTAGGTGGTTCATTCATTCATTCATTTCAGCCTTTAAAAAAAAAACTCTTTATTGTAAAGTAAACACAGATACAGAAACCACACAAAATATATGGCTTAATGAGTCATCTTATGGTAAATATCTTTGTAACTACTTCCCAAGTTAATAAATAGAACTTTGCAAGCACTCTTCTCCCCCAACTCTCTCCAGGTGCCTCTTTCCAATCTAAGCCCTCTCACCCCCCTGCAACGAACGAGTAGCCTGACTTTTACAGTAATCATTTTCTTGCAATACTTCAGCACTTAAGTGTGTATCCCTAGATATCATTGTTAGACTTGCCTCTTAAAAAGAAAAGATACATCTTTAAAGTCTCCTTTAATCTAGAGATGTTCCTGGACCCTTTCTTTTCCTTACAAGCTATTTGTTGAAGGAACACCATTTGCCTTGTAGACTTTCCCACGGTCTGGATTTTGCTGACTTTATCCGAACAGTACCGTTCAGTGTGCTCCTGGGTCCTCTGTGCTTCCTGGAAGCTGGCAGCTGGATCCAGAGGCTTGATCAGACCTGGGTTCAATCCCTTTGACTAGCTCCTTGGGGGGCTTGTGTGCTCTCTTCAGGCGGCATACAATGTTGGGTGTTCTCTCTTTCTGTCTTAGCAGCTGTCTGTCGATGGTCTTAGTTAGTCCCTGAATTCATTTGGGTTGCACGTGGCAACATTCCAATCCCAATCTTTCTTTTTCATTTATCAATTGGAAAGAGACTTTTAGAAAGGGATGCTTCCTTTCATCTACTCTTTGTTGCCCTGTTGATACAGGTCATATAGGAAAGGCAGGACACATGCCTGCTTCTTTCCCTTTATTCATCAGTTTTCAAGGAAATGAATTGGTTCTTTATCATCCTCGGAAGGAGGGGACCAATTAATTCCTTTTCAATGTCATTATGAACTCTTAGATTTTAGCATATTTGATGGGCTACAATCATTTACAAGTATCATTTTTTTTGAAGCTCAACTTGTCCCGTTCCATCGTCCCATGCCAGGGAGAGCTTCTTCAAGCTGGCTCTTGAGTCTTTTCGGTACAACCCTAGTTGTCCCTGAGAGATTCCTGTCTTTCTGTATGACAGGATGCATCAGATTCATCTTCTACATTTTCTGCTCCAGACCTGGAATTTTCTTTCTCCAAGAAGGCCTTTATTTAAAATTTAAAAAAGAAAGAAAAGGGAAATGGTATTTCATGACCGCTATCCAGGTGTTAGGGATACACATTGCTACTAGTTTGATTACAAAGAAATATATTTTATCATGCACACTCCTTAGCCAAAATCCCAGAGGACAGAACCTTGTGTTCAAACTGATACTTCCAACCCACATTTAGGATTTTTACTTAATCACTTTGGTATTATATCTCTCCTTTCTTCCATGCTGAGAATCACATTCGCAAGGGTATAGTGGATGGTAGAATTAGAATATTCCGTAATTACTTATGCTTTATCCTACATTACACACACAGCAGTCTCAAAATTACGACAGGAATACCACCACCAACATAATTATTGGAAACAGTTAAAAACATTATTTTTCTTGGTATATGCTCTTCCCATTCTCCATATTTTAATAGTGGTCTTGCAGATACATTGTCAGAGCACACAGACATTACACGTGGCACCATCTCTTTTCAATCCCCATTGAGTCTTAGTTGTTCCAGTAACTATATATTTAATGTTCACTACCAGTCCTTTTTTTCCTGTCTTTCTAGTCATTTTGGTTGTCTGAAACCTGTTCTCTGGCAGATTCTTCAGGAAAGTCTCATGGGAACAATATTCCCTGAGTTCTTTTATGTTAATCCTTATATGTCTGAGTCCATTTAACTTACAAATCACTTTTGCTGGACATACAATTATTAACTTACATTTTCCTTTCTTGAATATCTTAAGTATGGGACTTCTTTTTCTTCTAGCATAAAGCATTATTCTTGAAAAGCCTGATAATAATCTAATTTATTTTTCTTTATAAGTCAATTATTATTATTATCATTACCTAGAAGCCTGGAGGATTTTTTTTCTCTTTTCTTGAAGTCCAGTTATGTTATTAGAATGTCTTGAATGTGTCTGATTATTGTGGGTTGATATTTTCAGGTATGCAGTGTGCTCCTTCAATTTGTAATTTTAATTTTAAAAAATTTTGGTAAGTTTTCTTGATTAATAGTTTTTAGTATTTGTTCTCTTGCTTTGGTTTTCTTCTTCGGGGACTTTTGTTACTTGTATGTTGAAACATCTTTGCCTAATTACAATATTTGTTCTTTTCTCTAGAATATGAAAAAAACCCCTCTGTCTTTATTTCTTGTTGATTTATAATACTTCTTCCTTTTCAACTTTTTCTCTTAAGGCATTATCTTAAGGTTGGGTTAATTTGCTCTTGTGTTTCTTCTATCTTAGCCTTCATTTATAAAATGATTTCTTTCCCTTGTATTTCTAATTCTTTCCTGAGTTATGTTTTCTAATTAAGGTTCTCTAGTTGTAGTTTATGTTGTTCTTTCACATCTTGCATACTTAAAAAATGTCTTTAAGGTCATTTTGAAATAGAAGGCTATGGTTTTGATCCATCCTGAAGAAATGTCTTGCTGGCATGCTTTATCCTCTTTCTAGGGATGCTATTTGGCTCCTGAATCTCCTGTTGCTTAAATTAACTATGTATGGGATTTGACCTCCAGACTTCTCTGTTGCTCTTTTTTTTGCGGTACGCGGGCCTCTCACTGTTGTGGCCTCTCCCGTTGCGGAGCACAGGCTCCGGACGCGCAGGCTCAGCGGCCATGGCTCACGGGCCCAGCTGCTCCGCGGCATGTGGGATCTTCCCGGACCGGGGCACGTAACCGCGTCCCCTGCATGGGCAGGCGGACTCTCAACCACTGCGCCACCAGGGAAGCCCTCTGTTGCTCATTTTTATGTGACATTAGTTTTCTGGAACTTGAAGGTGATGTTTGGGATGCATTTCTAACCTCAAGAGCTCCTCCTCCTCTCGTCTGCATGTGGTGCACACAGACTTGGTGACCTGCTTTCTGAGGTCTCCCGGCTCCGGCTCCTCCCGCCACTTTGATCTGGATCTTCTTCCTTCCTCTCCATTGCCTTAATCAGTCCTCCTCCGTTTTGATCCCACTCCAAAGCATTTCCTCTGCAGTGTGGGACCTTGTCCTGGAAGGGAACCAAACATCTTTGAGAGTTAGTAGTCCTTCCTGAGGATTCTTGCCCTCGCTTACTATGGGAGTGGGCAAAACCCCTCCCAAATTCAGTCACTCTTCTCGAATTGTCCCTCCATGCTTTCCACTGAATACCTGCTGCCTATTTGGGGGTTGTCTTCCTGTCATGTCCCTCAGACACCCCCTTGCTTCCCTCTGCTGGCAACAGATGGGATGCCAAAGGCTGGAGGCTGAGCTAGGAGCAGCTTGGGGTGAGGGTGGGGGAAACCCCAGGGCATCTGATAACATGCAGGTGGCTACCGGGGGTTGAGCTCCTCCACTCATATTATTTTGGTGTTCATGGGGATACCTTTGCCACCTAACTGTGAAGCAAATGTTGTCCGTGGGTTTTGCTTTTGCTAATTTGCCCAGTTATTTTTGTTGGAATTTGGAGAGATTGGCGTTGCTACTATCTCCCCAGCAAGTCACCATTAAAAAAAAAATTTTTTTTTTGGAGTATATTTGTTTTACAATGTCGTGTTAGTTTCTGCTGTACAGCAAAGTGAATAGTTATATGTATATGTATATGTATATCCCCTCTGTTTTAGATTTCCTTCCCATTTAGGTCACCACAGAGCACTGAGTAGAGTTCCCTGTGCTATACAGTAGGATCTCATTAATTATCTATTGAGATACATAGTAGTGTATATATGTCAACCCCAATCTCCCAGTTCATCCCACCCCCCCCACAAGTCACTATTTTTAATGCCATGTCCCCTATAGGGCCACAGGAAAGATGAGATGAAATAATACATGTGTATAAAAGTATGTAAGGTGCCTGACCATCTTAAGTGTCCTGTAAAGTAGCTGCTCCTCCTTCTGCTGCCCTGAAGCCAAGACTGACCCTCTGGTTCAACTCACACAGGCTTGAATTCTGGTCTCTGAATCTGCCTCAGAGGATGGGGCAGGAGGTAGCACAGGTCCCCAAACTGGCTGCCCTGAAGCTGCATGAATCCCTGGATTTTGTGCCCTTGACTTGACCTGCTGGGCATTTCCTCTTAGCACCGGTTTTGGAGAAGAGAAGGGGAAGACCTCTTCCACACTTGCCACCTTTGCACCCCCAGAAAAGGGGTGGTCCAGGGGGTGAGAAGCCTGCTGTGAGCCTGGTACGCCATCTGCTGGCCATTTGTTTAATTGCAGAGAGGAGCAGCATTAAGTCCAGAGACGGGAATGTCAGGCGCACTCCCCTACTCCAGCCAATCAGGTGGGTTAATCCTTTCTCCCTCTGGTTGAAAATGATTCACAGTTGACCCTTGAACAACACAGGTTTGAACTGCGCGGGTCCACTTACACGCAGATTTTTTCCACTAAATAACATACTACCTGACTTGAGGTTGGTTGAATCCCCAGATGTGGAACTGCGGATACTGAGGCTCAATTATTACAAAGTTACTGGAGGATTTTCGACTCTGTTGGACCCACCTTGTTCAAGGATCAACTGTATTTATGTTAAAACAATGACAATAAAGGGAAATAAAGAGAACGTTTTCCCACATTCTTCCACTATCTAGACAAGCACTTTTTTAAAAAAATATATAAATAAAAGTCTGTATTTACTCTTAAGGGGGCTGGGCTGGTGTGTCCTGCCTTGCTGCCTCCTAAAAAGTGGACCAGAGACCCTGGGTATTTGCATTGGTAACAAGGGGAGAAAGAACTCAGATTCTATAGCCCCAAAGACTTGGGTTTGAACCCATTTCATTAGTCACACGCTGGGAGGGGGAAGTCTATTCATCTCTGATTTTGAATCTGTATGTGCTAGGCTGGATAATACCTAACCCCACCAAAAAAAAAAAAAAAAAAGATATTCATGCTCTAATCCCTGGAATCTGTGAATATGTTACCTCACATTGAATAAAGGACTTGGCAGACGTGATTCTGGTTACAGACCTTGAGATGGGGAGATTATTCTGGGTTATCCGGGTGGTCCCAATCTAATCACAGGAGTCCTTAAAGGCAGAGAACCCTTCCTGACTTCAGTCAGAGTGATGGGACATTGTCCACTTTGAAGAAGGAGCAAGTGGGCCATGAACCAAGGAATGCAGGCAGCTTCTAGAAGCTGGAAAAGGCAAGGAAACGGATTCTCCCCAGGGCCTCCAGGAGGAATGCAGCCTTGCAGACATCTTGATTTTCGCCCATGGGACTTGTGTTGGACTTCTGGTCTCCAGAACCGTAAGACCGTAAAACTGTGTTGTTTTAGCCACTAAGTTCATAGTAATTTGTTACTACAGTGATAGGAAAGGAATACACTGTGATGTGGGATAATAATAGTATCTACTCTGTGGGTTGATGGGGAGAATGAAATGAGATCCCTGTGGGACATGCCTTAACAATTGTAAAACAATTGACAGGTGTTTCGCATTCTCTCTGGGAAGATACCCATTTATTCTTTTACTTATTCCACAGTCTTTTTCTGAGCACCTACTATGTGCCAGGCCCTGTGCTCAGTGCAGTGATTACCGGGGTCAACTTGGCCCCTCCTTTTATGGGACTTACAGATCAAGAGGGTGGTGGGACATTCAAAGGTCACACAAACACACATGTCATGCAATTACAATTGCCATGTGTGGAATGAACAGATTGTCCTGGAAGCTGTGAGTGTGGAGCTGGAAACCTGCCAGACCTCAGGCTTCGGGCCTCAGGCTTCAGACCTCAGGCTTCGGGCAGGGCTCCAGGGTCATGGCTTGTCCTTGCTCACCTTTCCATATAGGCTGCTCTGCCCTGACCAGGGATCAGGGTACTCACGGTCAGTATCCTGGCTAGAGACAGCATCTCGGGGGCCATCAGATGGACCTGTGCTGGTCCAGAGATCTGGGGCCTCGCATGGGGCCCCCCTTTGCTGAGGCATATCGTGTAAGGGGCTGAGGCCAGTGAGCTCAGCACTGCCTGGAATGGGGGGCAGAGAAGGCCGGGCTTGGCCTGTGGCCACAGGCCACTCACCCTTGGTTCAGGGTCTCATGGCTACAGGTGAAGGAAGGGACAGAAGCTGGGTCAGGGACCAGGGCTACTTTACTGGGTTCTGGAAGCCCTCTCTCTGCTGCACATTGGCCCGAGCCTCCTCACATTCCCTCCTGGGTTTTTCAAGGCTGTCTGGTAGTCCCACTCTATGCCTCCAGTGTGATGCAATGGAACACAGATTCTCAGGGGCACAGGATTCCTTGTGCCTCAGTTGACTATAGTATCTTAGCCAGCTGGAGGGGTTTCCGATGGGGGCAGGGGGACTCAGAGTGAGTCACACAGCTGAGACAAGCAGAGGAACCACAAGACAGGGTCTGGATGCAGATCTGAGGGTCCCAGTGGACCCCCAAGCCACTGAGAGGCGACGGCCAGAGCAGGAGCTGTGCTGCCACCTGGTGGCAGATTTTGGAACTGCTGCTGGATCAAATACCCTGTCTCCTGGGATGTGACTTTCTGTGCAGCCCTGCTCCGCTCAGTTTATGTCCTGACAGAGTGAACCATGGGGAGTGCCCGGTGAGTGAATTTGGTAGAGAAGGTGGTGAGGCCTGGCTTTAGAGTTCCTTTCACCCTTCCCTAGCTATAATTCTGAGAACCAGAGGCAATCCCCAAAAAGGGGTTGATGAGAATTTGGTAGTCACCCCTCGCCCCACATCCCACATTCACACACACACACACACACACACACACAGACCACCATGGGCCTCAAGGTCTGTGTCAGACCTGATGCTCTAGAAACCTCTCATGTGGAGTTTACACATACACCTGGAGCCAGGTGAAGGGGCCCTAACACATGAAGGGGGTCAGCAGGAAGTAGGGTGCTGGTTAACTCAGGTTTTCCCATGAAGCTCGTCACAGACTGGGCAGCATGCACACTGATCCAACGTGCAAAAGCTTGAATAGAAACGTGAGCCCCACCTCCAAGGCGCCACCTACCTCAGGTAATATACATCTCCAGGTGACCTGGTGTAACTACAGGGGTGCCACCTGCCTGAGACCCGCCAGCCTGAAGGCCACAGAGCACTCAGCTGAAACCTTGAAATCAGGCTTGCAAAAGTAGTCCTGTTTATGAAATGAGTGATTTAAAAAAAACCCACATCATTTAAAACCCTTTAAGTATGTCTTCTAAGAAGCTGTCCATATGGGAAAAATTTTACAAAAAAAGGGAAGAAAGAACAAGGTCTTCAGAAGTTTGGGAAACATTTTGGCAGATGTTTCAGAACCTTAAAGTAGCTTCAGCCAGGGTAAATGAACTTGTAAATGCATTTGTTTTTGTATATGTTTTAAATTTTATTTTTTAATTATTTATTTTTTTTAGAGTCCTCTGAGGCATTTTATTTGCATGTATGTATAACAGCCCTAGAAAAAGAATCCAAGGATTTTCCCTCCTGTGTGTTTTCATCTTGCTTCTTCATGGTTCATGATGTCAGCTGAGGTTGTCAGTACAATGAAACCAAACTGGTGGGATGGGAGCAGGTTTTACTGCCATTTTTCTAGATCTTTGAGTTGCACATCAAATCTGGGGCTGATCGCTCCACACTTATTTAGCCTGCCTGTGAGGTTCACAACGATTTTCCCAGCGCTGTGATCATCGATGATTTCAAATTCACCATTTGTAACCATGCTTCATCATCACAGAAACCTGACGATGACTTTGGAGGATGGCTTAATAAGAACCTGGTGTTTGCCTCTCTTTTTGGCATTGTTGAAATTCTTGAGAGCATCAGCCAGGACATTCACGTTCACCATTATGGCAGCATGGAAAGATGGTGGAAAGATACATTTTTTATTAATAGAAATGTATTTTCTCCTCACCCCCACCAAAATGATGTTGAAAAGTATTTAAAAGAACACAGACCCCTACTTCAGAGGAACTCTATTATACGTGCATGTTATGATGTATCATGTTGAGATGTGCATGTTGAGATGTATCCGCTTGGAGAATGTTGGCTGTAGCACTGTTTTTAGGCATGAAAATTTGTAAACAACCCAAATGCCATCAGCAGGACCATGGATAGATAAATCATAGTGCATATGGCAGGTGTCCATGGCATGACGACCTCCTTAGTTAAAATGAACGGTTCTATGTGTTGACATGCAAAGACCTGAAGAAAAATGTGGAGTAAGAAAGCAAGCTGCAAATTTGCAGCCACATGGATGGACCTAGAGATTGTCACACTGAGTGAAGTAAGTCAGAGGACAAATATCGTGTGATACCGCTTATATGTGGAATCTAAAAAAGTGGTACAACTGAACTTATTTACAAAAGAGAAATAGAGTTACAGATGTAGAAAACAATCCAATGGTTACCTGGGGGAAAGTGGGGGAGGGATAAAGGGGAGATTGGGATCGACGTACACATACTACTATATATTAAATAGATAACTAATAAGGACCTGTTGTATAGCACAGGGAACTCTACGCAATACTCTGTAATGGCCTAAATGGGAAAAAAAATCTAAAAAAGATAAAAAAGAAAAAAAGAGTAGATATATGTATATGTATAAAGGATTCACCTTGCTGTACACCTGAAACTAACACAACATTGTAAATCAACTATACTCCAGTAAAAATAAAAAATAAAAATAAAAAAAGAAAGCAAGTTGCAAAGGCAAATATTCCATGTGTTATTTCTGGATTTATGTCTGTGCAACAGCAAAAAAATGCAAACATGGATGGACGCGCCACACTGCTTTCATTTGCTAATGAACGAATGCATGCCTCTTTGCCTAGGTAAGGCCTGCTCATCTTCCAGATCTCAGCTCAATGCATCACTTTTTCAGGGAAGACTCCCCTGACCCCCCAGGCCAGGTAGGCACCCTGAAGTCCAGTCTCAGAACCCATACCTTTCCTTCAGGTCTTTTTACACTGTTGTATATTTATTTGTGTGATTATTTGATTAATGTCCGTCTTCCCCACAGGCTTGATTCGGTCAGGGACCCTGGCTACTTTCTTCATCCCTGGCACCTAATGCACAGTGGACACCTAATAAATGAATCTGTGATTTCTGTGCCCCGACGAGGCTGTAAGCTCTGTGAGGCCAGGGGAGGTGTCTATTTTCTTTCTCACTGAATCCCCTGAGGCTTAGCGATTATGAGGGAAGGCTTTGGTGTCAGAATGTCTGAGCTCCAATCCTGGCTCTGCCACTTGCTGGCTGTGTGACCTTGGGCAACTAACTCTGAGTCTCTGAGCCTCAGCATCCTCATCTGTAAAAAGGATGGCGATACCTGCCTTAGAGTTGTTGGAATTCAATGGTATAATGTACGAAAATAATTCATCAATAGTGCTCGGCATTAGGACCTCGATTAACATTTGTTAACTGTCTAAATGCCCCCATTGTGAGAAGCACCTGGGCGGGGCAAGGGGTGGGGGCTGGAAGGTGCTCTGTTCCGCCCTCCCGGGGCCAACTGGCCCATCTCCTACATTACCACCAGGTGGCGATGTGATCATTCACACCGGTGATGCTCACCCCATCAGCTTACTCAAAGCTTTGAAGCGGGTTTCCAGCTTCCTTGCAGCCCTTATCCTGTCTGTAGGGCTCCATGTGGCCATTCGGCCTCTGTTCTAACCTCTCAGTGATGGGGAGCTTACTGTCACCAGGCTGGAAACCCTGGCAGGGCTGGTCTGAGAGCACCTATCCTCTGGGTGGAGGCAGCGGGACCCCAGGAGACCGGGGGAGCTCAGGGAGAAACTAGTGGGCAGACGAGGGTGGATGGGACTAGGGTGAAGCAAGCCAGGCGCCCAGGGTGCAAAATTTAAGGATGTGCTCACTCCTGGGCTTGTGCAGTGTGGAATGTGACCGCCCCTGGTGGCCTCATAAGAATACCCTGGGGCTGGCCTGTGAGCCAGTCCAAAGCTATGGTGCTGCCTGCCCTCCACGCATCCACGGTAGAATAGAGCTCTCAGCAGGTGCCAGGCTGTGGAGTAACTTCCTTGTTTCTCTGAAGAACCCTAGCTGGTAAGAACTATTGTTACAGTCATTTTTTCAGATAAGAAAATGGACACAGAGACAAGTTAAGAAGCTTGTACTTAAAAAGTGGCCAAGCTGGGATCTGAACCCAGGCCATTTGACTCTTGGGTGCCCCCTCTTGACCATCACCATCCACTGCTGTGCTAATCTGTCATCCTTCCCTCTCGCTACCAATCCTCTCTTCTGTCCAATATTTCTTTATGGACCAGTCGCTCTGTTCCAAGCACTGTGCAAGTGGGTCTCAGTGCGGGGCAAGGCTGGGCCCTGCGAGTCAGGTGGAGTCCTGGCTCTGCCGTGTCCTATCCCGTGACCTTGGATGAGTCATTTAGCTTTGATGTGCCTCAGGTCTTCATTCTGAAATGGTAGGAGAGTCCAGGCCTGGTGGGTTTGTGGGGAGGGTGGGGTGACTCAGGTCTGCGGGAGCTGCAGCCTGGCCTGTGGAGGGGCTTGGGAAGTGTCAGCTGTAATCACCACCGATGTCGTCACCAGTCTCCTGGTTGCCAAGTGGAAGGGTGGAAGGAGAAGGGAGTCAGAACCCACTGCTCCTGGCTTTGAATCTTGACTTTGGCACTGTGACTGTCCCAGACACGGTATTTTGCCCAGGCTGCTTTGTCCTTCTGAGTTTTTCCCTCTGTAAAACGGGAATGACTAATTCCAACCTTGTGGTGTCCTTGTGACTGTCAGATGAAGCAACAAGGTTGAGTGCTTGGCACATAATAGGGGCCTTTGTACAACCTTCCATTTCCTGTCCTCAAGAGGAATCAGGCGGCCACATCAACCCGGGGCTCAGCACTTCTGTAGTTCTGGCATCTCCCCTTCTCCCAAGGAAGGGCCAGACCTGGTAGGCTTCAGGATTCTGTTTTCTTCTTTTGCTTCTTTTCTATTTGAATCCCGTTCCTTGAGAGGAGGGTGCGTTTCACAGCCGCCCGTGCGTGGGACTCCACTTTGGATGGCCTGGTGCCCAGTTGAGGGCCATGGCTTGGACTCTTGTCACTCACGCAGGTGGAGGGTCAGTGGGGTGTGGGCCCCTGGCCTCCTCTCTGCACCTGAGGCCTTCCGGGAAACCACAGGGCAGGTGGGGGGCTGAGGGCAGGGACGCCCTGTCTGGTCCAGCCTCCTCCAGGGTCTTGGGGTGGGTGTCCTGGTCGCCCCCCCTCCCCTCCCACGCTATTCCCGATCGCTCTGCTGCTCCAGCCCGGAGACGAGGAAAGGGATGCTGGGGCTGTGAGGGGGGCGTGTATAGTGCCCAGGGACCAGAGCGAGCACAGCTGGACGGTGAGAAAAGGCACTTCCAGGGCTCCGGTCTGGCAGGGGGCATCCCCCTCCCCTTCCACTAACTCCCCCGGGGTCGTGGTGCTGGGAGTCTCATCCTAGGCTCTCCCAAGACTTATTCCCCAAGCTGGGTGCTTCCACTCGTGTTATCACTGACCCTGTAGTCACAACCGCCCCTCCATTCCGGAGATGGCGAAACTGAGCCTCGAGTCCTCGAAAATGAGGCCGAGGTGTGACGGACCCAAGGTCCCGCGGCAAGGAGGTGTCAGAGTCCGGGGGTACTGACGCCCAGCTCTGCCTGACCCTCCCCCGCCCCTCCCCCTCCCGTGCCCCTCCCCCTCCCCCTCCCCCCCATGTTCCTCCAGCACTTAATTTTAATAGCCCTTTGATTGTGAACCTCTTCTTGAGGAGAGACTAATCATTATTAATGAATTTGGGCTGCTCCAGCATAAATGAGCCAGTGCGGCTGGCTGGTGGGTAGCTGGACCAGCAGAGAGTCGGCTGTGGGCACCCCCCTTTGGGCCACGGAGACACTTGGCTGGAAGGGGTGCTAGAGTCTTCACGTCCATCCAGCCAGCCACCCGTGGCCCTCACCCTGGGGAAGACCAGGGGGTCCCAGCCTGACAGCAGAGCCCCTGGAACCCCTGGGCTCCCCATCACCCAGCACCCCCTCCTCGGCCTGGGCAGCTGGGGACCAGGGTGGCCGCAGGGGCGCCCCATCTCTCACCTGACACACTGGGCTGTTGTCTTGGCAGCAGCCGACCTTGGGAAGGCTCACAGGGCCAGTTTTACTGTAGGTTTGTTTTCCAAAATCGAAAGGACAGAAATAATACCAGTGCGGAAACAAAACAAAAAACAACAAACAAGAACTGGAAATCTCTCTTAGGATCTTTCAGTCCTGAACCTTGTCCTGGCTGTGCCAACTTCCTGGTCGCCTTTGGGCACCAGCCCCCTGGGGCAGACAGAGCTGGGCTTGTCCCCACCCTTCTCCTGGGACCTTAAACTAGCTCCGAACCTCTCCGAGCCTCAGGGTCCTCCGTCATGGAGCAGGGGTTACGTTATACACCCGGGTTTGGGAGGGGATGGAGTGAGATGGGGGGAGGTGGATGCATTTTGCAAATGAGGACTTGTGATGATAATTTTCTCTTAGGCAGAAGACAGACACACTCACATGCCCCTAAATCACTAACGGGTTCTCCTCTGAAGGTGCTCCTTGTTTCTGGAGACGGTGTGATTACTCAGTGGGTTCTGTGTAATTATTTAATCAAGCCTCCACCAAGTCCTCAGCGTGGAGCTGGGCGGCTGACCAGACCCTGTCCTCCCCTCTCCCCCAGGAGGCTAATCAGCTCGAGCTGCTGGGAGGGAGAGCGAGGCCCCAAGCCCTGTTTTCTCCGTGTCACAGCTGGGCTGCAGTGCAGAGGACTGGCCCGAGGGAGGGGCGAGGTCACCTTGGGGCTCACCTGGGTTGAGCACAGGGCAGGAGTTCCTGTGGGTGCAGCCCCCTTTATTTTGCTTTGAGGACCAGAGAGGAAAAGACAGCACAGAGGTCCCACAGCACCTCGGCCCAGACCTGGCTTTTGGGGTTCTCTCCCCCCTCCCTCCTTCTCTCCCTCCTTCCTTCTCTCCCTCCCTCCCTCCCTCCCTTCCTTCCTTCTTTCCTCCCTCCCTTCCTTCCTTCTTCCCCTTCTCTCCCCTCCCCTCTCCTTGCTTATTTTTCTTTTCTCTCCCCTCTCTTTCCTCTCTGTTATACAATTAAGGGAGAAACACATACATCCTCCCTGGCAAACAGGCAGCTAATACAAGGAGGTGACAGCCTCCTGTGACCCTCCTCTTTCCCCCATCCGCACTCCCACTCCCTCCCCAGAGGTGATCCCAGCTGCCTGTCCAGAGCCTTGCCCTCCAGACTTTCTCTGTGCTCTCACAACCTTACCCAAGTCCCTACAGAAAGACTGGTTTTGGTGTTTGCTTTTGCTCGTGTGTAAACATCCCTGATGACGCCTAGACCAGTGGTTCTCCCTGGGGGGTGACTTTACCCCCTGGAGACAGTTGGCAATGTCTGGAGATGTATTTGATCATCACAGCTCGTGGGGTTGGTGCTACTGGCATCCAGTGGGTAGAGGTCAGGATGCTGCTAAACATCCTTCAGTGCAGAAGACAACCCCCACAAGAAAGAATTATCAGGTCTAAAACGTCCATAGTGGGCTTCCCTGGTGGCGCAGTGGTTGAGAGTCTGCCTGCCGATGCAGGGGACACGGGTTCGTGCCCCGGTCCGGGAAGATCCCACATGCCGCGGAGTGGCTGGGCCCGTGAGCCATGGCCGCTGGGCCTGCGCGTCCAGAGCCCGTGCTCTGCAACGGGAGAGGCCACAACAGTGAGAGGCCCGCGTACCGCAAAATAAATAAATAAATAAAATAAAATAAAACATCCATAGTGCTGAGGTCAAGAAACCCATGTTCCTCAACGTGTTCTTTTCTAAAAGCAGTATTTCTTGGAAATCTTGACAGGTGAGTAAATTTCTCTTCCTCCTTCCTGTACTTCAGCGTAGGTTGCGTGCGTCGCCATCCACTTACCTAGTTCTCCTTTGATAGATTTCAGGCAGCTTCCGATCTTTCTGGGCGATAATGGAAATGATGCTTTGGCGGACACCCTTGTTCCTACAGCTTTTGCAAGAGTCCAGTGCTTCCCTCCTTTGGATGCCTGGGACCTGGATGGTTGCACACATTTACTTTCAATTTCAGTAGATACTGTACCGTGCTCTCCCACAAAGGCAGTGCCAGCTCACCTTCTGACTTTTCCTACTACAAACCCAAGGCTCCAGGGAAGATGATTAAAAGAAAGGGGGCCCAACCACGATGACCCCAAGACAGCCCCTTCCCCACCCCTGTGGCACGCTGGTGAAGGAAAGACTCATCCACTCCCACCGCCTTGTGTGGCCCTCGGGAGAAGGACAAGGACAGGGTAGGGACCCCCATTTTACAGATAAGGCTCAGGGAGTTTGAGGCTCTTTGCCCACCAGCTCTGAGAAGTCATATCCCCCCGGAGGTCCCCGTCGGAAGCCCATAGGATCCAGAGGGGTCCAGGAGTCAGAGAACGGGTGGGCAGAGCGAGGCTGTCCGTGGCTATGGACCCTGCGAGTGCAGACAGTTCCAGTCTGCTGAACACTGTACCAGATCCCTCTCGGCCTCGCAGCCGGGGTTGCTAGATTTTACAGGACATCCATGCAATATTTGGGACATTCTTGCACTAAAAAGTGATTCATGGGCTTCCCTGGTGGCGCAGTGGTTGAGAGTCCGTCTGCTGATGCAGGGGGCGTGGGTTCGTGCCCCGGTCCGGGAGGATCCCACATGCTGCGGAGCGGCTGGACCTGTGAGCCATGGCCGCTGAGCCTGCGTGTCTGGAGCCTGTGCTCCTCAATGGGAGAGGCCACAGCAGTGAGACGCCCGCGTACCGCAAAAAAAAAAAAAAAAAAAGAAAAGTGATTCATTGTTTAGCTGTGATTCAGACTTAACTGGGTGTCCCATGTTTTACCTGCAGCCCTACCCAGAGCAGCAAGGAAAGGAGGCCCTCTGGCAGGTTCCCATTAGCCTGGAATGCACTTTTTGGGCTGTTGGCTTTTCATCTTTTCCCTCCCCAAACCATCCATACCCTCCAGATCTTGTCTGAAGACCCCCTTTCCCTCCAGAGACCTGGGAGGAAGCTGGGGTAGCAGAGCTGCTTGCTCCAGGGACAAGGAAGTGAGGAAGGAGGGAATGGCTGGGACAGGACAGCTCCTCCCTTTCTCCGCTCTCCATCCCCCCTCTTCTCAGAGCCTTGACACTCCTTGGAGAATTCAGTCTTGTTTGGGCATCAGGAGCAAAGCTGGAAGAGAAGGGCGGTTGGTTGGGCGGGCGTGTCCCAGGCAGTGTCGAGGGCCATCCTGACCCCACCTCCTCACCATGGCCCATCCTTAGAGACTGCGGCCGCTGCAAGTGTAATTAGTTCATAAATCACTCCGAGCGATAAATAGAATGATAGATGCAGGTTTCCCTTGATCACGTTTTTATTAAGGTGAAATAAATCAGCACCACGTTGTTGCTATAAACCTTTCAAACTGGTCAGATCCTGGCTGGTAGAAGCTGATTAACACGGCCACACGGAGGGACCATTTGTAGCTGATCATAGGGATCAATCAATCCCTGTCATTTTCCCTCCTGGAGGAGGTGGCAGAACAGGTGCTGGTCCATCATCTGCTGCTCCCCTGGCGTCTTGCTTCATGGGCGGTGGGGCCGTGGGGGAGAGTGTGTGTGCCATGGTGCCAGACAGCCCAGATTGGAATCCCGGCTGTGCCTTCAGCCAGCCGTGTGAGCCTGGGGAGTTGTCCTCCTGTCCTGTCTCCAAGCCTTAGCGTCCTCCTCCCTAACAGGAGGTGGGCAGCGTTAGTTACAGTCAGTGTGGTTAGTATAGATAGCTGTTCTGAGCATCCCATAGAGAAGTGCGTACCAAACTTCTTCATCGGAGGACCCTTTACATGTCTAAAAATTATCCAATACCTCCAAGAAGTTTTGTTTATGTGGGCTATCTCTATCAATATTTACTGTATTAGAAATCAAAACGGAAACTTAAAAATATTTATTAATTCATTTATAATAACAATAATCAACCTATTACGTGGCAGCATAAATCACGTTTTTAACAGAAAATATCTATATTTTCCAAAACAAGGGAAAATATGTGAGAAGAGTGGCATTGTTTTACATTAAGTTCTTTTTACATAAATTTACATCACATTTTTTGAAATGATTAAGGTTAATAAGAGACTGCTAGATTCTCATATCTGCTTCTGCATTTGATTCTGGTGATAACTTGTTTTGGTTCAAGTGTATAAAGAAAATCTGCCCTCACTGAAATACGCTGTTGGAAGAGGGAGGAATTAACAGTGGTTTCAGGGGGTTGTGGCTGCCTCAAGTAGCCTCTAGAAAATCCCACTTGTGAGAGAAGGAGAGTAAAAAGGCAAATAACATCTTAGGATTATTATGAAAATATTTTGACCTTGTGGACCCCTTGAAAGGATCCCAGGGACCCCTAGGGGTGCCCCCAGGCCACACTTTGAGAACTTTTGGATTGAAGGCTGCGTGGAGAAGAGGTTGGATGCAGGGGCGGTAGTCCTGTCCCTGGCCTATTTCATGGCAGGTCTTGGAGTGTCTGCCTTCTTCTCGTCCTGAAACCTGTACATCCTCTAAGGAGGTGGTGCTGGATGTCTTCCATGTGCCCCTGGGTCCACTGTCCACTTTTCCTACCCTGCTCTGGCACTGAGCAGCTGAGCCGTAAGGACTGCATCGTGACCTTCCTTGCCCTCTGTCTTCTGGATGGGCCCAACCAGTGGGAGTTCTGGCTGGAGATTGGAGGGGGAGGAGAGTGAGATCTGGGGCATTGATTTCTCCACCTCCCTCCCTACCAGATTGGTGACAGGAACCACAGCTGCTGCCAGTAGCCCCTTCCCCCTCTCTGTCCCAGTAACCGTTCCCCTGCAGGCCTCCTCACTGCTGTCATCCTTGAGATACAGCACCATCCTGGTCAGTTTTCCTGCATCCCGCTCAACTCAAAAGAAATTAAACTCCCTCAATTGCTGTATGCTTCCTTGGGATTCCAACTGATGTGCAGGTCTTTTTTTTTTCTTTCTTTCTTTTTTGGGGGAGGAAAATTCCCTTTGCTGGATAAAGCTGGAGAAAATACATAGAATGAGGAATGGGAATAACTCCCACCCCATCCAATTGCATGAGTCTGCTAGTTTACAAGGCACCTTCCCAGGCTTCATTTCCTGATCTCCTTGGGAGGACCTCTGAGAAGCTGGGGTGAGAATCCTACACCCACAGGCTCAGAGAGGACAGACTTGCCAAGACCCCACAGTGGGGGAAATGGTCTTGTCTTACGGTTGCTCCAGGACACCCCTGAGACCTACATCATGTCCAGGAGTAGCGTGGGTCTGGTGGAGGAGCCATGCTTCCTCCTTGGCTCTCCAGCCCTGACTCTATCTGTCTGGGAGCCCCTCGTCCGAGCCCCTGGCCTCATCTTCTGCAGCCCTAGCAGGTGTTCATACGAGTCTCCCCTCCTCCTCCCAGCCAGGTGCTCCTTAGCTGATGCTGTGCCTTTAGCTCTGCCCCTTTGCATGTCCTAGAGGAGCCTGAAGCTTCCTGCTCTTGACCAAGCCCCCTCTCTCTTCATGATGTTATGCCTTTGCCCGTGTTCTTTCTTCTGTCTGGTGAGTTCCTGGGACAAACGTGCTCATATTTTCTCTTCCAGAAAGCCTCCTCTAACTGGCCCCTCTTTCTTCCCTGAAGAACTAAGTCCTCCCTCCGAGACGTTCGCATCACTCTGCACACATGTTGGATATGTCAGCATCACACCGTGTTACAGGTTCCTCTCTTGTTTCTTACGAGGCACCCCTTCCCCAATTGTGTGTATCAGTTAGCTACTGCTGTGTAACAAACCACTCCAAAACTCAGTGGCTTACAACCACAACTATTGATCTAACTCATAACTCTCTGGGTCACCTGATGGTTGGTTCTGCAGATCTCGGCTGGGCTCGGCTGAGCAGCTCTGCTCCTCTCGGCTGGGGCCCCCTCCTGTGTCAGCTGATTGCTGGCTGGTCTAGAGCGGCTTTGGCTGGGATGACTCGTTTTGGTCTTTGTGCTCTCTCATTCTCCAGCAGGCTAGGTCAAGCTTGTGTTCATGGTGGCTGAACAGGGTTCCGAGGGAAGAAACAGCGGCATGCAAAGCTGCTTGAGACCTGGGCTCAGAACTGGCCCAGTGTCACTTCTAGCATGTTTTGATGGGCAAAGCAAGTCACAAGGCCAGCCCAGGTTCAAGATGTGTGGAAATGGACTTCATCTCTCAACGGGAGGAGCCACGAAGTCATACGGCAAGGAATGTGGTTACAGGGAAGGGAAAATTGGGACCATATTTGCAATAGATCTGCCATGACTTTGGTTAGCCATACGAGATTTGTTCTCAGCGCTGTAAAACAGTCCCTATGTGATGTGGAGAAGCAATGTCACCGTATGAAACTCACACCTTGTATTATTATTTTAAAATTTATTTATTTTTTAATTAAAAATTATTTATTTAATTTATTTTTGGCTGAGTTGGGTCTTCATTGCTGCGCGCGGGTTCTAGTTGCGGTGAGCGGGGGCTACTCCTTGTTGTGGTGCGTGGGCTTCTTATTGCGGTGGTTTCTCTTGTTGCAGAGCATGGGCTCTAGGCGCGTGGGCTTCAGCAGTTGTGGCATGCGGGCTCAGTAGTTGTGGCACACGGGCTTAGTTGCTCCATGGCATGTGGGATCTTCTCAGACCAGGCATCGAACCCGTGTCCCCTGCATTGGCAGGTGGATTCTTAACCAGTGCGCCACCGGGGAAGTCCAGAAGGGAATTTCTGTAGCACCTTTGAGTTGCAGAACTGTGATGCTCTCTTCATCCTGATTCTTCCCTTGGGGGACCTTCCCATGCCCTGGGGACCCTCGCACAGCCCACAACCTCTGCTTCGCTGAAACACTGAATCCCAGGAATCTCCTTTTCCGTTTATGTCTCTGGCAGCTGCTTTCTCTGCAACAGCCCCGCCCCGAGGACATTTCAACAATGCCAATTCCCGCCCACTTTCCAGCCACCCCTGAATGAGTGACCCTGCTAGGAGTGCAGTTTTCTCTCCCTCTTGCCCTCACTTTGATTTGATCAGGCCAAATCTGAAATGATGTGTGAAAGTAATGATATTTTGTAATTAAATCTCTGGTGACGGCCGCCACAATTTGTGCTACATGCATTGTTCATAAGGAAAAAAATGCATCAATTCATTTTCTGACCGGCTACTCCAGGGACTGGCAATTAGGAGAAGCTCATCTCTCGTTGCCTCGCATATTAAAGAGCTACTGAAACGCAAAGAGAATTTGGGAGGTGTTTTTTTTTTTCAACCTTCTAATAATGTTAGCTTAATTAGGGAGGCTCAGTGTTAAAGGGAAAGTTTGGATGACTTGAGCTTATAGTGGTAGAGGGAAAATAAAGAGCAAATAAAGGGAAATGAAGATGTCGGGCAGAGACTGGGAGGGCTAGAGGATTAGGCATATTCCCTCCTGAAAGTTTTGACTTTGCTGGATCAGGGCTGGCGATGGCTAAGGATGGGAGGGCCCAGGGCAGGCTGGGTCTACAGATCTAACGCTACTCCCTTGGCATTCTGGCTGGACGTTTTCATTTTGCACCCTTATTCTTGCCATCATGCCTCGGCGTGTACCTTTTCCACCCCCGTCCTTCCCATCCCCCCCCCCACCCTCCACAGCTCTTCCTCTAATCTGGTTACTGCTGTTGGCATCTGCCGAGGACCAAGGTACTGAAAGGATCTTCCATCCTTTTTTAAAAACGTAGACTTTATTTTTTAGAGGAGATTTAGATTCACAGAAAAATTGAATGGAAGGGCTTCCCTGGTGGCGCAGTGGTTGAAAGCCCGCCTGCCGATGCAGGGGACACGGGTTCGTGCCCCGGTCCGGGAAGATCCCACGTGCCGCGGAGCGGCTGGACCCGTGAGACGTGGCTGCTGAGCCTGCACGTCCGGAGCCTGTGCTCCACAACGGGAGAGGCCACGACAATGAGAGGCCCGCGTACCGCAAAAAAAAAAAAAAAAAAAAAAAAAAAAAAAAAAAAAAATTGAATGGAAAGTACACAATTCCCACTGAAAGGAGTCTTTCTCACTATCAACGTCCCGCACAGTGTGGTACGTTTGCTGTAACTGGTGAACCTACAAGGACACATCATCATTACCCAAAGTCCATAGTTTACATTATGGTGTTGTACATGTTATAGGTTTGAACTAATGTATAATGACCTGTATCTACCATTATGGTACCCTAGAGAATAGCTTCACTGCCCTAAAAATTCCCTGTGCTCTGGTTAGGCCTCCCTTCTTCTTCCCCTAACCGCTGATCTTTTTACTGTCTCCATACTTTTTGCCTTTTCTAGAATGTCATATGGTTGGAATCATACAGGATGTAGCCTTTTCAGATGGACTTCTTTACTGAGTAATATGCATTTAAAGGCATATGACTTTAATGCCTTTAAATTAAGGCATTAAAGGCATCTTTTAAGGGCATCTGTTTTTCAGGATCTCCCCTCGGAGCCCAGGAAAGTCATTCTTCTAAATATCACCCACCCCACCACATGTCCGAGCCTTTGGTTCTATCTGTGCAGTGCCCAGGGATTGCTTGAAGGTGTGGGCAGAGAGGAGGATGTGAGAGAGACAGAGATCACAGAGAATGGACTGGGGAGAGGGGGCAACTAGGGCCCAAAGATCTAAGAGGATAAAAGGCCAACATAACTGCTGTAGTAGATTCAGTCAACATTATTTGTGCTTCTAGGGTCTGCCAGACAAGGTGCTGGTCTAGGGGGTTTCACATAGAATTTTAATTTGGCCCTTGGGATGACGCTGCTGCCCAGGGTGAGATGGTTAGTGCAGCCCATTTTACAGGAGAAGAAACTGAGGGTGAAGTAAATCAGAAGGCGAAAAACAAAGACTGTATCTTATCGCTTATATGTGGAATTTAGAAAAATGGTACAGTTGAACTTATTTGCAAAGCAGAAATAAAGACACAGATGTAGAGAACAAACTTAGGGTTACCAAGAGGGGAAGGGGGAGGGGGATGAACTGGGAGATTGGGATTGACATATATACACTACTGTATATAAAATAGGTATCTAATAAGAACCTACTGTACAGCACAGGGAACTCTACTCAGTGCTCTGTGGTGACCTAAATGGGAAGGAAATCTAAAAAAAGGGGATATATGTATACGTATAACTGATTGGCTTTGCTGTACACCTGAAACTAACGCAATATTGTAAAGAAACTCTACTCCAATAAAAATAAAAAAAAATTATTTATGTAAAAAGATTTCAGGGAATGCCCACTGGGTGAAACGTGCCGGAAAACTGGGGGTTAGACCAGTGGTTCTCAGCCCTGAATGCACTGGAGAGTCACCTGGGCAGCTTTTAAAAAGTACTGATGTCCAGGCTGCCCTCAGACCAATGAAGTCAGTGTGTCTGGCAATACCAGAACGTTGTAGAAGGTCCCTCACACTTGCAAAAATCCTGGGGTTACCCTGTTTCATCAGAAGATAAGGTCGTGCTTGCCTTCTCCTGGTTCCAAAGTTTTCTACCATCCTTAGAGATCCTGGGTTGCCTTTTAAGGGGTTTAACCATTAGCAGAGCAGATGGGTGCCTTGCCGTTGATCTTCGAAAATTGGAATCTATTTGCAGCTCTGAAAGGAGGGCTGGGGATCTTTGCATATGTATAAAGAAGGTGTTTTCTAAGAATCATAATGGTGTAAATAAGGTTTAGGTGCATATTTAAACCTACTTTGCAAGCTTTCCCAAGGTCTTTAGAAATGCTTGTCAGCATATAAACAACTCATTTATTACAAGTTATTCTTCTATTTCATTAAAGCATGCTCCCTAATCCCTGATCACAGGCAACCCTGAGCTTAGTTTGAATAACTATAAGAACTTGAAAAAAAATGTGGGTTTTGCGTATATTCAGTAATACAGGTTTGGCTCTAAAGCCAACATGATCTCCCCATTCTGAATTCAAGTTGGAACATAAATGCTTTTGGCCAGATCATCTTCACTATTAAATCGTTCAGATTTAGTTTTTTTCCCAGGTTTTAATGGAGTCAGAAGCTATAGTTAAGGCTCACTGGACATTTCATCTTCTTACTTCTTGCTGCCCTCCGTTTGGAAACTAACATTTACTTAGCATCTATTAAGTGCCGGGCTCTGGATTGGCCCTTTTCATCCTGGCTGCAACCTTGAAAGGGAGTATTCTCACTGCTGCTTTGCATTGAAGCCAAACTCCTGCCTGTGGAAATGGGTGGGAAGTAAGTCAGACAGAGAAAGACAAATATCATACGATATTGCTTATATGTGGAATCTAAAAAAAGGGTACAAATGAACTTATCTACAAAACAGAAGTAGAGTCACAGATGTAGAAATAAAGCTTATGGTTACCAGGGGGTAAGGGAAGGGAGGGATAAATTGGAAGATTGGGATTGACATATACACACTACTATATATAAAATAGATAACTAATAAGGACCTACTGTATAGCACAGGAAACACTACTCAATACTCTGTAATGGCCTATATGGAAAAAGAATCTAAAAAAGAGTGGATATATGTATATGTATAACTGATTCACTTTGCTGTACACCTGAAACTAACACGACATTGTAAATCAACTCTACTCCAACAAAAATTTTAAAAAATTATTTATGAAGAAAAAAGATTTCAGGGAATGCCCACTGGGTGAAACGTGCCGGAAAACTGGGGGTTAGACCAGTGGTTCTCAGCCCTGAATGCACTGGAGAGTCACCTGGGCAGCTTTTAAAACATACTGATGTCCAGGCTGCCCTCAGACCAATGAAGTCAGTGCGTCTGGGAGTGGAGCCTGGGGCAGGCTTTCCAAAGCTCCCTAGGGGAAGACTCAGCTGAGAACCACAGCATAAGCAAGCACAAGGCCTCTTTCCCAAAGCTGAGTCCTAACATCCAGTGCAGCGGGAGTGATATGGATACCAGAGCATGTGGACCCAGGTTTGAATTTTGACTCTGCTCCATATTAGCTGTGACTTTGGACAACGTATCTTGTCACTGGGAATCCCCTTTTTGAGCTGATGATGATAATATTCATCATGATAATTAAAACGACTTGATGTGCAGGGTTCTTCTGAGGATTTAATGGGACACCCAGACACTTGAGATGCCCAGGGCTCCTCCTATGAAGGACCAACCGTGGTACCAACCTCTTCCAGTCTTGCCCAAGGTGACCCGGTCCTCACCCAGCCTGGAAGTCTGTGACTGACCCCAAGTCTCAGTCCCCGCCACCTCTCTGGAAGCTGCCCCTTTGGCCGGTGCCGGTGACGTGCTCGGCCGTGCCCATCTCCTCCTGAGGAGGATGGTATAGACATTTCAAAACAGTTTAATTATTCTGCGGCTGTCTGGCTATTAGCTGTGACAAGAGAGCTCAGGGCTATTTTTCAGCATTAATTTTCCATTTGAAATGAATTCCTTTTGGTTACACTTTTTAAATGTTTCTTTTAATTAGACGCAATTACTTCAGAAGAATTGCTTTTATTCCTCAGCCTGAGATCCCAGTGATAAAGTCACTCTCTGGCCCCCACCTAACGGCCGGGATGGCTCATTTAGCTGCTGCACTAAAGTATATTGAACTAGGAAATTATACAGCGAATCAACTATTAATTCCTTTTATGATCGCTCCCTCTAACATCTTGAATGAGATCTTCAGGGAGAAATTTAGTCACAATAGGGATCATTGTTCTCTACCGCCAACCTCAGGCCCAGGGTTGGGGGCAGGGTGGGCGGTGCAGCTGGGGGCTGCCCTGGTGCTGGGTCTGACACAGGGGGCAGGATGGCACAGGAGCTCCTGGCTGTCCTGGGGTTTGGGGGCTGGGAATGGTGCGGCCAGAGCTCCTTGGCCAGGCTGGAGGGTAGACCCTTAGCTCCATGCAAGCGGAGGGGGCTGTGGCCTAGCTTCATGCAAGAAGAGGATGCAGGTTAATTGACTCAAGTTGAGGGTTGCAGATTTTGGTGATTCTTTGGTGGTTCGCAGTACTGGGAGTCAGTAGGTGGCACTCTTCCCTCTGTGTTGGTAATTCTGTCTGGGTTGATGGGAGGCCCTGGGAGAGCTTTTGCAGACAGACTTGGAAGAAACCTTTCTTTAGCGGCCTTAGCCGCGTCCACTCTTAGCAGATGGGGAAACTGAGGCACAGAGGGCTGCACAGGCAGACAAAGGCTGAACCAGATCTCTTGGGCCCCGGCCAGTCTGCACACAGCCCCTGGGATTTTCTTGGCTTGGAAAGCCACCCCTCCAGTCCTGGCTGGCTGACGGTTTCTCCTGGAGCGGGTATTGTAGGTGAAGTTTACAGTTCCACTCACCTAGGGCTGCTTTGCCACCATGCACCTGAGATGCTGCAGTCCCAGCACGCCGGACGAGGAAGGGGTAGGCAGGACCGTGGGGTGTTACTCAGCACTTGGGAACCGCAGGGCTGCAGTAGCTCAGGGGTGCAGTGGGGCAGAGGAGGGCCCAGATGCTGGCAGTGACCTCAGGAGTGTCATGGCTGCCTCTACAAACCCTGTTGGACAGCCGCTCTAAACTAGGCAGTGGGGTGGTGGATGGAGGGATGAGACCAAGAAAACATGGGTCCTGACCTCTTGGAGACATTCACTCAAAATCACAAGATGATGAATGTGTGAAATTTCACAGCTCCTTTTAGAGGAGCTGGGCTTTGAAGATGACTAGGAGTTTGCAGAGGAAAGACATTCTGGGCAGAGCAAAGGCGTGGAGATGTGAGAGCAAGAAGCTTGGGGGCGTGGAGGGGAGCGGCAGGAGGTCTACATACGACTGCCCACCTAGGCCGTGTGTGCCAAGCCTGGGAGTTTGGACTTTGTCCCAAGGGCAATGGGGAGCCGTGGAATGGGGAGCCTTTCGGCAGAGAGGACACATAGTCACATTTGCGATTTCGACAGACCGTGCTGGCTGTTCTGTGGAGGATTTGAGACAGTCGGCTGAGACACCTGCTGGGAGGCTCACCCCGCACCCCCCCCCCCGCCCCCGCCACCATCCAGGAGTGAGGCAAACATGGCCTGAATTAGGACAGGGTTGGGGGGGATCAAAAAGGCAGGCATAGGTGAAGTTTTGAGCATGGCTGTCTTCTGACCTCCGTGGACCCTGGACACTTCTGCCGTTTTGGGTTGCTCCCAAAATAATAGATTTTGCGGCGGCGGGGGTGGAGGTGTCCTAAAAATTTCATTTGTTTCTGATGAGAGAAAAAATGAAACATTTTGATCTACCTGAAGTTAATTTTCTTCTGATTTTAAAAGAAATTAAAAATATGCTATGTACATACAATGGATACTATTCAGCCTTAAGACAGAAGGAAATTCTGCAATGTGCCACAATGTGGATAAACCTCTGGGTCGTTTTGCTAAGCGAGATAAGCCAGTCATAGGAAGACAAATACTGAATTCTTCCACTTAGAGGAGGTCACTAAAATAGGCAAATTCATAGAATGAATGGTTGCCAGGGGCTGCGGGCAAGGAGGATATGAGGAGTTACTCATCAACAGGCATAAAGGTTCAGATGAGCACACCTTAAATTTATACAATGTTATATGTCAAATATAATTCAATAAAAAAATTTCAGGGCTTCCCTGGCGGCACAGTGGTTGAGAGTCCACCTGCCGATGCAGGGGACACGGGTTCGTGCCCCGGTCCGGGAAGATCCCACATGCCGCAGAGCGGCTGGGCCCGTGAGCCGTGGCCGCTGAGCCTGCGCGTCCGGAGCCTGTGCTCCGCAGCGGGAGGGGCCACAGTGGTGAGAGGCCCGCGTACTGCAAAAAAAAAAAAAAAAATTTCAGTTAAGTAAGATGAATAAGGTCTAGAGGTCTGTTGTACGACATTGTATTGAGAGTGGACAGTAATGTATTGTACACTTAAAAATACGTGGAGGGTAAATCAACTTACTGTGAGTGTTCTTACCACAGTAAAAGAAGATGAAAAGACATGAAAACATTGCTGGGCACCTGTAAAATATTGTTGGCCTCAGGTATGGTGCTTCTGAGCCTGATGGAGAGGTCGGTGCTGGTTTTGAGGGAGAACAGATAGGATTGGGAACTTGGGTCTCCTGCTCCATGGCTGAGGGAGGATGTGGGACCCTTCCCCTCCCCTTCCTCCTTCAGCCTCTCCCCACCACCTCGGTGCCCTGGAGGATGAAAGTGATGAGAGTGATGAACACTTAACTGAGTGCTTACTATGTCTGAGGCATTTTATGTGCTCTGTTTCATTTACTGCTCACTACAATTCTTTGAGGTTATGATTATTCTTTCTACTTGGTAGATGAGAAAAGCAATGCTCAGAGAAGGTAATGTGGCCTGGCACAGAGTTCCTGCCCCAGAATCATCTGAGGAAAATCTCTCTCAAGTTTATCTGGGAGAGTGGAGGGTGGTCAGCAGAAGTCATGGTCACTACTCAGGCCAGTTTCCTTCCTGCCCCCAAGTACTCTGCTATGGACTGAATGCTCGTGTCCCCCCACGTTCATTTGTTGACGCCTAAATCCCCAGTGTGAAGGTATTTGCAGGTGGGGCCTCTGGGAGGGAATTAGGTCATGAGGGTGAAGCCCTCATGAATGGGATCAGTGCCCTTATAAGGGGATGAAGAGACCAGAGTTCTTTCTCTTCTCTCCACCATGTGAGGATATAACAAGAAGATGGATGGCCATCTGTAAACCAGGAAAATGATCCTCACCGAGATCCTGACCATGCTGCCATCCTGATCTTGGACTTTCAGCCTCCATCACCGTGAAAAATAAATGTTTGTTGTACCCAGTCTATGGTATTCTGTTATAGCAGCCTGAACTAAGACATACCCTTTTTGCTAGTCCTGGGCAGGACGTCCTGCCCCACAGGGAGCCACGAACCACCTCTCAGAGCCCTGGGATCAGGCCCATGGCTGGTTGAAGGGAAATGGCAACTCCTTTCCGTGTATGTTGAGATGAGCCGAGCATGTGTTGTGATGCTGACCAACCGTTTCAGCATCATAGGACTTCCTTTGCTAAAATCAGGACAGTCGTGGGCAAACGGGGATCGTTGGTCCCCCTAGGCTGTCTGTGTGTGACTATAACACAGACCAGTCAAACATTTCTCCTGCTGAAGACATAAGCTAGTTATCACCTTGTCTTTGAATGACCTCCACCCTGTAGCACTGTTCCAGGGGAGCCAAACTGACTTGTTCGGCCACTTAGAATGGCTGGCTTGATTGGCTGATGAAGACATCACTGGCTATGAGCAACAGGCTTCCAAATATATTTGGAGAATTATTGTTGAACTTGAGGTTACACACTTTTAAGTTTGAGCTCCGTTGTTTTGGGCCATATGAACCTTAAGGTTGTTGTATATTTGAATTCCACTTTCCATCTAAATTTCGTTCCTCAGAGGAAACTCATGTGTCTACTCTTTGAATTTCTTCAATTCAACTGAGTTCCACAATTTCCAAAAAATAAAAATGCATGATTTATGTTAGGGCGGTTATGAGATGATTTTAAGCAGTTCAAAACTGATCAGATTTAAAAAAATTAAAAAACATTTAAAAATTTTTATTATTATTATTATTTTTTGCGGTATGTGGGCCTCTCACTGTTGTGGCCTCTACCTCTATGGAGCGCAGGCTCCGGACACGCAGGCTCAACGGCCATGGCTCACGGGCCCAGCCGCTCCGCGGCACTTGGAATCTTCCCAGACCAGGGTACGAACCCTTGTCCCCCGCATCGGCAGGCGGACTCTCAACCACTGCGCCACCAGGGAAGCCCTAAAAAACATTTTTTTAAATGAATGTTAGATTTAAAAAGCAGGTGTCTGGGCAGGAAAAAGGGATGAAGTATTAAGAAAAACTTATGATTGAAGGAGAACAGTACAGTGGAGGTTTCAACCATGGCTACGTGAGTGTGATTGTTACCTTCAATATTACCGATTGGAAAAGGTAGACTGGAGTGGGGCAGAGAGCAGTGTTTTCTCGGCTTTGCCACTTGACAGGGGGTAAATATCCTCAGCCTCTCCGAGCCGTAGTTTCCTCATCTATAAAAGAGATATAATGAGTGTTGGGTTGTCCTGAGGGTTAAATAAGATCAGTAATGTAACCTGCAGTTCTTGGCACATAGTAAGGTCTGATGAGTAGAAGCTAATTATTTTTATTTTTATGAAAAAAAAAGACAAATGATCAGAGTGAGTAGGAACCTGAGAAGCACTGCTCTCCATGACATGCCACATTTACACACAGAAAACAGAGTAGCTAATATAAACTCATCTCATCTAAACAAAGAATTATAAAAAGCACCGTTGGCTGATCACACTCTCAAAAACCTCTGGGGCGGCTTCCCTGGTGGCGCAGTGGTTGAGAGTCCGCCTGCCAATGCAGGGGACACGGGTTCGTGCCCCGGTCCGGGAAGATCCCACATGCCGCGGAGCGGCTGGGCCCGTGAGCCATGGCCGCTGAGCCTGCGCGTCCGGAGCCTGTGTTCCGCAATGGGAGAGGCCACAGCGGTGAGAGGCCCGCGTACTGCAAAAAAAAAAAACAAAACACAAAAAAACCTCTGGGGAAAGCAACCCTGGGTGGCAGCATTTCAGATATGGTCTCAGTGCTGCCTGCACATCAGAATCACCTGGAGAATTAAAACACACACTCATGCTCTACCCGTAGAGATTGTGCTTTAACATGTCTAGAGTGGGGCTTGGGCATCGTACCTAAAAGCTCCCCTGCTGATTCTAATGGGCTGAGAACCACTGCCCTATGTAATCATAGATCTGTTTAATGTCTGTCTGTCCCAAAGGGCTGGAAGCTTCCCGACGGCAAGGACTGTAAATATTTGTTGAACCAGAAGTGGATGAATCAGAAATGAACCAGAAATGAATGAATAAAGGAGGATCTTGCAGGCAAGCTTTCTACAGGGCACGGGGAAGGAGGTGATTGCCTGGCCTGCCCTGGACCCCTGACTGATGGGAGCTGGCCTTCCTGGTGGAGGAAATATCACTTATGTGGGTGTGGCGGCTGAAGCATGCACGGGTAGCTTGTAGGAAATCAATCAGCCCAGGCCGGTAAACATGGGTTGAGGGAACAATGCTGGAGAGGGGCTTTGAATGCTGGGTAAGGAGTCTGGACTTCTTCCACTGGTTACCTCTTCCGGGATCAGTACTTCGTTCTTGCCTCTCCCCTCGTGGAGCTCAGCTTCAGGGTGGAGGAGGCTTGGGGCAGGTTCTCCTACCGATGCCTGCCCTGTAGTCCACGGAAGCCAGGGCCCGAGAGGAAAGCCAGCCTGATTCCCAAGAACATATGGGCCTTGGAAATCATAATAAGAGGAAGCCATCTTCTTCATTAATTGATTAATGTAATTAAAGAAAGATAAGTACGTCGATACCCACCACATTAGACTTAATTTGTACAGGCAATTAGCTGTGCTCCCTCCTTCGCGGTAACTGCCTCAGATGTGCTTGTGCCCTGGGGGGCGTTAGTGGGTGCTGGGTTTAAACCTGGCCCCCCGTGAACCTTATTCTGGCACCTCATTGCCCAAAAGTAGTACTTGAGCCCCCAGATGTGGGTTAGATACAAACTCTGTGACTTTGGGAGATGTCTCCTCACTTCTGGGACCCTCGGTTTTCTTGCCTGTCTAAGGGGGATAATTACACTGATCTCAATGTGGAGATGTATATGTGCCAGGTCCAGGGGAGGAGTGAGACGTCCTGTTCCGTCCTGTGTCCTTCCAAAGACAGCCCCCTTTTCAGGCCTGGGGGCCAGCCCTGGGCGTACCTCTGCTCTGGACCCTTAGCCCAAGATGCTCCTGTAAAGTCTCTGGGGACTTTGTGGGTCTGATTCTCATCCTACTTCCCCCCCTTCCCAGACGCTGTCTCCATCCTCCCTTGCTCTCCAGGGACTCTCTCTCAGGCTTTCTGCTTCTCTTTCTTTCTCTCTCTCCCTCTATAGTCTCCTTCTGGGCCAAGGCACTCATCCTCAGGGAAACTTTCAATCCCTCTCTCCAGTGCCCTGCAACTCTCTCCCCTCCTGAGTATTCTTACATCGGGAAATGGCACCTCCAGGGACTTCCCTGGTGGTCCAGTGGTTAAGACTCCATGCTTCCAATGCAGGGGGTAGGGGTTCGATCCCTGGTTGGGGAGCTAAGATCCCACATGCCACGTGGCGTGGCCAAAAAAACAAAAAAAAAGGAAATGGCATCTCCATCCCTCCTCAGAGGCTCAAGCCAGGAACTTGGGGGTTACACCTGATGTTTCTTTCCCCCTCACCTGCCCCACCCAAACCATCCACAAGTCCTGTTAATTTTTTTTTTTACAACTTTACTGAAGTATAATTGATATACAATGAACTGCTCATATTGAAAGTGTGTATTTTGAAAAGATTTCACATATGTGTACACCTGTAAGACCATCATCACATTCAAGATAATGAACATATCCATTACTCCCAGCAGTTTCCTCATGTCCCTTGGCAATCTCCCTCCCGCCCTTTCCTAAATCTCTCCTCCCTCCCATCCCCAGGCAATCACTGATCTGTCCCTGTAGATTACTTTGCTTTTCTAGAATTTTATACAAATGGAAGTATACAGAATGCATTCCTTTTTTCTGACTTCATTCACTCAGCATAATTACTTTGAAATTCATCCACGTTGTTGCATGTGTTAATAGCTCATTTCTTTTTATCGTGGACTAATAGTCCATTGAATACCATGAATGTGCCACGATTTTTATTTATCCATTTACCTGTTGATAGACATTTGGTTTATTTGCAGTTTTTGGTGATTACAGCT
This sequence comes from Lagenorhynchus albirostris, assembly GCF_949774975.1. Lineage (NCBI taxonomy): Eukaryota > Metazoa > Chordata > Mammalia > Artiodactyla > Delphinidae > Lagenorhynchus > Lagenorhynchus albirostris. The sequence goes on from NC_083109.1 coordinate 19,087,344, forward strand.
AATGCTGCTATGCACATTCCTGTATAAGTGTTTGCATGGGCATACGCTTTTGTTTCTCTTGGGTAAACACCTAGGAGTGAAATGTCTGGATCATGTGTTGCCATATGTTTAACATTTTAAGAAACTGCTAAGCTTTTTCCAAAGTGGTATTACCATTACACACACTCACCAGCATTGTATGAGAGATACAGGCACCAGATGCCCCATATCCTCGCCCATATTTGATATGGTGAGTCTTCCATTCTGATAGAAGTAGAGTGGAATCATATCATGGTTTTAATTTACATTGCCCTCATGAACAATGATGTTGAGCATTTTTTCCTGGGTTTATTTGCCATCCATATAACTTCTTTGGTGAAGCGTCCACAGTTTTTACCCACTTAAAAAAATTGTGTTGCTCATTTTCTTATTATTGAGTTTTGATAGTTTTATGTATTTGTAATACAAATCCTTTATCAGATATGTCATTTGCAAATATATTTCCCCAGTCTGTGGCTTGTCTTTTCATCCTCTTAACAGTATCTTTCGAAGAGCAAAATTTCTTAATTTTAATGAGGTCCAGTTTATCAATTGTTTTTCTTAGATGCATCATGCTTTCGGTGGCATATCTAAGGAATCTTTGCCTTACTTGCAGTTACACAGGTTTTCCTTCTATGAAGTCTTCTGAAGTTTTATAGTTTTAGGTTTTATATTTAGTTCTATGATCTTTTCTTTGGTTAACAGCTTTATTGAAATAAAATTCACATACCATACAATTCACCAATTTTAAGTATACAGTGTGGTGGTTTTTAGTATATTCACAGAGTTGTGCAGTCATCACCACTCTCTAATTCCAGAACATTCACATCACCCCCAAAAATACCTCACATGCATTAGCAGTCACTTCCCATTCCTCTCTTCTCCAAACCCCTGGAAACCACTAATCTACCTTCTGTCTCTATGGATTTGCCCCTTCTGGATATTTCATAGAAATGGAATCATACAATATGTGGTCTTTGTGACAGGCTTCTTTCACTTAGCATAATGTTTGCAAAGTTTATTCATGTTGTAGCATGTATCAGTACTTCATTCTTTTTTATTGCTGAATAATATTCCACTGCACACATTGGAATGGATTGTATACATGCTGTATAATATTCCATGCAAACATTTTGTTTATCCACTCATTATTTGGTGGACCTTCCTGATGTTTCCAAGTTTTGGCCATTATGAATACTGCTGCTATAAACATTTGCATACAAGTTGTTACGAGGACTTATTGCTGGGTCATATGGTAACTCTACGCTTAACTTTTTGAAGAATCCCCAAACTGTTTTCCAAAGAGGCTTCACCAGCAATGTATGAGGTTCCAATTTTTTGTATATACTCACCAACACTTGTTATTGTTCACCTTTTTTTTTCAACAGTGAGAGGCCCGCGTACTGCAAAAAAAAAAAAAAAAAATTGAAGTAATTGCTTGAATGAATGAAGTAACTTCATTTCTTTCAGCCTCTTTTCCTTATCCATAAAATGAGGGTCATAATCTTCAGGTCCCTGGATTGTTGGAAGTATTCCATGTCAGTGAGGCTTTGTCATCTGGAAGACCCTTAGGATTTGGTAGTTCAAGGTTCCACTCAAGATGAGGGTCCCATTCTGACCCAGGGGACCTTGCTCTTTAAGGGTCCAGCACATCTCCCATCCCCACTCACCAGGAAACACACCCTGGCTCCTCTGTAGGTCAGTGAATTGCATTCAGTCTCCTGGAAGTTGGTGTCCCCAGCCTGAGTGCTTCCAAGTCCCCCTGCAAAACTGACGCCTTGATCCCCACGAAGAGCATCTGTTCACATGGTCCAATTACCACATCTCAGTGGGTCCTACCCTGCTCCTTCTGTACAGGCTGCAGACATGCTGTGTGGGAGCATGAAGGATGTCCTTCTCAGTATTGTCTGCACCTGTCTGAGTAAAGGGCATCTTTATAGGACAGGAAACGTCACGTCTTTAAGGATGTCTACCACCATTTTTCTTATTGACAATACAACCTAGTGACTGCACAAGAAGACTTCTCTGCAGTGGGAACAAGGGCAGAGGTGAGACCAAAGCTAGGATTGGGGGCTTAGTTTTTCCCCCAGTCCACCTAGAGCAGCCCCTCCTTCCTGCTAGGTAAGGTCAAGGGCTTCTCTGACCCATCCGGTCCATCCGTGGCCCTTCCATCTGGGCTTTGAGGTCTCATCTACTCTGGCCTTTGTATCATTGATTATCCTTCCTCTTTCTTGAGGCCTGAAAATAATCATCAAAGTTAACCTTCACTGGGAATGTTCTGGGATCTAGGCCCTGTACTAGGCCCTTCTACAAGCCGAATCCAATCCTCCCAACAACCTCAGGAGGCAGACAATATTTTATCTCCATTTTACAGATGAGAAAACTGAGGCTCAGAGAGGTTAAGTCACTTGTTTGAGGGTATGCTGCTCTTGGTTCCTTCCTATGGAGACTCAAGCATGTTTGGAGACCGGAGCTCTCACCCTAACCGGGGGCCTGGTTCCCCTGACTCCCTATTCTCCTGGGCTTACAGCCTGTCCTTGGGATTTGGGACAAGATGGTCAGGGGGATGGTTCTCCAGAATCCCAGGCCTCCTCTAGCTAGATTCTCTAGAATCCCAGGGGAAGAGGAGGCAGCCCATCTCCAGGGACTATTTCCAGGCAGTGAGCTTGAACTTACTTTATTCGTATGTTCCAGAGGCCAAGACTCCAGGAGGCTGACAGACTGAGTCTGGGCTCTGGATCACTCAAAAACACTCAGCCATCTCTGTTGCTGTAAAACTCAGAGGGTTTTAGAAAAAATTCCTAATGTGAAGGAAAAAAAGCTATGCGATTAAAAAAAAAAACCCACCCACCATCTGAGAGGTAGCCATTACCATCTGTTGTATGTGTAGCTGCAGACCACTCCCCCACTTCCCTTGATCAAGACTGGTGTGATGGGTCTGGACCCAGTACTTCCAAGCAGGAGGCTCAGGTACCCTTGCAAAGTGCCTGAGAGCCCCGGTCCCGAACCATCACCCAGCTCCATGATTGCATGCTCCTGACCTAACATAGTCAAGTTCCTCTGTCTGCAAAATGGGATAATATTTGTATGTACCATTGACCCAGAGAACTCAGACATGGGGATCGGCTCTTACTTTTGATTATAAAGCCAAACCTCCACCTGCCTTCAGGTCTCTGGACCCCATGGGTCCATCGTTCATTTCCTTAATGATAAGCTACATTCCCTAATGATAAGGAGATATAATTTTACAACCATCGTTTGGGGGCTTTCTGCTGTAGGAATAGGAAGCTACGGAGAGTGAACATGGTGATAACTTTTCCTGGCTTGCTCTCTTCTAGCTGGAGGGAGGTCTTGGTGAAGGGCTTAGTTGCAGATGTGCACATAGTGGGTCAGCACAGGCAGACTGAAGAGGATGCTTTTTGAACTGGGGGCTTTTGAGAGGTCCAGAACCCAGGCCCAGCTTGTCAGCCTGCTGGGGTCTTAGTCTCTGTGACCTATTTTTAAAAGTAATTTTTACTGGAGTACAGTTGATTTACAATGTTGTGTTAGTTTTTGCAAAGTGAATCAGTTATACATATATATATATCCACTCTTTTTTAGATTCTTTTAAGAAAGAGTAGAAATAGGTCATTACAAAGTACTGAGTAGAGTTCCCTGGGCTACACAGTAGGTCCTTATTAGTTATCCATTTTATATATAGTAGTGTATATATGTCAATCCCAATCTCCCAATTTATCCCTCCCCTTCTTTCCCCCTTGGTAACCATAAATTTGTTTTCTACATCTGTGACTCTTTTTCTGCTTCATAAATAAGTTCATTTATACCTTTTTTTATGATTAAAGTGGGCTCAAGCCCCCTTCAGCTGGCCTCCCTGCTCCTTCCTCAGCCTCTGGGCACAGGTACTATGACTGCCTGGATTGCATAGATGTGAGGGTAGACCATGGCAGTGAGGATCTCTACAGAGGGCTGGAGAGGAACAGGATCTGACCACAGAGCAGAAGTCTTTTAACCTCATAGGGAGGATGGGAGTCTGAAGAGAATGATGATTGTAAAGCTCTCAGCCCAATGACTGGGCCAGAGGAAGTGCTTAATGATTGCTAGTTGTTATTATTTATCCTTAGCATTTCTTCTTCTTCTTCTTACTATCATCATCATTATTAGGGGTGGCATTATTAGATGGCCTCCAAGAATTCATGCTTCCTCTTTCACAGAATAGAGTTGGTGTTTAGGGGCAGCTGTCCAGATAGAAACAATTTTTCCCAGACTCCCTTGCGTCTAGGTGGCACTATATGACTAATTCTTACCAGTGGGCTATGAACAGGAATACTTTGTATTAATTTTAAGTCAAGGAGGTTAGGAAGTGGGTCTGCCTTCTCCAACCTCTTCTTCTACCTGGTTAGAGGCAGAGAACATTGAGGCCCTAGCAGGGATTCTTTTTTTTTTCTGAAACAAACAAACAAAAAAACCCAACTGAGATGCAATTTATAGACATAACATTTACCTATTTAAAGTATACAATTCAGTGGATTTTGAAGAGTTGTGAAACTATCCCCATAATCTGATTTTAGTACATTTTCATCCCGGAAAGAAATTCCTTATCCATCGGCAGTCACTTTGTAAACCCTGCCCTGCATCTACTGAGAAAATCATGTCATTTTTGTCCCTTATTCTATTAGTATGGGCATTACATTGATAGATACGTAAACCTTAACCAATGTCCCTAGCTGGGATTCTTAACTTTTTTGTGTTCCATGGACCATTTGGCAGGCTAGTGATGCTTATAGACCCCCACTCAGCATAATGATGCTCCATCATACTTCTGATTGAAGTTTAATCCCTAGAATTATAAGGGAAGCCAATTATATTGAAATAAAGTTCTCTCCAAGGATGCCTTGGGATTTTTAGGTTAAGATCTCCCAGGGCAGGGTTTCTCTACAGCATCTGTATCAACATTTTCAACTGGATACACTTTGGTTGTGGGAGGTTAGCGCATGCATTGTAGAATGTTTAGCAGTATCCATGGCTTCTGCCCGCTGGGTGCCAGTAGCACTCTCTTCCCCAGTCATGATAATCAGAGGTCTCTCCAGGCATTGAAAATGCCTGGGGTTGGGTGGGTGGGGGAGACAAAACCACTTCAAATTGAGAACCACGGTGCTAGGGGATGTTGGAGCCACTGGATGGAAGGAACTTGGATCTGAGTCTCACTGTGAGGAGGGAAGCCTCCCATTGACCAGTGAAACCTGCACCGGACTATTACATGACTGGGAAATAAACATTTATTGTGTTAAACCTCTACAGTGTGGGAGAAAGAAGTGTACAGTGGACACCAATATACTCACCACTTAGATTCTACAATGAACATTTTGTCTGTTTGCTTTATCACATATCTATACAGCTTGATGAATTTTTACATACATATATTCATCAAATTTTACATATATATATATATATATATATATATAAACATACAGAACATTTCCACCATCTCAGAAAGCTCCCTATACCCTTTTCCAGACAATACCCCTTCCCCCATTATTCATTCTGACTTCTACAACCACAGATTAATTTTGCCTATTCTTGAATTTCATATAAATTGAATCGTACAATAGGTACTCTCTTATGTCTAACTTCTTTTACTCAGCATAATATTTTTGTGATCCATCCATACTGTGTTTATCAGTAGTTTTTCCTCTCTCTTATTGCTGTGTAGTATTTCATCATATGGATATACCACAATTTGTTCTTTCATTCTCTTACTGATGATGAGTGTTTGGGTTGTCTCCAGTGTTTGGCTATTGTGAATAAAGCCATTATGAACATCGGTGCTCATGTCTTTTTATGGATAGATGCACTGATTTCTTGTGGATAAATACCTAGGGTTAAATTTGCCACACTATATAGTCCACTTCACACTCTCATCAGCCATATGTGTGGGTTCCTATTGTTCACATCCTTGCCAACACTTAGTCCTGTCAGTTCTTTACCTGTTAGCATAATTACAGATTGAAGTGAAATTGTGGTATGTGATACAAAGGAGAAGCTCAGGTGGGTCAAGGGTCATACTGGTAATGGGATCAGGAAGGGACCCGGTCGTAGGGGCAAGAGCCTTAGTAAAGGCCTGGAGGCTGAAGGGAGTGTGAGATTTTGGAGATGAGATGCCTGAGGCTGGCGGGAGCCAGACTGTATGAGGCTTTGAGGCCAAGGCAAGGAGATCCATCTTTGTCATAGAAGAAGGGTCTCATACACTGCTGGTGGGCATTGGAAATGGTCCTGAGGTATGAAAAAGCGTGATGCCTTTGGGAGAAGTGAGAAATTCAGTGTCTCTGAGAGGCGTGTGCTAGGGGTGTCATGTCAGGAGATGAAGCGGAACAGGCTCAAATCAAACCATCAAGGGCCTTGGGGCTCAGGCCAAGAAGGCAAGAGCAACCAACAGAGGTTTTAAAAAAATTATTACTAGTCAGTTAGAATGGGTTATACATACACACACACAGCAAACTGTAAAAGAGGTGAACAGTGAGTAACAAGCCTCCCTTCCAATTTGTTCCCACCCCCCAGAGCCCTTTTTCCTCTATAGAACCAAATATTGCAAAAATTGTCATCCTGGGGCTTCCCTGGTGGCGCAGTGGTTGAGAGTCCGCCTGCCGATGCAGGGGACACGGGTTCGTGCCCCGGTCCGGGAAGATCCCACATGCCGCGGAGCGGCTGGACCCGTGAGCCACGGCCGCTGAGCCTGCGCGTCCGAAGCCTGTGCTCTGCAATGGGAGAGGCCACAACAGTGAGAGGCCCGCGTACTGCAAAAAAAAAAAAAAAAAAATTGTCATCCTTTCAGGATACTCTGCATATATCAGCGAAGATATATATGTGTCTATATCCTTAAAAAACCCTCACAAAGAGCAGCATTCTAATCACACTGTTCAGCACTTTGCTTTTTTCACCTAACAATATATCTTGGAGATTGTTTCATATCCAAACATAAAGAGCTGCCTCATTCTTTTTTAACAGCCATAAAGATTTCATTGGATGGATGTACGGCAATTTATTTAAGCAGTCCCCTGTTGATGGACATTCAGGCTATCTCCAATCTTCTGTTATTATAAACCGTGCTGCCTTGTACATCCAACTCTGCATACATATATGCAAGTATGTCTGTGGAATATATTCTTGAGCAGTAGGATTTATGCGTCAATGGGTACATGCCTCAAACATTTTGACAGAGTGCCGAATTGCCATCCATGGTCACTGTGCCAATCTACACTCTCACCAGCCTTTGAGAGCCATGGTGTCTCCACACTCCAGCCCGTTCAGTGTGTGATCAAACGTTTTGATCACTGTCCATCTGATAGGTAAATAAACAGTATCTCATTGTGGTTTTCATTTGCATTTCCTTTTTATTAAGACTGAAGTTGAACATCTTTTTGTATGTTTTGGGGCGGAGTTTCCTAATCTGAGAACTGCTTGTTCAGTATCCTTTGCCCATTTTTTATTGGATTGTTGGTCTTTTTTCTTCCTGAATTGTTAGGACATTAGTATAGGGGTGTAAAGCTTGCCTGTCGGTCAATTTCCTCCAGCCTCTGACCCATCCCTGTGGTTGCAGTGTGTGCATACAGACATTCCTTCTCTGAGCTGAGGTGGTGGAGGTTTGGAGAATGCAGGTTGTGCTTAGCTCTTTCATGGAGACACGACTAATGGGACAGAGCAATTCTACTCCTTGGTAGAGGAAGAAACGCCTCTGACTGGGACAGAACCCCTTCCCTCTGCTCCCCATCAGCTCTCTTCTTTTCTCCCTGGTTCAATACCGTGCTTCCTCCCTCTACCCCAGGAGTTCTCTCTGCTCAGCTTCCCCTTTCCTAATATTAGCACAGGCACAGCCCTGCCCCCCTGTCACAGGCAGTGATTATATAGCAAATTAACCACAAGCTGTTCGGTCCTTGTCCGGTGGCAGTTGGGGAGATGCTACTCTGAGTAATGACTTGTGTAGTCGATGCTCTCATCTGTAATTTGCGTGTGCAATAAACGCAGAAATAAAAACCCGATCCATATGAAAAAGGGACCAAATGGAGAGGGGGTGGGGGAAGAAATCATGAATTTTGTGGACTGCATCTTACTGTCTGGCTTCAATTTCCTCTTGAGTAATGCAGTCATTGCCTACATGTGATTGATGGCTGTGTTTGCCTAAAGGATGGAGACAGGCAGAGGGAGAGTCAGGGAGCAGGGCTTGACTCCTGACTCCACAAAGCATGTCTTTGTGAACGGGACAGTTATTCTCTAAGCCTCAGTTTCCTCATCTATAAAATGGGGATAATAATAATGATAATATTTATCTCCAATCAGGTATTAAACAGCCTGGATTTTGGAACATGGTAAATCCATAGTAAGTGTTAATTTTCTTCCTTCCCTCCCTCTCTTTCTTCCATCATATTAGGTAGGGGTTTTAAAATTAAACTTTCATTTTTGAGATAATTGTTGATTCATATGCAGTTGTAAGAAGTAATAGATGCTGTGTGCACTTTATCATATTCCTACAGTGATGACACCTTATAAAACTATAGTACAATGTCACAACCAGGATATTGACACTGATACAAATCACAAATCTTACTAATATTTCCCCACTTGTACGTGTGTGTGTGTGTGTATTTAGTTCTGTGTAATTTATCACATGTGTAGGTTTGTTAATTCACCATCACATTCAAGATAGATAACACTTCTATTACCATAAGAATCCTTCCTGTTGCCCTTAAATAACCACACCCACCTCCTCCCATCCCCCAGCCCATCTCCAACTCTTGGCAACCAACAGTCTGTTCATTTCTAAAATCTTATATAAATGGAATCATACAATATATAACCTTCTGGGATTGGCTTTTTATAAAAATACTCAGCATAATTCCTTGGAGATTCACAGAGCTTGTGTGTGTGTAATTCATTCCTTTTTATTGCTAAGTAGTATTCCATGGTATGGATGCATTAGAGTTCTTTTAACCATTCATTCCCTGAAGGATGTCTGGGTTGTTCCCAGTTTTTGGCTATTACTACTAAAGCTGCTATGAACATTCATGTACAGGTTTTCATACAGTTTCACTTATATATGAACATAAATGTTCATTTCTCTGGGACATATGCCCAAGAGTACAATTGCTGAATCATATAGTTATTGTAAGTTTAGTTTTATAACCAACTGCCAAACTATTTTCCAGGGTGGCTGAACCATTTTATATTCCCACTGGCTATGTATGAGTGATCCAGTTTCTCTGCATGCTTGCCAGCACTTGGTGTTGTTACTACTTTTCGTTTTAGTCCTTCTTATAGGTGATATCCCACTGTGGTTTTAATTTGCATTTTCCTAGTGGCTAATGGTACCAAACATCTTTTCATGTGCTTATTTGCCACCTGTATATCCTCTTCTGTGAAATGTCTCTTTGTATCTTTTGGCCATTTTCTAACTGGAATGTTTGATTTTTAATGTTGAGATTTTTTTTATTGAGCTGTTTCTCTCTTTAAAAAATAGCTTTATTGAGCTATAATTCACATATGTAAAGTTCACCCTTTTAATGTGTATAAGTGGCTTTTAGTATACAGTCATCCCCCAGTATCTGTGGAGGACTGGTTCCAGGACCCGTAGTAGATACCAAAATTTGCAGATACTCAAGTCCCACAGTTGGCCCTGTGTATCTGTGGGCTCTGCATCCTTGGATTCAACCAACCATGGACGATGAATTAAGTTCGTGATCTGCGGTTGGTTGGATCGTGAATGGTTGAATCCGTGGATGTGGAATCTGCAGATATTCAAACTGTATGTTCATTAAAAAATATGTGGGGCTGCCCTGGTGGCGCAGTGGTTGAGAGTCCGCCTGCTGATGCAGGGGACGCGGGTTCGTGCCCCGGTCCGGGAGGATCTCACGTGCCGCGGAGCGGCTGGGCCCGTGAGCCATGGCCGCGGAGCCTGTGCTCCGCAATGGGAGAGGCCACAGCAGTGAGAGGCCCGCGTACCGCAAAAAAAAAAAAAAAAAAGTATGTCTTGGTTTGCATTTCTCTAATAATTAGTGATGTTGAGCATCTTTTCATGTGTCTCTTGGCCATCTGTATGTCTTCTTTGGAAAAATATGTACTTAGGTCTTCTGCCCATACAAACTTCACGAGCTGTTTGTATATTTTGGAGATTGATCCTCTGTCCATTGATTTATTTGCGAATATTTTCTCCCATTCTGAGGGTTGTCTTTTCGTTTTGTTTATGGTTTCCTTTGCTGTGCAAAAGCTTTCAAGTTTCATTAGGTCCCATTTTGTTTTTATTTCCATTACTCTAGTAGGTGGGTCAGAAAAGATCTTGCTGTGATTTTTGTCCAAGAAAACTACAATGAGGTATCACCTCACACTGGCTAGAATGGGCATCATCAGAAAATCTACAAACAATAAATGCTGGAGAGGGTGTGGAGAAAAGGGAACCCTCTGGCACTGTTGGTGGGAATGTAAATTGATACAGCCATGATGGAGAACAGTACGGAAATTCCTTAAAAAACTAAAAATAGAATTACCATATGACCCAGCAATCCCACTACCGGGCATATACCCAGAGAAAACCATAATTCAGAAAGACATATGCACCCCAATGTTCATTGCAACACTATTTACAATAGCCAGGTCATGGAAGCGACCTAAATGTCCATCAACAGACGAATGGATAAAGAAGATGTGTACATATATACAATGGAATATTACTCAGCCATAAAAAGGAATGAAATTGGGTCATTTGTGGAAACATGGATGGATCTAGAGACAGTCATACAGAGTGAAGTAAGTCAGAAGGAGAAAAACAAATATCGTATATTAACGCATATATGTAGAATCTAGAAAAATGGTAGAGATGAATCGGTTTGCAAGGCAGAAATAGAGACACAGATGTAGAGAACAAGCGTATGGACACCAAGGGGGGAAGGGGGGTGGTGGGATGAATTGGGAGATTGAGACTAACATATATACACTAATATGTATAAAATAGATAACTAATGAGAACCTGCTGTATAGCACGGGGAACTCCACTTCGCTGTACATTAGAAACTAAACACAACATTGTAAAACAACTATACCCCAATTAAAAAAAAAAAAGAAAAAAAAGTATGTCTTGTTTTCATCTTTCATTCCAGGTGCCTATAGTCACTCCCCAGAGAAATTCAATATAACCAGTTTCTGTGCTTAGCTCCACAAGAATACAGATATGGATATGAAAGGTACATTTGCTCACACATCTCCTTTTTCTTACCATCCTCTAAACATGTTTGGCACCTTCTTTTTTTCACTTAACAATATATCTTGGAGATCATTCCTTATCACTACATGTTCTACAGCCATCCCATATTTTAAAATTGTGTTTCTTTTCATGGATATACCATAATTTATTTAAGACGTTGTAGTGGTGGGCATTTAGTTTATTCATAAACTTTTGCTGTAAAAAGAATGCTTTAAGAATCATCTTGTACGTACATCTTTGCACCATATATGAGAATATCTGTGGAGTAAATATCGAAAGTGGACTTAGACATTTAAAATTTGAATACATACTGCCAAAATGCCTTCCAAGGGTGAGGACCAATGCATATTCCCAAGAACACAGTCTTTGTCTGTTTCCTCCTACTTTTACCGACAGCATGTTATTAAATATTTTGATCTTTGCTCTTCTGATAGATTAAAAAAATGTTAAAAATTATAGTTTTGATTTGTATCTGAGAGAGGTTGACCACTCTTTCATGTGTTTAAAAGCCATTTATATTTCTTTTTCTGGGAACTCTCTGTTCATTTTTTTCAAGCCTAGTTTTCTATTTTTTCCCTTATATTGATTTCTGAAATCTTCTTTATGTAATGGAAAAATTAGGTCTCTATTTTATGTTGCTTATATTTTTTCCCTGAGTTTGTAACTTTTCTTTTCTTCTGTTTGCCATACAGAGAGTTAAATTTTTTTTTGCAGTACGTGGGCCTCTCACTGTGGTGGCCTCTCCCGTTCCGGAGCACAGGCTCCGGACGTGCAGGCTCAGCGGCCATGGCTCACAGGCCTAGCCGCTCCACGGCATGTGGGATCTTCCCGGACGGGGGCACGAACCCGTGTCCCCTGCATCGGCAGGCGGACTCTCAACCACTGCGCCACCAGGGAAGCCCAGAGAGTTAAATTTTGTAATGTAGTTAAATCTCCCAATCTTTTCTTTTATTCAATGTGTCCTGGATCTTGTGTCCAGAAAGCTACACCAAGACTTTTCTCATTCTGAAATTCCAAAAATTATCCCATATTTTTTTCTAGTACTATTCTGATTTCATTTCTATGTTGAAGAGTTTTGATACATCTGGAATTTATTTTGGAATGGAGAGTGAGGAAGACATCCAACTTGCTATTTTTCTAAATACCTAACCAGTTTTTACAATTGAGTAATCCAAGAATGGATTATTTCTAAAGATGGCTTTTGTCTATTTGATAATCCCAGTGGTCACAGGAAGCCAGCATGGGGTCATTCAGGGCCAGCAGGTGAAACACACCTGTTTGCCTTCTTGCAAAGGGATTCTGGGTAGGTAGGCTAGGGGCAGGTTGTAGTGAAGTATCTCTAGGTTTTAACCTTACATCAAGTAGAAAATGGTGTGGAAGGATGATATTATTTAGAACACTGAAGAAATGCTATTTAAAAATGTGATTGTAGAGTTATCTTCTTGAGTCCTTGTATGGATGCTACGAGAAACAGCCTGATGGAACCCCCTGGCTTCATTACCTGAAGGGCTATTTTGGGCATTAACACAGTGGTTATCAATCAGAGGTTTGTTTTGGTTTGTTTTTTGGTGAAAAAATTTGTATAACTTATTTGCAAGATATTTCACAATGGAGTTTCACAGTTAAAAAAAGATATGAAACAGAAGACAAACTGCTGGTTACTTGTAAATAAATAGAAGCACTGAGACGCAAGAGGGAAGTGATATGGGAACATATGCATATGTATAACTGATTCACTTTGTTATAAAGCAGAAACTAACACACCATTGTAAAGCAATTATACCCCAATAAAGATGTTAAAAAACAAAAACAAAACAAAAACAAAACAAAACAAAACAAAAAGAAAGAAGCACTGGAACCCCCCCCCCCACACACATTTTCACTATTATAACACTTAAAAAAAACTGGTGTAGGGAGTGGGCACCTTGCAGTGTATTACGCTGGAAAGTTTTCTGAGGATCTTCTTCCTATCAAAAGATGTGGCTCATGCGGGGGTGGGGGCGTTACTTGTTAAAACACAGGATTCTCAGTTATATTTGAATTTCAGATTAAAAAAATGAATAATTCTTTAGTATAAGTATGTTCCAAATATTGCATGGGTCATACTTATATTTAAATATTATTTGTTGTTTATCTGAAGTTCAAACTTCATTGGGCATCCTGAATTTCTATTTGCTAAATATAGTAACTCTACCCTCAGGGGTATTTGACAATGTCTGGATGCATTTTGGTTGTCTCAGCTGAGGAGGGGAGTGCGACAGGCATCTAGTGGGTAGAGGCCAGCACTGTACAACATACAGGACAGACCCGCCTCAACAAAAATGGTCCATCCCAAAACGTCAATAGTGTCAGGCTGAGAAACATTTTAACTGGCTTAAGAGACAGTTCTCACAGTCTCTAATTAAGAGCTCTCTAGTACGAAATTTCTTTTAGAATCACAACTGAAGGAACCCTAAGAGTCTCTTGAGGAACTGACTTTTTTCATTCTTTTATTAATGACAGTAAGACCTAAGTAACTGGTTTTGTTTCCTTTTTCTCTTTCACTATTAGGAAACTCAGACCTAATTAAAGGCCCCAGCATAAAGACTGTGGGATCTTACTTGATATATACATATGCACATATCTATCTATCTATCAAACATGTACGTAATGTATATCAAATATACATACATCAAATATATATATTATTTTATTTTTTTCTTCCGGTTTTATTGAGATATAATTGACAAATAGCATGGCATAAGTTTAAGGTATACAGCATAGTAATTTGATTTACATACATCATGAAGTGACTGTCACAATAATTTAGTGTATATCTATCATCTCATATAGGTACTAAATAAGATAAATATATATATTGCTGCATATGTATTTTATTTTTTCTTTTTGGTCTGAACATTCTTGGCTGATTTGCGTTTCCCTGGTCTTAATTCTTATTCTTTATTCATTTTTCACCACGTCCTGTAAATCACTCAAATCCCTTGGGGGATAAGCTATGAAACACACACACACACACACACACACACACACACACACACACACACATATACACACAAATAAATATTTAAATATGCAGTTTACCAGACACTTGACAAGGTCCTGGACTGTGCCCATGGGAACCAGGGAGACAAATGGGGGCTGACCAGTTCCTTTCCCAGTAACCTGCAGGTCTCAGGAGACGCCTCTGCTCTCTGGTTCCTCCTTACATTCAGGCCCAGGCCTTAGAACCACCGTGGGGTTGGCCCTCGAATATCAAAGCTGCCAGGCCACTGGGCTTTGGGCCCCAGCTGAGTGGACACTGGCTTCCTCCAACTTGATTTTGGGAGGCAACGGAGGTCTTTCCTGCTGGCCAGCAAGTGAGAGGCCCTCAACAGAGGCCAAGCAGGCAGGGCCGTGTAAGGCACTGAATGGTCCACGTAGACACACATTGGGAACAAAATTGCATCTTCCCCCGGACCAGCGAGATGCTATAAACATAATCAAAATGTAATAGAAACTTTTTGGAAATGCTGTTATGAGGAGAAAGCATCAATCTTGATGGAACTCCGCTCAACAGGCTTTGCGGAGCTAATCAATCATGGTCAGGACTTGGCCTCCCCATCTGTCTGCGCCGGGGACAGCGCGGAGCTCGCTGACTCCCCGGCTGAGGCTGCATCCCCTCACCAGGCAATCCATCATGCTGCAGGGGGATGGCAGGAGGGGAATAATAGCACGCTAATAAACTAGGGGCTTTTTTCATTCCCAACTAATTTTTAGTAAATGAGCCCAATCCAGACAGAGCAGGAAAAAGAGCCCGAGGAGATGGTGCTTCCGAGATGCGCCTCGCTGGCTGGGGACAATGGCTCATGGGCCCGAGGGGAAGCAAAGAGCCAGCCCAGCCGAGGATAACTCTCAGTGTTCATCTAAGGCAGGAACTGGTCCACGGAAGCGCAGGGGAGAGTGAGGCTGGAACTACTTCCGGAGTTGGGGGGGGGTTGGACTTCCTGGGCTGGCTCCTGGTACTGATGTGAGGTCACGGCTGCAACACCTGGGTCTGGTTTGCGGCTTGAACTTACAAGGGAAGCCAGAAGCCAGAGAGTCCGAAGTCCAAGCGGTGGGCCAGATAACAAGAAAAGGACCCAGGGGCCAGAAGCCAGGGAGCAGAATGAAGAGCAGAGTGCAAGACGGGCTGTGAATAATCAAAGGTGCATGGGACCCACTTTCATCGGACAGTGGCTGCCTTGGCGGGGTGTGTGGGGGGGTGAACCTTCCAGGTTACAGAGCAGGACTGTGCCCAGAATGGGATATTCTTAGAGAGGCCTGTAGTTTGGGAGACCAGGTCTGCTTTTACTCATCTTTCTGTCTCTAGCACTTTGCTTAGTGCATGGCACCTGGTGGGCACTCATAAATATTTGCTAAATGAATACATGAATGAGAATTGTCCCTGAGATAGCAGACTTTGAAGATCTGGTCTGATAAACTTCCAAAATTCTTCAAGCTCCTGTTCTGAAATACATCACAAGTTAAGTCCCCAGTATCCTCCCACCCAGGACCCAGTCTTGGACAGAAAGACAGTTTGAAGAAGGTGTATATATTCATAATTATTGCTATGTAACAAATTACCCCCAAACTAAGTGGCTTTAAACAATAATAAACATACCATATTTCTCACAGTTACTGTGGATCAGGGATTCAGGAGCTGTTTCCTCTGTATGGTTCCCAGTCTTGGTAAGTCTTTCTGGATGTGTAATTGTCAGTTCTGCACCAGGAATTAGTGGATAGTTGCAAATTTTTGACACTCCCCTCATCAAGAGATGATGTCTATTTCTTCTCCCCTTGAATCTGGGCTGGCATGTGACTATTTTGACCAATAGAAGAGTATGGAAGAATTGATGCTATGCCAGTTCTGGGTCTAGTTTTTAAAAAGACTGGCAGCTTCCACCTTGTTCTCCTGGAGCCTGAGCTGCCATCTAAGAAATCTGACCACGCTGCTGGACACACTTCATGGACAGGCCCTGAGTCTGCTTGAAGAAGGGAGGCACCCAGGTGAGCCCAGCCTTCTAGTCCTTGACAAAGTTGAGACATGTGAGTGATGCCCTCTTGGACCCTCCAGATCAACCCAGCTGAATGAATACCATCAAGTGACCACGGCCAATGCCACATAGAGCATAAAATGGCTCAGGTGAACCCTGCCATGAAAATCATGAGACATAATAAAATGATTGTTGTTTTCAGGCACTAACTTTTGGGATAGTTTTGCATCAAGAGATAATTGGAACACCGAGAGTCCGAGGGAAGATCAAAGACCATAGATTGTAGATGGTCCAACTGCACATTCTGTGTTTGAATCATTTCTGCAGTTTTTTCCCCCTAGACATCATTCAGTCTTTTACTTAATTACCTAGGGGGGCAGGACAATGATTACTTCTGGAGTTAACCTCTCTTATTGTGGGATGTTTATAGCTCTCATTTCTTCTTTTTTTAAAAAAATACTTATTTATTTATATATATATTTTACAATATTTATTTATCTGCATCAGGTCTTAGTTGCGGCACATGGGATCTTCATTGTGGCATGCAGGCTTCTCTCTAGTTGTGGTGAGCGGGCTGCAGAGTGCGCGGCTCAGTAGTTGCCGCATGGGGACTCTCTAGTTGTGGCGCATGGGCTGCAGAGTGTGTGGGCTCAGTAGTTGTGCTGTGCAGGCTTAGTTGCCCTGTGGCATGTGGGATATTAGTTCCCTGACCAGGAATCGAACCCACGTCCCCTGCATTGGAAGGCAGATTCCTAACCACTGGACCACCAGGCAAGTCCCTCTCATCTCTTCTTTCTTCTCTCCCTTCACCCTCCCTTCCCTCTACCCTTCTCCTTTCTTTCTTTCCTTTGCAAATATTTACTGGGGAGAGAATCAAAAAATGGTTCCCAGAGGAAGTATACTAATCAGGGTTCTCCAGAGAAACAGAACCAATAGGATATATATAGATGTATATAAGAGGAGATTTATCACAGGAATTGGCTCACGTGGCTGTGGAGGCCGAGAAGTCCCACAGTCTGCCATCTGCAAGCTGCAGAAACCGGAAAACCAGTGGTATAATTCAGATTGAGGCCTAAGACCTGAACTGAGGGGCTGCTGGTGTAAGTCCTAGAGTCTGAAGACCTCAGAACCAGAAGCTCTGATGGCCAGGAGAAGATGGACGTCCCAGCTCAGGAAGAGGAAGAGATAGAATTCATCCTTCTTTTACCTTTTTGTTTCAATCAGGTCCTCTAATGGATTAGCTGGGTCCTGACCACATTGGTGAGGGCAGATCTGTTTACTTAATCTACAGAATCAAATGCTAATCTCTTCCAGAAACACCCCACAGACACACCCAGAAGTGATGTTTTATCAGTTTTCTGTATCCCTTAGCCCAGTTAAGTTGACACATAAAACTAACCATCGGGCTTCCTGGTGGCGCAGTGGTTGGGAGTCCGCCTGCCGATGCAGGGGACGCGGGTTCGTGCCCCGGTCCAGGATGATCCCACGTGCCGCGGAGCGGCTGGGCCGTGAGCCATGGCTGTTGAGCCTGCGCGTCCAGAGCCTGTGCTCCGCAACGGGAGAGGCCACAACAGTGAGAGGCCTGCATACCACAAAAAAAAAACAAAAAACAAGAAGCAAAAAACAAAAAGCAACTAACCATCACAGGAGGTGATACCTGGGCTGGGTCTGGCTTGGAGTGTAGGAGCTGAACAGGTACGTGGGAAGGAGCCCATTCCAGGCAGGGCTGGTGTTGAGAGTGCATGGTGTGGGGAGGTGTTCATGGTGGGGCATGAAGTGAGTGGAGGGACTGTTGTAGCTGCATCACAATAGGCTAATGCTGCTTAGGAGTTTGGACTTTATGCCAGGCTGAGCAGGAAGAGATTCCCCTTTCAGAAGCCACCCTCTGGTTGCTGTGTAGGTGGTCTGTGTGGCAGCAGGGAGACCAGTTAAGAGGCCGATTGGGTGAAAGATGGTGGTGGCTTGGACCAAGGTGGAGGTAGTAGAGTTACAGGAAAGTGGGTGGTTTGGTAAGTGTAATGTGTATTTACTGTATTACTTGAGAATAGGTAATTCTTCTATAAAGGACAAGAAAAACAAATAAGATGGATGAACCTCCTAAGAAGTGCTTGGCATAGATAGTACATAAGCTAATAGCCTATGCAACAGAGGCAAAGCTCAGAGGGTTTGTTAAGTATACACCATGAATGAACCTTTGAGACTCAGGCAAAATTGATAAGATGGGTTAAATACAGATAGTAAGAATGTTAGTAACCTGTTAATCATAAATTAAATGGCTTATATGGTCAAAGAAGCAAGAGTACCATAAATAGGAATGGGTGGAAAGACCAAGTCATGATTGTGCCACTTCTGGTCTGACAGCTAGGTCGTGCCTAAATTGGCCACCCACTGGTATTACCAATCCTGGTCTCATTCTTCTCCCACATATGGTTTGTCCAAGAAATGCAGGTCAAACCCATGGCTGTTCAGAGGTGAGTGGTCAAGATGCAGCAGTATCTAGGCATATGTACTTGGCTTTGTTTCTTCAATAGATCATGTGTGTGATTGACCCCAGGACCCCTTTGCTCAAACCTCAGCTCTGGTGCTCTGAACCACACATCAGCAGGGCAGGCTGATGTGACAGAGAACATTGCATACCTCAGGGTTCCAGGGACATTTTGTCCTTCCATCTACTTGTACCCCATCTTAAATGTGCCAGTCAACCTCACATCTTTTTTTCTTGAGTTTTTGCTTTGTGTCTTAATTGGTTTAATGAACAGCATGATTTGAGTATCTTGATTTAGTCTGTGAGCCTTCCTGTTCTGTGGTCTATGAGTTAGTTGCTTGGTGGTGCTCTTGTGATGGGAGAAGGCTGGAGATAGACTTCAACCTGGTTCAATGCAGAGGCAAAAGTGCAGCCCTGCATCGGTCCCACCTTCAGGTCCTTTGATAGACCCCTGCCTTGTCAATCAATCACTGGCCACAAGCTGACGGATTGTGTTTAGCCAATGGCAATTCTCCAGAGAAGGGTGGAGGTGAAAACTATTAGTGACCAATATTGGTAGAAGCTTGGTGAAAGAGAAGGTGGTAAATTTTATGTGTATTTTTACCACAATTAAAAATTAAAAATACTTAACACAATCAATGGCATGAGCAAGTACACTCCATTTACAGCGGGAGGCTCTGCAAGGTTACCAGGCAAAGAGTATGGATGGCTAATCCTGATATAGTGGAGTAAGAATTAGGACCAGTAATTCAACCCACCACATGCTCAGATTTTCATGGTGGAAAAACTTCTTTAGCAATGATGGTGGGGGATGGACTGACCCTCAGCAAAGAGTCGACAATCCAGGTGAGAGAGGGGGAGCCTTGAGCCAGGGCAGGGGCAGTGTAGATGGGGATGGGGTAAAAGATGTCATAATAGCCCTTTTTGTTGAGGACTTACTGTATCTGAAACACTGTGCCCATGGCTTTGCATCCTTCATCTCCTTTAAGCTTCCAACAACCTGATGACGGATGTCTACTATGAATCCAATTTTACAGATGAGGTAGTTGGGAGGGAAGTGTTTTGCTTTAGGACGCACAGCTGGTAGGAGCTCAAACTGGTATTGAAACCCATGTCTGTCTACCTCCAGGGCCTAAGTCTTTAACCTTCAGGTTCTACCATCCTGGGTGAAGGAAAGAGGCATCTTATTTGACCTTCAAGTTTGGGTGACGAGTGTTCGGTGAGCCCATCAACTAAGGCTAAGCACCACAGTTTTTAGATCAACTGGGGACAGTGGTGTGGGAGATTCTGAATTTGAAAGGAAAAAGAAAACTCCTGACTCCAAAATAACATCGTTTTCCTCTGGCCTTGCTTCCCTCAACTTGTTTTCCAGTAACTTCTTCCAACTCCAACCGCCGGGGACAGAGAGAAAGGGAGGACGGGAATCCTCCAGGGGCCCCGGCTGCTGTTCAGCTCGGGATGTAGCCTGACAAATCGAGTGGGTAAAACCCATTAATTAGCAGTTTTGGAAACAGTTGCAAAGTTAATTATTCTGCTTTATGATGAAAGAAAGCTAATTTTTGGCATTTACACCGACAGTGACATGAACTAACATTTTTCGAGTTGACATCCCTCAAGATAAATGATGCTGTGAGGCATTTGTGCAAACATCCTGACCCACAGCTCACTGACGGAGAGTGTCTGCAGTGGGTGTCTTCGCCACAGTTTTTGCCTGGCTAGTTTGGGAGGTGGGAGAGCCAAGAAAGGGGCTTGATGGGGGGGGAGGGGAGTGAAGAGGAGAGAGCTGGTGACATGCAGAGAAGACTCAAAGCTGGAGAGAACATTTGCATATTCAGAAGGTTTTGCTGTAACTGAGAGAGCAGGGGAGTGTATTGTCCATCTGTCTGTCTGATTGTCTCTTTGTGGTGATATTCATACCCAGAGGAGGGACCTAGTTTTTCCAAGTGGTTCCTTCCAAATTTAGATCTTCTCCCCAGACTTTGCTTCTGAGTATCAGGCCCGAGCATCCAACTGTTGGCTTGACATCACCATTTGGCATCTTACAAGCATCTCAAACTTTGTCCCAAAGGAGTCCTGGTTTATTCTAGGTCTGGTGGGAAATAACATGGTTCAGTTTGCCTATTTGAGAGATACAGCTCCCCCCTCCCCCCTGTGAAGTCTTTCCTCCCCTAAGTCTTCCCCATTCAAGGCAATGACACCATCACCTATCCAAGTGCTCAAGCCAGAACCAACACTATCATCTCTGAGATTCCCCTTCCTCTCACTCATCTCCGACATCCAGTTTATCAGCAAGATCTCCCAGAGCTCCCTCCAAAACACGTCTCAGCTATGCCTTCTCCTTTCCCCTCTACCAACACTACCCCAGTCCCAATAACCACCATCCCTTCCCACTCAATGCTTGCCTCTAGAAACATAATGAGCACCACACAGGAAAGATGACCTTTTCTTTTTTCTTCTGTTTAGATCTGTTATTTTTTTGTATTTTATTTATTTAGTTTTGTTTTTGTTTTTGTTTTTTTTTGTATTTTATTTTTAATTTGAATTTAACTATTGATATTTGTACATCAATCTTACAGGCACATTACCAATGTAATAAATAATTAAATTTTTCCTAAGTAACCAAATTTGTCTGTCATGAGTGTGGTTACTTCCTTTTATATTTAAAATGATGTAGCGTTTAATTTAGTTCTTTTATCTTATCAGAATTGCTATGTGGTCAAGTTTACTTTTTCTTGTGGCCGCATTCAAAAAAGTGAACAGAAACAGGTGAATTTAAGTTTTTAAATGAATGAACCTTAGGTTTTAGAGCAGTTTTAGGTTCATAGTGAAATTGAGTGCAAGTACAGAGATTTCCTGTGTACCCTCTGTCTCCACACAGGCACAAACTCCCCCACTATCAAAAATCGCTGGGACTTCCCTGGAGGTCCAGTGGTTAAGACTCCGTGCTCCCAATGCAGGCACGGGTTTGACCCCTGGTTGGGGAACTAAGATCCCGCATGCCGCATGGTGTGACCAAAACCCCCCCACAAAAACAAACAAACAACAAATTAATTAAAAACAAAACCAAAAAAACAAAACATTCCCCTACCGGCGGCATATTGGTTACAATCGATGGACCTACATGGACACATCATCACCTGAAGTCCATCGTTTCCATTAGGGTTCAGTCTCGGTGTTGTACATTCTGTGGGTTTTGACACGTGTATAATGACTTGTACCCACCATTATAGTCTCCCACAGAAGAGTTTCACTGCCCTAAAAATCCTCTGTGCTCCACCTAGCCATCCTTTCCACCTCCCTAACCCCTGGCAACCACTGACCTTTCTACTGTCTCTGTAGTTCTGACTTTTCCAGCGCAGTTTGACAGGATGACCTCTCCCACTCTTGCCTCTGTCCATCCCATCCCCACTGAGCAATCAGAGGCATCTCTCAAAGAGGCAAATTGAGCCATGTTATTTCCCACCAGACCTAGAATAAACCAGGACTCCTCCCTTCAGCCTACAAACCCTGGCATGATCTGGCCCTTGCCTACTTGTCCATCAGCTTCATGCCACTCTCCTCTGCGCAGTATGTCCAGTGACCTTGGCTTTCTTTTAGTTCTTCAGACACGTCACACTTGGTATTACTGAAGTGTAAATTGCGAAGGGAGAGTGGAGTAGGTCCTCAGGCACCTTGCAGGCCAGGTGTCCTGAGGGTCCGTGAGAGCCCCACTGCAGTACAGTGGAGGGGAGTGGGTGGACCAGGGTTTGCACTAACCCTTTCTGGCTGCTTCCTTCTGCCTCTCCAGAACTCAGCCCGAATTTTATGCTCCAGGCAGCATCCCTCTTAACACAGGCAGATTAATTGGAAACAGATGTCAAGTGGTGTGAGTTAAATACAGACATCTCACCAAATGTCAGCCCTTCCCCTGGGCCATGATGGAGCCCTTGCTTCTCATCCTCACCAGGGAATTGGGGAAAAAGCCTCTTACATGTGCTGGTGGCATGTCTGACCCTGAGAGTCTTTCTCAAAAACTTAAGGCCAGTTGCAACTCTGAAAATCAGAACCCGAGCAATGAATTTATTTGTATCCGACGCATACAGACAAAAAGTCCTCTCAGAACAGCTGATTCTGAAAATAACCACAGAACCCTCAGACTGTAAGAACTGGAGAGGATAGTCTCATCTCCTCACTTCAAAGGCCCAGAGCATGGGAGGGACTTGTCCAAGGTCACTCAGGAGGTTAGTGTCAAAGCTGGAGGTGGTGATTATTATTATTATTATTTTTTGCGGTACGCGGGCCACTCACTGTTGCGGCCTCTCCCGTTGTGGAGCGCAGACTCCAGATGCACAGGCTCAGCGACCATGGCTTACGGGCCCAGCCGCTCGCGGCATGTGGGATCCTCCCGGACTGGGGCACGAACCCGTGTCTCCTGCATCAGCAGGCGGACTCTCAACCACTGCGCCACCAGGGAAGCCCTGGTGACTACTTTTGAAAGTGCATATTTGATGCTGTCTCCCTCCACGCCTCCCTGTTGCCTGGAGAACAAACCCAAACTCCTTGGCAGGGCCTGAGAGGTCTTTTACCCCTTCCCTTTCACCTCAGCCTCATTTACCCAGCTCTCCCAGGTCAGGGACACTCCTGCATTCCTAAAGATGTCACTCTGATGCCTTTGCCTACGATGTTTCCTCTGTCTCCTCACCTATGCAGTAAATTCCTATTCACCCTTCACAACCCAACTTAGATGTGCCCTTCTCTCAGAAATCCCCTCAACTCTCCAGGTAGAGTTCCTCCTTCTCTCTTCTGGGATCCCATAGCACTGAATGCACGTCGCTGTAATTATCTGTGTATTTTTCTCTCTTCCCCCATCCCTGTGTTTTATTTCGTCTTTGCTTCCCTGCCCTGGAGCTTGGCACAAAGCCTGGTACACGGTACGCACTCAGTAAATACCCATCACTTTGACATTGCCGAAGCCAAGGGACCCCTTTCTTTGCTTTCTTACTCAGCTTTTCTGTGCTATCTGATACCACTGATTCTTCTCGAGATACTTCCTTCCTTAGCACCTATGGTTCCCTTCTGCCTGGCTTTCCCTCTCATCTCTCTGACTGTTCTGCCTCAGTCTCCTTTTTGGGTGTCCCCTCCCCTGTCCATCTCTTCTAGGCTGTGGTTGTTAGAGGATTTGTCCTGGCCTTCTCCTGTCTTCCTCTGGAAAACCTTCTCTGCCTGGGTTAAGTGTCATGGGATTCAGGGCCTTTGCCTATGCTGTTCCCTCTCCTGGAGACACTCTTCCCCTCATTTTTGGAATGACCAACTTCTTTTCAACCTTCAGCCCAAAGGTCACCCTCTCAGACGGTCCTTCCCTGACCACCTGAGCTCAGCCTGAGGTTGGGCATGGAGCAGCCGGTAGGACAGTTGGATGAAGGGGAGGATGGAAGAGTGGGCAGGACCTGGGCAGAGCGGAGCCAAGGGAAGCAGAGGGGCAGACATCTCTAGCACAAGTGCTAACAGCTCCTCCCAAATCACCAGCTGGGCATCCCACCTCTCCTCAGTCCAGAGCCAGGCAGGCCCCAGCGTTTTGGGGTTATTAACTCCCCTCAGTAAACTTCCAGTGAGTGTGAGACAACACTCAACAGAGTGCAGCAAGAGCTCATAATAGCAGGATATACTGCCATTTTATAGATGTTAAGACTGACTTCCACACTCAAGCTAGTGTATATTTAAAATTCATGCCCAACTTTCTGCCTCCAGGGAGAAGGCCTGAGGCCTGGGGGGAGCTGACACGGTTCCGTGCTCACCTCGCAGGTCTCATGCACCCTGAGTGGGCACTAGCATGAGGGGCCTCCCAGCAGGGATCGGGCCAAGCCAGATGGGGCCTCCTGCGACCCCCTTCCGAATGGGCCGTGAGAACAGGCTTTGGAGCCAGACAGACCTGTGTTGGAGTTCTAGCTTGAGGACCAGTTGGTCCTGTTTGTCCAGGACGGAGGTGTTTTCTGGGTTGCGGGACTTTCGATGGTAAAACCAGGAAAGTTCCTGCAAACCAGGATGAATTGGTTATCCTGGACCTGATTCTACTGTTTCTTTGCTTTATAACTCTGGAAGGCTCACTTCCCTCTCTGAACCTCATGTTTTCAGCTATCAAAAGGAACAATTATCCAAGGCCCGTGGTGTGGAGCAAGGCCATCGTGTTGTGTGTATGCAATGGCTATTGTCTGGTTCAGGGATAGTACACAGTGGCATCCACACTGGGTGAGTTGTCCTTGAATCATAGCCTCCTCCAAAAGTGGGCAGAGCCAGTAACTCGGGCTAGAAAGGGGCAGACGATTCATCATATACTAAACAAGGAACAATTAAACCTACTTTGTTAGGTGAATTAACGCAAGAGGCTATAACAGACAATTCCCAGAGCTCCGTGGCTTAACACAGTATGTGTTATTTCTTGCTTCCATCGTGGTACAAGTCAGGTTAGGTGGATCCATGCTCCTTTACAGCAGCGACTCAGTGAGCCAGACACTTCCGTGTTGTGGCTCTGCCATCTCCTAAGGCTGCCTTCTCTGCTGGATCCTCTGTATTAAGCCCGCAGAGATTGAGGATTTAGTGGGATCTTTTAGGGCAGTTGTTGGCAAACTACGCTCCTAAGGCAAATGTAGTCTCTGGCCAGGTTTTGTCAATAAAGTTTTATTGGAACAGGCACACCCATGTGTTTCTTATGGTTACTTTTGTTCTACGGTGACAGAGTCGTATAGTTGTGATCTAGACTATAAGGTCTGCAAAAGGTAACATATTTACTACCTGGCCCTTTACAGGAAGAATTTGCTGACCTTGGTTTTAGGGGGTAGGCTTGGAAGTGGTATCTGTCACTTTTACCTACAGTCACTGGCTAAAATTCAGTCTAATGACCCCAAACTAGCTGCAAGGGAGGTTGGGAAATGTAAAGGAACACATGGATATTAGCATGCATTCACGGTCCCTGCCATACCAATTGCTCAAAGGCTTTATGATGATGCAGTAAAATCCCGCCTGGGAAGTATTTCTTGGAGGCTCTGGCATAGGGTAACTCTTGCATGATGACACCCGTGCCGCCCCAGGTCTCAGGGATGTACCAAGTGGCTGGGATTCAGGATTGTGTGGAGGATCCCCTCCCCACTCTAGAGAAGAAAGAATAACTGGTTGTTCAGGTTTTGGTAACTAGGATGTGAGCTAATACCTTGTTCCATCTGATTTGAATCTGGGGCTCTGATTATTTCCATGTGGCCGCTGTGGCAGGTATCAGGAAGAACTCAGGGATGCTTATTTGAGCCCTAAACCTAACACCTCCCAGACAGATGTGTTGTTCTGCTGGACAAGCAGGGTCACTGCTGTGGGTTCACCAGCCCTCAGGGCGTTGCCCAGTCTTAGTGTGACCTGGCTGGTTACTTGTGGTCTGACTTCTACTCACCCCCGTCATCCCCAGGCTTAATACCATTTAAAAAACAGCAAGTTTGGAAAATTACAAAATACTTTCTGTTAATCACGGTGTATGAAAGATACAGAACATTGAACATATGTTATTAATATATTTTTACTTTGGAAAGTAACTATGGTAAAAGTTATTTAAAGCGTCGTTTGAAGGTTAATGCTTGATACTTTAAAGTTAAATCACTGATGTGAAGTGAGGGTGATTCTTCACTAATAATCACGAGACAATTCTCAGTTTAGTTGCAATTTTGCTAAGTTTTCCCCCCTTTCATATCGGATTTTCATTAAGAGTTGAGACCCCTACTGCATAGAAATGTGATATTGAAATCACATAGCAGAATGGTCAAGACTTTTAAAAAAATAATGGAAGATTTCTTTTTGTCATAGAAATCCAGGACTACTCATCAAGAGAGATGCCTGAGTGTTTCAAGGCCATAGTCTAGACGTAGAAGTTAATTCTTCTTGGAAAATAAAATCAAAATCAGCAATACCAGGCCCCTAACCATGACTGCAGTGGCAGGGTGCATGCTCAGTTATCAGTCTGGCATTGGCTGGTGCCTCAGCATCCACTCACTGTCTGAGGAGCCCCAGGTGCTGCACTGACCCAGAGTCCTCATTTTCTCAGAAAGAGGAGATGTTCTTGTCTGACCCAGCAAGGACCACTGTACCTGGTGCCTGAAAGCTCAGCCTGTTCTCCAACTCACTGTTCCCGGCTCAGCTCAAGGATGATGCTGACGAATTTCAACAGAGCAGGGTCTGTCCTCAGCCTGAGAAAAATGTTCCACCTCTGGCAACTTTAACTCTCTGTCCTGATCCCTTTGGGAGCTTTCTGCTGTTTCATTGCTAATCCTGACCTTCTGCCCTGGAGGCCACTGGGTATGTTTTCTTTTATTTAAAAAATTATTTGTTTATTTATTTTTGGCCACTCTGTGCAGCTTGTGGGATCTTAGCTCCCCAACCAGGGATCGAACCTGTGCCCCCTGCGTTGGAAGCTCGGAGTCTTAACCACTGGACTGCCAGGGAGCTCCCCATTGGGTATGTCTTCAATGGCCAGCACTTGTGTCTCTTGTCTCTTCTTTGGAGAATTGCCTTTAGGCTACTGGAGTCACTTTGCCCATGTGAACAGGGAGCCAGAATATTTCTGGGAATCTACAGTTCACATCCTCATCATTTTGCTGGTGGAGCGCTCCTGCCTTGGGTCAGGACCACCCTGAGGCGCAACTTCTGCTCCAGGGCTCCCCTACAGAATTAGGCCGATGCTACCCTCGGTGGGACTTTTGTCTGCAATCACACCCTCGTGTGGCTTCCTCCCCTTCCCTGACCTGCTTCTTCCCATCCTTTACTTGTTTCTCCTGGGAGTACCTCTCTAAGAAGTCACATGCACCCGAATCCTGGTCTCAAGGTCTGCTTGTGTGGAACCTGACCTAAGACACGGACACCGATGGAGGTTTAGGGCTGCCTCTGTGAAGAGTTTGTGTTATTTGAGATGCAGGTAACCAGCCATGGGGCAGGGGTCGGGATGAGTAAAAGGCTCAGCTTCCAATCATAGAAAAATTTAGACAATAGAACCTAATGGTTATGGTTATAGGCTTTTGTGTCAGACAGACCCTTGTTGGTGTCCCAGCTCTGTCACATGCATCCTGTGGCTTTGGACAATTTGCTTAACCTCCCTGGGTCTGAGTTTTCTCATTTGAAAAATAGAGGTAACACTCATACCTGTTCCTTGGGATGTTTATGAGAATGGAGAAAGAACAGGCATGTAAAGTGCTGAGTATATGCTGGCAAATGGCAAGTACCCAATGAACGTTAACTATGATTATGATTTGGTTCAAGCTATTGTGAATTTTTGGCTTGAGCTCTATCTCATTTTTGTAATTGGTATACTAGCAACATCATCACCCCCAGTGGCCAGTTTTCATTTCTAGGTGGGGAGCGTAGAGTCGGGAGGAAGAATTCCTTTCTTTTCTCAGGAACAGGGAAAATATTTAAGCAATCTTTACCGTAGTTTTGTAATAGAGAAGAACAAATCTGACTCCATATTGGATCTGTTCAGTTGCCTGTGCTTAGTCATGCTGGCTCTGTACCTTTTGTAAAAGAATGTTGCCTAGAGCCTGAAGTATACAGGGTAGCCTATTCTCAGGGCTCTGACCTTTGAGTCCATTCATATAGAGATAAAAAGTTGCAGAACAGAGAATAACATTTGTTTTATTGGAGGTTTACAGGAGCATTGTTACCTGATCTATGTGGACAGATGCAAAGGATTCCTACACCAAGAAGTTTGCAACAAGTAACCATGCCCCTCCCTCACCTGGCCTTTAAAAGTGCTTTGCTGAAACCCTTCTAGGAGTTTGGGGCTTTTTGGGCACGAGCCACCCGTCTGCTTGCATGGCTCTGCGATGAACCTTTCCCTGCTCCAAATTCCGACATTTCAGTTTGTTTGGCCTCATTGTGCATCGGGGCACACAAACTTAGGTTCGGTAACAGTTTGACTTTCGATTGATTTTGTGTAGTGTAATTGATGATGCCTGTGTGGTATTGGTTGTTAAATATTTTTAACACTGTCCTTGTCTGGAGAACTCCTAATAAGTCAAATTGGGAAGATCGTTTACCTTTGATTTGACACGTTCTTCCAGAAAGTAAGAAGAAAAGACTGTAGGGATTGAAAAGAGGAACTGAGATGCATCTAGAGCCTTCTGTGGGCCAGGCATGATCTCATTGAATCCTCCAAGTCCTACAAGATTGGGGATATTTCCTCATTTCCCAGTTGAGGAAACCAAGAGCTGTTAAAATAATTTGGGTAGAATCAAGTGACCAAGTAATTGGGAATGAGAGAGAGTACTCAGGCTATCAAATGATGGTGCAGAATTTCAACATAGGTCTTGTTTTTCTAAATTTCCTGCTTTTTTCCAGCACAAAGAGTTAAATGAAGACACTGAAATTATACAATAAAAGTCAATGAGGGCAGGTTGAGACTGGGCATTGAGAATGTAATAAAAATCACAGAAGCTCTTTAGGTAATAGTTGGAATGGAAGATCTCAAAGTCCCTAAAAGCCTAAGGAATTTGTGCCTGTGGAAAACACCTTCTAGGCTCAAGTGTAGATCTCAGAAGGTTCTAAGGACTTTTCCTCCAGCTATCATAGCCGCTGATGTCACCAAAGTTAGATTCTCCTTACCAAATCCGGGAAATTGTTACCAGCTTTGGGACATTGAAGGGGTTTTCATTCACAGAAGCAGAAAATGTCCGTTTTGTTGTTGGTTGTTGGCAATGAGATGGCATGCTGGGGGGATCATTATAAGGGCTTTGAAATAAAATAGACCCAGGCTCAAATTCTGGCTCAACCAATTAACAGTGATGTCCTCTTGGGCAAGGTACATAACCTGTCTCAGTCTGTCTCCTCATCAGAGAGACGTATCTGAGCATCTCATATAGTGAATGCTTAACAGTGCTTTGTTCCTGTTCTAGTTCGTGCTTCTCCACCTTGCTGCCTGGTAAACAAACCTTCTTTGGGGATTCTGCTCAAGGATCACCTGTCTTGGCCCATGCCCTCCCCCCGCCCGCCGCCCCCGCCCCACCGCCCCAGGACGAGCTATAGCCGATTTTCTCTTTTTCTGCTGTCTCAGCAGAACACTGTGTGAATATCTTGATTATGGCACTTGCCACATTGTATCATAAAAATGTGTTAAAAATCTCTGTGTCTGTCCGAATGCCTTTGGCTGCAAGTAACAAATAATCAAATTCCAACTGGCTTATTCAATGGGAAAATTGATTATGTCAAGAGACGAAAAGCTGGAAGGAGCTAGACTCCATAGAGAGGATGTAGTGGTTTTAAAATATGAATGGAAATTCTTTGGCACTCCTCTTTTCAAAAGGTATAGAGTCTAAATCCCCTCCCCTTGAATGCAAGTTCTTCTAGAACCTCATGGCCTTCATCTGTTTAATGGAAAATAATTATACTCACTTCCTAGAGTTACTATCAGTAGGGAGTGAGGTCACGTAGGTAACATGCCTTGTTGAAGACAGTATTTCTGGGAACATTGACGGTCCTTCTGCACAAAAATGGGCTCAGCTCTTGGTCAGGAAAGTTTGGGAAATGTTGGGTTAATCAAGGAGGTTTGCTGTAGGAGTCCTCAGAGCCTTGTAACAGGCTAATCTTCACTGCAACCCTCTAAGAAAGGTATATTATGAAGCTGTGTTCCCTTAATAATATTTCCATAGAATCCTACTGTGGAGGGCATTTTATGGGTCTGTGTCCATTGCCTCAGCTCTGTATTTGGGAAGCCACCTGTGGCCACCCAAGTCCTATGGTAGATCTGTATCGGGTGCATCTTTAACCTCTCATATTTGAGGTGTGGGGCAGACACTATGCAGAGTGAGTGGAGCCCCTCTTTTGCCCCTGCCTTGTGTGAATTCTGGGAGACAGTAGACTTAGCGATGGCCTCACGTATGCCCTCATCCATCTCTAATAATGAACAGGGTTCATAACATGCACATAGACTCAAGACTGCCCCGGGCACTCTGCTGCCAGGGAAATGCAGCCAGCAGGTGGTCCTGAGGGGCCCCGGCACACCCCAAACTCTCCTTACCTCCTGGGCATTGCAGCTCCATTTGTTCCCCAAACAAAAGCCCCTTGAAAGTCCCCTCAATGACGAAATGAGCAACTTTAAATAAAAGGCACCATTCTAATCCACAGGCCAAATGATGTAGCTTACTGAGTGGACCCTGTCACGTAGAATCCATCCTCAGCTTCCTCAGCTACCAGGGCATCAGAGCGGAAGAGGTCACTGACAAAGATAGGTTGGCACACGGCCGTTTCCCACTCCCAAATTTCCATTTTCCTCCCCTGAAGAAAACAGTGTTTCTCCTGGCTTAGAGAATGTGATGCAATGCCCTTTCTGTGGTGGGTTCTGGCCCCATGTTGTCCTTGGCTGTCTCAGTGTGGCTGCCTCCTATGGAGGGAGCTGTATACCTGAAACAAACACAACATTGTAAATCAATTATACTCCAGTAAAATTAAATTAAAAAAAATAATAAAATATTAAAAAAAAACCCACTGTGGGCTAGACAAAACACACTGCAGGCCATATTTGCCCTGCTGGTCACCAGTTTGCAACCTCTGGTATGGACTCTTGTTTTATTATAAAAAGGCTGGTAGTTTAACGATCAACTTCAAAATTAGGAGGTCATCATTTCTTTTTTCTTTTTAAAAATATTTATTTATTTATTTGGCTGTGCTGGGTCTTAGTTGCGGCACGCAGGCTCTTCCTTGTGGCATGCGAGCTCTTTTAGTTGTGGCACGTGGGATCTTAGTTGCGGCATGCGGGATCTAGTTCCCTGACCAGAGATCGAACCCGGGCCCCCCTGCATTGGGAGGACGGACTCTCAACCACTGCACCACCGGGGAAATCCCAGAGGTCATCATTTCTTCATTGTGGAATATATTATAACTCTTTGTAATTCTTTGAACAGGTATGCTTAAAGTATAGTATGCTCTTCTCTGTTTTGAAGATGTAACATGTCTCTGATTACTGCTTCTCCCAAGGAGTTATGCAAATAAATGACAGAGCTGGAGGGGAGAACAACAACAACAACAACAATCAATGTATGTTGCCACATTAACAGACTAAAAGACAAAGTATGATCATCTCAACAGACGCAGGAAAAAAAACTGGGGGTGAGGCAAGGGAACCCCCTCGGGCTGAGGCCTCAGACTTGGAGTTTATCTGTCCCAGCTGCGTGGTTTGAATACACTCAGAGTGGAGTTAGTTTGGGATTTCCAGGGCTGCTGGGCCATCTCGGAATGAGCAGAGCCTCTGAGTGGCAATTCTTCACCCATTTTGAGGGACCAGGTGGAATCTTTGGTTCTTCTTCGCATAGAAACAGAATCCAGACTGACACAGATATGATAGCCCTGGCTTTTGGGGTAAAACCCCTTGGTTTAGGGCTCTATGAGTCTGTCCTCTTCTCATTTACTTTTTGGGGTCCCTGTTTTGTGTTGCCTTCCTTCCCTTTAGGACTGTATTCTCAGTGCCGGCGCCTGAGAAAGAGAGTGAAGGTGAGACACAGGGATGACGAGTTCCTACATCTGTGACCCACCGTCCTGGTGACAACACGGATGATGGGGACGACAGCGTGAGCTTCCTTAGTCCAGGGCCTGAGACGGGACAAATCAGGGCTGGAGGATGGGAGGGTGGGGGAGGAGAGGAAAGAGACCATAGAGGAAGGGGGAGGGGAGGGGCAGGTGGGAGGCAAGGGGCAGAGGGAGCAAGGGTCCCTGACTGGGGGGCATTCAGGACAGGGTGACACGTGAGTGACGCCCGGTGACTTAAGAGGGAAGAAGTTGACGGCCTGAAAGGGAGGGAGACAGAAAGCAGGGCTTTTCAATATGAGCATTCATGTTGCAGTGACAGCGGTCATTTATCACGCCCTGAATGGGAGTGCGGAGCCCAGCGCTGCCGCCAAAGGCCTCTGGTTAAAGTTTTACCTGAGTGTGAAAGGGGCCTGGGCGGGCCAAACAGCAGCTCTTGGTGCTTCCGGGGCTGCGGGGGTGGCCCCTGGGGACATGTCTGTTTGGAGCAGAAAGACTCTGGCACCAGAAGAGGGACCATGGGACAGGATGTTTCCGGGTGGCAGACCCCTCCAGGCATCCCTGGCCATTGAGGGAAGGAGTTGCCTCATATACGGGCCTGGAAAGGCCTGCTCCAGGCACTGAATTAGGACCCTATCCCAAATCAATCTTGTGAGCTTGCCAGCAGGTGTGGGAGAGGGCAAGTGGGTGGGGCACATTTGGGCAAGCGATGTCACTGGTGCCCAGCTCAAGATTTTAGGAAAGATATTATTTAGTACTTACCAGGTGTTAGTCATATATATATATATTTTTTTTTGTGTGTGTGTGTGGTACGCGGGCCTCTCACTTTGTGGCCTCTCCCGTTGCGGAACACAGGCTCCGGACACGCAGGCTCAGCGGCCATGGCTCACGGGCCTAGCTTCTCCGCGGCATGTGGGATCTTCCTGGACCGGGGCACGAACCCGCGTCCCCTGCATCGGCAGGCAGACTCTCAACCACTGCGCCACCAGGGAAGCCCTATATTTTTAATTAGGGTGACCATCCCTGTTTGCTGTCAGGAACGCGGAGGGTTCCTGGGATGTGGACTTTCAGTGTTAAATCTGGGATAGTCCTCGGCAAAGCAGGACGGTTGGTCCCTCTAATATTAATTTGTTTGATTTCACTGTAGCTCTTGGAAAGAAGCACTGAATTTATCTCCACGTACAAATAAGGAAACAGGCAGGGAGAGAAATTGATGTTCCCAAGGCCACAAAGCCAGAGACTGAGTGAGCCTGGGTCTGGAGTTAAGTAGTCAGGTGTCCAAGTGTGAGCTCCCAACCCTTCCCTTTGCTGCCTGGAGCGTGGAGGCGACGCCAGTGTGATGAACATGTTTTCCCAACAGAGAAACAGGATGATGGGGGCTGATGGGTCCACTGGTCTTTAGGACCCAGTGCTTGAGATGGGCCTGTCCCTCCCTGACTTCTTCATCTGGTCCACAGAGAGGCCAACAATGACAGAGACTGTCTGTCCCCAAGGTGAGCAGTGCTTTGAGTGTGTGCAGCCCTGGTTTTTGTCCAGGAACATAGCTAACGACCCCCAAGGTCCTTGCCAAAACTCCCAGGCCAACGAGGACCAGAGGAGGAGGTCAGGGAAGGCACACATGCCGATACTTGCAGCCCAGGAGACTTTGCCAAGCGGCCCTACACCCCACCCACGAGTGGCGCCTCGGCGATGGCAGATGAGCGAGGACAGGGGTGAAGCAGCGTTCCTGGGCAGGGACGACTTTGGCCTGTTTTCCATCTTGGGCTGTGGGACAGCTCCATCATTCCTGTGCCCAGCTCCTTCTAGAGCTAGGATGCTAACCCAGGTCCTGGGAGTCACATGGGCTGCCGAGAGGCCATTTGGAAGCAAAGTGAAATCTTCCCCCCCTTCTCCCATTTGAAATCTCTCTCCTGTGGACAGTGCTGATGGAGGCTTTCAATGCAAGTATTTTCTGGATACCCAGTTCATTCCTAGCATTGTGGGCCTCGGTCTCAGTCCTGGGGAAACAAGAGGAATGTGTGTGTATGGGGGGAGGGGGGAGGGCGCTGGAGCATCTCTTATTTCTCCTAAGAGAGCAGCCCAACTAGGAGCATGGAACCGCTAGCAGGTGCTCTGCTGCTTTACCCCCAAAGCCCAGCCACTGAGGCCTGGCTGTCTTGGGCATCCACCCCCAGCTGTGACTATTGTCTCCTGCGATCCTCTCCCAGCTCCTGCCAGAAGCTCTCTGCCTGGCTGCTTGGTCCATTACAGCCCTGGCCCAGACCCCTCACCTCTCCTCATGATGGTGGTGGGACCTTGCTGGGTTTGGAGAATCAGGAAGCCACACTGTCATCCCAGAGCTGGCTGATGGGGTACGAGTGATGGGAACACAGAGGTCTTGGGTGGCGGAGAGCAAGCCCACCAGAAGGAAGTATAAACCTCCTCAAGGACCAGGAGATGGGGGATTCAGAGAAATGTGATGGAGGAGGCGGGAGGGGGAGGCATCAATCAGGAACCCGGGGCCAGTGGTGCTTCCCTCTTCTTTCTGTCCTATAACGTCATCCACTCAACACATGCAAAGCATGTTCACTGAGACCTATTGTGCGCTTGTTCTGTGTTCTGGGTTAGGAGAAAATAGGACATGGTCCTTGTCCCGTGGAGCTTATATTCCCAGGCAGAAAACAGACATGAATCAAGTAAGTTATATATTGTGGTTAATATTGTGAAGTTGATAAATGGGATGCTGAGATAGTAAATGACAGGGGGGTCTGGGAAGGCCTCTTGGAGGAGGTGACATGTAAGTGGAGCCTGAAAGGTGGACAGGAGCCATCCAGGGAAGAGTGGGGGCAGAATCCAGGCAGAAGAAACAACATGTGCAAAGACCCTGAGCTTGCACTGTTTGAAGAGCTAAAGGACAGCTTGTGAGGTTAGAGCCCAGTGAGTGGCAGGTGGACCAAAGATGGAAGGGCAGTTGGAGGCCAGATCCTTTGGGGTGCCAAGGGCTGTGCTGAGCAGATGAGTCGTGGGATGGATTACTTCACTAGGGCAGGGCCTGTGAGTCGATTACTAGATCTCTGTTAGGATAAAACAGTAGGTGCTCAATAAATGTGTTAGGGAGCAAGTAGAGGCATTACGGAGGGAGCTGGGTCGGAACTGAGGGGCGATGGGATGTGAGAATGGCTGTGTTGGTGGGTGGGGGCAGAGGCAGCCCTTGCACCAGCTCAGTCCCCTGGGGGCTGCCCCTGTCACCCCCTACCCCCTACTCCGTCCTTGTCCCTCTGCTTGTCTGAATTGCCTTGGAGGAGCTGAACAGGGAGCCTGCGAGGGGCTTGCGTTTGCACCTTGCACGAGGGACATTAAGTGAATGGAGTCCCTCTCAGTTTTTCATGTCATTAATTGGTGATCTTCAGACTCTGAAATAGCATTTTCCCTCTCCCATCCCTTATTTCATTATCCTCAGTTCAATACACTTCAGTGCCGCACAAGGCAGCCTGCTTGGATGTATTAGGAATTATTTAAATGAGATGGGGATGTATGGGTAGTTAAAAGCACAGTCTTCTATTCTGCCCTAATTATGTACTGAATTACATTACAATTATTCCCAAATATAAACTTGCTGAGAACCTCAAAAAGGGAGGTTCTGGGAGTATCAGGAGAAAAGTGTAATAGGGCACAGTGCGGGTGATGGCCCTATGCCCTAAATGGGTTCTGAAACCCAGGCGTTGTATGTGTGTGTTTGGTCTGTCTATGTCTCTGTTTCTGTGTGTTATCAACTTCCCTGCCATGCTGTGTCCGTTAGGTGTTACTGGCTCAGGCCTTGTTAGCCGTGAGAGAGCAGAAAGAAATCTTGTCCAGCCTCTGTGCCGAGTGATCTGCTGAGACTCTACCAGCCCCCAGCCACGTGATCTAGGAGAAGTCTTGTAACCTCCTGAGGCCTCAGCTTCCTGCTCTGTAAAGTGGAGGTGGCGCTAGCAGCCATACCCTACAGCCGCTGGCACCTAAGAAGCTCTTGGCAAATGGCATGAGTTACCATTTTTCCTGTTGTTAGCTCACCTACTGGGTCCGTCATGGTCATCAGCTTCTCTAAGGGGTGGGAACCTCTGAGGCTGCCCTTCCCTCTGGCTCTCACTTCCTGTGCCTAGCTGGTCAGTCTGAGCTAAGCTGGGGGTGCCCATGACTCAGGACTCAGGCTCCAGCCTTCCCTGTAAGACTCAGCAACACTTAGAGAGCATCTATTCTGCATGGCCCTTTGCAAATGCCTTTAACCAAATCTCACTCAATCCTGGGAGGAAGGCATGGACTCGCCCAAGATGTCTCAGCCAGAAAGTGGCAGAGCACGAAAGAGACCCAGGTCTGCCTCTGAGGCCCCAGGAGGTGATAGGGAGCCACTCGGTCCCCAGGCTAGTGGGTAGGTTTCCTCTGAATTTTTTTTTAATTACTTTATTTATTATTATTCTTTTAATTTTAAATTTTTCTTTGGCTGTGCCGTGCGGCATGCGGAATCTTAGTTCCCTGACCAGGGATTGAACCGATGCCTCCTGCAGTGGAAGTGCGGAGTCTTAACCACTGGACCACCAGGGAAGTCCCTCCTCTGAGTTGGTTTCATCCATTTGTTTCATGGGAGGAGCCAACCTCCCCTGCAGCTCTTAAGAAGGGTCTCATTAACCTTTATTAATAACTTATTAATAATTATTAATCATCAAGAGGCTGCTGGTGTTGCAGGGCTCCAGGCTGGGTAGCTTCCACTCCTCTTCTCCTGAGACCGCCGCTCACAGCCACTCCTATTCCCATCAGAGGACCCGTTTTTCCCCCTCTCTGGTTATTAGATGGGTGAGATTGCCCAGGGCTGTCAAGGCATTTTCAGCCAGGACCTCAAAGCATGCTGAGACCTTGTAATGGGTTGGATTGTATCCCCCCACCAAAAGATGTTGGAGTTCTCATCCCCGGGACCTGAGAATGTGACCCCATATGGAAATAGGGTCTTTGTAGATAGTCAAGTTAAAATGAAGTCATTGGGGTGGGCCCTAATCCAGTATGACTGTACCCTTATATAAGAGGGAATTTGGACACTGAGACAGACATACACAGAAGGAGGATGATGAGAAGAGAAACAGGGAGAAGGTCAAATGAAGCTGATGACAGAGATTGGGGTGATGTATCTACAAGCCAAGGAACACCAAAATTATCAGCAAACCCCCAGAAGCTAGGGGAGAGGCATGGGACAAGCTCTCCCTCACAGCCCTCACAAGGAACCTACCTTGCCTATACCTTGATCATGGACTCTAAAACCATGAAACAATGAATTTCTGTTGTTGAAGCCACTCCGTTTACGGCAGCCTTAGGTAATGAACACAGAACTCACTGGTGGGATGCAGGCAGGACAGAGGGAGTGGAGCAGCTGCGGGGTGGCGACCAGGAGCCTTGCCCTGACAGGGGTCCAAAGCATAGTGGTGGGGGCCTGTGGATGAGTGAATGTGGTCTTGTGGCAGCTGGTCCTGAAAAAGAAATGACGTGCTTACCTGGCAAATGACCACCTGAGGAGTTCTTTCTGAGCCCGGATCAGGAATCCAGCCAGTGGTTGAGGGGGGAAGGAGCAGACCGCAGTCCATGGGAAAGGGGATGGGTAGGACCTGGGTCTTATGGTGAGCTTTGGAGCAAAGATGTCTGGGGTTCACCAGTGTCTATCTCTTCTGCTTAACAAGAACTTACCAACGGTCGCTGGGAATGTGGTCTGGCTCTGTTCCCTCTGCCCCTTGGTTCTGACTAGTTCATGTCAATGGGATGTAAGGACAAGTGACGGGAACTACCTGTGAGCTGAGGGAGTTAAGAGGTAGTGTGCCCTCTCTACATGTCCTCTCCTTTTCTGTCTGCTGCCTGAAGGAGGGGACTCCGAGGATGGAACCTTGACATAAAAGACACCTGGGTCCTGGAGTCCTTGCTTGGAGGATAACTGCCCTGGAGAAGATTTTGGAGTGGACTACATTAGCCATGTGGAAAGGTCTAGCCCGGTGCAGGGCGCTTGGCATAAAGCATACCTGGTCACTATTTATGTCTCTTTTCCTTCTAGGACCCAGCTCCCCAACACCAGAGGTGAGATCACCTTGAATGACTCTCTCTTTTCCAAATCAGAAGCCTCTTTCCAATGAGATCTCTCCTCTAAGTGCTCCTGGATTCCCCAAGAGAAGCCAGGGGCCTCCAGCCTGACCTTGGGGTCTCTTCGATTTGCAAGATTGCCTATTTTCATTTTAATAGAAACGTTTCTAATTAAGGTAACTGAAACCCACATGCTGTTCTTGGACGCAACTTTGTTTTTTGTTTTGGTAAGACAATTTGTGCTAATTAGATGTAAAAATCATTCCTGGGAAAATTATATAATTTACATGCAATTTACAAAATAAACCTTTGCTATTATTTGTGATTCTGCTTTGCTATGAAATGAGTAAACAGCATAAAAACAGAACCTGTGAGAAGGTGCTTCAAGGGAAGGAGGCCCAGTGGTCCCAGGTCTTGGGCATGGCTTTCCAGGTGATACACCAGGTTCTTACTGTGGAGGCCCATTCTCCCCAGAAGCAGCCCAGGCAGTACCAGCTGATACCAGCCAGGACCCAGCTTGGGCTGGATTTCAGTTTCAGGATGATTCACGTATGGCTTTCTACATGTTTCAGCTATGATGTGATTCGTGAGTACCCAGGTGTGAGGAAGGCCTCTTGGGAGAGGCTTCACTGGTACCCAGAGGCCTTGTCCTGGTGGTGTTTTTTTTTTTTTTTTTTTTGGCTGCGTCAGGTCTTAGTTACAGCACATGGTATCTTCGTTGCCGCATGTGGGATCTTTTGTTGCGGCGCGCGGGCTTCTCTCTAGTTGTGGTGCACGGGCTCCGGAGCGCATGGGCTATGTAGCTGTTGCATGTGGGCTTAGTTGCCCCGCAGCATGTGGGATCTTAGTTCCCCGACCTGGGATCGAACCTGCGTCCCCTGCATTGGAAGTTGGATTCTTTACCACTGGACCACCAGGGAAGTCCCCTGGGTGGTGTTTTGATCAGTGATTTGGATGAGGGTTCTAGGTTGGTTGATCACACTGGTAAATGGCATGAAACTGAGAGGGATAGTGAATGGGTTGGACCCATTAGGATTCGACAATCTCAGGACAGGTAGGAACTATGTTCAAACCTAACAGGAGGCAATGTAACAGTTGCATCTAGAAAATCACCCACTAGGTACACAGAGTGGGAAGGTAAGATTTAGCAGCAGTCTTCCTGTTGGGGTCGCATCAAGAGACAGAAGCCACACGAGATATTTTAACAGGATGTATTTTGTATAAAAAACAGTCATCAGAAAACTGAAAGGGTAAAATGTGAGCACTAAGGCATCGCAGGGAACTGCAAGAAGCAGCCAGCTAGGGCTGAGGGAACAAGGGAAGAGCCTGAGATTATTAGAAGCTAGAAGTTGGCTGAGGAGCCCCAAGGCTGGGGCTCAGACCTCTGAGAAGAAAACGCCAGCTGGTGTCTCTGAGGGGACAGGATGAGGCTGGTTCTGCAAGTGTTAGGAAAAAACTACAAACCAGATTCTGTTTCTGTTACTGGGGTGAAATGCCATTGCCAGGGTGAAGTAGCATGCTGGGGCCATGCTACCCAGAACAACTGAAACAAGAACAGAAAGAAAGCATGAAAGAGCATGTCCCTTCTTCCTCCTCCAGACTTCTATTCTCCCTCTAGGGCCCCTATTGTTGGAGGAGTCTACCATGGACTCTTTTGTTTTTTTTAATATTTATTTATTTTTTACTGGGGTAGAGTTGCTTTACAATGTTGTGCTAGCTCCTACTGCACAACGAAGTGAACCAGGCATATGTGTACACATATCCCTTCCCTTTTGGATTCCCCTCCCATCCAGGTCACCACAGAGCACCGAGTAGAGTTCCCCGTGCTATACAGCAGGTCCTCACTAGTTATCCATTTCATACCCAGCGGTGTATATATCACATGGACTCTTCTGACCATGGAGAAATGTGTTTTGCAGAGTCCCAGCTCCAGCAGCAAAATCAGAGTATAGAAGAATAGGTTCAAAATGGATGGACAATATCTTAGTAACTGACTAAGTTAAAATACCTTGTATTTAAAATACCTGATGGGACCCCAACAGGAAGACTGCTGCTAAATCTTACCTTCCCCCTCTGTGTACCTAGTAGGTGATTTTCTAGATGCAACTGTTACATTGCCTCCTGTTAGGTTTGAACATAGCTCTTACATGTCTAGAGATTGTCGAATCCTAATGGGTCCAACCCATTCACTATCCCTCTCAGTTTCATGCCATTTACCAGTGTGATCAACCAACCTAGAATCCTCATCCAAGTCACTAATCAAAACGCCACCCAGGGGACTTCCCTGGTGGGCCAATATGAGTCAACAAAATTTTAACGTAGCTATAGGCTGCATTATTAGAAGTACAGAGTCTAGTGTGAGGGAGGGGATAATCACAGTTTACCTTGAACCGGTCAGACCCATTGTGTTCAGGCGTGTGTACAATTTTAACAGGATCTAGGCCCCCCAGCGTTCACCTAGATAAGGGTCTTAACCTGGGGAGGAGATTCAGAACCAAAGCAATATGAGGAACACATGATCAGAGGAACTAGCGCCCACAGAGGAATAAGTGTCATCTTCACACCCCTGAGGCTGCAAGTGGGAAACAGAGCCAACTTGGTCTAGATGGTTCCAGGTGGTAACAATAACCAGAAAGGCAGGTTCCGGGTTGGCATAAAGAAGACTGTGTTTTCCCTAAAAAAGAAACAAAAATGTTTTTCTTCTGATTGTAGAAGCAATGGCTGTGCATTGTAGAGGACTTGGAACATACATGTTACAGAGATGTCAGCTGGGATGCAGGGAGAGAGACATTAACTTTTAGCGTTCTGGATGAAATGAACTAGGCCCCTCTGTTGCATAAGTGGAAGGCATTCAAAGCACTTGCTAGGAGTTCTGTGCATTTCCCTCTGGTTTAAATTCTCCAGGCTTCCCCTGATTCTTAGAACCTTGACCATTGCTGCCCTGAGACTCAGCTTGCCTGGCATCAGTTTCCCCCTTGGGCCAGGCCCTCAAGGCTTCAGCTTCTAACCCATGTGCTTTCAAGGTACTTCTCCAAAGCCAGATTCTTTCCTCTGAGGACTTTTGGCACTAGCTCCTAAGATAATTACATTTTTCCACCTTGTTGCATACAGAAGAGTTTAAAGAAGCAAATAAAAATCATTTGTAATTATACCTCCCAAAGATGACCACTGTTAACATTGGCCTTTTTTTTTTTTTCCTGTGCAGATATATTCATTTTTAAAAGAATTGGGACATGGTAAATATATAATTTTGTATCCTGTTTCTCCTTAACCCCCTCCTTAACACATGAGCATTTTCCAAAGACCAATATGTGGTTTTAAAAATATCTTTTTACAATAGTGACCTAATATTCAGTTCTTTGGCTGTATCATAACTTGTTACATTTTGCTTATAACTGATTATTTTTCTTTCATGACCGGTTTTCTTGTTGATGTCTCTGTACATAAATCTTTGTGCACATCTTTGATAATTTCCTCAGGATAGGATCTCAAAGAAGGATTGGCTCAAGTGCTATACTAAACCACCTTTTATTATGGAAAAATTTCAAATATACACAAGAGAGAATAGTATATCAGACCTGCCAGTATGATTATATAGCTTCAACAATGACCAGCATTCTGACAATCTTGTTTTATCTATCCCTCCCCATTTTTTTTTTTTTTGGTTGAAATATTTTAAAGCAAGATGTTGTGTCCTTTCCCCTGTAAAAGTTAAGCTTTACTTCTCAAATGGGTAAAATAACTTCTTAAAGCATAACCAGGCTGCCATTTGCACACTTAAAATAATTAACAATAATTCCTAAGTAGCGTCTAATATCTGGCTAGGTCCCGCTTTCTCCAATGATCTCACAAATGTCTTCTCACAGCCAACCTGTTTGAATCAGGATCCAAACAAAAGCGCACATTTTATATTTGGTTGATGTATCTTGTGAATCTCTCTTAATCTGCACCACTTCTTCCTCCTTTTGAAACTCTGTTCTTTGTGTACTAAAGAATCTGCTATAAAGGATTTTACAGTTCTTGATACGTAATAGAGACTGATTTCTGGGAGGGTTGTAACGATTTGCACCTCCACCAGGGAACACAGACGTGAGAGAGCACATTTCCCATTCTCAGCATTGAATATCATTAAAATTTTTAAAAATCAATTTGATAGGTGAAAGATGGAACCTTATGGCTGCTTTAACCTGCATTTCTGTGATTGTGAGCATGACGGAACATTTCTTCCATATGCATATTAGCTGTTTGTATTTCTTCTTTTGTGATTTATCTCCTTCGACCTTTGCCCCTTTTAAAAAGGGGTATTGATTATCATGCTTGAGTCTATAACATAGAGAAATTTAAAATTTTTATGTAGTCACATTCATTATCTTTTCTTTTGTGAATTCTTCCATTGTTTTTATGCTCAGAAAATCCTTTCCCTACCCCTAAATTCCATTCGCCTACATTTTTTCTCCTAGCGTTCTTATTTGAATTTTTTTTTACTGTTTTAAAATCCATCTGAGATCGCATGTAGTTAGACCATTGATCTAGTACCTTAACACTTCAT
Organism: Lagenorhynchus albirostris; assembly: GCF_949774975.1. NCBI lineage: Eukaryota > Metazoa > Chordata > Mammalia > Artiodactyla > Delphinidae > Lagenorhynchus > Lagenorhynchus albirostris. The sequence goes on from NC_083109.1 coordinate 19,130,246, forward strand.
TTTTTTCACTAGTATGTGATATGCTTTTACCACAGTCTAATTTCATTTATACACACACACACACACACACACACACACACACACACACACACACACTGTTCAAGAAGAACTTGTGCAGTCAGCAGTTTTCTGGGCCCCGTTGTGGGAGGTATGCAAGCAGGGACACGTCAAACACAAGATGAGGCTGGGATCTTCTACCCCTGGCATTCTGGGGGTTTCTGGTTTCCCTACCCTGGGAGGACCTGTGTGCCCTCCATCAGCTGTGGAAGCAATGATGATTTCCCTTCCTCCCCCTCCTTCTTCTGTCCTTCCTGCCTACGGGATGGACCTTCAGACTCTGTTTCTGTCCGTGCTCATGGCCGGGGTGTGGAGCCTGGACCTCACCAAAGAGGCCTGGCCTGAAGGACCTGAAGCCCCCTCAGCTGGACAACCCACTGGTTGCTCTGTGGACCCACAGGATGACTAGGCTCAGCTCTGAGGAGAAATGAGATTTGCTCACTTTCCCAGATGTACTTTGTCCTCATAGCATTTGCCCCAACTTACAATTACAGTCACTTGTGTTGTTTGCCTCTCCACTAGACTGTAAGCCTCCAAGGACAGAGGTCTTGTATTTCCACGTCTGGCACATGGCAGGCATATAGGAGCTGAAGGAAAGAATGAGTGAATGGTCCTTTGGAACTTATGGGTGAGGGCTACGATGACTTCCTAAGCTAAGCCCAGACCGGAGACAGTCATATGACCACAACAAATACTCTTTTAGGAACAAAGGGACAGAACATCTGAAATGGAGATCTGTCCCTGAAAATCCAGTACAGCTGGTGGTCACAGGGAGGGCTGGGTCTCCTGAATCTCAGGTCCGCGTGGAGCCGTGAAAGTCACCCGTTTTGACCCTGAGCTGACATCTGACCTCTAGAGCTGATTATTTCTCCTCTCCATGAGCACATTCCTGACAAAATGGGGTCTGGAGACATTTGCATCCAAACCACCAAGCACTTTAAATGCTGGGGCCCGGAGGCCCGATGGGTTTATTAGATTATCATTGCGGAAGTTAATAAAGAATTAATTTCTCTTCATGTGACATCCAAAGGCAGTTATTCCAGGAGCCTGTCCATTTACACAAAGCCAAGTATTTGTCAAGTGTCAGAGGCAATTCCCAGGTCCCAGCCCCCCCCTCAATAATTCTGGATTAGGGACAGCCTGAAATGACATTACACAAATTTTCTTTCGAGATGCATTGAGCTCTGGGGACCACTCAGGAATTTCAGGTTCCTGAAGGTTATACTGTCAGCAAAAGGGCTGGGGTAGGGGGAGCTGGAGCTACTGCAGCTTTCCAGCTGGGCCAGCTCTCGAGGGGGGGAGTGGAGGAGGGAGGGGGAGGGAGACATGGACAGCCATTAGTCTGTGGAGGCCCATTTGCCTCCTGAAAACAACTTACTTACGGCCATTTGTATCGCAGACCTCTCTCCCAGCTTGATGGTTTTTCCTTGTTCTTTGACTCGGGCCCAGGGAGGGGCCGTGGCCTGATGGGGACAGCAGGACTGGCCCACGTCCCCTGTGGCAATATATTAGGGAAGGTCAAGGCACCATCAATCCCTGTCTTTGGGTTAAGTGCTGGGAAGTGGGGGGCACTGCAGGAAAGGACTCACTACTAGACCCTAAAAGCGAGTTGTGGAACAGTCACTTCAGGGCCATGGGGCAGAAGTCTCTGGGGCTGGGCTGGTGGGAGGGGGTCCTGAACCTGGTCCAGCGGCATCAAGAGGCTGGTGTGCAACAGCCCAGCCCTCGCACCGGAACTCCAGACATGGGCATTTGGCCATGTCCTAGACACCATCCCACAAATGTCCCAAACTCAACCCCACAGCTCCAGACGCTCTCCCCTCACATACCCAACACTCCAGCCAAGTGGGGCTTCTCCCTCGTTCTCCAAGCGCACCAGCCCCTTTCAGACTTCTCTGTCGTCTCTTTCCTTGGAAGGGCTTCCCCTTCCTTCCATATTCGTTGTTTAAGATCTAGCCCGGGGGTCACCTCCTCTGTGAAGGCCTTCCTGATTACCTCAGGAAGAATCAAAGTCTCCTGCCAGGGCCACAGTTACATATGCAGCCCCGCTGTGCAAATTAAAGGCCTCTACCAACCGTGCCCCATCCGTGGTCACATCTTTTGTTAAATAGAAAGTACCTGTGTATGAACTAGAAAAGGTGCCCTTCCCTTGTCCCCACCCCCGCAACAGCCATAGTCCTCACAGGGGCTTATGGTTTGGTGAGAGGAATGTGGGCGAAATTTCAGCCCCAGTGACCTCCTTAGCTGGCTATTTTTGCATAGTGCACAACCTGGACAACGACACATGGCAGTTCTGCTCTCTCATCTGAGATCCTACACCCCTCTGTGCATAACTGTGTGACCACGTGTATTTGTTTCCTATTGCAGCTGTACCAAATCACCACACTAAGTAGCTTAAAACAACACAAGTCTATTATCTTATAGTTCTGGAGGTCCGAAGTTTGAAATAGGTTTCACTGGGCTAAAATCAAGGTGTTGGCAAGGATGTATTCCTTCTGGAGGATGTAGGGGAAAATCTGTTTCCTTGCCTTTTCCGGCTTCTTAGAAGCCACGTGCATTCTTCGGCTCCTGTTGCCTTCCGCCATCTTCAAAGGCAGCAACAAAGCATCTTCATCTTTCTCTCTCTGACTCTGACCCCTGACATCTCTTTTTTGATTTTGACTCTCCTGTCTCCCTCTTTAGCCCACTTGGATGATCCGGGATAATCTCCTCATCTCAAGATCCTCAATTTAATCGCATTTGCAAAGCCCCTTTTGCCATGTGAGGTAACATGGCGTCAGGTTCCAGGGCTTAGGACACGGACAACTTTGGGGGCCATTATCCTGACTATGATACCATGAGATCTCCTTCTATCAAAATTGTTTCTTCCACTGACTCTAAAGTCTCTGAGAGGAGAATCACTGCTGTGTTCACTGCTCTCTTTAGAGCCCAGCACAAGTTTGACACAGAATAAATGTTCAAAGAATGTTCATTGATCAAATGCACAAGCGTGTGGACACACAGGCCCTCCTCTGGGAGACAGAGGCAATAGATAGGAGACACCTGCCCACAGCTTTTCTCAAAGAGTTGCTTGTAGTCCTGCATGGTTTACTTAACTGGGGCAGGACTGCCTCCAAGGTACACTTAACGATGTCTGAAGACATTTTTGATTCCCAGAGATGCTGTTAAACATCCTCCAATGCACGAGGGCATTAACAGCTTAACCAGCCCCGATGTCTACAGGGCTGAGGTTGGGACATCCTGGTTTACACCAGGACTGAGTGGCTGGAAACCCCAGGAGGCGGCTGTGGCTGGGATCTGCTCTAGACATCTCAACGTGCCAGGTACCTTATTCCTCAAAGGGCTGGGTTTATCCGACTCCAATCTGCAAATGAGAAAACAGACCATTGAAGGTGCAGCCACTTGCCCAGGTTTTACAGCTAGTCCCTGATGGGGGTCAGGTTTTGACATCAGGTCCCCCTGTCCCACGCAGTGAGCACATGGAAAAATGACATGGGCAAAGGGGACGGCCCCCTCCGCGCACACTGGGCCTGCCTGGCTTTCCTGCTCCCTCTCGGATCACTCCTTCTCTGCTTTCCTGATCATGCTGCCTCTACTGAACCCCTTTTCCCTGTACCACAAGTATCTCCAGATTCTCTTTGACTTCGCCTCCTTTTTTGCTCTACCTCGGTGACCTCAACTGCCTTCCCTGTGGCACAGCTCTTAAAACTTTGTGTTAGCGAAAACCTCTTTTCCTGAGTGCCAGGCCCACCCTTTGCCTTGTCTTGTGGACCTACCAGCTCTTCTTATCAGCACAGCCCGGCTCTGATCCTACTGCCACTCAATAATTTTCAGCGGTTCCTACGAGCATCACCTAAGCCCAGCATTCAGGCTCTGTTCTGGTCAAGCTGAAAAGCTCACTGTTTTCTAAACCCACCTTGTACTTCCTCAGTCTTGTTTTTGCTCAAGTTCTGCCTCCCATCCCGAACACCCTTCTTGGTGCTCGTCTTCATTCTCCTGGTGCCCTCAGGAGTGGTATAGATTTGCATCAAACCTGCAGGTCAGCTTGTGGCTTGGGAGCAGGAGGTTGATTTAATAACTGTTTTGTTTACTTACTCCGCCAATGTTTATAGACCACTACTAGGTCACAGGCACAGGGCTGGATTTGGGGCATGTGGAAGTGGATGAGAAAATTGTCTTAGTTGTCATAAAGCTTGCAGCCTCCAGGGCAGACAGACACGGACAGCTAATTTTGTAATCGTTATATAGTTTCAGTTGTGGTTGGAGCACTGAGAAAAGTTTTGGGGGGAGTGGGAGGCTAGGTCAGCAGAGGTTCCCCGAGGAGGTGACGTTTGGGTCCAGGACCTGCTGGTCATTGTCTAGACGGAGCAGCAGCTTGAGTTGCCAGAGCCTGGACTGCTAAAGGAGGGGGGCTCATTGCTGAGGAAGGTGGCACGGCCAGGGTTGGTATAAATCAAGCAGACCTCTGCCAGACCCCCTGGGCTCTGTGCAAAAGTTACCCCGAGCTGTGGTTCCTGGCCAGCCTTGCTCAGATGCCATTAATCTGGCTTCCAGGAAAGGCATCAGGCTGGGCAGGGGCTGGGGGATGTGAAGGTAGGGGTCGGCCAGATGGATGAAGAGCCCAGCGACGCCAGGAATGGTCGTGCCGTTGCCATGCCGGCCCCTGCTCGGCTTCTTACCTGGAGTGCCACCTGGTTCCACGAGTTTCTGACTGATCGCCCTTGTGCTTCAAAGCGCCCACCATCGTATGTAATTGAACATTTGCTTGTGTGATGGATTAATGCCTGCCTTCCCTACCACCTGTGAACTCACGGGGCCGACTCCAGATGTTCACTGGACCCCTGAACTTTGTGCTGAGCCTGGTGGGTGCTCTGTACACACCTGCCAAGTGAATCCGGATCCCTGGGCTTGCCTCTTCTGTAGCCCAAAGTAGGGTGTTATAGGCCAAATCATGTCCCCCCATCATATGTTGAAGTCCTAACCTCCAGTACCTCAGAGGCAATTAAGTTAACATAAGGTCATGAGGGTGGGTCTTCATCCAATAGGACTGTTATCCATATAAAAAGGGGGAAATTTGGACACAGACACACACACACATGTACCGAATGCCATGTGAAGATTGGAATGATGTGGCCACAAGCTGAAAAACTACCATAAGTTAGGAGCGAGGCCTGGAACAGATCCTTCTCCAGGGCCTTCAGAGGGACCTTGGCCCTGCTGACACCTTGATCGCAGACTTCTAGCCTCCAGATCTGTGAGACAATAAATATCTGTTGTTTAAGTCACCTCGTTTGTGGTACTTCCTTAGAGCAGCCCTGGCAAACTCATCTAACGCCCCTATAGGAATCCTGCATCTAAGCTGGGCCTCTGCCTGGCGCAGGGTGGCAGGGGATGTCTGGGTGATGCAGGAAAGTAGGGAGGTCTCATTCCTTCTGTCAAGCTAACCCCAGGCCTGAGGCCCCGTGGCCCAGGCAGAGCAGGGCCATAGTTCTCGCCCACTCCTAGAGTCTTGATTTGCAAATCAAAGGGCCTATTCCAGGCAGGTCCTTGGGCCACAGGAGGCCCAAGAGAAGCTTCATTCTCCAGGCCCCTGTAGGCCTTGGTTGGATGGATCTGGGGGGTCGGTGAGGTGGCCGGAAGGGAAGCTCGGTTAGCGGACAGGAGCCAGGTGCATCTGAAAGGGGCCCCTTCGTTCCCTGCATGGTGGCTGCAGCCATCACAGACAGACATCCTGGACCAGGTTAACCTTTAACCAGGCAGCTCCGGGCCTCAGCTGCTGGGCCTGGGGCTCCTGCTGGCTGGTGAGCAGGCCAGCTTTTCTGCTCTTGTCTCCGGCGAACCAGAGTCCCTGATGAATGGCTTGCATACCCCCTGCCCCGAGTCCTGCCACCATGTTGAGTGCTGGTGTCCCCAGCCAAGATGAATGGGCACCACTAATGAGCTGGAGGCGGTGGCACGGTGACCCCTGACCTCACGCACTCTGAGCCAGCGGCCTGGGGAATGGCTGCCCCCAGCCTGCTTAATGTGTCGGGCTGGCCTCTGAAAGGAAAACACATTTATTGCTACTTAGAGAAAATTGATCTAATTGGGCTGGAAGCATTCTGCTGATGGAACGGGGAATTTTTATTAGGAGGGTGACTCAAGTTCAGCCAAGGTATCCCAGCTGGGAAGAGGCAAGGGAGTGTTTCTAGGGATTTCACCCCCGAATCTCTTTCCAGCTGATATGCAGTATCTAGGGAGGTGTGGGTTTGAATTCAGACTGTGCCGCCTACAACCTACATCCTAGAAACCTTTGGCAATTTCTCCCAGGCATGATGCCTTAACTATAAGATGTAAAAAAAAAAAAAAAGAGAAATTGTAACATTCTTGCAGACTTTTTGTGAGAGGGAAATGAGATTACTCATGCGTCAGGGCCACGGGACTGCCCTTAGCAGGAGACTGGATCCAATGGGGCCTGCACGAGCCAAGACTACATGTGGTTTCAGTCTCTTTGGCCAAATCCCCTGCAATTCAGTAATAAACCAGCCAAATCCTTGTTGGCTGCAGTTGAGGTGAGTCATTTGAGATCTATTTTTAGACCAAGCTCTGGTCCCTAAAATGTGGGGACCATACCCCCTGATAGCCTCAGAATCACCCTCTGGCTTCTCCACCAGCTCTTACTGCAGCCAAGTCTTAATATCTCCTAAATGTTCCTAAACTTCCCTTGACCCTGTTATTCCTTTTCTGGGCTCAGTGCATGCTGTCATGGTCCCTGATTGCTCTGACCGAGGGACCATCCCCACCTCCTCCCTGGCCTCTCATCTGCTTCCACTCTGGTCCACACTCACTCTCCAAACCAGCCCACCCTCCATACGAGCTCATCCTGAACACCAGTGAATTCTCTGCAAATGGATCTTTCTGGAACACACTTCAATCTGGTCACTCTCCAGCTTAAAACACTCCATGGCTCCCCATTGCCTCCAGGGTCAAATCCAAATGCCTTAACCTGCACACGGGGCTCATCCACGTAAGTTAGTAACCAGATCTAACTTAGCATCGCCTAAATCGAGACGATTTTATCCAGGACATATAGTAAATTGCATGGAATGCCCAGTTCACAGACATAAATCAAGACTGTCCTGGGCAAACTGGGAGGTATGGTCACTCTGCCCATCATGACCTGGCCTCCACCCCATCTCTAACCACCCATTGTGCGGCCTCCTGTGCTTCCAGCAAAGCCCCCAATACCTACGCCTTAGCACATGCTGTTCCCTTTGCCTGGAATGAAGGCCCTCTCTCCCCATTTTGAACTGTGTTCTTCAAACCCTGGCTTTGATGTCATTTCTGCAGCTCTTCCTGACTCCCATTGACACTGAAAACTGTTTCCTTGTCTATTAGTCCTCTACTGCTGCATAACAAATACCTCCCATCGTAGGGGTTTAAAACAGCAAATACAGTATCTAACGGTTTTTGTAGATGAGGAATTTGGGAGCACCTTAACTGGGTGGTTGAGGTTCAGGATCCCTCATAAGGTTGCGTCAAGAGGTTGGAAGGGGCTGGGGAGGGGGTCTGATTTCAAGACGATTTTCTCACATGATGGTGCTGACTCTGGGGCTCTGGATCACACCCTCATCCAGGAGTTTCCCAGCACTGGAGTTCCTCCTCTGCTGTCCCCTTGGGGACACTGATCTGATCCCGCTAGAGCTGGGGATGGGGGAGGAAGAAGAAATTTCTAATATTAATAAACCAACCTGCTTTCATTTCCTAGTTCAGTGATTTCTAATAAATTTTATGGGTGCCTTTCAGGGACTCCATATCAGAAGGCACCCCATTAGCAATTCCTCTGGGATAGACCCACTTTTAGCCACGAGGGGCCTGGACCAGTTCAGCCTCATGGTTTGCAGCTCTAAGGGAGGGCTTGAAGCTTGGTATGTGGCAGCTCTGGCCATAGGCCTTGGAAGAGCCCTCGCTTGGGACCTTGGGTCCCCTAGAATCTTGGGCTTACTTTCTTAGGATCCTCATCCTGTTCTGTGATGCTGTGTCCTTGCTGTAAAGGATGTGGAGAGCTGACTTCATTTGGTCTGCTATTGGCCACCTTTTTCCGGTGGAAGGGCTCCCTTTTTTCTCAATTATTAACCTAGCATATGGTCAGAGGATAGAGTTAGTACTTGTCTTTGATTCCTAGATGTGAACCATTCCTCCATTCTTCCCTCCCTCTAACCATGTGTATCTATCCATATCCATCCACCCAACAAATATTTGATTTTCTTTCCTGCTATTCTTCCCTTTCCTCATTCCATGTCACTGACACGGACTTCTTTTCTGTTCCTTGCATTACCAAGCATATTCTTGCCTCAGGGCCTTTGTCTTGGCTGTGCCCTCTGCCTGGAATGTTCTTCACCCAGAATCTCACATAGTCAACTCCCTCACCTCCTTCAAACTTTGCTTAAATGTCACCTGCCAACGAGTTCTTCTTTAGCACCTTATTTAATTTTTTTTTTTGCGGTACGCGGGCCTCTCACTGTGTGGCCTCTCCCGTTGCGGAGTACAGACTCCGGACGCGCAGGCTCAGCGGCCATGGCTCACGGGCCCAGCTGCTCCGCGGCATGTGGGATCCTCCCGGACCGGGGCACGAACCCGTGTCCACTGCATTGGCAGGAGGACTCTCAACCACTGCGCCACCAGGGAAACCCCCACCTAATTTAATTTTGTAGATTGTACCCTTCCACCCCAACGTCCTATCTCCCTTATCCTGCCCTTCTGCCTCCCCCCACCCAGAGTATTTTACCCTCTTCTAGTAGCCTATTTACTTACTTATTATGCTCCTTGTTGAGTGGAATACAAGCTCCATAAAGAGAGGATTCTTTATTTTGTTCACTTAGAGCGGTACTGGTACATCATAGACAGCTGTTAAATCTTTGTCAATAAGTGAATATTTATTTAGCACCTCCTGTATACCAGACATCATAGGCATTGGACTAGGCACCAGGAATAGAGCAGAGAACAAGGCAGGGGAGGTCTCTGCCTTCACAGGACTCACTAAGGGTCTAATGAGTGAGATGGGCAATGAACATAACACAGAAATGAAAGGTAACTGTTGATCATAATTACTGGTGTAAAGGGGGAAAAAAGGAAGATGTATGATGGTGAATACAGGGGAGACCTACCTTAGTTAGAGGGCATATCAATTTCCTGGGGCTGTTGTAACAAAGTATAACAAGCTATGTGACTTAGAACAACAGAAATGTGTTCTTTCACCGTTCTAGAAACTAAAAGTCTGAAGTGAAGGCTCCACACGCTCTCTCTTCCAGCTTCTGGTGGCCCCGGGCCTTCTTTGGCTTGTAGTCACATAACTCCATCATCTTTGCCTGGCATTCTCCTTTCTGGGGACAGATTTCCCTCTTCTAATTATAAGAAGTCATTGGCTGAGGGCCCACCCTAATCCAGTATGATCCATTCTAATGTGATTACATCTTCAAAGACCCTATTTCCAAATAAGGTCACATTCACAGGTCCTGGGGCTTAAAACTTGAACCTGTCTTTTGGGGGGACATAAGTCAACCCACAATAGGGGGTCTGGGAAGCTCTCTGACATTTCAGCTGATACTGAAACTGGAGAATGGCTGGCTAAGGAAAAGAGGATTATGAGTGGAGGAAGAGACCAGATTTATGGTTACGGGAGGCAGTGGGTGAGGGAGGGGGAATTGGATGACAGTAGTTAAAAGGTACAAACTTCCAGTTATAAGGTAAGTAAGTACTAGGGATGCAATGTACAAGCTGATAGATATGATGAACGCTGCTGTACATTACATGCTAAAGTTGTTGAGAGTAAATCCTAAGGGTTCTCATCAGAAGGAAGAAAACATTTTTCTCTGTTTCCTTAATGTTGTATCTCTATGGGATGAGGGATGTTCACTAAACTTATGGTGGTAATCATTTCATGATGTATGTAAGTCAAATCATTACGCTGTACACCTTAAACTTACCCAGTGCTGTATGCCAGTTATATCTCAATAAAACTGGAAGGAAAAAAGAGCAGAAGAGTACTCAGGAGCCCAGCCCTGCGGCAGGGAGAGTGGACCAGCGCTGTGCATCCCAGTGGCAACCTCTGTAGACCTCAGCCTCTCAACTTAGAGCCTGGCCTGACCAGGGCACGGGGGAGGGGTGGATGGGTCTAGATAGTCTCCCAGCCTGGCAGCAGTACCGTGGCAGCGATGGGCTGAATCAGTCACGATGGATCCAAATGCAACTCTGCTCTTGTACCTCCCCTGCTCTGTACTCCTCCTGGACTCCCCAGGGCCCTCAGTACAAAATCCAAACTGACCTCTTTTCCCCTTCCTCAGCCTATAGAGGTGGGAAGAAGGTGTGTGAGGGGGCTCCCAAATCATGAGTAGCTTTGGGCAAGTCACCTCATCCCTTTGTGACTCAGCTTCTTCATCTGTAAAATGGAAGGAAACAGCTTCTGCACTAGGTTGTTGTGAGGACTGATGGAGATCCTGATGGAGGTGAACTGCTGAACCTGGCTTTTAGTGGGCTCTCGATCAGGTCTTCCCCTTCCCCGCCAGGCCCTGAGACCCCTGCTGTTACCCTCCCCTGAGTGGGCATTAAAGCCCAAAGCAGAAGGCCTGGCACCTGGGAGCATGTCTTTGGTCAATGTTCTGGGAATGGAAAATCCAGGTGCCTGTCCCCACTGTCATGCCTTGATGCTTGGAAGATGCCTTTCACTTCTCCCGGGGCACTCCTCCACTCACTGGAGATCACATACACCCAAGTGCAACACGGATAACTAGAAATCACCAGGAAAGGAAACAGAGGAAGAAGGAATGCTAGGAAATCAACACTAGCATGACTGATAAGCTCTCGTCCAGTGGTTGGACCAGGGTGGTCAGGACGCACCTTGGTGAGGAGCTCGATGTTTCCAGGAAGGAGGGAGCTGAGACAAGGGCCACTTGCTCGTCTGGGTGGTACCACTCGAGCAGGCTTGCTGGCTTGAGGGTGATGGGAGGGAGAGCTGAGTACCTTGCACTGCGCTTAGTGTCCCCAACCAGCCTGGAGCTCCTGGGGGTGCAGGAGCCAGTTCTTGGGGGTCCTCACTGTGTCCCCAGCCCCCAGCATGGGGTCTGGCCCTGAGCAGGTGAGTGCTCACTGGACGAATACACACATACGTGAGACTTGCATCCTGCGTTCTCTTATTGGACCCCACGTGGCCAAGGCACGGCCGTAGCTTAGGTGTCTACAGAAGCAGGCTCTGAGTTGCAGGGGGCAGGCAGCTTGTTTGGGGGGTGATCCCAGATGTGCTTGTAGGAGAGAGGGGACGTGAGAAGAGAGAGGAAAAGGAAACACGCGTGTTACTGGGCAGCGGGAGCCCAGTCCTACTGGAGACTTTGGGAGACTGCACAGGACATGCACCTCTAGGTTAGCTCACCTGAGGACCGAGGCAGCTGGGGCTTTTATGTACCAACTCACGGCCATCATTGTTCGAGGTTTACTTTGGAGGAATTTACTCCCTGGCACTTTCGGCTCCCAGCACACTGGCCCGGCTGGCTCCTGCAGCCAGGAGAAGCCCTCCCTCCTGCTGAAGGGCTGATGGTTCGGGGAGCAGCTGCAGGTGGCCGAGGAATCAGGAGTGCACGTGGAGGGGAGTTGGGCAGGGCGCTGGGAAGGATCCCAGGCTCCAGAGGCCCCTGAATCATAAGTCTTTGGATGAGGCACACTGATTCGGCCTGACCATGTCCAAACCCCCGCTGAGAGTGGCTGATGCAGGAGAACCTTCCTGGGTCCACCTGGGCCTCAGATCCCAGAGTCCTGGCTTGGGTCCTTGTCACGTTCCCATCCCAGCCGGTGTCTGGCCCCGCACTCTGGCAAGAGGGGCTGGGCGGGGAGGAGGGAAGGCATGAGGGTACCAGCTGGTGGACTTTGGCTCTTCCCCAGACCGGAGCAGAGTCGAGTGTTGAAGTGGGGATGAAAAACGAGCAGCCTTGTGTGCATTAAATATTTAATATTCTCTCCCTGGGAGGTGTCAGGAAAAGGACCCTATAATAAATACCGCGTGGGACAATTCCATCACAGAGCTCTCAGTTAATGGCCTCGTTTGCTCTGACAGAAGCATTACGGATGCCAGGTCCGTGGCGTGTTTCAGACATGTGTCTCCCTCCAGCTTCGGACCTAGGAGGGCAGGAGACCGGCTGGAGAAGAGGGTCCTCCGGGTTGCCGGTTTTTATGCTAATACTTGTAGAATTAGTGGAATTATGGTTGTGCGGGAGAAAGTTTCATCTAACAGACACACAATGCTTGGTATCTACCGGGCCCTCTTTTAAGTGTTCCATGGATATCAATTATTTAGACCTCACTACTACTGTATTATCATGATGATTTCCATTTTAAAGTTAGGGAAATTGAGGCCCAGAGAGTCTGCTGAACAATTCATCCAAAGCCACAGGGCTAGTAAATGGCAAAGGCAGGATTTGAAATGGAAAAGGCAGGCCTGTCTCCTGCCCCAGTCTGTGCTATGTTGCTCTGGAGCCAGATGGCTGTGGGGATCACAGCTCCATTGTTTACTAGCTGCGTGACCATGGGGAACGAAGCTCCACCTTTCTGAGCTTCAGTTTCTGTGTCTACAAAACTAGGGAGATATTGGTCCTGTCTCATCGAAGTCGGGAGAACTGTATGATGAATTGCGTGTAAGGCTTTAATCATCACACCGATCAAAGTTAATTCTTATCAGTACTGTTTGAAACCCAATTTTGTCATTTCCTGGCTGTGTGACCTCCTGGCAAGTGACATGACCTCTCTGAGTGTCAGTTTCCTTATCTGTAAATGGAGTTAAAAGTCCTATCTCCCAGGGATACTGGGAGTGCCCTTTGACCTCTAAGCCTTGGACTAAGCAGCCCATCTTCTGCTTGGTCCTGGGAATGGCCCTGCGTGCCCCTGTGGGTCAGGCCTGAACCAGGTGGTCCCAGCGTGTCTCGGTGGGTCAGGCCTGCATCAGGAGACCCAGGGTACCTGCAGATTCTCAGCCCTGTGCCCCTGGCTGGTACCAAGCCACCCTGTGCTACCCGACGGATGGTGTGCAGCCCTGAATTATAACTGAACTGCTGAGGATGAGAAAGGGGTGGCTTGATCTGAGCTCCTTGCAGCGAGAGAACCCATAGCCCTGTGTGTTCAAAAAAATGTGCTGGAGTACAGGGCAGCCTGTGGTCCCAAGGCTCTGGGAGGCCCAGTGTCGCTCTGGCACCAGGCATCGTTCTGTTGGTGATCTTGGCTCTGGGCACAAATGTGCAAGTCTGCTGCCTCTGTGGCGGCTGAGTTCAGGATGCCCCTTACTCCTAAGGGTAGAACGACTATCTGGAAGGCAATGTTCCAAAGGTCGTTGCAAAGGTCGCAGGCTCTGGGGGGCCCCGCCCCTCATCCCAGGGGTGCTATCACCAGCTTATTTTATACCTCTGGAGCCTGGAGCTGGTGGTGGAGGTGGGGAGGGAGGGCGAGATGGGGGGAGGGAAGAGTGCTCAGTCAGCAGCGGCGTTATGGATGGCCGCCTGAATGTGAGGGGAAAGGGACCCTCGGGCTGCTCCCCGGTGCCCCAGGCTCTGCCTGACTGGGAGCAGTTGAGATGTGCTTGACTAATTTATATTAATTCAAGACCATTAATGAGGAGCTATCGTCTCTCTTTTCTCCTCTCCATCTCCTAGCAGGAAGACAACGCTCAGCTTCCAGTGCTGAGCTTTGCTGGCTCCCAATTCCTTGTGTAATAAGTTCAGAATAGGAGTCCAAATCAGGCAGCTCCAGATCCTGACTCCCACCTGAATCCCTCACCTCCACCCCAAGAAACAAGCTCCCAGGGTTCTTTTCTTCCCTAAGTGTTCTCCTAATGAAGAAGAGAGCCCCAAATCTGCTGTGAAGGTCTAGGGGGTGATATGGAAGGGCGGGGATCCAAGGGACTCAGGTGCATTTGCAACAACCACACAGTACGACCTTCAGAACAACTTCCTGCTTGTGCCTGAAACTGCTGGAGGAGTAAGAGAGTCTCCTATTGCCCTGTGCTGTGGACTCCCTGTCCCCAGCTTTTATTCCTGACCTAAATGGAATTTCATAGTGGGCCTGTGAAGTAGAGACAGGGCTGATGGAATTATCCTTAACGGAGGAAGAAAGTGAGGCCCCCCCCCGCAAAAAAAAGAAAAAAAAAAAAAACCACCAAGCTGAGCCCAGGACCCAGGACTCCTGAATGCAGGCACACTATCTCTTGAAGCCACAGGGGGAGATTTCCGACTAATTATCCGGACATAATTGTTCAGTTTCCATGGGACCGGGGACAAGGCCAGGCCACAGAGCTGCCTGTCCCCAGGATTGGGTATGACAGGAATCCCATTGTAGGGTGTCTCCAGAGGCTATGGGTAGAGGTAGTAAACAGTTGCCCAGGTGCAGTCCTCAGGGAGCAGACCAGGTGCTGGGGTGTGCAGGGGCTACGGGGACAAGGCCTGTGGGCAGGGCCCAGCCAGTGTCCAGAGGAGGCCCTTTGGCAGTGCCTTTCTGCTTTCATGCCTCAGTCTTCCCATCTAGACACTGGGAATTTTCTGGTACCTCTGTGAGCATCAGCCTGCAGAATCCTGAGTGGAGCTTTAAGGAAAGGAAGGCCCTTTAGACACCGTGCCTGTGGGATTCCGGTGAGGGACTGTGTGTATCTTGGACCCTAGACGCGGCTCGTTGTGGAGTTCCAGGGCAAGGCCAGGGAGGCTGCAGAGCCCTCCTCCAGCTCCCCCAGGCCTCCGCTGAACAGCAGTGACTTAATTCCCCGGATTTTGCTTTTGCGCCTGGTTGACGATGTTAAACTTGGGGACGGCTGAAACACTCACACACAAATCCACACAAATGATTTCTCCCAACATTTACATATTTCCTTTTGAAACCCTGTGAGGCTTTTCTCCAAAGTAATGGATTTTTCTCCCACCCCCTTGTCTGGGCCAAATGTATTCAAATCTGGTCAGAAGATTCCTATCAGCTCAGCAGGGCTTCCCTCCTGTTTCCTGGCAAGTCAGCATCCTTTTTATTCTCCCCTCAGATCTCTGCGTAAAAGGGAGGCTTTCTATGCGAAAGTTTTGCTGGGACAGACAGACAGACTCGATGTTGCCGGGGGTCTTTGATAGCCCAGAACACAAGACCTGACTTCAGGGGCCTCAGAAACTTCATCAGCCGAGGAGGGGGATGAGGAAAACAGGATCCTGCTGAAACCGCCCTTTGAAATCCCCCAAATGATGTTTGATGTGCCGGCGCCTTTCAGCCTAAGCCATACCTTTGGCATCAAAAGCAACTTTTGAAAAAAAAAATTAGCTATTTTTTAAGGCACAGAAGGAGTAAATTTAATATTAAGTCCTAATGGCAGGAGCCTTTGAAAAGACATTTCTGGACTTCATTTCATACTCCCCCTGATCTAGCAGTACAAGCTTCCCCCCCGCCCCCATCTCTTTCTCCCCCACCCCCTTCCCATTAATTCTTAATCCTCCTCTTTCCAAATCCTGGGCCTCTGTGATGGCAGGTCAGGGTCTGGCATCCTCCAGGGCTGCAATGACTTCCAGCAAATGGAGCAAGAGTTTTATTCCCTTGGCCACCCAGATCCCCCAGCTTTTAAAGCACTAGCCAACCTCTGAAAATTTCTTCTGCTTTTGGCCTGGAAAGGAGATGCTGCAGGAGTTGCTAGTTCTGGGAGCTCGAGCCACAGCCTGTCTGCCCATGGTGAGAGCACTGACCACCCCAGGTGGCCGCCAGCCTACAGGGACTGGAGTGGGAGATGGAGAATCAGCCCTGCGGGATCCTGGACTACTCCAGGGCCCAGGCGCTCACCCAGCTCAGCCCATCCTGGCTCTCCCAGCTCAGACTGGCCCAGCTCCCCAGTAAGTCACTTGCCAAGCCCTGATTCTGGAGGGGGAACTCCCCTGAACCCACACAAGGGTTTCTGACCTGCCTTGGGAATCATCTTTCCCTTCCTCCTCCTTGGACCAAAGCAACCAGAACCACGGACAGCTCTGGGTCCGTCCAGGTCTGGTTGTGGGGCTCACTTTACATCCTGGCCTCCCTCTGAGTGGTACGGATGCCTTGTTGGACTAAAGTGAGCTTACCTTTGGGGGACGGGCCAGCCTGTTCTTCCACATACGAGCCAGCATTCAGGTAGAAGTTTTCTGAGGGATCCTAGAGATCATGAGGGATGGAAAAGGAAAGTGTGCAGAAGGAATCCAACGTTTCCTGCCTGGAGAGATGGGGGCAGTATTGCTGGGGACAGGGAGGTTGGGGTGTGTGTGTTCAGTGTGGGGCGAGGGGGGTTGGGGGACTCCTGGAGGAGCGGGGCTGTGTGATGAGCACATGTATCTTACCTAACTCATTAGGACTGTCCCATGCCCACCAACCCATCCCTCTCATGGCTTGCCTGAAGGAACTTTCCTGAGTACAGTTGTCCTCATATCCATCCCCTGCTTAAGACCTTCCATGGCTCCCCATTTCCCTTCCAGTACAGGATAATGTCCTCAGCCTGGCAAATGAGACCTTTGAGGATCTGGCTTAGTCAACCCATCCCATTCCATTGCCTGGTTCCGTTTCAGCCATGCTGTGCATCTCACATGTGCCCTCCGCGCCTCTGACCTGCAATCCTCTCAGCGCAGATTCTCTCCTTTCTCTTCTCCTCCTGGGAAAGACCCACTCTTTGGTCAAGGTTCACCGCCTTGGTGAAGCCCCCGCTGATCTCAGGTACTGTGTTTCCAGTGCTGGGTTCAGACATCTCTGGCAGCATTAACTTCTTGCCTTGTGGTGGTTTGCACCTGTCTCTCCCCAATGCTTCTGAACAATTTCAAGACGGAGGCTGGGTCTTATTACTCTTTATATCCTCATCACCTACAAATCCAACCCAACCTCCTCCCCCTGAGCATCAATAAATTCTATCATCCCCATTTTACAGATGAAGAAACTAAAGTTCAGAGTTAACAAAGTTACTTTAAGTAACTTGCTTAAGGTCATACAGTGAATCAGTTGAATATCTGCCCCACCCCAAAAGAGGGAACTACAATAGAAAAGGAGACTCTTGGAGCTCGAAGGCCATTTTTGAAGCTACAGCTTTCAGAGATGGTCAAGCAAAGCCTTCCAAGCAAAGCCTCCTTCCGTTGGACACTTTTTTCCAATAGGGTGGGTGGCCCCACATGCCCTGAGTGTGATGGTCTGGATCTAGGCTGTCCCAGGTCCCTGGCTGGTGGAATTGGGCATCCGAGACCACGGAAGGGAGAGGAACCTGAAGACAGAGAGGAAATGGGGACATGCACTCAGTATTTTCTGGGTCCTGGAAGCACTGCCCGTGCCTGGTTCTGAGACGGTGTGGAAGCTCCAGGCCATGGCTCCCCCTGATTCATGCTCCCCCTCCCCCCCAAGGCATTAGCCCTTTATG
Organism: Lagenorhynchus albirostris; assembly: GCF_949774975.1. Taxonomy (NCBI): domain Eukaryota; kingdom Metazoa; phylum Chordata; class Mammalia; order Artiodactyla; family Delphinidae; genus Lagenorhynchus; species Lagenorhynchus albirostris. The sequence goes on from NC_083109.1 coordinate 19,147,701, forward strand.
ACTTCATATTAATCTGCAGGCACTTATTGCTCTGCAAGGCTGTTTTGACAAAAGTTCATTATCAAGACTGCTAAATGCTTTTAAAGCATTGATTGGGCAAATTATTACATCACTGGGGTAGACACTGTGTTTGAAGATGGATGGTGTTGCTCAGACCATCTGAAATTTTCCTTCTTTTAATTGGATCGATCCCCAGAATAAACGAAGTTTAATTGAATTTTGAGGAAAATTGAGCAGTTGTTTGTGAGTCTCTGTCGATAGGCATTATTTCAATTACACGGTGATAAGTGAGCGGGGGCGGGCGCTGGTGGTGGGATGGGGTAGGCAGGATCGAGCGCCACTGTACTCAGGACTGGATTCAAATTTCTCTGAAGTGAATCCCACTCCTTCAGTAAATGTTTACTGAACATCAACTTTGCGCCCCAGCCCACATCGGGCCAGCTCCCTCCTAGAGGGCCACTGGCCACTCACTAATGATGTAGCTCTGGGCAACTTAGATACATTTGCTAAGCCTCAGTGCCCTGCCTGTGAAATAAGACTGTGATGGCCCCCGTCACTTGGGGTTGATATAAAGATGACATGTGATGAGGTAGATGCTGTCCCACACTTAGAGCTGGAAGGCTGTGCAAGTCTAGTGCCATCCCAGAGAGGAAGCAATTGTGGACACACAGATGGCAGAGGATGAGGAAAAGCTTACTGTGATCATTGCCTTGCCCTTGGTTTACTGTGGAGTCTTTCTCTCCTTCTCCCTCTGTCCCCTTGTCTCTGAGTCCCTTTCTGTCTTGGCCTTGCACTCTCAGGCTTACTTCTTTTTCTCTATCTCCACCTTTCCTTCAGCCCTCCCTCCTCCTCACTTATTTAACTGTGAATAGGACAGGGTGCTGTACGGTGTACACAATGGAACCTAAAGGTCCAGGGCGTCAGGGAAACCACCTGTGAGGAGGCAACCTTTAACCTGAGACCTGGAGAAAGATAAGGTAAGTGAGCAAGCTGTGTGTGTGTGTGTGTGTTTAGGGGCAGGTGTGTGTTTATGGGTGTGTTATGTCTCTGTGTGTGTATTTATGAGTATGTGTGTGTTTATGGGTATGTGTGTGTATGTGTGTGTGTATGTACTTCTTGACTTTAAAGAACACCTCTGCTTTTGTTAAGAGCTTGACGACACCATGTCTTTCAGCCTCTTTTCTGAGACTTCAGGTTCTTCATGGCTGCATCCCTCAACCCCCATCCTCGCACCAGAGCCAAGTACTTGGATAACACACACCCTGTAGGATGTGGCATGATTTGGATATTTTCCTCACTTGTCACTAATTGCAAACAATAAAATAAAACATCAGATTGCCTCCAAGACTGCATTGCCATTGAAATCAAGTCCATTTCCATTTAAACAAGTTTGTGAAACATGCTCATTGGAAAGACATGTGTTCTCTGCACATGAATTCAGATGACAAATGCCTTTTCTATTTTCCAGAGTGCATTTTTCTCTTTACTGGGAACTGTGAACTTCTTGCAAGTGCCTGTGTAACCTCTGGAGTCAGCTTGAGCCCTGATTCCATTTCCCCTGGCTACTCTTCTGAGGAGGGAGTCCAGGAGAGACAGGGTGGGTTGCTTTAGGGGCTGCAGCCTCCCTGGCAAGAGGGTTGAGTGTATGTGACCCCAGAGACGTACCACTTCCATGCTCAAAATCATGGCTGTCTGTTGACCACAGGATAAAGGCTGAGCTTCTCCTAATGACATTCGAGGTCATTCGTTTTTACCATGTGGCTCCTGTCTACCCACTGAGTTTTTTTTTTTTTTTTTTTTTTGCGGTACGCGGGCCCCTCACTGTTGTGGCCTCTCTCGTTGCGGAGCACAGGCTCCGGACGCGCAGGCTCAGCGGCCATGGCTCACGGGCCCAGCCGCTCTGCGGCATGTAGGATCTTCCCGGACCGGGGCACGTACCCGCGTCCCCTGCATTGGCAGGCGAACTCTCAACCACTGCGCCACCAGGGAAGCCCTACCCACTGAGTTTTTGGCTGCTTCTTCATCCCACTAGACTTTTTGCATTACCCTAAACACCCTATATCTTTGCAGATATTATTTCCCCTACCAGGAATGCCCTTGAAATTCATGCCTATAAAGTGAACATATCCTTCTGGATCCAACTCAAACATTATCCCCCTGGGAAGCCTGGCTTCCTCTCCTGGGATGCCCCCTTCTCTATATTCTCCAAATGCTGTATCCACACCTCTATTGGAGCTTGTTCCACAGGGTATACGAAATGCATATTTACTCATATAACCCAAATAAAACCAAGGCCCCACATGGCCCAGTCTCAGCCTGGAGTTGCATTTAAAGAACCACATATAGCAGTCAAAGGAATTTAAAGCAATTTAAATCTTTTATTGGTGTCTCTCAATGAATGCCAGAGAAGATCCAAATCCTAATTCACAGCAGCACTTAAAATTCTCTTTCCTCATTCCTCTGGCTTTCAACTTCTCCCTCCCTTCACAGCTGCCCTCATGATTAACTCCCAACTAAAAGTCCCTCTAAGCCAGATCACTCATGGCTCTCGATTTCCTTGTTAATTCTCTTCCTCTCTCAAGTCCTTTCCCCCTCCTAAGTGGTTTTTCCTTACATTTTCCCAAATGGGAGTGAAAAAGGAATCCCAGGGAAACTACTGGCAAACCCAGAATCTCCCAGATGGCAGAGGAGGAAGAGGGTCAGAATAGCCAAGGATAAGCTTCTCTTTAGCAGTCTGGGTGGGGAGGTTGCAAACACTTACAGTTTAATATGTTTCCCCTGGTGCTTGTTTATCTTTACTGTTGGACTTCAAGGTTGGCTCTTCATCCCATTCCTCTGGGTCTGAGCCCCACACATAGGGCTTTTCACCAAATAGTCACTCGAGGTTTGTTCCCACAATTCTTCTCATACTGAAAAACTGAAGCATCAAATTGGGTGGATTGAAAAGTCTGCAGGTTCAGCCTAGACCCTTTGGATGCCATACTGGGGGATGTGGGGCATGTGTGTACTAGGACACTTGTTCTAGTCACTACCCATTGCAGTCTGCGTCCTGATGGAGTTTGCTTTCTTTTATTTTTTTTTCCATGGCTCACACTTATTCGTTTTTCATCTATGAATGGATAAATTATTTTTACATGTTCTCTGCATTTTGAAACAGATTTTTAATTATACATTTTCAACTGTTTTAATGTGAACATATGAACAGCTACTGAAAATGCAGATAGAAGCACCACATTTCCAATTGTTTGTCACGATATTTGCTTTTTTGCAAAATATTCCAGGGATGTGGTCTCCCACATCCACATTTGTAGGCTGTTTTGGAATTTCTGCCAACTACATGGCCAGTGTTGTGAAAGCTGAGAAACAGAGGGTCTGGAGCTTGTACAGTCATTGTTTGGATGGGTGCATTCTGGAGCATATCCCTGGCCAAGCTGTGTATACGGCAGGAGCGGTGGAGGGCTTGAGTTTATGTACAGGGCATCCAACAGGCCAATGAATAGTGTTCAAAGGGTAGGCTTGGGATTGATTAATTGATTGATCTATTCATTCATTCATTCAATAAATTATTCTTGCACATCTACTATGTGTATGGAATCCCAGATCAGGCCTGGGATTTTATGTGATGACTTTCCAAGCCTGGAAACAAGTACTGACCAGGGGCTTTGGGACATGGCCAACCTGAGTCATCATGGGAATCAGATGGTATGCAGAAAGGCTAGTGTATACACAGAATGAAGTCTGAGGCCTAGATTCTTATGCATGGAGTGAGGGGAGGGACATGAGAGGAGCATTCCAGTATCCCCAGACAGAGTTTTGGGGTATATGATCAGTTTCATGGTGGTCATGCAAATTTTTTCTCCTTCCCTTCTTCCCTCCCATGTCCGTGGAAGGAGTATAGTTATCTTCTCCATTGAATTGGACTTTGCCATAGGCCTTGCTTTGGATTCACGAAGGGTGGAATACATTTCTTTATTCCTTGACTTTGGGCTTGACTTTGGTCAATGGAATGTCGGCAGAATCTAATCTCTGGCGTGGAAGTCAGCCCAGCCAATTGCAGCCTAGAGAAGACAGATCCCAGATGATCTGTAGGCCCATAAGTGAAACATAAATGACTATTATTGTATGCCTCTGAGATTTTTGAGGGTGTTTGTTACACAGCAGTAGCTGGCTGATACAAGGATCTGGCAGGCACAGAAGCTCCTTGAAAGGCTATACTAAAAGCCTGCACATGATTTTAAATTCATGCCTCCTTTGATAAGTACACAAATCTCCTACTCCCCTCACTACAGCTCAGAGATGATAACACATCCTTGAGGGACTATGCTCTCTTCTTTCCTATTGAGCATTACTGTCTTCTAGACATCTTCACTAGCCAGGGCATTTTGGTTAGATTTACTTCTTATAGTTTATGCTATGAAAGCAGTAGGTGAGATTTTAAATTTCCAAGAGATCAAGTCATATTAGGAGATTGAGGATACTTTCCAAAGCAAGGCAAGTCCATTGACATGACCTCCTTAAAGGCAGGCTGAGCCCAGGGATGGCCTGGAGGTTGGCTCTACCCCAAGATGACTATGGCAGGCCTGGATGTTTGTGGGCCAGCCTAGGGCCTGTGCATTCAGGGTCAGGGCCTAAGGACAAGATATGGCTTGATATATAGAGTCAAATAGGGGTCCAGCATCCCAGAGATAGAGTCATCCCCAAAGAGCTCAAGGCTACTCGTGATCAGGCCACCTCCTATTTGGGCTACCTGTGGCCAGGGCCTTTCTACCTTCCCAGGATCCACCATGGTGGGCACCTATAGGCCTTCAGCTTGGACCTGACTCCTCCCAGATACCCCAGAGGCCTTAGAATGACCCTGAGGATATAGGCAGAATCCTTCCTCCTGCAGCTCAGAAGGGTCCATGCTCTTGTGGTCTCAAAGGACCAAATATGCTCAAACCCCATCAGCTTCCTCTGGGAAGACTTCCTTGACCTCCCTGATGGGAGACATCTTTTTTTTTTTTTTTTAAAGCTTAGTGGTATTTTTATGGAGGAATTTTTTAATTAATTAATTAATTAATTTCTGGCTGTGTTGGGTCTTCATTTTCTGTGTGAGGGCTTTCTCTAGTTGTGGCGAGTGGGGGCCACTCTTCATCGCGGTGCACGGGCCTCACTGTCGCGGCCTCTCTTGCTGCGGACCACAGGCTCCAGACGTGCAGGCTCAGTAGCTGTGGCTCACGGGCCTAGTTGCTCTGCTGCATGTGGGACCTTCCGAGACCAGGGCTCGAACCCCTGTCCCCTGCATTGGCAGGCAGATTCTCAACCACTGCGCCACCAGGGAAGCCCTGGGACACATCTTTTAAACACTTCTTCACAATTCTAAATCTCTGCACCTGTTTGGGAGAGTATTCAATATAAATATAACATATAATTATAATATTATGATATATAATATAACTGAATTATCTAATCTGGTCCATCTCCCCTGCTATCTTATTAACTCCATGAGGGTAGGGGCTGGGTCTCTTTTTGCTTGCTATTTTATTCCCAGTTCCTGGCACAGTAGTTTGCATAAAGAAGGTGATCAATAAATTGATCTTTAGTTTGGTGATATGCATCTTCTTATCAACTTTATTCTCAGTGACCAAGTCTGGGGGAGAACAAGCAGTGAGGGACAATAATGACACCACAGTTACAAGAGTCAGTGTTTTTTATTGAGCTCACATTATACTCTGCACACTGAGCTAAGCCCTCTTCAGGTATTTATTCACTTAATATTTGCAACGGCCTCAGGAAGCAGGTTCTAGTATCCCTCTTTTAGAGATGAAGAAATGGAGGCTGAGAGAAGTTCAGTCACTTACCCAAAGTTACACAGCAGGACGTGGTGAGGCCAAGATGAGAACACCTGGAACTCTGTATCAGTTTCCTATGGCTGCTGTAACAAAATTATTTAGTGGCTTAAAACAACACAGACTTATTATTTTACAGTTCTGAAGGTCAGAGGTCTGAAATGGGTCTTACTGGGATAATATCAAGGTGTTGGCAGGGCTGCATCCTTTTGGAGGCTCTAGGGGAGAATCTGTTTCCTGGCCTTTTCCGGCTTTCAGAGACTGCCTGCATTCCTTGGATTGTGGCCCCTCCTCCATCTTCAATGCCAACAGGGTAATATCTTCAAATCTTTCTCTCTGTCTGATACTCCTGCCGCTGTTATAAGGACCACTATGATTACATTGGGTGATCCAGAATAATCTCCCCATCTCAGTATCTTTAATCATATCTGCAAAGTCCCTTTTGTCATGTAGGGTTTTGGGGATTAGGATGGATATCTTTGGGGGGTCCCATTATTCTGTTGACCGCAGACTCTTGCCGTGTTGCCTCCCTTTTGGATTCTTCTTCGAGGGCCCCACGCAAATCCCAAAGGGCCCTCTCGTATCTTAAATCTCAGAAAAGAAGTCCTCAAACCTGCTGATAGGATGGGCTGGAGGTCACAGGGCGGCTCTCACCCCTTTCTTGGAAGTAGGGAGGTGGGCGGCAGGAACAAAAACGCATAGCACTGAAGCCCCAGCCCTGGGACCACAGGATCCTCTCTAGACCAAGCTGATCTTCAAGGTAATGTTTGATATTTGCTGACTGGCCCCACCAGGCTGTAAGTGTAATTTAGGACAATTAAAATGAAATGTTAGCAAGTAGTATGTTTCCCTGCAATGATGAGACTCTAGCGTTGTATACAGCTGAGCAGCTGGGTCCCTTGATCCATCAGAGGGGGCCGATGCCAGCCTCCAAACTCCCTGCCGATCTCCCATGTGGAATGAATTAACATGGCAGGCATAATTTCCCCGGGTCAACATGCTTCACCCCGCAGATCTGTCTCCTTTCAAGCTCGGGGAAGGCTGCAGCCACCTGCTTGCCTGGCATTGGAGACCTTGTCTGGGCCTGTCTGACCACCCCCTGCATCCCCAGCTTTTTCTTCTAGTTGAAACACCCCCTTCCAGTCTAATCACCAGGGGGAGGGGAACACAATCAACTTGGGTGTAAAAATCTAAAGTCCTTCGGAAAATGCACTTGAAACATAATCCCGCCTGTGAACATTTCCCAGTTAATTATCATCCGCTCTATTTTTGGCATCAGGACTGAGCTGGTGGGAGGGGGAGGGGGATGGGGGGGTGACATCTTCGTCACAATACCAGTTTTAAGAGTTGTTTATCTTGTCTTTTAGACTAGTTATCCCAAACTCACCACCAGGCTGTCACACTTCCATGTTCCAATAAATGTTTTAAATCAGTCGCTCACTTGGTGGCAGGGGTAGTAGCAGCGTCCCTGGCTCGTGTCTAACTAGGGCCATCCATCTATAATCATGGCACTGAGGGGAGGTGGTGCTGTTTGGGCCTCCATGAATGATCACGCTTATTTATATGCAAATACGCTTGACAAATCAATAATGTATGATTTAGCTGTACAAAGGCTGGCAATCTCAGGTGGAGTCTCCACCGAGGCTCTGTTTTGGCTCCCGTCCCATCCCACCAGGCCTGTGCTTGCAGCTGCCCTTCCCCATGGCCACCAGATTCTAAGGTTTCCAAGTTTAAGGTTTCTTTGTTCAGATCAAGGAACTTATCATTGTGAGGGTCTTCAGCCCTATCTCACACTCTGTTCCAATTAAGACTTTGTCCCTCTCTTAAACTCAGCACATTATTAATTGATCAAATATTTATTGAGCATCTACTATTGTATCTCTCTCTCTCTCTCTCCATCTATCTATATCCATGTAGAAAACAAATCCTTGTATAGCACTTACTATGTTCCAAAACTGTCCTTGAGTGCTCTACATATACTATAATTTAATTCTCCTAATGAGATAGGTACTATTATTGGCCCCACTTTACAGAGGGAAAAATCATGTCGTTCTATTATCCAAAGCTATTCAGCCAGAGAATATCAGTGCTGGAATTCAAACCCAGGCAGTCTGGCCCAGACTCTCCACTTTCATCTGCTAGGCTTTGCTGTCAATTGCTGTGCCGGCACTAGGGCTACAGCGATAAACAAGGCAGACAGGTCCCTGACCTCATGGAGCTTTAATTCTGGTGGGTAGGTGAAGGGTAAGAGCAAAATATAAAACAATGCAAAGCAACAGCAAAACCCATATAATTACACAACTAACTAGTAACTCCCAAGTCGTGTTAATTGCTATGAAGGAAACTGACAGAATAAAGAGCATAAGGAAGTCAGAAAACTCACCTTGCTGAGCACAGCCCTGTTGGGGTGTGGTCAGTCCAAAAGCAGGATGTTAGTCTGGCTTTGACCACTCCTGGGGACATCTAATTTGGTGGGGGAGCCTGGCAGCAAGACTTTTAGGCGCAGAATATTGGGTCATGTTTAAAATCTGGGGAGAAGGTTGGTGGTGGGGAGAGATGTGTGTGTGGGGGGCGATGTAGGCCCTCGAGAGAAGGACTTTGACGTGTAATAGGGAAGAACAAATCAGACTCCGTATTAGGTCTGTTTCTTTTACTTTAGCCTTTGCATTCTATTGCTTTTGCTTAGAGTTAAGAATGTTGCCTGTAGCCTGAAATATACAGGATAGCCCATTCTCAAGGCTCTGACCTTTAAGGGTATAACACTTTTCTATTCATATAGAGATAAAAAGTTGCAGAACAGGGAAGAACATTTGTGTTGTTGGAGGTTTACAGGAACATCGTGACCTGACCTACATGGACAGCTGCAAAGGATTCCTACACCAAGAAGTTTGCAACAACCAACTACACGCCTCCCTCACTTTGCCTTTAAAAATGCTTTGCTGAAACCCTTTGGAGAGTTCTGGTTTTTTTAGGGGGCATGAGCCACAAATTCTCCTTGCATGGCCCTGCAATGAACCTTTCTCTGCTCCAAACTCCTATGTTTTGGTATTGTTTGGCCTCACTGTGCGTTGGGCACATGAACTTGCTTTTGGTAATAGACACAGTGAAGGCCTAATTCACTCCACAAGAATTTACTGAGTGGATACTACGTGCCAGATGCCTTTTCTCAATCAACATCTACAACAACTTTATGAAGTAGGTGCTACTATTATCCCCATTTTAGAGATGAGAAAACCGAGGCCCACTGTTAGTGACTTGCCCAGGGATCACACAACCAGCAAGTGAATGGTGGAGAGGGGCTGGCATTTGAAACAGAACCTCTGTCCAATTCTCCAGTTCTAATCCTACGTCTAACTTAACACTAGCCCTAAGCTGGATCCTCTAGAGTATGCTATATCCTGGGGCTGACTCAGGGTTCTGTCCCCATGTCTCCAGAGCAACTTCTCAACCCCACCCAGACTCACCACCATTGCTTGGATGCAGCAGACTTGGGGGCCCACCACACCCAGAGGGGAGTCTTAAACCCATTGAAGTCTCCCCAGGTCCCTCAAGATGAAGCCTGGTATTCAATGCCCTTTGAGCTCCAGCCAAACTGGACTTTGTGTTTGAGTTCCCTGGGTTCCCCATCCCCCTGGCTCTGGGTCATTGCATAGGCTGTTCCCTCTGCTGAATGCTTTTCTCTCTTCCTCTTTGCTGAGAGAACTTTGTCTTTTAAGTCTCTAACCACATGTCATTGCCTCTAGAAAGCCTTACCAGATTCCCTTGTAGCAGACTAGCTGCCCCTCTTTATGCTTTCATCTGCCCTTAAGTGGTAACCGTCCTCCAAGATGGCCCCCAATGATCCCTGCCTCCTGGTATCCATGCCTTTGTGTAGCCCTCCCACATTGTATCAGGGTTTATTCTGTGACCAATAGAATATGGTGGAATGATGGTTTGCAACCTCTGAGGGTGGGTCATAAAAGACATTGTCATTTCCACTTTATTCTCTTGAGTTACTCACTCTGGGTAAAGCCAGCTGCCATGTTGTCAGCGGACTCAAGCAGCCTTACGGAGAGATCGATTTGGAGAGGAACTGAGGCCTCCTGCCAACAGCCAGCACCATCTTTCCACACACATGAGAGAGTCACCTTAGAATTGGATTCTTTAGCCCTAATGAAATCTTGACTGCAACCTCATGAGAAATCCTGAGTGAAAACCACACAGCTAAACCACTCCCATATTCCTGACCTACAGAAACTGTGATTGATAATAAATGCTTATTGTTTTAGGCCATTAAGTTTTGAGGGTCATTTGTTAAGTAGTAATAGACAGCTAATACATCCCATCAATATAATTTTCCATTTTGTTTTCTGTCTTTCGTGCTTGACTGTGAACTCCATGAGGGCAGAGGCTGTGTCTTTTTCACAGCTGTACCCTCAGCACTTAACACGGAGCCTGGCACATGGTGGAGAATCATAAGATGATTGGTAAGTGAATGATTGCAGGAGTGGGAGTTCCCAGAGGCATTTCTGAGGGAGAAGGGGCTGGGCTGGGTCTCCTGATTCATCTTCCTGTGTAGCCTCAGAAAGGGCGAGGGCCTTCCTGAGTGGACCATGACATTTCCCACCCCCTGCTTACTTCAGTTCCATCCCCGTGGCTTGGGAAGTCAGTGTGTGATGGCTTGAACCAACTTCCTCTCTGTAGAAGTTTCCAGGAACCAGAAGGTAGAGGCAGGAAGCAGATATTCTGCTGACTTGAAAAAGCAGTGGTGGGCTGTGTCCAGATGATAGGGGGGCTCATCAATTCCAGTTAGCAGCTCCCCTCCTGGCTGGGGAGACTGTTCTTGCCTCGTCTCCCAGACTATTAATGCCTGTGCTCCCTAGTCCACGTGGCCAGGCCCAGCTCTGGGCTGGGGACATTCGCTTCCTGCGGGGCTCATAGCCATGAAATATTCAGTGCCAGCGACTTTCCCTCTCATACTTCTTCATATTCAGAGTGGCCACTCAATTGATATGTAAATAAAGTGCACCAGCACTGAGCCTGTCCTGCACTGCATTATTTAAGCCGCAAAACGATGCATCATCCGTCATGGGGCCCATTGGCGGGACCCTGCTGGGCGCCGGGCAATAAAGCTCGCAAGAGCCTCATCAGAAGCAGCGGGTGGCCTAGTGCAAGTTCATTTATGCATGAAATATTCAGCCAGCAACAGTGCCAGCCTTAAACATCAGTAATTGGGGGGTTTCTATTGCTCCTAACTAGTGCCTCTAAATTATTGCAAAAGACTGGCCAATTTTCAAATTACATATATTTGTCATGCTCTTGTACCTTTCCCGAACTAACTGCGATGGCCCCCATGTTGTGGCTGCTTGCACACTCACCGTGGTGAGCCATGCCCGGTGGAGCCGGGCACGAGGCGAAAAGAATAGGGGCTTCATCAGCACAGCAAGCTCTGTGCCGCCCATCCATGTCACTCTTCCGGTTTTTGGCAGTGTCTCTCACTTTGGTCTCCTTAGTGGGGTCATCTTCATGCTTAGGCCAGGTGTCTGAGACCCTGGGGTGGTGAGGGGAGGCTGGCAAACATCCCCCAGGGCTCTCCTAAGAAGGGTTGGGCCCAGCGTCTGCCCTTGCAGGGACTTGCCTAGTTCTGCGAGGTCACAATTCATTTATTGTGCATCTTTTCTGACCCAGGCCCTAGGTGAGATGTTGGCTGGGGATACAGATATGAGCTAAAAGACAGGTTGCCCCAGCCCTTAAGCAGCACATAAAGTTAATAGCTCACAATCCCATTGAGATTACTGAATAATCTTTGGGTACTATGTTATGTTGGCTTCCGTCTGAGGTGGATCCTGAGACCAGAATGTGAATGCAGATCGTTTATTTGGGAGGTGATCCCAGCAAACAGTAGTGGGAGTGGGGAGGTGAGACAGGGAAGGGAAGGAAGTTCGTACAGGAAGCATTCATGAGCTGGGTGACTGGGGTTCAGCCCCACTGTGCTGAGTTAGCATAGGGTACACCTCAGACTGACTCTACCCCGGGGGTGAGGGAGCGGGGGTATTTATCCAATGACTCCGTCAGTCAGTCGCTTGGAGGGACAATTCAGAGAGGTGCCCTTGCCTGTGGCGTGGGAGGGGTGAGTATAAAGGCAGTTTGCTTGACACCCTCCCAGTGTCACCACTGGGAGCTGGCAGGATCAGACAACCATCTGATGAGGGAGTTTCACAGTTTTCTCTCTGAATTCTGGCACAGGTCCTGTGGGAGGAGGGGGGACAGAGTGGGAGGAGGTCCCTGCAGAGGGCCCAGCCCAACCTGCCCAGGGAGCTGCTGACCTTTTGCACAAAGAGGTCTTGCCCCTCTGTGAATAGCTGCCTGCATTGGATGAAGGTGGAAGGAAGGGGAAAAGAGGAAGGAAGGGGTGCTAATCATCTCACGATCATTTCCGGATCATTTCTAATTATCTCAAGAATGTCTTTTCACCCGGCTGGTACCTCAGCCTTCAAGTCTCTGTAAAGCGTCACCTTGAGCGAGTGCATGAGTAGATGATGGCTGTGAGCAAGGTATTATGGTTCCTCCTGTCACAGATGAGGAAAATGAGGCTGAGAGAATCTGAGGGAATTGTCCACTTGGTGAAGTCAGGGCTGGAACCCAGCTCTCCACCCCCAATGCCCTCCAGCCATAATTCCCTTTCTGCCCCTTTTCCAAACCCTTGGCATTCTGCCATTTTCAGCATTAACATCCCTTTGAAACAATACCTGGGAAACCTCGAGGCCAAGTTCAGCCTTGAGATCCACAGGAGACAAGATTCCAAGAGCTGAAGTGCCCATGCATGGGACAGGCAGGAAAGGGTGGGTTGAAATTCTGTTCTCCCAATGGCCATGCCTGGCAAGCCTGCCAACTCTGTTTCCTGCCCCGCCAGGGACATGATGTCAGCATTGATTCCCAAGGCTTAACCACCAAAGGAGTTTAAGATCCTGAGCAGAAGAAAATATCCAAATATCCAAGAAACCCTTCAGGGCCAAGACCCTTTTCTTCAAAGGCATTTCCTGTGTAGTAATAACTTTTTTTTGTTGCTCATTGCAATGGACTGAAATTTGTTTTAATCCTTCTTTTGAAGAATAAGACAGATGAGTCTCCATGGGATTAGGTGATTTTTTAAAACTTTAAACATTTTGAAATGATCTCATATTTACAGAAAAGTTATAAAAATAATTCAAATAATTGCTGTATACTTTTTATCCCAAATTCCCTCACAGTTAACCTTTAACCACATTTATTTTTATCATTTTGTGTGTGTGTGTGTGTGTGTGTGTATGTGTGTATAAAAATATAACTTTTTCCCTGAATTGTCTGACATAAGTTGTGGACATGATGTCCCTTTGCTTTCAATATATCAGTGTGTATTTCCTAAAAATGAGGAAATTCTCATATAACCATAATCGCGGTAGAACTTTCAAAACCAGGAAATTAGCATTCATACAGTACATCATCTAATCTACAAACCTTATCCAAATCTCACCAATTGTCCAGTAACGTGGATAAAGTGCCCTTGAAGGAGGAACATGGGGCTGTGGGGCTGGGGTTAAAGAGACCTGGTTCCAATCCTAGCTCCTTCCCTTTTTAGTCTGGGGACCTTGGATAAATAACATATTCCACACTAAGCATTGATTTCTTCCTCTATAGAATGGGAATTACAATAGGACCTTCCTCTTAAGATTGTTTTAGAATTAAGTGAGATAATGCCTGGAAAGCACTTACTCCTGTACCTGGCAGCCAGTCCACATGCAATAAACTGTAGCTCTTGTTATTGATGGCATAGGGACGCCTTGCTGTAGAGTGCCATGCATTGCAATAAGGGCATTCGACACCGCCTCTGCCTTCTCCAGGTTTGGGATGGAGAATGAGGCTCTTGACTCTAACTCTGGGTCCATTCCTGACTAGTTTGCTCTCTCTGCCTGTGGACAGCTGTGGCAGATGCCATCGATGCCCCATGATATACCCCTTCATCCCATCTCTGACTTGAGCTGTATATATTGTGGGAGGTTTCCATGCATGTGGAGAAAGTACCCTCCCCCACCCCTTTTTTACTGACGTACAGTTACAAGGTTGTGTTACTTTCTGGTGTACAGCACAGTGATTCAGTTATACATATATATACACATTCTTTTTTGTATTCTTTTCCATTATGGTTTATTAGAGGATATTGAATATAGTTCCCTGTGATATACAGTAGGACCTTGTTGTTTATCTATTTTATATATATAGTAGTTTGTATCTGCTAATCCCAAACTCCTAATTTATCCCTCCCCACCCCCTTTCCCCTTTTGTAACCATAAATTTTTTCCATGTCTGTGAGTCTGCTTCGGTTTCATAAATAAGTTTGCGTTTGTCATATTTTATTTACTTTCTTTGGCTGTGCCACATAGCATGAGGGATCTTAGTTCCCTCACCAGGGATCGAACCTGTGTCCCCAGCAGCAGAAGCGTGGAGTTTTAACCACTGGACTGCCAGAGATGTCCCCATGTATGCCATATTTTAGATTCCACACATACGTGATATCATATGGTATTTGTCGAGAAAGTCCCATTTTCAGTGCTCACCGTGTCTCCCAGCTCTCCGGTTTCAGGCCTTTCTCCAAAGCCTGGGGTGTGGGGAGTAGGGGAGGGTATCCTCATTCCCTGCCCAGGTGCAGCCTGCAAGCATAAGAGAGAGAACACTGGGGGCAACCCACAGGAGTCGGTGGGTAGATACCCAGCTTCCTGTTCTCTGGAGGGACAGGTCTGGGGTACTTTCTCACCATCCCCACAGGGTCCCCAGTGGGAATGAGCCCCATTTGCCCACAGGGGTAACCAGCTTAACCGAACCCACCTCATACTGGCTTTCCATCCTCCTGTGCTTTACTCTCCCGAATCTTCATGTCAGGGATCACCTCCCAAGTAAACTACCTGCATCTAAGTCCTTGTCTTCAATTCAGCTTCTGAGGGAACTCTAAGGCAAAGGCCCAAGAAGCTTTGAAAATGTCTGTCATGTCCCTCATTTCTTCAACCACTCCTCCTAGGACTCAGCTTCCAGCCCCAGGCTCATTGGCTCCTTTGTTATGTTTTTTCTCATCCTCTGGATGCCCGGGGGTCAGAGAGGAGTACCAGCGCACAAGTGGGGCCTGACTCTCAGATCTCCCTCCAGAATACCCCTGGGCTTCACCCCTCCTCTCTCATCTTTCAGCCACTGTCTTAGTTTAGCTCTCATCCTCTCCCAAGAGGAATATTGAAAGTGTCCCAACTGCCTCCTGTTTTGAATCTCTGTCCTTTCATCTATTTTGTACGAGGCTTCTCAACACACAATTCTTTTTTTATGTCTCTACTCTGCTTGAAGCACTATTGGACCTACAGGGTGAAGCCTTATCCCACAGCCTGGCACACAACGTTCTGGTCAACTTCTTCAGTTTCTCCCACCTTCTTGCCAGTTCTGTGTCTTCCAGGACTCCCAACGTTCCTGCAGGTCCCAAACACACCAGCCTGTCTCATGCATGCATTTCCACGTGCTGTTCTCTCTGCCCAGAAAGTGCATCTACCCTAGTGGGGCTTGGGAAGTTCCCATTGACCTTCAAGTTTCATCTCAAGCATCTCAAGCATCACTGCCTCTTGGAAGCCCCTGACCATGTCCTCCCTTGCTTCTTTCTAGCATAACATTTATTGCCCTGAACTGAAGCTGCTTCTCCATTTATCTAGACTGGAGCTCCTTAAGGGCCAGCCTGGTTTCATTCACACTGCATCCCTCAAGCCTAGCTCAGTGCTTGGCTCAGATGAGCATCTGGGAAATATTTGTGGGGTGAACTAGAATGACAGTTTTTTTGATCCAGCTCAAAGATCTGGACTCCTTTTATTCAAACCCACATAGCTAAGTTTTATGCTCATTGGTTTGCTAAGAGTTCTGGGGGCTGGAGGGGCCCTGTAGGGAGAAGGCGAAACTCAGTCACATTGGTCTGATTTGGACAGAACCATTGGTTGTCATTTTTTTCCTCCCGTATTTCTCTAATCTCCACATTTGCTCGCTTTTCGGCTGTCCTGGCCCCAACCATGGAGGCTTGCTTCTCCTTGAGTCCCGAGCTTCCCAAACAAACTTTCCATTAACGTTTGCCTGATACAAATGTTGAATGGCCCTATGTGGATGCTATTAAAATAATGAATGCAGAAGGGGATAGATGAACAAGGCTGGGAATTGATCTTGGACCCCTGATGAGATCATTAAGAGCTGGGGGAAGGGGTGGGAGCGTCACTCTCACAGGTTGAGATTTCACTAGCACCTCTCCCCTCCTGCATCAACTCCCTTCCCCCTGTCCACCTCCCCTTTGATTTATGAGATGGAAGTCTCTGCCTCCCCCATTCATTACCCTCATTGCAGTGCTAACTCACCATGGAAAATCTATTTGAGTCAAATGGAATTTTTATCTTTGCCTGGGAATTAATGCATTTTGTAAAAGATATTTTAATTCTGCTCTCTTTATGGCACGAATCATTGCATAAAAAATATCTGCCCCAAAGACTCAGGCAGGTGCCCTGTAGACGATGTACCTTGGCTCCTTGATTGGGGACATTTGGCAAGGCGTCTAGACTGGTCATACCTGAGGACTAGATATTGTCGGGGGAAGAGGAAACTGCATGGGGGGGGGATTTGGCTGGGTGATGGAGAGGGGCGTGGAGAGCTCCTTTAACTCTTAAGAGCGATCGTCTATTTTTTTTTGGGGGGGGGCGGTGTGCGGGCCTCTCACTGTTGTGGCCTCTCCCGCTGCGGAGTACAGGCTCCGGATGCGCAGGCTCAGCAGCCATGGCTCACGGGCCCAGCTGCTCCATGGCATGTGGGATCTTCCTGGACCGGAGCACGAACCTGTGTCCCCTGCATCGGCAGGCGGACTCTCAACCACTGCGCCACCAGGGAAGCCCGAGAGCGCTCATCTATTTTATTATTGTTAATAAATTCTTCTTGGAATAAAGCTCTCACATTCTGGTAAAAATAAAGATTTTCATTCTGATGATTTGATTCAATTAAAAAGAGTTTGGGGAAGGAGCATGCTGTGGGGAAAGGAGCCACATCCGCATAGGTCCAAATCTCAGCTGTACCACTTTCTAAATGTGTGGGGATGACTCCTGAGCTGTGGAAGAATGGGAATTACCTTAGTCACTACCTCCCTGATGCCTTATGAAGACTGAGTGAAATCCCACAGCTCTGACACATAGTAAGTCCTCAGTAAATGCTAATTTCCCTTTATTCTCTTTCTTCCTTCCTCATTTGGAGCCAGAAGACATTAAGTCAAGTTTTAACATTGCCACTTTATAGCAGCCAGGCACACAGTAGGTGCTCTGTAAATGTATATTGAGTGAAAGCATAATTTCCTTTTGGGTTCACCGACAAACTCCGTTCTCTCTTTGGCTTATGGAGATAAAAATTCTGCCAAACAGACTTTCCAAGTAGGTTATGGATTTGCTATTGTCTCTGCAGCTGACCTGGATTTTATTTTTCTATTCTGTCCTGACTATTATGTTAGCTTATTTAAATTTAATTCCTTTATTATCTGATATTTCCTTTTAAAAATTTGCTTGTTTGTTCATTGCCTGCTTCTTCCACTAGATTATAAACTTCATGGTGGCCCATGTCCTTCTCACATGCCATTGTATCCCTAGAACATGGCACATAGTAGGTGTTTAATAAACTAATTGTTGAATATATCCATAAATAAGAGAATAAGAAGAATAAATGAAATTGCTTTTTTCTTTGTTGATCCCTGCTTGATTGTACAGCTGCCAGGAGAACAATACTGGGCCAGTCCATTTCCAGAAGAGCTTATATGGAGGACTTAAAACTGTAGTCAAAGGAGTGGGGGGACATTCATGCAAAGAGGTGCCTTATCATTCAATGTAAGATCTCTGAGCATTGCAAAAAAGATTTGGAAGGGAGGAATGTGGTTTGGATTGCAGAGACCAGCTTCTCAGTGGGGGTGGCAGGAGGGAAGGGGTTGACCTCTGATGACCATGTAGGAGAAGGTATTGCACAAGCCTTCCTGAGAGGGGTACGCTACATACCAGCTTTGAGAGGATGGGAAAGGAGTGCTTCTCTCCCCTATGCCCCTAGTTTAATGGTTGAAGGGGAGGAAGTATGTGCTGCCTGAGCTCCCCTCCCTTCACTCCCTGGAGCTGGTGGCATAGGGTGGCTGCCAAGACTAAAACGAGGGAGCCCTCTCACAGATGGGCATTACTTTCAGAATCATAAAAGCTTGGGTCAGAGGCTCTAATTGGCTCACAGGGATTCAGGTTCTCATGGCTGATGGGCTCAAGGGTGAAGTATCATCTGCTCTGACTTAATCCTTCTGCTGTGAGTTGCTTTGGAAAGCAGCTCTGGCTTGGCTGTTAGGGAAGTGGGAGAAAAAGGGCCACAGGAGGAGTGAATGGGGGGCATTCATTTATTCTCCTATTCAACTCAATTAATTTACTCAGTGAATTTTTTTGAAGCACCTCCTATATGCCAGATACTATGTCAGACCGAGGAATTCAGTAATGTAAAAGACAGACATGCTACCTTCCAACATGAAGCTCATAGTCTAATGGAGAAAAAACATTTATAAGATAAATGCACAAATAAATACATAGTCATAATTGTGACCTGCTAGGAAGGGAAATTTCAGATATCAGTTTTCAATTGCCACAAAGTGCTGGGTAACAAATCATCCCAAAATTTGGTGTCTTAAAACAATGAGCATTTAGTTAGCTCATGAGTCTGCAGTTAACTAGAGCTCAGTGTGGTTGTCCTTCTGGTCTTGCCTCGGTCACTCCTGTATCAGGTGGTTGGCTGTGGGTTGGCTGATGTGGCTGGTATAACCTGGGGTGACAGGGACGGCTCCTTTCTGTCCACACATCTTATCTCCAGCCTGGGCACATTCTCATGGTGAAGGTAGATGAGCAAGAGGGTAAGTGAAAATACACAATGCTTCTTGATGCCTATGCCTCACTTCTGCTTTACTTTACTGGCTAAAGTAAGTCCCAAGGCCAGCCTAGATTTCAGTGGTGGGGAAATAGATGTCATCTCTTTAGTGAGAGTAGCTGCAGAATCATAGGCAAAAGCTATGGATGAAGGGAGAGAGAAGATGATGAAGCATGGGGACACCGATGCAATCCAGCTGTTGCAGCCTATCCTGTTCATGTAGAATAAGGCACTTGATTTAAACCCTGTGGTCACGGGAGGCCCCTCTGAGGATGTGACATTTCAGCTGAGCTAGGCAGGATAAATAGGAGTTAGCCAAGAGCAGAGAGAGGCAGAACATTCCAGGTGGAGAGCACGTGCTCGCTGAGCTCTAAAGTGGGAGCGAACTGGATAGAGTCAAGAAACTAGAAGCAGAACAGCATGGCTGCAACATGGCAAGAGAGGCTTTGGGGTGAGATGAGGCTGAAGGAGGGGGCAGAGGCCAGCCAGGCTTGCTCTGGAGCTGCCCTGCCAGGAGCAGAGACTTTATTTGAAACAATAATTGTAATAGTAAATCACGATTGTTCTAACCTGAGTATCTAGTTGCTCCTGGGTGGTGGAATGGAGAATAAGACACTGTCTTTATATTACTCAGCCATAAAAAAGAACAAAATAATGCCATTTGCAGCCACATGGATGGACCTAGAGATTGTTATACTGAATGAAGTAAGTCAGGCAGAGAAAGACAAATATCATATGATATCGCTTATATGTGGAATCTAAAAAAATGGTACAAATGAACTTATACACAAAATAGAAATAGAGTCACAGAGGTAGAAAACAAATTTATGGTTACCAAGGGGGAAAGTGGGGGGGATGAATAAAGTGGGAGATTGGGATTGACACATTACTATATATAAAATATATATAAAATAGGTAACTAATAAGAACCTACTGTATAGCACAGGGAACTCTACTCAATACTCTGTAATGATCTATATGGGAAAAGAATCTAAAAAAGAGTGGATATATGTATATGTATAACTGATTCACTTTTCTGTACACCTGAAACTAACACAACATTGTAAATCAACTCTACTCCAAAAAAGTTAATTCAAAAAAAGACATTGTCCTTGTCCTTGGAGGACTCACAGAAAAGTGGGGAGGTGGTGGGTGATGCGAGGGGGTGACCATGCATGTTGAGGGGTGTGATGAAGGGAAGTGCAGACACAATATGGGGTCCTGCAGGGGGAGAAGTGTCTGGGTGGGTGGGAGTCCAGGGGAGGGGAGCTGGGTCAGAAAGGTGAATGAGTAGGGCAGGTGCTGAAGGAGAAGGGCCTTCTGAGTGGAGGGGAGGGTCTGAGTGGCCTACGTGAATGTGAGAAGTAGCCTGAGGGTCAGTGTGACTGGGATGTGGTGAGGTGTCAGGGCAGGAGCTGGGCTGGGAAGGGGCAGGCCACGTTTGTGAAGGATATTGGGTTGGCTCAGGGGTTTGAGCTGTACTTTGGGTCTGGGGAAGGCCCTGCTGTGTCAGAGGGTGGGGTAGGATGGATTTGGGTTTTACAGAAGGACCATTCTGGTCGTGCCCACGTGGAGGTAGTTGGGGTGAGGAAGCTAGAGCGGCTGCTGGAGTCCAGACACGTGCGGAAAGGACCGGGAACAGCAGTGACGAGAGATGCCGGCCTGGGCGGGGAGATGCCAGTTCACTGGGACCCTGAGGGAGCCTCAGCGGGGGTTGTGCCTAGGGCAAGGGGGGTCTTGGAGGCTGGAGGAGTTCCTGGGGGCTCTGGAGAAATAGGAGTGGGCAGAACATTCCTCACTCTTGTTCTCTCCTCTGAGGGACTCGAGGAGTTGGGTGGATCTGGGTTCTGATCCCACTGTAGGACCTTGGGTTAGTCAAGTCACCTCTCTGAGCCTGTTTCCTCATCTACAAAGTGGGTACCCAAAATAGTATTGAGATTATCCAGAGCTTGTGGGCAGAGGTCAGTGGCATAGACGCTTAGCACAGAGTTAGGATGCCATTTAGAAATGCCAGCAGGGCTGCAGCATTGCACAACTCCAGGGGGCATCTTCTACATGGAAAACAAGGGGACTGCTGCTTTCTGATACTTGATTCAGACATTGAGGTCGGGAAACCCTGGTCTTCAGGACCAGGTGACTTGGTGGTACTCGGCTTTATGGTGATGAAGCCTGGAAGGAGGCCTGTCATTTGGGGGCGTGCTGGCCTGTCCCCACACTGCTCTCGCATTGGTTCTCATAGGAGCTGCCCATCCATCAGGGGCTCAGGCTGTCAGGCAGGCTGCTGAGGGAGCCTGCAGGCAAGGGATGCTTCTCCTGACAGGAGAGTCCTTCACTGTCAGCAGCCTCGCTCAGTGGGTTAATAAAGCCATCCATCACCCTTCTCCACGCCAGGTCTCTAAATGGCTGCTTAATACCACCCTGGGGGGTGGGAACCTGCAACACGATGCTCACCTGGCGTCATGGTCCAGGACAGGAGGAACTTGCCTGGTGGTTTGGAACCTTGCTGCAGCCCAGATGCAAACGCGGCCCGGGACCAGCCTCCGCTTGTCTGGCTTGGGCCCCTATGAGATCACTTAGCTTGTGGGCCGTGAGGCTGTGGTGTGACAAACAGCTTCAAGACACAGTTGGAGGAGATGCACTGAGGTTCCCGTTTGCTGTCTTAGTGCTTGCAGAGGACACATGTTGGAGTAGGAACAGGTGTCTATTGCCCAGAACTGCCCCCGCTGCTCGGTCCCACACGTCTGCCTCGACACAGGGTCAGGGATGCTCAGGCTTCCTGGGAGAGTCATTGAGTCCTCACATCTGGCTGTTCAAAGACAGGCATTTGAGAGGCACTAGTGGCTGCTTTGATGCCTGTTTGGGCTCAGGGAAGGAAGAAGAGGGAACTCGAGTTGATGAGCATCAATCAGATGACAGGCTGCTGTTTACCGAGCACTTACCATGTGCATTTTGCCTGCATTAGACCAAGAGCTGGGTGCAAATATTATTCCCATTGTGCGATGGCAAACTGAGGTCCAGAGAAGTGAATTGTATATAATTACAAAACCAGAGGGCACCAGGCTGGAATCTGAGCCTGGGTCCGTCTGACTCTGGAGCATTACTCTTAACTGGAACACTTTCTTGGCTTCAGGGCTGGTTACTTTCATAGTTCTCTTAAAATCCTCCCAATGACTCTGTGAATTACTGTCATCCCCCCATTTTATCTATGAAGAGAAGGAAGTTTAGAGTGGTGACAGGAGTAGTGCAAGGTCACGCAGCTGGAAAGCTCAGAGCTGGGCTTCAACCCAGGTCTGTGAGATGCCAAACTAGTGTGTGTGTGTGTGTGTGTGTACATTTTTTTTTCCCATCAGACCAGTGTGTTTTCAAACCTTTGTAGCCACAGACCCTCTTGTTTCCTAAAAGGAAAAATCTGATTTGGGATTCTGAAATAAAGAGCAGATAAAAGTGCGTGCCACTCTGGTTAAGTGGAGGCCTGTTCTAGTTATCTACTGCTGTGTAACAAATCACCCCCAAAAGTAGTGGCTTAAAACACAATAATCGTTTATTATGTCTCACGGTTTTTGTGAGTCAGGAATTTGGGCATAGAGGGGATAGATTGCTTCTATTCCACAATATCTGTTGGGAGACTTGAAGGCTGGGGCTGGAGGCTGAAAGGTCATTCACTCTCATGTCTGGTAGTTGATGGTGGCTTTTAGCTGGGGGCCTCAGTTCTTCCCCATGCTGTCTCTCCCTGTGAGCTAGTTTGGGCTTCCTCATGGAGGGAGAGTTGGAGGAGCATGGAGGTTGGGTTCAAACAGCAGGCACCCAAAGAGGGAGAGAGGCAGGCAGAAGCCACGATGCCTTTTATGACCTGGCCCAGAATGTCCCTTCCTGTCTGGGTTCAAGGGGAGAAGATGGACTAGAAGAGCATGTAGGACTGGCAATACTGCTGGAGCTAGTTTTGGAAAATACCATTTGCCACATGTCTAGAACCAGGAGCTGGGTAACTGACCTCCTTCCTCCCTCTCCAGCCCCTGAGCAACCCAGGGGTTCCAAAGAGTAATTAGAAAACTGTCCCATAACATGTGGCCTGACACACAGGTGACATTTGGAAGACCAATCAATTCATTAATCAACAGTCAAATCACCACCTAACTTGCCAGGCTTCTGTCGAAGTGGAATTCAGCCTCATCCCCAAGCTCCCTAGGCAAGTTCATTCTTTCTCCATTCATGTATCAAGGTAGGCACTGCATCACAGCTTTTAGGGAACTTGTGGTCAGTGGAAGAGACACATATGCAAACGACTCGTTCTAGGAAATATTGTGAATAACATTCAGGTGCCCACCCAGTACACCCTCTCTGTGACCCCTAAGACCTTTCTACTGTCCCCTGCATTGCTGTGGGTGGGGTGTCTTCTGCTTTAGGTGCCCCTCTTTCCACTCTGCTCATATCCCCTCCTGGCCAGGTCAAAAACTGTCCCTGTCTCTAGCTCCCCTCAGGGACCCTGCTGTCCCAATCCATCCACCTCCGGCTCACTGGCTTTTTGACCAGCAGCTGTATTAGTTGAGATAATTCTGTCCGCACATGCCTTTGGTACCCAGAATGTGCCTGGTAAATTTGTTAAAGAATACCCCAGGCTAACACATCATTATACTCCCAGACTCATCTATCTTTTACTTCGGATTAATCCTTTTTTTCCCTCTCTCTTCACCTCCTCCATAAATCCCGGTGCACTTAATTAATTTCAGTTCCACTGTAAGGTCCATAATACAGAATTGTTCAAGCAAACACAAAATTAATTATTCTATTTACAGCCTTCTCATTGAGAGGAGCATTTCATCTTTCATAATTACATTATGGAACGTCCAATTATGAATTCAGGAGCCTGCTGTTTTGCATATGGGGACAGTCCCTGACTTGTCCTCGAGGTAGGGGAGTTGGGCTGGTGGCCTCTTGTGCCTTCTGCCACTGACCCAGGCACTGGTTCAGCCCCCAAAGGACCTTTTAAGGAGGCATTGAGGGAGGGGCTGGATGGCAGGGTCTGGAAGGGAATGGAGCCCAGA
Source organism: Lagenorhynchus albirostris (assembly GCF_949774975.1). Classification (NCBI taxonomy): domain Eukaryota; kingdom Metazoa; phylum Chordata; class Mammalia; order Artiodactyla; family Delphinidae; genus Lagenorhynchus; species Lagenorhynchus albirostris. Next base: position 19,171,516 of record NC_083109.1, read on the forward strand.
GATGGGGGTGAAAGGAAGGAGGAGGAGGGCAGAGGGGAGGAGGAGGGCAGAGGGGAGGGGGAGGGCAGAGGGGAGGAGGAAGGTGAGGGATGTGCCAATTTAATTGGGACTCATCACATGAGCAAGAAGAGCCTTCAAATGACAGAAAACAGACCTCTTCACTTTGCCAGGTTGGCAGGAAGATCCTTGGCTTTTCTGCAAACCCGTGAGCCAGACACATAAGAGCCGTCTCATGCCCGGCTTTTGCCCCGCTCTCAGTCGTGAGCCCTGGGAGCCTAGCTTTTCCTCTTTTTCTCTCTGGACCGCGTTGGTGGCATGAGTCTCACCAAGCCATCAGGCTCTCAGTCAAGACGTTTCTAGCAGAGTGGGAGAGCCTCTCGCTCCTCCTTAAGAGCTGCTCTCTGCTTCTCCAGGGTCACGGGCCAGCATTGCCTCACAGATGGGGGTGGGAAGGACACTTGCTCTCTGGTCCCAGAGGGCAATAACGTGGCTGCACCATAAAGCTTGGCCCCCTGGAGTTTTAAGATACTACAAGAGACCCTGTTTAAAGGTTTTAAAAAATATCAGTTTCCAACTGACTCATGAAATTAAGCATACATGTTTAAAAACAAGTCTTTAAAACATTTGTTAAAGTCAGGTCTATCTTTGGGGATGGGTATATTCTTCTGGTCCACACTAGAGAATAGGCTCCCTTCCTCCCAGCCCAGTCTCCCATGTTCAATTCAGAGAAAATGGGGCTTCGCTTTAACATGAGTAGAAGTGTTTTTCTTTTCTTAAAAAAAAAAAGAAAAATCTACGGAGTTCCTGCTAAATGCTAGGCATCATGCTGGGCGCTGTGTTGGCTTCTTTGCATATGTTCCTCACTTAACACTCACAGCCACCCTAGGACATTCAGAGGTGAATTCCTGACACAGGGGAGGCTTATCTTGGACAGGTGCATGCAGGTGACCATGAAGAGACTTGAATTCCAGGCCCGAGTGGGCTCTGAAATCTCAGGGAAGTGATTTAATCCATGAAGCTTATATGGTGTAGTGTCAGAACTGGGCTCCGGACTCAGACTTCCTGTGTTTGAATCCCAGCTCCAGTACTTTCTAATTTCTTAGGCAACTTACTTAACTTCTCTCTCTGTGCCTCAGTTTCCTCATGTGTTAAACTGAGACAATACCACCCAGCTCATTGGACTGTTGTGAACCTTCTATGAGACCGTGCATGTAAAGCCCTGGCTCATACTGGGAAAGTACTCACTAAGAGGCCATGTCTCAGTTTCTCCACCTGTGGAATGAGTAAATTTTGAGTAGGAGGTGACAGCGATGCCTGTTGGAAATGAATACTCTGACATAGTTCACGAAGGCCTGGGACACACTAGGGACTTTAAGGGTCAGGCAGGAGTTAACGTGGAGGGATGTGAAAGGCCCTGAGTGTGTGCTGCACCCTCCACTTATATTTCTGCTATCATGTTGCTCCCTGATTAAACCCCTCTAAGTTTCCAGTTCATTCAGAATAAAAATATACCCTTTATGGTGGCCTATATGGCCCAACCAGATCCTGTCTCTTCAAACTTACCCACTACCCACTTTTCTCTTCACTCTCTATGTCTAGCCACACTGGCCTTCTCTCTGTTCCCCCTGCTGACATCTTTCCCACCTGAGGACCTTTGCACTAGCTGTACCCCCTGTCACACACGTTCTTCCCTCTGCTCCTAGCATGGCTGGCTTGGTTCAAGTGTCATCTCTTGGGAGAACCCTCTCTGACCATCCTACCTGTGAAGTAGCCCTTAGCCCAATATTCCTCATCACATCCTCTTCATAGTTCTTCCCACTCTCTGAAAGATCTTGCTCTTATTCTCTTGATTATTGTTTGTCTCCAAACCACTGGAATATAAAGATGGGTGAGAGCAGGGGTCACACCTGTCCTGCTTTGTTCTCTAGCCCGTTTCATGATAGGTGCACAAGAAGTATTGTTTAAGTAAACCCTTTACCTTCATCCTTAAAGTGACTACAGCAAGCCTGGAAAAATGAAGGCTTCGTAATGTCTTGGCTTGGGATTAGCTGTAGAGGAAATGGGTGAGGCTTAATTTTTCCTTTAAATCACTTTCCTGATCTTGAGGAGCCTTCCTCCACCCTAACAGACCCTCAAGACTGGGGAGAGCCATTGATTTATCTCATAAGTGATTTTTTTTTCCAGACCCGCCCACACCACGTAATGACTTGCTTTTGTGGGCTGAGAATGTCTTTCTGTTGTTCCACCTGGTAGGTTTTTCTCGTTTGTTAATTAGCTATTAATTGCAAGGGCTCCTGGGGACTGGAGGTTGGAGGGGAGGCCCCAGAGGAGGGCCAGGGGGTCTGGGGTAAACTAGGACCCCAGACTGGATTGAAGATGACCTCACTAGGCACTGGGCTAATTTATTTCAACTGTTGTCACGTCCAGATAGTCAGTGAGCTCCTGGGATGATGAGTGATTTTGTTAATTAAGTCCCGTAAACACTACAGCTTGATTTCTAGCAGTGGGGCTACAGCTGGTGGGTGGGAGCTGCCAGCAGCTGTGACAGAGGTTGTCCTTGAAGGAATAGGCCATGGGTGGTTGGAAGTGGGACAGGGCGGGGAGGGGGTTCAAAGACAGGAACCTCAGCCTGGTGCATTCTTTTCTCCCTCCCCATTTTGTCCCTTCCCTGTCTCTCTAGGCCAGGCCTTGTGGGTGGGAATACCCCAGTTTAGTTGAAACAGTAATGCCCATAAGTTCTTTGAAGGGAATTTCAGGGAAAGCACTCCATCCCCTTTAAGGCCCAAGCTGGAAACTTCCATCATTATTTTTCATCTTCCTCCACTTCACCTCCCCCAACCTCATGTCCATCATCTCTTCCACCTTTAAGGCGGAATGCCTCCTAAATGCCACCTAAATGCCTTGCCTTTGCCCACGTCTCTCCATTTCCTCCAGCAACCCTGCTGCTGCCCACCACCATCTCTTTCCTGGAAGACCTCGATCACCATCTTTTGGGTCTCTTTACTGGCACTCTTGGTCCTATAATTCTCTCTCCACACAGCACCCCGCATGATCTTTCTGAAATGTACCTCTGTCACTCCCTTGCTTAAAATTCTCCAGTGGCTTTCAACTTCCTTTAGATAAAGACAAAAGTCCTTCCCAAGGTCTACGAGACCCCACTGAGCCCCGTAGCCCCATTTGTTAACTCTCTCAACTGCATACTTTGGGACCAATTTCTTTCTTTTGCATTTTATTTTTTTGGAACCAGTCAGATTAAAAAAAAAAACAACAAACTTCAGGTCTTTGAACAAGATGTCCTTCCCACTTGGAACGCTTTCCATGCTGCCCATCATCTATCCCTTGATGCCTTTGCTTGTCTCACTCCCCACTGTGTAGGTCTCAGAAGTCCCTTCATCAGATCAGGGTATTCTTCCTGACCCCTGTAGCTACTTATGACCCCCTCGGGTGGCTGACAGCATGGAGGACTTGATGGCGTTAGCGTGTTCACACTGTATGTAATAATATGTTTATTGTCAGAGTCTGTCCTTATAAGGGTGGGGACCATGACTGGTCACTGCTCCACTCCCAGTGCCCAGCATGGTGCCTGTCACATAGTTGATGCTCAATACATATTTTTTGAATTGCATTAATTCAACATTTCATTTCTATGATGGATGCAAGGTGAGGAGTGGTTGTTTCCCTGGGGGCTGTGAGGAAGGGCTTCAGAGAGGAGGACACTTGGATCCAAGTCCTGAAAGAAATGGCTGCAGGGATGACAAGGTCCAAATGACCAGGGCCTTTCTAGACTTACTAATTTCCCAGAAGAGTGAGGGGAGTTGGGAGCATGAGGCAGCAAGGTCAGCACTGAAGGTCAAGGGTAGGCTAGGATAGGGTCATGGGAGTGGGGAGAAACCACCTGAGGATGATGCCACCTGGGAGCCAGGGAGAGCTAGGCCTTGGGGAGCTGCTGCTGCCCCCCGTGGCTTGATTCCGGGATGCCTGCTTCCCTCACCTGGGTCACCCTGGGATGCTCTAGAGTTGTCTACATCAAAAGGAGCCTGAATTCAGTTCCAAGAGAGTGCTGGCTTCCTGAGACAGCTAGCCCTTCCCCTCGATGAGGACAGAGGCACAGCACAGGGCTCCACAGCCTCTTACATTTCAGTGCCCCTGATTTTACATGGCAGATTGATCAGATCCTCACAGCCACATAGACCCAGGAGGATGTCATACATTTTCTTTTGGCTTTGATTGGTCCCTCTTCCTATGATGCTGCTCGTGCTTTCTTTCTTTCTTTTTTTTAAAAAAAATTTTAATAACATTTTATTTAAAGGCAAAGTCAATTAAAATATTAGAATCAGATAGAAGGCATTTTGCTCTTCCATTAATTCAATTTGAAATAATACTTTGATCTATTTTCTTTAAGAAATTATCGCTAACATCTTATAAAAATTACCTAAAGTTCAAGCCCTTGATCACTGGAAAAACAGATTTGCTCCATCCTTTTTACTCTCTCCTTTATTTACTTTCTCCTTTCTTCTATGTCTAAATTATCTTTTGTGTTATTCATTGTTTTCTCTATGGAAGCTCAATTTTTTTTTGAATTTTATTTTTTTGTACAGCAGGTTCTTATTAGTTACCTATTTTATACATATTAGTGTATGTAAGTCAATCCCAATCTCCCAATTCATCCCACCACCACGATCCCCGCTGCTTGTGCTTTCTATTGCTGAGTCTTACCCCAAACTTACTGGTGTCAAACACCCACCCTTTGATTCAGCTCACAGGTTCCGTGGGTCAGGAATTCTGGAAGGGCACAATGGGGACAGCTCTTTTCTGCTCCATGATATCTGGGGCTTCAACTGGGATGACTTGTCCAGGGCTGGGGGATCCACTTCCAAGATAGCTTCTTTACTCCCACGTCTGGTGCCTGGGCTGGAGTGGCTGGAGGTTTGGCTCAGATGGGACTGTCATGAAGGACCTACATATGGCCTCCAGCACTGTGGTCTCAGGATAGTAAGATTTCTCACTTGGACACCTCTTACCATGTTATGATTGTCATGAATTCCTTCCCTGCCTCTTAACTCATTGCATGGCCTTAGTCAAGCTGCTTAATCTCTGAGGCCCCAGTTCTTCACCTGTGAAATGGAGATAATGATGGTGGCAATCTCATAACGTCTTGCTGAACATTAGGTGAGAAAATGTATGCAAAGTGCACAGAATAAAATCTCAGTGCATGTTGATATTACCATTGCTTCCTCACATTTAACATGTAAGGGTAGATGACTCCAGGTTTCTTCCATCTAAGGATCTCCTTTTTTATACTGCATGTGTGTAGAGAGAGACAGAACAAGTTCTCTGGGGTCTCTTCTTATGAGGACACTAATCCTATTGGATCAGGGCCCTACTCTTATGATCTCATTTAACCTTAATTACCTACTGAAAGCCCTATCTCCAAATACAGTTCACCGTGAACAACTTTGGGGCTAGGGGCACTTTCAACCAGATAGTTGAAAACCTGTGTATACCTTTATATATGTATATAAAGTTATATATATATATGGTTATACATAGTATATATAGAATATATTTATAAATTTATTACATTTTCTTTCTATATAATATATACATAAATATATACATTCTTATGTTTGGGCAGGTCTATTTTCTTAATACATACGTATATATTATATATATATTATATACATATGTATTACATACATATATAGAAAAATATATGTTTATGTATTTCTAAGTACAAGGAAAAAATATATATTAAGAAAATAGGACTGAACTGCCCTAACCCAACAATACACAAATACACAGTGAGTTAGTGGCCAAGTCATGCTCTGAATCCCAGTCTGTCTTACTTCAAAGCTTGGTTGATGGAGGGGGAAATGAAATGAAGAACTGTCGAGGGGAGAATATAGGAAGAGGAGGTGTCCATGAACAAGTTTTACTTTTGTGTCTCGATTTTTTGTGATATGGTTTGTTGTTATTTTTCTGAAAGTAGTTTCAATTTTCTCTTTAGTTTTAATTTTTTTGGTCCAAGTTTTACCTGTACTTAAAGAGTCAAGAAGTTCTACAAGGTGTGCTGCAAACCCCTCCAGCAGTTTCTCTCCCATGTTCCCTCCCCTAGAGGCAACCAGCTTCCCCTCTTTCAGCAGATTGAGATATTTACCTCTGTGTCTCTACAAAACGTGTACTTCTGCTTTTTCAGGCGTAGGCATTATATCTTGATTTCTCACCATGGAAGGTGAAGATTTAATTTTCTTTCCTCTACCCGTTCCTTCCACACTCATACATACTTCTCACCTGCCCCTCTGCCAGCATAGATATATCTTAATTGTGTTACGATTGATATTTAATATTTACATTATTATGGCTATGTAAACACTCTTCAGGTCTGAGCTAGGTAGTAAACTATTATTACTGTTCCTTCCCCACAAAACTTTTAATTTCGCTGGAGTTAATATTTGTCTTGGTCTTTTTGAGGCTTGGTTTGCTATGTGTTCATCTTTGGTTCAACACTAGTTCCTTACTAATTGCTTAAATCACCTATGAAGACACTCAAACAGACAGATATTCTATCAATCTCCTTCTGGAAGATGTCTCTCTGGTGGCTCTGCCTTGATCGCATCTGGCCTGGATGCCTTCTAAGCCTGACACACAACTGTCATCCTGGGCTCTCCCTTCCCCATCCTACTGGGGATTCCTTGTCATTCACTCCTGGGTTGGATATCCCCTTTTCTGAATCTTGTCTTCCTCTTTCTTGGTTTATATACTCATTTTGGTGGAACGTCTTCTCTAGCTGTGTCTTAAAAAAAGATACATGAGAGGCAAAAAAACAAAGACTTCTCATGTCTGACAATATCCTTATTTTATTCTCGGACTTGATGAATATTTGGCTGGTAGCAATATTTTTTTTTTGCTTGGAATTCATTTTCCTTCATAATTTTGAGGGAAGTCTTTGGTAACCAGCTTCCAAAACAGCCCCTAATAATTCTCATCTCCTAGTAGCCATGCCCCGTATAGTCCCTTCCCACATTTAATAGCGATGATCTTCGTAACCAGTGGGATATTATGGAAATGGCAGTCATAAAAGACATGTGGCTTCTAATCCTAAGATCACTCTTTCTGAGGGGAGCTAGCTGCTGTGTCACGAGGAACTCAAGCAGCATTTTGGAGAGGTTCACATGATGAGAAACTGAGACCTCCTGCCAGTGGTCAATATCAGCTGGCCTGACATGTGAGTGCGCCATCTTGGAAGTAGATCCTCCAGCCCCAGTCAAGCCTTCTGATGACTATGACTCTGGCCAACACTTTGACTATAACTTCATGAAAGACCCTGAGCCAGAACCACCCAGCTAATCCACTACTAAATTCCTGAGCCACAGAAACTGTGTGAGATATAAATGTTTATTGTTGTTTTAAGTTGCTAAGTTTTGGGTTAGTTTGTTATACGCAATAGATAACTAATACATTCTGTCCCATTGTCTTCTAGTTGTTGACGCATCTGAAGCATTTCTGATTTCTGATCCTTTCTTGGATCTGCTTTGTTTTTTTCCCTCTAGAAGCTTGAAGGATCTTTTCTTTGTATCCAGGGACCTGATATTTTCTTAACATTTCATTATGATATGTCTGGTGAGACTATTTTCATCCTTTCTCTAAACTCTTTCTATGGAAACTCATATCCTTCGGTGCTCAGAAATTCTCTTGAATAATTTTAGTAACTTTCTTCCTCTATTGTCTCTGCCCTGCTTTTTCATAATGCTCATCATTTGGAGTCTGGACATCTTTGGCTGGTTCTCTAATTTTCTCATCTTTTCTGTTTTCCATTTTGTCTTTTTACTCTATTTTCTGAGGAGTATCCCTCTTATATTCAAACTCTTCTTTTGAGTATTTTATTTAAACTGCTGCATTTTAAATTTCTAAGGCCCTTTTGTATGTGCTCTGAATGTTCCTTTTTATATTATTCTGCATTTGTTTGATGCAATCTCTTTTCTTATCTCTCAGTATATATTATATATAAGATAGTATATATGTAATTTTTTGGTAATAGCTTTTTTGGGATATAAATCAGACCACATACAATTCACCCATGTAAGTATACAATTCAAGGGTTTTTAGTATATCCACAGAGCTGTGCAATCATCCCCACAATCAATTTTAGGACATTTTCATCACCCCCAAGAGAAACTCTGTACTCTTTAGTTATCACCCCTCAACCTCTCATCTCTACTCAGGACTAGGCAATCACTAATCTACTTTCTGTCTCTCTATGTTTGTCTGTTCTGGACACTTCATATAAATAGGATAACATATATATTTTTTGAATAGCATAGTTTCTCTTTTCTCCAGTTCCTTCTCAGCCGGCATGTATTTGCTTTTATTTCCATCTTCCATGTTAGGGGCCTTTCTCAGATGTCTGTTGATCCTTAGTTGTCTATTCCCATTGAAGAAGGGGGAACTCACCAGCTGACTGGACACTTTGAGTGTCTGGGTGGGACTTGTCTCTGACCTTCTCCATTGGGTGATCTGCGGCTTATTTGGTAGAGCAGCCTCAGAGGGCATCATTTTTAGGTCTCTCTTTTTGGGATGAGTAGACTCCTAGAGGGGATTCTTTCAGTCTCCCTCCTGGAGGTAAAGTTTTGACTGTCAGGGTTCCGAGAGCCAAGTGGGAGGACAGCATAGGGAGGTCTAAAAATCTAATGTGTGTAAGTTCACTTTTTTCCCCCTATTTTCAGTAAGGAACCTTGCTCTCAGCAGTGCCTGGTGTCCTTTTTCTAGAGATTCTCTGTCTTATACTCTCTGGAGGAAAACTCTCCATTCATCTGCTGAGATAGGGCAGGGGCAATTGCTTCTTTGTGGAAGAGTAGAGGAGAAGCTCTAGGGAATCTCACTGCTGCTTAAAGATATTTTAAACCACTTTTAATTATATTTATTCAACAAACATTTATATAACCACCAGTATGTTCCAGGTACTTTTAAGTTTTAAAATAAAAAAATTTTATTGTGGTAAGAACACTTAACATGAGATCTACCCTCTTAACAGATTTGAAATGCACAATACAGTATTGTTATCTGCAGGAACAATGTTGTACAGCAGATCTCTAGAACTTAACTCATCTTGCACAACTGAAATTTTATACCCATTTGTTAGCAACTGCCCATTTCCCTCTTCCTCCAGACCCTGACAACCACAGTTCTATTCTTTGCGTCAATGAATTGGGCTTTTTTATATACCACATGTAAATGGAATCATGTAGTATTTGTCCTGTGGCTAGCTTATTTCACTTAGCATAATATTCTCAAGGTCTATTCATTTTGTTGCATATTACAGGTTTTTCTTTTTTTTTTAAGGTTGAATAATATTCCATTGTATGTATACATCACATTAAAAAATCCATTCATCCATTGATGGACATTTAGGTTGTTTTCATATGTTGACTATGGTGACTAGTGCTGCATGGGAGTGCTAATATCTCTTCGAGATCCTGATTTTAATTCCTTTGGAAATACGTTCAGAAGTGGGATTGCTGGATCGTGCAGTAGTTCTAGGTTTAATATTTTGAGACACCGCCATACTGTTTTCCATAGTGGCTGCACCATTTTACATTCCTAGCCAGGTACTTTTCTAAGCTTTGTACAGATTCCCCTTCTTTTAGCTATTCTTTCACTCCCCACTCACAGTGGTGCTTGATGCCTTCAATTCCGAAGTCTTCTGGAAATTCCAAGGTGAATCAGGTTGGTTCCCAGTTTTCTCCACTGCTGGCTTAGGATCAGGTCTTCTCAAGTGTGCTAGTTTGGTTCTTTCAAGAAGTAGACACCAAGATTGGATTAAAGGTACAAGAGATTTATTGGTGAAAGCACCTATGAAGGAGGAGGCTGGGAGGGCTGTCAGACCATGATGCAGTTCTAACCATTTTGGAGGAGAGAGGGAAAGAAGGATGGTTGAGCAGATAAAAGCAGTAGAATGCTATGTAGTTCCAAGGTTCAGCAAAGCCAAGGGGAGTTCTTGAGCCTAAATCAACTGTCAAGGGAGTCTCACACATACATATTCTAGGAATAGATCTGCCTTAGTATTTCTGCTCTGTTCATCCGGGGGCTGGGAGTGAATGTGGTGATAGATTCTGGGCATAGCAGCTGGGGCAGTTGATCAATTACCCTGAAGTTGGAGATCTGAAAGGCACATTCTCATTGCTGCCATGTAGCCACATCAGAGGTGCTAATTACCTCCCAGCCCCCATTAGAAGAACAGCAAAGGGCGTTTCTTAAAAGACATAACCCCCCCCCCCAAAAAAAAAAAAAGACATAACCCACAAGGATGGAGAGAATAGGAAAGGCAATAGCAACAAAGTTTCGGAAGTTGGATATGTTTTTAATCTGTCATATTTACCCAGAAATCATCCAAGATAATTTATTTTCAGTCCTCTTTGTTCTCTTAAAGATGCAAACAAAACTACAAATTCACTTCTGAGTACTGCTTTGCCACCTCCCCTCCCCCATGGTTAATATGTAATCCTTTCTGTTTGTGATAAATATAGCCAGTTAGTGATAGTGATATGTAACAGCCTATAATAATCCAATGCTTTTGTATATGACTAGGGTGTTGTATAAGTGTAATCTTCATGACAGGGGCTATAATACATCTGCACACAATGGCTGGCTAGAATCAGGGGGTCATTTCAGTTCAGTTCAACAAATATTCCCTGTGCCTTACCAAATACCTGGAACTGGGCATACAGAATGAATCAGAGATGTGTCCTGACTATAATGACATAGGACAGTAAGTGCTACAATGAAGGTAGCACAGGACACTGTGGCAGAATAAGTGATGGGCATCTAACTCAGCCTCTGGGGTTCACGGAAGACTTCTTGGAGGAGAAGTTTGAGTCCTAATGGACAGGTAGGAATAGGCCAGGAGATGTGGGGAAGGGGTATTTCAAACAGAGGAAACAACATGTGAAGAGGTATAGTGTGAAATGCCAGAGTGTATTCTGGAAGCTCTGAGTAGGAAGCTCTGACCTTAAGGATTGTGGACATATTCAGGAAGTGGGGGCTTGCTCTGAAGGCTGACCCATCCATTTCTGGTAGTTTGGGCAGTTCCTTGAGTCATTACCCCTCATCCCAGTACCCCATGTCTTTCTGGAGATCTTGCAGCTGATCGAGGTATAGGGCTTGGCTGGCTGTGGGCATCCTCCAATGATGGTGGGGTCCTAACATTTCATCCTGTTAGAGGCAGCCTGTGCCACCTCTCCCTAACTAGATAGCCCAGAAATATTATCCTCGTGCTGATATCCTCTCCCTGAGTCCCCAACATCTGAGCTGGCTAAATTACATTCCACACTCTCTACCTTGCAGGAAGAAGGAGGCTGGGACCCCCTGCGGTCCCCACTCTGCTGTCTGGCTTTGGGGAGAGAAGGCCAGCTTAGATTTTTTCCCAAGAACCCCAGGAGTCACCTGTTTACAAGAGGGGTGTTGAGAATGGAGGTGTGATGGGAGTCAGACAGATCTAGTGCTAATCCTGGCTGAGGTGCTCACCTGCTGGGTGACCTTGGGCAAATTCTTTCTTTAACAAGCAAGCATTGGCTGATGCCCTCTCTGTGCACAGCTATATGCTGGGTTCTGGGGAAACAACACACTCTAGGGGAAATAGATAGACAGAAAAGGGGAGGACCGAGGTGCCGTGTGAGCCCAGGAAGACCCAAGCCCTCACCTTACTTGAGAAAGTGAGAGGAAACTGGAGCTCAAAGTGGTCACGTGACTCACCCAAAGTCCCTGTAGGTCTCCTCTCCTGCACAACAACCGCCGTTCCCAAGGTTTGCCCAGTAATGTCATAGCAAAAGCAGCAGCAGCATGCAGAGTTATTCTCCACGGCCACTGCCTGCTTCCTCCTGCCTGTGGAAGGACCCAAACTATCAGTGAACCTGGAGGGATGGAGGGTGCCCCAGACCTCCAAGTGGACCCACCTGGAACGGGAAGGGTGGCTGTGTTGGTGGCCTGAGATGATTCCAGCCCCTTTTTCTTTCTTCACCCTCAGGATGGTGGCTCCCACATCCCTGAGCCCTGGGTGGGTGGTACCCACAGATCAGGTCCTTTCACTGTTGTGGCCTCTCCCGTTGCGGAGCACAGGCTCCGGACGCGCAGGCTCAGCGGCCATGGCTCACAGGCCCACCCGCTCTGCGGCATGTGGGATCCTCCTGGACCGGGGCACGAACCCACGTCCCCTGCACCGGCAGGCTGACTCTCAACCACTGCGCCACCAGGGAAGCCCCAGATCAGGTCTTTGAGGGGGACCACTGTGGCTTCTCTCCTTGGCACAACTGAGCAGTGGGGCTGGGTGTGTGCGCTGGGCTGACAGGAAGAGTTATCTGCAGACAGCCCCTCGGCCTGCCTGCCTTCTCCTCCGCAGTCCTCTCCTAATTCATTTTCCGCCTTTAATGTACTGTTGTGGAGCTTCCTCTCCCATTAGGGCCTGTAATGTGCACCGATTCCCTTCAGCTTGACTGCCCTTAATAGGCAGCGTAAATAGAATTTAGTGTGGCGTGCACTAACATCTCTATCCATTGTCCAGAGATTAAATACTTGCCACCGATGGTTCATGCATCATCAGCCTCGAGCCCAGTTTCATAGCTCCCAACCAAAGGAGGATATTAAATTAATTTGCAGGTTGCTTTAGCAAAACCTAACAGAAAAACCTCCGTGGGAGAAGAAAGGGGGGCATGATGCATGGGTCCACCATAAATCATGGGGTGGAGGTGGGAGTTATTAGAAACCAAGGATGGGGCTCTTGTTCATCCGGGGCTGGGTCCATCAGAGGACTACACTGCTTGGCTGTCTACTTCCATCATGGTCCCCAAGGCTTGGTCTGTGGCCAGCACTTCTTTCAGTTTTAGAATCTGGTTTGAGGAGTGGAGTGAGGGATGGAGAAAGGGATGCAGGAACTGTGAGGTCTGAGTGCAGCAGGCAGGGGCTACTTCCTCCTTCTTAGGGATGTAGCCAAAGCACAGCACATGAAATGCCCTGGTCTCCCTGGTTAGGGAGATCCTAACCCAAAGAAACATCTCTTTGGACCTTTCGGGATCCTTTGGCACCTCTTCTTGTTGAGGGCTCTGCTGGCTGTCTGTGGAAGTCTTGGATGTGAAATTCAGACTGTGAGGTAACAGGGGTGAGGGTTAGTGCGAGCCCTGCCTCTGGGGTCCAGCCAGGGCATTTACTGGCCTTTTTGTTCCGGATGCTAGTTTGCGTCCTGGGCCACTCACATGGAGGGGGTGAGAGGAGGCAGGTTGGAGGGGTTTGGTTCCGTTGAGCATAGTTGGAAGGGAAGCCACCTCCAGCTGGTGAATGGACCAAAGAACATAGTCACTCTCCCAGCAGGAATGTTGGATACATGACAAGCGTGCCTCCGTCCACTAATCGTTGCTCTGGCAGACATCACTAATCAGTTAGGCCACTTTTCCCAGTGAGAGACTAAAGCCTTAGGATCCTTTCAGCACAGTGCATGGAGGCAGCCACCACTAGTGGACCAGAGCTGGCACGAGAGAGTTCTGCACTGATTGCTGAGTTGTAAACAATTGTGTGTAATCTGGAGTATCCCTGGAAGACAGGGGAGGACCACCCAGGATGACCCAGCTTGGCCCATGTGGCCACTTTTCCTTATGGTAACTGATAGAACTGGCCAACTGTTTGCATAACTCCAAACCAGGCTTTCCTTTCTTCCCAGGTTTGAGGAGCATTGTGGGTGTGGGGATCCTTTCCTTTTCTCAGATCTTAGCAGATGCTTCCAGTCCCTCATCCTACCCTACCCTGCATCATGGGAACGTGGTGGGTCCCTACGGCTTTGGAGGCGAGGTGAGACGAGGGAGGGGTCCTTAGCAGTGGCGCAAGACTCCACTGTGGGCTGCCAATTGCTCCCTGATGAATCCCTCCACCAGTGGCCTCCATTCGTGGTGGTTTATTAATAGCTTTTAACACAATCATTTGGACTAATTGAAAATGAGAGCAATGTTAATATGCCCCTTACATTTCATTCCTCTTTCATTGAAAAAAGATGCTAAAAGCAGTTATTGAGTAGTTTCTGGGGAAAAGAAGTAAAAAGGTCTCCCCTCTGGCCATTGTGATGGCGTGGTCTCCTGCCAGCACCCTACATGGGGGTTCTGGTGGCTTATTAGTGTGATTTAAGGTGTCCAGGTGACCCCATTATAAAGCCATCAGCAGGAGCTACCTGGAGACATCCATGGCTCATTGGTAAGCTCTGCCTGGTCTTAAAGGTGGAGGATGGGTGGGACAGGATGAGGGCTTTGTCTGATGTTCCTTCACTGGGGCCCCTCTGTGAGGTTTGGGTGTCATTGCGGTACAGGCACCGTTATGGGAATGAATGGATTTTTTTCTTGTTTTTCTCTTTCTGGTGGAATTTAAAGTCGTGGGAGAGCAAAGTCTGATTGGCCTAGTTCAGGGTTACTGCCCATCTCTCGGTCAAAGCGGACAGGTACGCTGGTTATTTTCCATTTGCCCTCTCTCTTTCCCCAGTTCCTATCTCTGACCTTCTCTGGGACCCAGAAAGCTGACCCCCAGATTTGCGTGTGGGCTTCCCATTGGGTTTGGCCAATGGGAAGAAATGGAGGAGATCAGAGGGCAGAAGAAGAGGGAGGTTGGGGTCTTTCTTCCATACCCCGTTCCCACTCTGGTGTTGCACTGGCTCTGGTGGTCACTGTCCCCATTGGACTCTGTCTCCTGCTGGACAGTCTCTCTCCATAGTCCCAGGTCTCCCTTCAGCCCTAAGGAGGGGAATGGCATTCCACTGCTGTCTTATCAGCCTGTTTGTTTCCTTACACCGTCTGTACCTTGGCAACTGTCAAAAAAGACTTCTCGGGACTTCCCTGGTGGTCCAGTGGTTAAGAATCTGCCTCCAGTGCAGGGGATGCAGGTTTGATCCCTGGTTGGAGAATAAGATCCCACATGCTGCTGGGCAGCTAAGTCCGCGTGCCCCGACTAGAGAGAAGCCCGCACACTGCAACGAAAGATCCAGCATGCCGCGACTAAGACCCGACACAGCCAAATAAATAAATAAGTATTAAAAAAAAGACTCCTCATTTGTGCTACGGCTTTGATTCCAGTGATGACAGTGGAGGATGACCACAGTTCCCTGAAAGGAGATCCTGATGTGGTTATCCCAATAAAGGAGAACAGATGCCGGATGGCCCCCAAAGCTTCAGCTGTCCTTCATATTCTGGTCCCACTCTCGGCCATAGGCTGAGCCATGGGTCTGCTTCTCCTTTCCCGTGGGTGGGGGCTGGGCTCACTCTGTCTCCGGCCATCTGGGGACTGACTCTCCTCAAACAAGTCCTCACCCCACTCCTGTTCTCCAGCCCTATTCCCAGCATGGGATTCCATGCCTGTGGTCCCAGCTGGGAACGGCCCTGGCTCCCCATTGGTCACCTCCAGAACCACTCTGCAAAACCTTCACCTCCATATGCAACTCCCTCTTAGACCTCTCCTAAGATGGCCCGTTCCGGTCTGAGCTCACCAGAATAAATACTACTGGCTGGGAACTGTTTCAAAAATCACTTCTACCCTCAAAGGATCAATGTTTGCCTTCGACAATGCTTTCTGACAGCAGAAAAAGAGCAGGGATTTCCAAGGAGATCCCCTTGAGGCCAACAGAGGAATGTGGACGAGCTGGTGGCTATCGACGATGCAACTACAGCTCGCACATGTGCCTGAAAGTGTGTGTGTGTGTGCATGAGTGCACGAGTGTGTGTTCTTGACAGGAGCACTTGTAGGAAGGGGAGAACTCACCAAGGAAAAGCTCTCTGGACCCATCTTCCAGGGAAAAGAGGTCCCCAGGACCCACCATCCTAGATCTCACCTCATCCTGGTCTGGGGAGGCAGCTTAGGACCAGCTGAGAGCCCACTTGGAACAGAGCGAGGCTGGGTCCAGGTGCCAGGTTCTGTGTTAGGCTCTAGATGTAAAAGGTTGGCCTTGGATACTGGCTAGTATCTACTCTAATATTTACTCTAGAGGTAAAATTGGACTTGAATACTGGCTACTTCTAACTGGGTAGTGACTTTCAGGTCTTCTTGGGTTCTCAGTATCTTCACCTGTAATCAGATCAGTGGTTCTCTGAGAGTCCTGAGATTCTGTGGTTCTCTGAGTGGGGGAACCTGGGTTTCTCAGGCGTTTTGGGCTGCAGAGTTCTTTGTTGTGGAG
The DNA here is from genome assembly GCF_949774975.1 of Lagenorhynchus albirostris. Classification (NCBI taxonomy): domain Eukaryota; kingdom Metazoa; phylum Chordata; class Mammalia; order Artiodactyla; family Delphinidae; genus Lagenorhynchus; species Lagenorhynchus albirostris. Next base: position 19,187,705 of record NC_083109.1, read on the forward strand.
GACTGTCTTGTGCATTATAGGACGTTTGACAGCATTGCTGGCTTCTACCTGCCAGATGCCAGAGCACGCCATCCCTTAATTTGGATCATCGAACATATCTCTAGACTTTGCCAAGTGTCTCTTACGGGACAACATTGCCCTGGCTGAGAACCACTGGTCTAGAATGATGATTGAAGCTCACCACGTGCCTTGGCCAGGAGTTTTCCCAGGACTCTCTTAGTGAACAGTGAACTCGGACTTGGTCGTGGGTCTTATAAATCTCATTCTGAGGCATGGGGTCTGGGCCTGCATTATCCTAGCTTCACAAGGCAGTGGAATCTCAGCCTCAAGTCTTTCCAGCTCCAGGGGCTGAGGTCTCATTTATTCAATGATCAGATAAGGTCTAACCCTGACAGCTGGACTCCTAGCCCTGCAGTAAGGGATGGTGTGGTCACATGGGCTAGCAAGAGCAGAAAACAGTTTCCCCTCTTCCCTCACCAGGGTGAAGGGGTGAGGGAGGGAAAGGTGTTTCCAGAGGCCTGTGAGGGTCAGAGTCTTGGACCCCTACTCCGGGCCCCAGCTAGATTGGTAGCCATAGAGCAATGGATGCGGCCACACCTAGAATACCTAATCTCGTGTAGGTGTTTTCCGTTGCCAGAAGCCAGCCCACAGCTGGATGGCAAGGGACTTGAGGTGACGCTGCAGGTGGAGGTCAGCTTCCTGGGGCCTCGAGCATGTCAGGGAAAGTTGGAGCTTAGATGCTGGCAGTGGGTGGGGATGGCGAGGACACTTGTTAGGAAAATGAACTCATGGAGGTTTGTAAAGTGCTTAGAACGGTCCTCAGCACATAGTAAGTGTCTGCTAGATGAAACCTTGTGCTAGACTCTGGGGTACAACACATAAATAGATCTCTGCAGCCCCTCCTGGGCCCAGGGCAGGGCTCGCCTCTGGGAGGGTCCCAGGATCTTCCTTTTGGAGCTGTGAGGACAGCCTGGGCTGGCTGTGGTGTGGCCCCTCCTTGGGAGACTTTAGCCCAGGCTGCCCCCCTATCCCCATCCCTGTTACAGACGCAGCCGTGGAAGCTCAGCCTGGGCCTCTGCACCCACGCCTGACACAGCCGTCTGGATCACCCATGCATCCCTCGGTCCCGCTCTGTCTCCCTCACCTCCCCTGGTTCCCTTTGGCTCTGACCCTACAAGTGGGCCAGGACCTGGGAGGCCTGAAAGGCGCTGTCTGGGGAAAAGGTGACCCAGCCTCTGACCTGCTCTCAGTCTCCTCGGCTCTGAGGTGTTCATGATGCCCTGAAGGGATTTTCCTCTGCTTTTGTGAGTCCCTTTCGTGCAGCCCTGCAGATATGGGATGGGGAACCCCACCGTGGCTCCCGTAGAGCCTGTGCTCCTAGCTGCCTACAGGGATACCCCTTCAAGGGACCCAGGGCCAAAGGGGTTGCCACAAAAGCAGGGAGAGGCAGAGGGAGACAGGAGGCAGCATCTCATGAGCTTTCTTCATGCTTCATCCACTGTGGCTCTGACTGCGGGTTGCCTTGCTGGTGGAAGGTAGGCTTCTCCTGGTCCCAGAGCCCATCACCAGGAAGAGATCTGGGGGTGCTGTGAGTGGGAGCCAGAGTCCTTTTCGGCTCAGCTCTGACAGAGGCACTGCAGGTGGGGGGCCTAGGCTCTGCTCCTGGGGCTGGAACCCACCCCTACCCCACCCATGGCTGGTTACCTGTGTCTAGTGGGCTCCTGGGAGCCTTGGGCACTCTCCCAGGTCCAGCTTGTCCTGAGTCTCCACTTAGTGTTGCTGACTAAAATAAAGGATGCCAAGTTAAATTTGATTTCAGATAAACAATGAATCACCGTTTAGCATAAGCATATCCCAAATGTTGCACGGGACATATTTATGCTTAACAGTGTCTTGTTATTTATCTGAAATCCAAATTTAACTGGTATTCTATTTTTTTGTTTTCTTTTTTGGTTTGTTTGTTTGTTTTGCTAAATCTGATAACCCTGTCCCTGCACTATTTCTGGCTTACTCCCCTTCCCCAACTGGCCCCCAGAAGCAGGGATTTCACTGCATCCTCCCTTTCCTCCATGGTTTCCTTACAAGTGAAATCCAGGATCCGAGGTCGAAGAGTTCTGAAATGGGGCCATTTCAGATGCACGCAGCCCCCAGGACTGGTAGTCTGAGCCCTAGCTCCTATTGGCCTTTGTCAGGTTAGGGGAGGTGGAGGCCTGTGGAATGGGGCTGGACACTGCAGAGACTCTGGGGCTACGACAGCACAACTGACCCCTCGCACCGCAGCCAGCACGGGAGGTCTGAGCTTGTGCAGACTTCACGTTCAGCACTTGACTTGCCTTATTTCATTCGCCCTACACCAGTTCTGTGAGGCTGGCGCCAACAGTATCTGTGAAAATTAGGAAATCAAGACACAGAGAGGTTAAAGGCGGGCCCAAGGTCACACAGCCGATATGTAGTAGAGATGAGGAGGTCTGAATTCAGGTCTGAGTCCAGGGCTGGGCTCTCAGCTGCTGGACTCCGCTGCTTCTCCTCCCAGGTCCTGGGCTTCTTGCTTCTGAGGGTGTCATCAGGCCTGGGGTCGTTGCACGGCGGGGGCTGCCGCTCAGGAAAGAGGCTGGGTTGGAAATATTTTCTGCATGCCACCCCCCCGTGCAGCTGTGTAATGAGCCCACATCTGTTACCACCACATGTTGCTCAGTGCTACGCAGATGTAAAGTCTCAATTTTTCTAATTAGAAGCAACACAAAGTCTATCTTAATTTTCTCCTCCCCTCCCTCTAATAAACGTGATATTAACAAGGTTACACGTCTGCGTTTTTGCTGGTGTAATTGAATCAGGTCACAGATTTGATTAGTGGGTGTGGGGCACTGGGGTCTGGTCAGGCTGAGGGGCTGGAGGAAGAAAGGGGCTGGGTCCCAGCCATGGACGGACCTCAGGATGGAGAGAAACAAGGTGAGAGAAGAAAGAGAGGGAGAGAACAATGAGGTAGAGAGGGGAAAGGGAAGGAGAAGAAAGAGAAAAGGAGAGCGTGGGAGAGAGACAAAGAAAGGCAAAGATGGGTAGTAGATGGAGGAAGGGACAGAGAATTATAGAGAGAAGAAGCGGAGAGAGAGACAGAGACAAAGACATGATGAGAGAAGGAGGGAGAGACATACAAAGAGAGGGAGAAGGATACACACAGACACACACACGGAGCACAGGAGCCAGCAAGAGACAATGAGGGAGAGGAAGACAGAGATGCTAAAGGCCAAGAAAGACAAAGTGGAGAGACAGCTCCCGCCTGTCTTCTGCTCAGACCTCTCTGCAGAGGCACCTGGGCAGACAACACCCCCGAGGCTTAGGGAGGGCCTGGATTGAGGTGGGACAGCCAGCCAGAGGCACCCGCACCCCACCCCCTACACCCAGTTGGCATTGCTACCACTCAGCCTCAGAGCTGCAGGCTGGAGTCCTGGGCCTGGCTCTGGGTGACCAAGGGCCAGTCAGCTCCCCAATCTGGACCTCACTTTCTCCATCTGTTAAAAGTGGTCTGTAAGTCCCACTCCCTGCGCTGAAAATCTAAGGTTCTCTGGAGCCATGCCCACCCCTTTGACTGGGAAACCCCACTTACAAAAGCCTCATGGTTCATGACTCCAGCCAAGATGATCTCTAGAAGCATCTCTTGCCAAGGGACAACCTGGACAAAACTGGGGTGAGGGAGTCGGTAAACCAGTGTCTGGAATGGGACCCCCTTCCCTCCAGTGGACCTCCAAACCCTCCAGTTGCATCCCTCCAGGCATCCCCGCACTTTCAGTGGCTTCCCATTGGGTAACCCGAGGTTTGGGGTCATGCAGTCTCTGTCCCACCCCCTCCACCATCCCCATAGCTCTCCACTCTGGACACCACCTGTTCCCTGAGCATCCTGTGTTCTTTCACACCCCCACACTTTTGCTCCTGCAGTTCCCTTGGCCTGGAATGCTCTTCCCTACTTCCTTGCCTTGTCTTCTGTCAACTCAACTCAAGTGTCCTTTCCTACCTGCGACCTGCCCTGATGGACCCAGGAACTGGCTTCTTCCTCTGTGTGATCACATGTTCTTTGCTTTTTTCACAGGGTCAGATATATATCTACACATCTATGTGACCGTCTCCACTCACCCTTTCTCCAGTTGTACCTGGCTGGCATCTAGTGGGCGCTGTGTGAGAGTGTGTATGTGTATGTGAAAGTGTGATCGGGTGTGTGCACGCACAAGTGATGGCGTGTGTAGGAGGAGGGCTGTGGCAGTAGCAGCCGTAGCAGTGCTGCATTCCTGCTGTGACAGTTTCTCCTGCTGATGACTCAGTCCCCAGGGCCTTGGGAGGCGCTGAGAAGCTTCTGTCAAGGGGCAGTGGCTTTTCTCCCTTCGCTTAAATGAGCTCTGAATAATTGATTCAGCTCCTGAATAATTAATCAGATATTCAATAAGGAAAGTAATTGTTTGCCACATCTCCCGTGGACGGTCTGGCTCAGGCGCCGCCCCACTTGGGCTGGGAGGCTGGCTGGGGTTAGCCTGGGCTGGCTGGGAGCCCAGTGCCAGCAGGGGGAGGTCACCTTGTCCAACACTTGCGGCACTCCCGTCTGGCTCACTGTCCCCTGGGAAACCACTGCCTGCCTCCATGTGCCAGCCAAGACCTGGGTCTTACGTCTTCTCACCCAAGTGTCCATTTTCCCCTGTGCCTCCCAGCTCTGCAATGGGCCCCCTCATTGGATGCTGCACACCCCCCAGACACCAGCCCCTCCAAAGGATGCTTTGGCCCGGGGAACGGCAAAGGGGGTTGTGGGCAGGCCTCATTTCCCCATTGCCACCCCCCTTCACCTACACACCAGTGCAAGCCGGGGTGGCACTGCCCACTGTCTGTGCCACAGGGCCAGGTGGGGACACGCCGGTGGTGAACTAAGCACGGCTGTGTGCCAACCCTGGGGAACCCAGGAGAAGTGCCTCTGGGTGGGAGTCTCGTGGGCCTCCTTGGCCTTGCCCTTCTTCTAGACAGCCATCTTCTTCTAGGACCCCCGTGGCATCCCGCACCTGCCATATAGCGACCCCAGCTTGTCCATAATAAAAGAAAAGTCAACCTTCAGGGTACCCCCCCATTTAAGTATGGCAGGTGCCCCCTAGCCTCCCCCCGAACTTGCCACCCTGGGACAGTCCTGGACACCCCCCGGAGTGTCTTTCCCTCCGTTTTAGAGAACAGCTCTCTTCGTGGCTCCGGACCACCATGACAGTTTTAGCTGCTCCAGGACTCACTGAACAATTCGGGGATGCTCTGGGACCCCAGTTCTGCCCTCAGTTGGGTGGGCGCTCCTAGTGGAGTCCCCTTGGGATCTTATGAGTTGCAGGTAGTTGCACATACTTCTGTGCATCAGTCCAAACACACTTATGCATGCCACACACACCACCCAAACCACCCAAACACGCACACCAGAGACACAAACACACAGACACATACCATACACACCACACAAACATACACATCAGACATAACACCACACACACAAACACACAGACATGCAGACCATATACCATACACAAACCACACAAACACACAGATCAGACACACGCCACACACACACACAATACGATACACAACGTACACACAACACACAATAATACACACCACATATGCACATGTGAACGTGTATGTCACACACCACATACACATCACCTAAACACTTTCCCTAGCCACACAAACACACGGACAGAACATGAGATCTACCAGGTCTGCTGGGAGGGAGGACGGGTTCATTTCCGGGGCCTCCAACTCTTCCCAGACACTTCCCACGCAGACAAGGCCGAGGGCTGAGGTCACTGCTTTGGGCGGGGCCCGAGGACACTTGTTCTCAGAGCCAAGGGCAGGGAGGGCTTGGGACTGCAGACAGAGATAAAACCAGTGTGTGGAGTGGAGACCAGCTCACCTAAGAAGGGAAGAGGACACAGGTGAGCAGAGAGAAAGCGCTTGATGGGTTTCTGTGTGTGTGTGTGTGTGCGCGTGTGTGTGCATGTAGAGGTGTGTGTATGTCTGCACGCATGTGTACATCAGGACCCTCGGGTGGGGGAGCCGCCCAGCAGTCCCCTGTTCACCTCCCACAGGCCTTGTCTGTCCCACTGCTCTGTGACTTTCTGTGTGTCTCCTTCAGGGCAGGGTTGCAAAGGCCACTGGTGTTGCCCTGGGAGACCCCTCGGTGTCCCCCTGTGAGTGCCTGGCTTGGGCCCGCTCACTTGTGCTCGCCGGGCAAGCACACAGATGGTGGGGTCGGGAGACTAACGGTGGGTGGGTGATCAGGGCTGGGCATTGGATGCAGGCTGGAGGTGGAGGGGCCGTTCAGCTGGGGATTTGCACAGACGTCCCCAGGCCCCCTCTGCGTCCAAGATGGAGTGGCCAGCAGGTTCCACATTTATTTACTGACAAGTGTTTATCGAGCACCTTCTGTGTGCCAGGGATAAGGCACTAGGGATATAGTGATGAACGAAAAGAGGAAACTCTGGGCCCTTGTTTTAGTGGAGGAGACAATGAATGAGAGAAAAATACAGTCTGTTGGACCGTGATCATTGCTAAAGAGAACACGTAGAGCAGGGACGGAGACATGAAATGTTGGGGCCAGGGTAACATTTTCGACAGCACTCTGGATCAGTCAGGGGCCAGACAGAAGAACAGAGACCACGTTAGTTGTTTCTAACACTCTGGTTCCCAGCTCCTCTAAGGGAATTGAAATTGGGAATTGGTTACGCAGAGGAAAGAGCTGAGACACTCAACAGGGTATGTGAGGCCCTCTGGAGATTAGCCACGGAGGGAAGATGCCACACCTCAGGCCTGCAGGGAACATCCTGGGCGACAGCTGTCCCGGGGGTGGATTTCACTGTCCGGCCTGGCAGGTGGCCTTCCTCCAGGAGGAAGCTTGAGGGTGCTACCAGCTACTGACTGAAGGCCCCTGGGCTGTGCCCTGCCCAAATCACTCATGTCTGTATTAGATTATGATGGGAACCTCTCAAGGTAATTGTGGAATGAAAATGGTACCATTTGACCAATAATAAGACTCTGCATATGTAATCAGGGATTTGTCCTCTCAGTCAGCCACCAAGAGTGTCCCGGAATAAAAGAAAAGTCAACCTTCAGGGTACCTCCCCCCCGCATTTAGGTATGGCAGGTGCCCCCTAGCCTCCCCCCGAACTTGCCACCATGGGACAGTCCTGGACAAAAACTCTTCCTTGGCAGAAGCTTGGTGGAAATCCTCAAGGGACACAGTTCTGATTTTGGAGTCACCTGGCTCTTTCCATGGGTGATGGAAGCTGGTCCACCTGAACAGAGCAGTGGATTTTTGAGGCACTTGGTTTTTCTATGGGACAAGAGTAGGGATCTGATGGATGTTGAAGTCCAGTCCTATAGAGGATGCTATTGAAGTCCTGCCCCGTATCCCCTGGGCCTACCGGAGTCCACCTGCAGCTGCACACAGTTCCTTGGTCCCTTAAGCCCCACATCTCTTTTTTTCTAGGCTTGAGGCTCTCGCTGGTACTACAGGAACCTGCCTACACTCCAACTGGAGGGTCCAGTAATCTGCTCAATGACACGCGGGGGGCTGGTTTTTCCTCCCTCGCTTTTGCTTTCTTGGTTCACCTCCCTGATAAACAACTTCTTTGTGTGTCTTTGTCTTAGGAACTCTGTTTGGGGGAACCCAAGCTAAGACAGGCCTTCTGTGCTCCAAGTCTGAGGGGAGGAGAGAGGGGGTCCTTAGCTTGCCCCTCCCTTGACTCCCTCTCTTTGTGTTACCTTTTATTAAACAATTTTAATAATTTTTTTGATATGGACCACTTTTAAAGTCTTTATTGAATTTGTTACAATATTGCTTCTGTTTTATATTTTGGTTTTTTGGCCATGAGGTATCCTAGACCAGGGATTGAACCGGAACCACACACCGACCCCCCCATCCCCCGCATTGGAAGGCGAAGTCCTAACCACTGGACCACCAGGGAAATCCCTGTGTTACTTTTGAGAGTCCAGATGCCAGGTGTTCTTCTTCTGATCCTAGGAATAATAACACCTGAGAGAGTAGAACATTTTTGCATCCGAGCTTCTGTCCCCATCAGTAGAACAGAACCCCTTTGCTAGACTTGGGTCTCCATGCTTGGTTTGAAAGAATACGGTCGGTGCAGCTAAAACTAAGTCTGCATCCCCCAAGGCGACTGTTCTCCCAGGCTTGTTCTCATCCAAGTGTCAGCAGAAACACTTCTCAATGCTCCAAGTTCCTAGGGGGCTTTTAAAACCCTCCCAAATACCCTTGCCTGTCTGTCCCCTCTGATTCCAGCTGGAAGCTACTGGAAGGGCTCAAAGTTCACTTGTGTGGGTGGCTGCTACCTTCCATCGCCCCCTCCATGGCGGCGCTGTCTCTTTGTTAGGACTGTTACATAGGCCTGTGAAGTTTGCGTGCCGCACAACTCCAGAAAGGGCCATTTACGTGGATTGTGACATGAATGACAGTCCCTAGACTTGTACAGTGTACAGCCTGAACAACTGTACATAGCGCCCCTGCTCTCGAAAACAGCAGGCTGCTTGACTGTGCTCTCTGGCTCTGATCTCTACTCTACTTAGGCCTGGATTCCTGCTCTTCGTGGCTCCTGGCAAGAGGATAGGACAGCAACTTAACATTCTGCTGACTGGACTTAGTCAAAGTCCTCCCCTGAGCCTTGGGATCTAAAGCATTTGCTGTTGGTAAGTACTGGAGGTGGGAGGATCAGAGGAAGCAGGGAGAGTGATCAGAAGGTGACATCAAGAAGATGTCCCCAGGCCCCTAGAAGCTGAGCTCAGGGAATGCTCCTTTAGCACTGACCTTTCAGAGGTCTCTCACCTCCCGAGTGCAGCCTCAGACCCATGGTCCCATTTCTGAAGCCTGGGGTTGTTCCCGGCTCTTTGACTCTCCATGGATCCTGGAAGCTCCCGGGGCAGACTTCCTGCCTGGCCTTTTTCAGATTTGCCCAGGGCCAGACCAGGAGGCCCTGGGAAAGACTGAGGGGAAACCTGGCTGCTGGAACATTTCAGAAGTGAAGGAAGCAGAGTAAAGCAGGTGGCAGCATTGACATCAGATGGGGGAACTGCCACCCAGGACCTAAGCTCTGGGTTATTTATGCAGGTTCAGAAATGGCTTCATGCATCCAGGCACAACCCAGTGATCTGTCAATGAAGGCCTCCCCATGCCCCTGCCCCTGCCCTGCCTCTGGTAACATTTACAGTAAATCTATCGCACTGACCATTAAATCCGAGGCCGCCCCGAGCGAGCGATCGCTTCAATGTGGCGCTGACAGGCCGAGAGTTAATAATAACGCGGACGCTAACCTGTTTATTGATTTGCTTTTTGTTCCCTTCATCCTCGCTCACTCCTTCTCCCTCTCGGAGGAGAAATCTTGGAATCAGTAATCAGGTGACAGGCTCGCCCCCTCCTGTTCCCAGCCGTGTCATCCTGCTTAAACTCTCTGAGATAAATTAGCCCTACCTCCCCGGCCCCTGCCAGCCATTCACTCTCCAGTTACTCAGCTCAAGATGCCGCATCTGTCACTGGAGCCAGCAGACAGAAAAAAACATTAACACAGACATGAAAAGCTTTTAACTTTGACAAGAGGAGCGCAGCAAAGTTTTATATTTAGCCCCTCCAGCAAAGGCCACGGTCAATCCATTAGGGTGGTTCGTCAGACTGGGGGATGAGGTAGGAGAGGGCTGGGACCATGGGGCGGGGCGGGTGGGGGTGTCGCCAGCTCTGGCCTGGGGACCATGGACCTGGGCCTGGGATGGACACCGCCCTGTCCTTGGGGGCTGGGGAAAGGATCCAAATGGGGACCTCTGTTTCTGGGTTAAAATAGAGATTTTAACCTCCGTTTTAAGATTTTAAGATGCGGCGTCGCATAAAGCTGACCCGTTTTGTGGCCGTGGTGTTGCCAATATCCACAAATAACACGAATCTTTTTCTGGAAGCCTGAAAGAATAACAAAGAAAGGTTTGTTTCCCACAAGGCAAAATGTAAAACTTCACAAAAAAGAGAATTATTATTTATTTTCTCCTCAAGAGTCAGTCATTTCAGGTTGAGTTGTCCCTAACCTCTGCCCCTTCCCCTCCCCTCCCCCTCCCTCTTCTTCTCCCCTCCCCCTCCCCTCCCCTCCCTCTTCTTCTCCCCTCCCCCTCCCCTCCCCTCCCTCTTCTTCTCCCCTCCCCCCACCCCTCCCCCTCCCTCTTCTTCTCCCCTCCCCTCCCCTCTACCTCTCTCTTCTTCTCCCCCTCTCCTCCCCTCCCTCTTCTTCTCCCCCCTTCCCCTCCCCCTCCCCCTCCCTTTTCTTCTCCCCTCCCCCTCGCCCTGACCTCCCCCTCCTCCTTCTTCATCTCTCCTTCCCTCTCTCCCCATCTCTCTCTCCCTCCCCTCACAAACCGCCTCCCAACTTTCTCCAACTTGAGCCATTGCTGACTTGGGCCACTTCTATCCTTCTGCTGAATCTAGCCTTTCTTCTTCCTCAAGAAGGGATTTCAGAAATAAAGAAATAATGTGTTTCTCAGCATTTTTGAGTCCACCCCCACCCCCGCTCATGCATTTCTTCAATTTACACAACGAGGATTCAGGACCCAGTTGGCACAGAAAGAGTTCCCCTCAGCAGGCAGGGATGGAGACCCAGTGAATGCACATACATGAATATATATATATATATATATATATATATATATATATATATATATATAAACACAGTCTCACACACACACACACACACACACACACACACACACACACACACACTGCATTACTGCTCCAGGACAGGAGCGGCTGGGATGACTTCATGGAAGAGACACTCGAATGTGCCTTGGAGGAAATAAAGCCATCTTCTGAACAGCATCTGGGAGGGGCACAGGGAAGGGTTGGGATGGAGGTCCCGGGTTGGACCCATGGCCTGGACCAAGGCCAGGGCAGTGATCTTGGTGTGTCTGAGGAGGAGGATATAGCCAGCTTGGGCAGAGGACTACTGGGGCGCCAAGCAGGATAGGGGCCAGGACGTGGGGAAGGCTTTGAATGCTGCTTTATACTGAAATCCTCCCAAAGCAGCACTTGAAACAAGGCATCGGGGCAAGTCTTTACCTTGGGAGGTGAGCCCAGGAGGCTCTGGCCAGGAGTTGAGCGTGAGCTAGGGAAGGGAAGGAGGTCTATACAGCCTGCGTTACAGAGCAGGGTGTTGCTTTGGGCAGCTGAGGCACGATCCTTCTGGGAACCTCTGGGAGACCACATGGGACACACCTCCCAGTTGCGCTCCCCCCCCTTCCCCTGCCCCCAGGAGGGAGGAAGCTGGAGCATCTAGCTACCAGCTCTTCTCCATCAGTGTGGAGGGCTACCTGGGGGTGGGAGAGCATTAGCTTCCTGGTGTTTCTGGCCTGCCCTACCTGGCGCCAGGGTCCTCAGCGGGCTCTGGGGCCAGAGAAGATGCTCCAGAAGAGTGTCTCTAGTTCCTGCAGTACGAAGCCTCCAGTGTCTACAGAGGTGGGTAACGTACCAAACACACCTGCTACAAACTCCCAGCCATCGGTACACGTGTCCTTCATTCGTCTGCCAAGTGAACTCCTAGAAGGATTTGAAGCAGGGGGTCTTTGCTCTCAATAGTTTCTTGGGGTGAATTTGTAGCTGAGTGAGAAATTATGTTGATATTTCTTTTTCTCTCCTAGGGAGGGGGTCATAGTCATCTTTATATCATAGCACTCATTTTAAAGAGCCCAGGTGCTCAAAAATTGTTGAATGCTACTTTGTCATTGTCATTATTTTGGCACTTATCTTTTTTCTCTAGGAGTTTAAGAGCTTGTGGGGGGCAAAGAGGGAGCGCTGGTCAGCTTTTGCCTCAAGAGCTGAGCATGGGATTGTATACAAATCAGCTGTTCAGAGTTTATCAAAGGAAGGAGGGAAGGAAAAGCATCCAGGACCTTCCGTGGACTTGGCAAGTAGGTTGAACAGACAGACCCTGTGGATCCTTGCCTGACGGTATAGAAAGGAGGCTGTCTCAGCCCCAGATGACCTGAGAGTCCTTTCTCAGGTGGCAGGGAAAGGATGCTGGGCGGGGTGGCAGGGTGGATTGTGGGTGCTCAGAGGGGCCAGGGCAAAGGTGAGCTGGACACACTAGAAGCTCTATTCATGGAGCCCCGAGAGAAGGAGCCAGAAGCCCAGGTGCAGGTGGAGATGGAGTCCTGGGGGCAGGAGGTCATCCGTGGTCAGCAGCAGCTCCTTCCTGCCCATCTCCTTCTCCGCAGCTGCTCCCACTGCCCGGGCCCCTCTGCCCCCCGCATCCCCCCAGATGGGAGGGAGAAGTGGAGAGTCAGGGGAAAAGGTTCCCTCCCTCCTCACAGCCCAGGTGAAGGTGGAGGGCAAGCCTCAGGCTCCGGCAGCCCTGGGCCCCTGTGACAGCCTGTTCTACGGGGTCCACACTTGGCTCAGTTTCTGGAAGGGACTTGATTCTCTGGGAGCCCGGGGTGGCCAGGACGGGGGTCCGTTGTGGCTAAGAACTGCTTTCCAGGGGCAGGGCGGGTCCCAGCGCTGTGACTGTTGCGGGCAGGAGGCGTCTGCCCCGGCTGGAGGCCGGGGTATCATGTCACCCCTGCCAGACGAGGTGAGTCCTTGGCCGCCGGACAGGACCTAATAGCTCTTGCTCTCTGTGTGGCGATAAAGACCCAGAGAAATCCAGCCGGTGCAGATCTGCGTCTCCCATAGCAGCCAGAGCTGCTGAATCTGCTGTTTCTGAGAAAGTGAAATTTCAGTCTCTCCACCCTCCCCTCACCCGCCGGGCTGTCAGGGCACGTGGAGAGGGTGTGAGCCAACCTCCCAGGCCTCTTAGGAGAAAAGGAACATTCTTGTGGAGCAGAGACCAGATCTCCGCTGACACGGCCAATCTGGTGACATGGCCTAGGCACGTCTGGACCGCTTCTCCGTGTGCCCAGCCCCTGGCTTGACGACGTTGGGGCGGCAGGTGGAGGGACCAGAGGGGGCATGGTCCATGCTCTGCCCTCCAAGGACAGTGATGCCACCACCCTTCCATGTTTATTCTAAAGAGAAGACTAGCGTTGCATGGAGAAGGTTCAAGATGTGGCAGAAATGGGCTAGAGGCCTGAAGGAATGGCGCAGAGGAGGAAGGAAAAGAGTCCACTCAGGTGACAATTTGAGGGGGGTTTCGGTGAATTTCAGTGTTAGGTGTTGCTGGGAAGCTCTGGGGCCTTGCCAGGGTCTGCAGTGTGCCTCCCCAATCCCATTTCCTTTCTCTCCTAGGCTCACAGCTTCCTTTGCCGTCAGGTGGGCTATCGTCGGATTCTGGCTGATGGAATACGGGTGGCTCAGGCCTTGAAACCTCCTGCCAGGTTCTCCTCTCTCTCTCTCTCTCCTTCCCCTGGCTCGGGGAGAGGACTCCAAGGATATAGGGGAGGCTGGAGATGCAGAGGGAAGGACTCCTGGCCCTGGGTTACCACCTACAGCACTGGCAAACCAGGACCACTCACCTCACTCTGCTGTCATTCATTCATTTGTCCGCTCATCCGCTTAATCCCCCACCATGGCCTTCTCTGTGCTAGGAAACTGGGGGCCAGAGTCCTCGCCCTCAGATGAAATTGGAGTGTGTGTTTGTAAAAACGGGCTCAGGGAGAGAGACAAGGCAGGGATTGGGTTTGGGGGAAATGGGAAGGGGCCTTGGAGGACATGGTAAAGAGTTTGGATTTTATTCTGAAAACTGTAGACAAGAGAGTTTGGTAACTGGGTTTCGGGAAATTTTACTGAGATGCAATGAGCCATTACCTAATAATCCAGCTTGAGGACTCTTGAGTCCCCTCCCTGAGGGCATCTGTTTTGCTCCGTTGAAACCCCCTTCCCCAAATCCACATCTCTGCCTGACCATGAAGCCACATGGAGGGCCGTGACCTGTGTCAGCAGCGGACGTCTGGGCTGGTTCTTCTTGGCGGGGTGGTGTGTGCTAGGAAGATCCAGGGAGGACCATGACGCCAGTGAGCAAAAAGCCTGGAATCTTCTGTAGAGGGTTCCTTACTGCCTCAGTTGGGAAAGGAGGGCAGAGAGGGTGAAAACAGATAGCAAGATGCAAGAGAAGGCACGGACCAGAAAGACAACCTATTCTGATTAACAGGCAGCAGACGCACTTCGCAGAGTGTATGTTTGTTATGGGCTGAGTTGTGTCCCCCCTTCCAGCTGGGACTGCTGTCTGCTCCAAAGACCATCTACCTTGCTTCTCATGTGGCCCCTCCATCTTGAAATCTGACTTCCTCTTGTGCCCTCACCTGGAGAAAGTTCTCTGCTTTGAAGGAATCATGTGATTCGATTAGGTTTCACCTGGATAATTTCCTTTTGAAAGTAAAGTCAACTGTGCCATAAAATAGAACATAATGAATGATGTCTCATCACACTCACAGGTTCCAGGGATTAGGGGGCATGGAATGTTGGGGGCCACTTCTAGAAATGCTGGCAACCCCATCCTCTAGAGGCCTGTATGCCAGAGCCATCCTGGGCCTGGGACCTTAAATCTCTCTTTGGCCAATAAATCCTTGGCTGGCAGAGACTGCTAGTTGAGCCCAACTCATTCTCCCTTCTTCAATAGTTAATGGAACTGTTGACTGGGCACATGGCTGCCTGGAAGAAAGACTACATTTCCCAGCATTCTTTGAAGCTAGATGCAGACATGTGACTTAGTCATGTGACTTGGTCTGGCTAATGGGATGTAGGTGGAAAAGAAGTGGGGCACATTCTTAGTTCTTCTCCCCACTTCCTTTATGTTCCGGCCTGCATCATACACCTGATGTCTGGAGCTCCATCTCTGGCCAGTGGACTCAAGGATGAGTCCACAATGGCAGAGCAACAGAGAGAAGCCTAGGTCCCTGTCCTGGTAAAGGGTCAAACCAGCCCTGCATTACCTACCTGGACTTCTATGAGAGGGACAGAAATTTCCATCTTTGCCATTGTTTTGGGTTTGCTATTACGGTTTACAGAGGTAAACCTAATCTTAACACCTTGGCCTGGGGTTTCTTTATTGAGGTTTTGTGAGCTGGGCTGTTCTGTGGTGCCTGTCCTCAGCTGGGGCCACTGTCCTTGGCGTCCTTTGACTGGGGTCCTCAGCCCTGCTGCCTTTGTCCTTCCATTGTCTGAGTACTTAGCTGAGACCTAGATAATTTGTTTAGTTAGGGAGTGATTGAGAATAGTTGATGAATAGCAACCTGTAGTGAGAAAATATACTTACAGGTTATATTCAGCCATTGTATTTAAAGAAAATAATAATTTTTTCTATTGTATGTCTTAGCATTTGCATTCCTTATAGCAGGTAAAGCAATTTGCTGGCTAGATGTGCTTCTCAACACATTTTGCTAAAACCTGCCCCAACCCCTTCCCATGATGCTGACCTTTCCCTCCTTTGTGGCCCCCAAAGATCCCCATCCAAGTGTCTACCTCAGCCCTTATGACACTTTGAGGCACATAGGTGCCCCTCTGTTAAACATTGATGCTCCTCTGTTAATCCTTTGGGGTCAGGAACTGTGTCCTACTTGTCTTTGGATCCCCAGAGTCTCACACAGTGTATGACACAGACTCTGTTAGGACCTTCTCAAATGTGCCAGGCAATTTACATGTATTCTTTAATTCAACCCTGAGAGTAATGCTATGAAACACCACTGTTCTTATCCCCATTTTACAGGAGAGAAAACTAAGGCTCAGAGAGGTTGTATAGGTAGCCAGGGTTATAAACCAGTAGAAGTGGTAGAGTCAGTATTAAAACCTAGGCTTTCTGACTTCAATTCTTTTCCCCCAACTTTGTTGAGGTATAATTAACATATGACATTGTATAAGTTTAAGGGGTATGGTGTGTTGATTTGATACACATATATATTGTGAAATGATCACCACAGTATGGTTAGTTTATACATCCTTCACCTCATGTAATTACTTTTGGTTGTTGTGTGAGAGCATTTAAAATCTATTCTCTTAGCAACTCTCAAGTATATATAGTACAGTGTTGTTGACTATAGTCACTGTGCTGAACATTAGATCTCCAGAAGTTATTCATTGTATAATTGGAAGTTTGTACCCTTTGACTGATATCTCCTCATGTCACCCACCTCCCAGTCCCTGGCAACCACCACTCTACTCTCTGTTTCCATGAGTTTCGCTTTTTTAATATCCTACATGTAAGTGAGATCATAGAGTATTTGTCTTTCTCTGTCTGATTTATTTCACTTGGCATAATGTCCTCAAGGTCCATCCATGTTGTTGCAAATAGCAGGAGTTCCTTCTTTTTTATGGCTGAATAATATTCCATTATATAGGTGTACCACATCTTCTTTATCCATTCATCTATCAACGGACACTTAGATGGTTTCCATGTCTTGCCTATTGTAAATAACACTGCAATGAACACAGGGGTACAAATATGTCTTTGAGATTTCTTTCAGATATATACCCAGTAGTGTGATTGCTGGATCGTATGGTAGTTCTATTTTTCATTTTTTGAGGAACCTCAATACTGTTCTCCACAGTGGCCATACAAGATGAAATGAAATAGCATGCTTGAAATTGCCCAGCACAGGCTTGGCACATAACAAGACTCAATACATTTTCTTTTTCATAGATGCAGATGCTTCTTTTCTCCAGGGAGGGAGAAGAAGAGGAGAAGCTCTGAGCACAGAAAACTACCACCAGACAGAGGGAGGAAGACCTCAGGGTGCTGTGGGGCTCCTGCCTTTGGGCTGGGGAGGTAGAAAAGCAGCCTGCAGACCTGGATCCCTAAACAGTTCTGTTTGTTGATTTCAAAGATTTTAGAGAAAAGCTCCCCTCCCCTGGACTCTGGGTAGAGCACTTGTCTGGGGGAAAAGAGGATATAAATGGTATATTGTTAGATTCCACCATTAGTATTCATCTCTTAATTCCCTCTATCTTGTTTCAACAGCTGGAAAAAGAATTAAAAAACAGTCTTTGTAAGATAAGCTTTCCTCTCTCTCAGTTAGGGGTCCAGAGCCAGCCACTGGTGCATGTAAAGATGTTTGCCTATTCATTCTTGTGTGAACCCTTGGGTTGCAGGTGTGAAGTGGCCACTGGGAGGAAAGCAAGGATCTCTAAGTGTCTCTGCTGTTCCCATGCACCTTCAAAGGGTATCGAAAGTGATGGGTTGAATTACCTCTGCCCCTGCCTTTTAAAATATCAAGTTTTTGGCATGGGGTGCTAAAGTTGTTCCCAATATTTTGGATCCCACAGACCAGGAAATGTTGAAAAGAATAGTTTGGAGAACCAGAACAAGGCTGACAACTTTTTATTTTGTCAAGTGAGGACATAGTGAAAAAAGAAGGCAAATAACCATCTTCCCGTAGAATCATTTTAACACCCCATGTCCATAGGAAGGGCTTGATTTCACAATAAAGAACATCCATCCCAAGCAAGGCAGCTGACAATTATGTCTGGATAAATTATGAGGCTCATTTTATTGTGGAAAAGTGACAATGTCATTACACGCCAGCAGCAGTTTGTAACAGGCATTCAGGTGCCATGAAGTCTCGGCTAAGGCTTAGGCACTAGGAAGAAGATGTGCCTTCAAAACATACTTGAGCAACTTATTTGCTTTGTGGCCTTAGGGAAACCAAGTGACCTCATTGACCCTTAAACTGTTCCTCTGCAAAATGGAGAAAATAAGACCGTATGATTGTTGTAAGGGGTGAATGAGTTAACACGTGTCAAATGCCCAGGATGGTCCCCTACGTAAGCTAATTGCTGAGTTACTTCACCTTGATTTATTTTTTCGGGAAAGAAATTACTATAAATGTGTGTGAGAATGCAAGGAAATGAAGGTACCACAGATGTGGCCTCTGGGATTCTGGGTTTCCTCAGATTTCTTAGTAAGACCTGGAGGCTTCAGGTAATGTACGCCATTCTCCATGGGGCATCTGGAAGGAGGAGAGAATACAGTCTTGGGGTTCTGCTTGTTATTTCATGGAGGGGCATTTATAAGTGGGATGCAGGAGTGCACCGCTCAAATGTCCCCGGGGAACTTGTCCTAGGTAAGTGCTTTCAGTTCCACCCTCTCTCCTGAGCTTGTACACTCTATCCGACTGCCTATTGGACACGTCCACTTGGGTATCTCACGGATACCTCAAAGCAGTGTCCCTTTCCCTCTAAGACTGCCTCTCCTCCTCTGTTCATCTTATAGCAAATATAACACCATCCTCTTGTTCTCTTAAGCCAGGAACTCTCTGGTCTCCACATCCTGCCTTTCCGTCATCCCTGGCTTTCATCCTCCAAGTCCAATCAGACATAAGACTTGACCCATTGACTTCCTCAGTCTCTAGGAAAAAAACACTCTGATTTGTAGCATTTTCCAATTTCCATGGTGTGAATACTCCCACCACAGTCGATCTCAAGCTACTAAAATGGTGCCTGAAGTGGTGTTGGGAAGAGATACACATAATTGGCTCCACTGTACTCGTGGCCCCCGTTCACCACTGTTCTGCCCACTTGAAATGCTTCTGTTCATCCTGTAGGAGCAGCGTCTTTGTCATCTGCTCTGGGAAACCTTTCCGAATCCTTCTTGACAGGCTTTAATCAGCACTCACCACCATGTCCTCCAGTGATGGGTTTCAGCTCTGCCTCCCCAACCCCGGCCCCTGAGCTCTTTAAAGGCAGCTCTGAGCACATCACCTAGAACAAAGTACATCTGCCAGTGTTTACTGAGTGAATTCATGAACCAGGGATTTGAATCCAAATCTCTGCTCTGACCAGCCTCCTAGGCAGCGCCTTAACTCAAAGCTGCTAACGGTTCTGCTCCAGATTTCACCATATTTACTCACCGAGTATTGAGCATATGGAATTAGTTTCACTCTTTCCCCTTAAGCTATCTTTCCTCTTCCCCTCTCCACCCCGATAAAGCTATCTCTTGGGGTTGTTCCCAGAATTAAAATAGATAGTAATTGTGAAAGCACCTCGTAGCTAGTAGATGCTCCCCCAGATCAGCTTTTCCTTCCCTTCCTTTGGCAGAAAGGCTGGCTGCGCTTTCAGCAAAGAAAGCCTGAGTTTAATGTCCTCAGGGAGAAACGTGTCTTTGCTCCGGGCTTTGAAATCCCTGGAGTCCACAACTTAATAGACTTACAATTGGGTAATTTTCTCTTGACATTGATCAGCAATGGGTCACGTCTGGCACCTGGTGGCCGGGACCTGGGTTGGAGGAGCTGCGATAGATGCCTGGCCTGGCCTCCCTAACCAGAAATTCAATAACTTTTTCATATAAATTGTACGTAAGAGAAAACTTCTTGTTTTCGGCAGTTGTCGCTGTTTCAGCATTTTTCTGTACAAGATGAAAAACTTTTGCATTGAGCAAAATACAGATTTATGGTCAATAAAGTGAAGTTTAACAGTTTATAGGGGCCATACTTTCTTTCTTAAAAACTGATATTAAAAGCCATTTTTCCCAGTCTTTCAAAGGTGGCTCTTCTATCCATCAGGATCCCAGTTTGTTTAAATGATGGGAGAATTAGGAAAAACTCTCTCACCAGAGGGGCTCCAGATATATGCCCATCATCCCTTCCTGTCCTAGAGCTTTGAAGACAACAGGGTTTACTTCTTGAAGCTGAAGATTGTCGAGCTGGAGATGGGAAGCTGCTTGGAGCCAATAGCATGCTGAACCCCAGATGGGGCTTGGAGAGTGGACAATTGTAGAACATTTTTCCTGTACTTTTCATTTATTCAGCAAACATTCACTGAGCACCTATCGTGTATTAGAGCCGGAGACAGGCATTCATATAACAAAGATAAGTCACATCAACTTTCTGCCCGGATGGTGCCCTCTGCTGAGGAATTGAGTCAAGCAGACAGACAGCGACACTGGAGTCAGGAATGGGTATTATGGGAACACTGAGGAACGATACTTTGTCCAGTCTGAGGGCATCTGTGAAGACTTCCTGGAGGAGGTGATGCCTGAATTCGGTCCTGAAGATGAGTGAGACAGGCAGTGGCCAGGGAGGGAAGCACAGCCCAGGAAGAGGGGGCGGCAAGGTGGGATAGGAGCAACTCTCCCTCCCAGGATCATCTTCCTCCAGGGTGAACTGGACAAACAAACATTTGTCTCCCACCTGCTCTTGAACCTCTCACCAGTTTGCAGCTCCCTGCCCAGTCTTCCTCCTGGCTGTTCCCAGTGCCACCATGGACCCCTGCTCATCCCCAGAGTCCTGGGAGGTCTGGCCCCATAGATGTGAGGCTGCTCTTTGGAAGTCTCCTGACGGGTAGACCAGGCTTCCCTTCCCTGCCCCCACCTCCCCATCCCACCATGCAAGGCAATTAGAATGCGGCAGACATGATTGCAGTGTGGACGGCACCTGATAGAAACGACAATGCAGGAGAAAATATTGAAAACGCTGTAAGGTATGACGGTTCAGGGAGTCCCAGAAAGAAGAATAATAAAAAAGATACTCTAAAGGGGTTTTGGAGTCTCACCCTCTGTCTGAAGGTCTGTTCTTCCTTCTGTCTGGGGAGAAAGGGCCCTTCTCTTTAATCCTCTCCAGAGTCTGCCATCAGCTACTCCCCATGTTTGGGCGACCCCATGCCTCTGACCTGTAGAGGTTGATTTCCCTTCCCCCCACTGCAATCAGAACCCACACCCACATAACACTCATTTTACCCAAACGCATCATTCTCAGAGCCAGAACTGGCTCGTGTTTTCCTCATCGTAGCACACTCTGCTCAGCTTCCCTGACCCATAAGAGGGACTGTCCCTGACATTTAAATGCAGAAGCTTCTCTTGGTTCTTCTGTTTTGAGTCTGCCCAGGGCTTGCCAGTACCCAAAAAATGGAGGCCCTGTTGCTGGCTACCTCTTACCGGCACAAAGACAGAGGCCAAAGATCTGAAATGATTTTTTTTTTTAGGTCAGTTAAAATTCTTAGACAAGACCTGACCCTGACCCTGACCTTTGAGCTGAAGAAACTTCTAGGTGTTAGTGGGATGGGAGGAAGTTTTTCCCATCCCGAAGGGGCTAGAGCAGGGCCATCTAATGGAAACAGAATCAGAGCCACTTGTATAATGAAAATTTTTCTAGCAGCCACATTTAAAAAGTAAAAAGAAACAGGTAAAATGAATGAATTGCCCCAAACGACTATGAATGAACTAAAGTATCATCGTTTGAACATGGAATCAATACCAACTTAGTGAGGTTTTTTACTTCCTTTCTTTTCATACTAGGTGTTCAAAATCTGGTGGAGGTTTCACACTTACAGTACATCTCAAGTTGGATTAGGCACGTTCCTAAGTGGCCAACAGTCATGTGTGACTAGTGGATGCTGTGTTGGATGGTACAAATGTAGAGTGTAAATGCCTGTGTAAAACGCCTGTTTGAGCAGGAGAGAGAGAGAGAGAGAGAGAGCGAGAGAGGGAGAGAGAGAGAGAAATATCTAGAGATGAGGGTTTAGAGTGATACAGGAACCACAGGAAGAGCAGAAAGTTTTTGCTGTGGGAAGGCAGGCAGACTTTATCCTGAAGGCAATGGGGCAGACATAACGAGAGTTGTGGTCAGATTCACATTTTAGAAAGATCTTCTGCATGGACAGAGAGAAGGCATTTGAGCAGGGAAGCAAGTTTGGAGAAAGACTTAACTAGAATTGCTTCCTGGTAATAAGGGGGGTTTAAAGTAAGGTGGAGTGATGGGCACAGAGAGAGGTGGATGGATTCTAGACTGGAGAAGCAGGTAGAGCCCACAGGACTTGTAGGATGTGGGAAGATAAAGGGGGGCCAGGAGTCAAGGATGCGGTGCCCTGCCCTGTCCAAATGGCTGGATACCATGCTATTTACTGAAATGGGAAACAGAAGAGAATGCCCAGGTTTGAGGGTAGAAGATGAGGACAGTTTAGGACACGTGAGTTTGAGTGTCCTGAGGACCTCTGAGCAGAGGTGTCCATCAGGGGAATGGGTAGGTGGGTCTGGCACTCAGGAGAGAGGCGTGGGCTGGAGGTAGAGGCTGGGGACTCCCTGGTGATGGAGAAGCCCAGCCATGCCTTTGACTGCAGTAGACTTTCCTGAGGTTTCTAGCTCCTAAGCCTGCCTTAAAGAGTTGTAGTGAGGGCACACGTGTGGTGTATACCTTGGAGCTCTGCACATGTGTGACAATCATGCTGGTTGGGTGGTTGGGTGATTTGGGGTGGGGTAACTCCGGTCCTAGACTTTTGCTTTCACCCAGCTTGGCCATTTAGAAAAGGTTTGAGACAGGTGGTCATTTGGGGGAAATTGAGGCTTGGAATTGAGGGATCCGATCTGACTCTGCCCCGCCTTGGAAGTCAGCAGCTCATCGGCTTGTCCATTAGTAACCCCGGCCTCCTGGCCCACAGGACCATTTCTGCCTTCCACCCAATTTTAGCTCTTATTACTCCTAAATTCTCGGTGTTGGTGTTAGTCTGCACCACCCAGACCCCGTATTCAGGACCAAAGGACCTATTCCTCCGGCTGCTGGAGAGGTTGTCAGCTGATAGCTCTCCGCTGGCCGTCAGCCCTCTTCAGGAATGACCCTGGCTGAGGAGTGTTGCCTCATTCAAGGTCACGCCCCCTCCCTGGGGCAGCCCACAGCCAGTGACTGGTCAGTGCAGGGGATGAAGGCGTGGTCCCTTTGCCCCAACTCTAACAACTCTGAAAGGTCATCCCAGCTTCAGAGCTCCCCTTGGGGAGGGCATCTTTTTGGGACTGCATCGCAGCCCATTCCTCCCTCTGCCCACTCCTGCCGCCTTCCTTTTCCGACGGGCACTGGTCCTGCTGGCCCCAAGAGTCCTCACTGATTAACCTCCTGCTTGCTCATCTCCTCCCCTGTGTCTGCCTCCCGGGGAACTTGCCCGTGACACTTGGCTTTGTTGTTAGTTCCAGCCATGAAATCACAGCCCCAGTCAGATAAAGCAGTTAGGTCTCTCTCTCTCTATATATATATGTCTCTAACACACACACACACACACACACACACAGTCGTAGGCATTCGCTCATTTGGCCGCTAGGTTTTATTTCCTGACATCCCATCACAGCGTTTCTTTCTTAAATATATCTTTTTCGTGCCATGCCTCCCACCCCATCTCCTCCTCTCTATCCCTCCCTCCTTCCATGAGTAAGCTCTGACCCATAACAAGACAACTTCCAGCCTCCAGGCTTTTCCCTTTCTCAGAAGTCTGTGCCCCCTGGACACAGGGCCAGCAGACAGAGGAGATACCTCATCACCAACACTGGTCTCCCCACTCATCACGACTCCTTCCAGGCCCCCAGAGCCGCTGAGGTGGAGAGGGCATTTGAGGGCTGTGTCCCTGTAGTCCCTCGAGCCGGGCCTCGGGGGCTGGGCTAAGATTTCTGCAAGGATCTTGAATCGGAAGAGCCTAAGTCGTAGCTCACGTCCCCACCGAACAATGAGGCTTGATGAACGGGGTGTGCTGTGCAATTGCTGATGAATATCAAACTGATTCCCTAGGACTCTCTGAGCCATGCATGTGTGAGAGGCAAGCTGTGTTGTCCCAGGAGGGCTCCAGAGGGGTCCAAGTTTCCCAACTTCCTGCCCTCAAAATTGATGTGTACCAAGGCAAAAAAGAGAAGCAGCAAAACTCACAAAGCACTATTTCCTGAGGCAAAGCCTGACATTATGACTGTCTCTTTAAGCACTTGTATTGTGTGCACGCACACACACACACACACGTTTTCAATTGCATCTTCTGACTGACAAAGCTCTTTCTTGCCACAAGCGACCGTTATAAAATTATGGCTTGCGCATATATAATGTTTGCGTTCAACAAGAAAACAGAAATGCCACCTTATTTTGTGGTTACAGCTGCACAATTCACATCCGGCAAGATTGATCATATTAAGGTTATGCAATCATCTAATTGCAGAGACAAGCCTTGGGTAATAACTCCGAATGCTTGCACTTCAATCCGTACCGCAGTCATTGCCGAGTCCTGATTAGCGCCTGGCAGCGTTCGGGCCCCATTATCCGCTCCGGCATTGTCTAGATCTCCATTTCCAGCCAAAGCAATCTACCCCACTAACTGATCTATGACAAACAGGCCCATAACAGCAAAGCTGTTTGGGTTGCAGATCCGTACGTAACCCAACGCGGCTCTTTGGGCTGTTTCCAGCTCATTGCGGCAAAGTTTCTCCTTTTTCCCAGGAGGAAGCGGCCCCCACTCAACTTCCCTTCCCTCTTCTTGTTGTCAGGAGGCTGTGAACGACTGGACAAGGAATTTGTAAAAGTCTTCACCAGATCAACTCCTATTCAGATCTCAGATCTTGGCCCCAAGGTCACTTTCGTGGAGCAGTTGCCTCTCCAGATTCACTGGTGATACACGCCACCCGTGTGCTTTTTCTTTGTAGCATTTAGAATAGTTTGCAACTGTACCTGCAAATCCTGTGGGCTCCCTTCAAGCTGCCTCCAGAATTCAATCAATGTTACCTCCTCCATCATTTGGGCTGCAGCCTCCAAGTCTAGTTTTAATTGGTTTAAATTTAAGTGGTCACATATGGCCAGTGGCTGCCATAGTAAACAATATGGGCTTAGACTATGTGCTTCCTGAGAGCAGGAGTCTTCTGGAGGGTGATTTCGAAGCATGTGTCATAAGCCCTAGAACTATTTACACACTTTGACAGTAATCTGAAATTTATCTGAGATTTATCCTAAGGAATAGTTGTTTGTAGAAGAATGTTCACTGCATTGTCATGGATAATAATGAAAACCGGAGATAATCTGAATGTCCAGCAACAGGGGATTGAACACATCAAATATGGTGCCCGTGTGATGGAAACTGTGCAGCTATTAAATTAACATAGATTAATAATTAAAGATATGGGTAAGACATTTGTGATGTATTGCTAAATGGCAAAAGAAGCCAGTAAAACTGTGTTGATGTCATAATCCCCATTTTAGAGAAAATTATATATGTTATTTATAATGATTAGAAAAAGAATAGAAGAAAATCTACTGGTGGAATTACATGTGATTTTTATTTTCTTTCATGTGTTTTTGATACATTCCAAATCTTCTACAGTGAATATGCATCACCTGATTGTCTGAAAAACAAAGTGAATGTATTTAAAAAAAAAAAAGTTTCTCCCTGTTCTTTTGATTTGATTTTTGCCATTTATAGATCTAGAATCTGGGAACAAAGTTGACTTGGGCCCTTTGCCCTCACTTTCAGTGAATTAAAATCCTCCCCGGGTGGCTGCTGAGGCCTGGGCTCCTCCTTTAAGAGATTCTGTTTCATTGGTCCTTAAGTTTCATTAGTCCTTAGTTCCTTTTTTGAGCATTGGGTGACCATGAAATGGTTTGAATTCTTCCCCTCCCCTCCTAGAACTTGCCACTCTGGGTGTTTTGTCCACCCTCTCTAGTGGTCAGTGATCACAGAAGCTTCTGGCTTTGGTCTTGTCATCTGCTCAGGATTCCAGCACAGTGTCTCTTCTTCTGAACTGCTGTGACTTTGTTCTGGCCAGAAGCATCCTCTACCACTCAAAGTCCTAAAGATTCATCTGGGTCTATTGGAGCCTTTGGAAAAGTCCTTCTCTGTGCGCATTATGGCAACACCATTCCTCAGCCTGGAAACCTGTATTGTCTGGCCCTTGCTCACCTCTCCAGCTTCACCTCTCATGTCTCCCCACTTGCACATACACAATTACTCGGGGTTCCCTCAAAACCTACCTTTGGGCCTTTGCACAACCAGTTTCCTCTCGCTGGAACGTGCTTTCTGCGTTGATTTACTGCCTCTTTCCTCTCCATGCATTAAGATCTAGACTAACTCTTTTTACCCCTGGTATGAACGTGGAGGACAATTTTATTACTAGAGTTACACTGGTGTTCAGTACAATGCAATAAAACATTGGCATGTCTCTTGCACAGTGCTAGCTTTTGGTGAAACGAGGCTGGAGAGAGCGTGGAAGAGAGGGAAGAGCATCTGCTAGATTCCTGCAATGTGCTGGCCACTCTCCATGTGGCCCTCAGTGTATCAGAGGAGACAGACAGGCAAAGGGTCAGTACAATGTGGCATGACAAATGTCCTAACTGCAGTGTAGACCAGATATTGTGGGAATGTGATTTCTGGAGGATGGGGCAAGCAGAGAAAAGTTTCAGGGAGAAGGCCGGTTTGAGTTGGGTCTTAGCAGATAAACAGCTTTCATTTAAAGCAGCTGCCTGGATCCATAAGACTGGACCCAGCTCTTTGCCTCACTGAGTCTCAGGGATATTCCTTCTAAGATAAACATGGTAACTGGTGTCCTGGCCACCCCTCCAGGCCATTTTACAGATTGGCTGAGGGTGGGTCAGGGGTGCCGTGGACTTAGTGCCCCAGGAGGGACCTCAGCTAGTGATGGATTGCTCCTGAAGTGGGATAACTTAGAGGTGCGCAGTCTACACTGGCTTCCCGAGTTCCCACGGTGGCAACTTTCTCGACCATGCACCCCTTACTGCCCTCCTTCCTCTCCCTGACTCACTTGCCCCTCCCCTACTGATGCTTCTGAGATCACCTCCTAAACATACTACTTGCCCTCGAATCCTTGTCTCCCTGTCTCCTCAGGAGGAGGAGACATCTGGTTTCCATTGGAGACGCCAGGCATTGCTCCCCAGTGTCTCGCTCTGACATCTCCTGCCCCTCGCACACTTCCCCCCTCTGCCTCTAGCCATTCCGTGTTTTCATGCAGGCTTTGGTTCATTATGACAAAAAAATCTTCTGGAGCATAAAACCCACAGACAGTAGGAACCCAGAGAACATCTAGGCTCAGCAAAACGCAGAGAAAGGCTGGATTTTATTTTACAGTGTGTGTGGGAGCCATTCTCAAGGGGCTGCCACCTAATGTCACTCCATCACCTTGGAGAGGTCTCCAGCCCATTTGAAAGCGATGAGGGTGTGGGGGTACGGAAGGAGCCAGGTCTATGGGTCTTTTGTCATTTCCCTCCTCATTTCGGGAGGGGATGAAAGGAAGGTCTTCGCTCTGGCTCCGCCCTTCCGGGTACCCTCCTCCCTCTCAGGCCAGCGTCCCCCTCCTGGGTGGGGCCTTTGGGAGAAGGGGTCCAATCTAGGGCTTGCGCTCTCAGGCACGGGAAAATGGCTGGCTCAGCCGCCCACTTCAGCTCCTCCCATGCAGCCGGTTCTCCCAGCGATCCATTCCTGGCCCCGTCCCTGGACCTGGATCTTTGGAATCAATTAGCATCAGCAGACAGGCACTGAAGGTCTCCATGGCGCCCAGCCCCCAGCTGGGAGTGTTATTGTACATACATCATCTTCAGATGAGGAAACTGAGGTTGGCAAAGGGGCTTGCGAGGTCCCGGGCTGGCAAAGCCAACTCCCAGAAATACCATCCCTGAGCCAGGAAGGGAGCTAGCAGGCCAAACCCGGCATCACCTTCCAGCGCCTGCTTATCCCAACCTCATTTGTGCGGCGGCAGTGGGAACGTGAGGTGTTCCCACCAGCACCAACATCTGGGGCCGTGGTGGGGGCTGGACGGGGTCTTCATTAAAATGCAGTGACTCCATCGGCACCAGAATAAACGTGACATTCATCAGAACCTGCTAAATCTATTCAGCGCCTGCTTCCTTCGGAAGTGCAGGGTTCATGCCGTGGGCCTGGAGAGAAAAGGTCTTTGCTTGTGAGAAAAATGAGGCGGCAATGGGAAAAGGAAGAAAAGAGGGAAGACTGGAGAAAAGGGCAGCCCGAGGCGGTGTGAGCCACGGCCCAACCTGATCCCTCCAGTGCCTGTGACTTCCCTGCTGAGGGGAGGTATCTATTTGAAGGCAAAAATCAATCATGTTGAGGTGGGTATCCAGCAAGGAGTGAGCATCTGCCACCTGGTAAGAAAAGAAAACAAAAGTAATCCCCCACCAACCTAACCCAATGAAACTAAGCTTTATGGAGCTCCTAGAATATTGCTGGAATGTTTACATCGATTACATTATTTCTTACAATAACCTGGTAAGTCACTTTTCATCCCCACTCTACAGAGGGGAAGACTGAGGTACAGAGAGGCTAAGTAAGTCACTCAAGATCACTCCTCTAGTACACGGGAGCTCATGACCCAGGTCTGCCAAACCTTGGTAGAGCCACAGTGATCCCCCTGACATGGTTTAGAGGCAAGGACTTGGAAGAAAGGAGACAGAGGCCCGAGTCTGGATTTACCATTGGGTTCTGGAAAGTCTCTTCTCCTCCTTGGGCCTCGTTTCTCCATTAGTAAAACCTGATCCCCTTACGCTGTATTTGTGTGCTCTGGGTCATCCACCGTGAAAAAATCCCGAGTCAACACTCCCAGACCTCTTGCCTGGGATCAGGACTCTGGAGCGTAATAGAAGCTGATCAGTGGACATTTATCAAGTGGAAGCAGCATGGGGGGGGGGAGTGGCACCCTGGTTGCCTGAGTTCGAATCCCACCTTTGCTGCTTACCAGCTGTGTAAGTTGGGCAAGTTACTTAACCTCTCTGGGCCCTTACATACTATTTTTGTAGTTGTGAGAATTACGAATAATAATGACAGTAAACGTTTATGGAGTGATGATTGTGTCAGGCACTGTGTTAAGGGCATGGTCTCATTTAATCTTCATAACTACCCTATGAAAAAGTTCCTTTCATTCTCCCCACTTTAGAGATGAGGAAACTGAGGCATAGAAGCTATGATCTTAGATGTGAGATATCGTGATTTCTGGAAAACAGTAGAAACTCAGAAAAGTTTTATTTCTTGCTCCTTCCTGGTCTACGAGTTACTAATTCCTAGGGACCTCCTGAAACAGACAGAACCAAGAGAGCAGCCAGGAAATAGGAACTTCATCTCAGGGAGAAAGTTATTTATTTTTCTTTTTAGATACACTGCCGGACCGACCTAGTCAGCCTACACTGTCATTTTGGAAGACCTCTTTCTGAGCTTCCTCCCTTTGGGGAACTTCTTTTCCTGGGGCCACTGGGGGCCTTGGGTGGCAGGTGAACCCATAATTTGCCCAAAGAAGAGTTACTTAGTCCTGTGACCATCGCTGTGAAAGCATCTGAGAGGCAGACAGCTCATGGAGAGGAGATTGGGATTCCTGTTAGAACCTGAACCACCAACATCTGTGGGCTGCTCTGTACCTGGCACTGTGCTAGGAACGTTTGTTTAGGTGATCTTGTTACTTTCTGAACGGTGGGCATTCTTGTCCCCATTTTTCAGAGGAGGAGACTGAGACCCCACCACGCATCATCAGCTGAGCTGAGAGGCAAGAATTTACTCGATGACCTTGTCCTCTGTATCTTGCTTGCTTTCCTCCCTGACCCATTTTCTTTCTGACTTGAAATGGTTAACAGTGAGGAGATTAAAAACAAGTGCTCAGTGCGATGATCACAGAACACTTAGTACATAATGGCATATTTTCGTAAACAAGTTTAGAGACTTTTTCAGTGACCTCTCCGTGCCTTTGTGGTTTTAAAGATAAATGCTCTTCCCTTTTACACTCTGATTTTAATTGGGAGCCATGGCTCTGCTGCCGTTGCTCTCACAGCCCTCGGCGCTGTTCTTGGTGTGTGTGTGTGTGTGTCCTGCACAAGCACGTGTGCGCCCAGCTACATCACGCGTGCGTGTCCCCGTGTGCCTCTCTGTGGCCATGGCAGAGTTAATGATGCTGCAAACTCACGGCGGATTTTGCTGCGAACTCCTGGGCCAGGAGCAGGGATGCCCTTCAGCGTAAGGAAGAGTTCATCTTGGCAGGAGGATACAATCTGGCGTTTCCAGACCCTGAGATGACTGTTTCTTCGGGGAGATCATTCATTTATTCCACAAATATTTATCGAGGCCATGCGTGTGCCAGGTTCCCTGGAGAAATAGCCCTAAATGAGGCAGATCCGGTCACAGACCCACCAGGAAGTGTTCTCAAACTATATTTAATATTTCAGCAAGCTGCCATCAGGCCACCCAAGTTACCTAAAACACTGAGCTTTGCCTTGGGCAGAAATTATACCAGTTTGATAGGGTCACCCGGCTGGACAGAGAGCTCGGGATGGTTATGACTAGTCAAAATGGAAATGAATGAATTAGTACTTAAAATATTTAGGGTGTTGTTAGACGAACTCTTTCGAAATATGGGCACCCTGGTGGAAGGCTGCAGTGGGCCCAGTTGTCACCATAAGGGATCTGGTTTCCACCACCTCCCCTCCTCCCCTTCCCTAGTATATGCTTCGCTGCAGGGCTTTGGGGGCTGCGGCTCCCCAAGTGTCTCTGCTGCTGCTGTTAGCAGTGGGCAGTGAGGGGCAGGGGGATCTTGGCCCCAAACTGCCCCACAGTCAGGAGCCTGTGCCACAATCCAATTCCTCTGCAGGCTCCGGCACCCTGCATCCTGCACTCCTGCTACCCTGCTTCCCTGGCCCCTGTCCTCCCAGGTCGGGGACGCTGGATCCAGGCCAAGCTAAAGTCACTGCAGTTCCTCCCGCACTTATATTTGGGGCTTTTGCTATGTTGCGAAAGAGATCCTCTTTCAGAAGCTCAGTGGCGGGGGGCACCCCGTCTGTAGTCCCTCTCCCACCAGCCCTGGCTATCCTCCTCCTAAGAGCTCTGCAAACTTCTCAGGTATTGTGGCGGGGACAGGCCACCAGAGGAGCAAAGTCCTCACAGCTCTGCCTCTGATCTGCTGAATGCTGAACGAAGCAGAAACCTGCTTCAGGAGACGAAGGACGCAGTGTGCTGGGGGTCAGTTGGGGGCCTGACCAGTGAAAAAGTCCTGGGTGGCGGGGGCTCGGGCCGGGAGTCTCAAGTATGAAGAGATCAGGACAGGCTGGGCTCTGTGGCCACCGTCCGCATCCTCGAAGACTAGGGACCTTCCTGGACTTGGCACAAGATCCATCCCAGGATACAGGACAGCAAAGCCCAGGCATGCGCTCTGGCTCTGGGATCTACCGGCAGGTGTTAAGAGCTCCAGCTCTGACACCCGCAGTTTCCTGCATCTCAATCTGCCCTTCTGTAGAGAGGGAATTACCCTACGCCTACCTCACAAGGTCATGGGTATCAACTTTGAGGAGTAAACTGTAAAGTGCTGTGTACGTGTGAAGGCGTGTAATTGTGGTGATGTGGTAGAACAGGTGAGCTCTGCAGTCAGAATGCCTGAGTTCAAATCCTGGTTCTACCACTAGCCTGCTATGTGACTATGAGCAAGTGACTTAACCTCTCTGTGCCTCTGTTTCTCATCTGTACAGTATGGATAATAATAGTTCCTAATTAAAGAAGACTTGAGCTAAGTAATATAAACGGCTTAACACAGTTCCTGGCACATAGTAAGTGTGTAATAAATGATGATGATGATGATGGTGGGGACGCGGTGATATGAGGAGGGCGTGTAGACACCAACGTTGTCCTCAATCATGGTGAAGGGCACTTAACCATTTCAAACCTCCTCCTTGACTCTGTGACCTTGACCTGGCTCTGCCTTGGTGGGCAGCTCATTGTGAAGTGGATGCCAAGTCTCAGCCCATTGTGGGTGGGGTTGGTGGGTGGGTACCAGGCCAGCCGCAGCTGGAGGAGATGTGCGAAGGGCATGTCCCTTGGGGCCTGTTTTCCCTGGATTCTTTCGCAGGGTCAGCGGTGGGTGCTGAGCCTGTGACCTGTGCCCAGACACTCAGATGGGTCCCTTTGCCTTTCAGAACAGGCATGCAGCCCCTGGCACGCTTACCAAGCTGGGCTAATTGGGATGTCGCAGAGAAAAAGGGAAGAAATAACACTCAACAGAGAACTTCTTCTGCCTACTTGACAATAAAGAGCCGATCTGAGCCGACATCTGGAGAAGCATTCAGAGTGCCTTTGATTATGAAGTGTTTTCAGTGGCGGAGAAAATAAAGCCTCTGGGTCCCACGAAGGCAGCACTCCATCGTGTGCTCCATTTTCCACGGGGCCTCGTTTCCTGAGGAAGTACCCCCAGGCTCCACCTCCGGCCAGAGAGCAGCTGTCAGACTCCCGGGCCCGGGTGGTGTGGGCCAGGCAGAAGGAAGGAGCTGGGTGGGGGTCTTGGAGGGAGCGGGGGAGGACACCCTTGGAGTTCTAGGGACAGAGCTGACAGGCTTTGCTCTGGCCGGCTCTTGTTCTGGGCTGGCTTCTTGGGGGTACCTCGTCATTCCCTTGGGTGCAGCCACCTGCCACTCCCTAAAAACAAGGACAATACTGAGAGCCACGGCTCATCTGCACTAGGGCTTAGTAGGTACCTAGTAGGCATTTAGTAGGAAATTAGTAGGCACTGTGTCCAGCTTCTACAGATATTATCACTTAATTGACACATGGCTTAACCATCAGCCTCTGGCCAGTTTGGACTGAGTTGTCAGAAGGTATTGATTAGCCTGGGGTGTGGAGGCCAGGGCTTCTATACCTGCTGGGGGCTTGGCCGTAAGGGACTTCCCCGCCCCCCTCCCCACCTGATAAGTCCCCCTGCTCCCTCCCCCAGGTCCCCACCCCTGTGCCTGTGACTCTCCATCCTGACCTCTACGGGGTCTTGCTCAGCCTCTGTGTCTCTCCCCTTCTGGTGTCTCTCCCTGTCTGGGGCTCTCTGTTTTCTGCTGTCTCTGACTTCCACCCAGCAAGCCCCTCTCTCCAGGGGTTGGTTGAGCTAAGTAATATAAACAGCTTAACACAGTTCCTGGTACATAGTAAGTGTGTAATAAATGATGAGGACCTGCCCCCGGGTCCTCTGGAGGGACAGGAGGTACTTGGTCTGCTGGGATCAGCAAAAGCCTATTCTGTCCACAAAACACCAATCGTGGTTCCTGTCCCCCCCACCGTCCATTTCCCCCCACCCGTTGGAGGCCTCCAATTGTCTCTCACGCCAATCCCTGAGTCCTCAGCCCGTCCAGGTTTCCTGAGAAAGCAGCACGGGGGTGGGCCCGGCTGGTAGGTTGCGCGGTGGCTCTGCTGCGTTCCCATGGGAAAGCGTGTGCCTGTGTGTGTTTGTGTGTTCTCAGCCTGCGGTGGCACAGCTCCCCACCTCTCATGGCCCCCTCTGCTGGCTCAGCCTCTCCAGCCACGGACCACCTGGGTCGCCCCGCGTGGAGAGGAGAAGTCGGGACCTCAGAGCCAAGGGAAAAGGAGGGCTGTGGTCCGTGGCAGGACACGGGGGCGAAAACCACGTGCTTCCTGGTGTGTCCTTTCCCGGGATCCCGGCTTGGCCCCAGACTTGGGGAGGGATGAGAATCAGCAAACCCGGGCTCCTCCACGGGGCAGGAGGGCAGGACGTGGGGTTGGATGGGTGCCCTGACTTATGTCCTCTGGCCAGTCACCTCACTGCTTTGAGGCTCCTGCCTTGGGCTGTAGCAGTGGTAGTGAAAATACTGGCCGTGTGAGTCTTTTTTAGTGATAGTGAAAGTACTAGAAATGTGAGGATGTAGGTGTGGCAGCAGGGAGGTGGGCAAGAAGGGGCAGCAACCATTTCTCACCTTGTCCAGCATCCTTCCTTTTCTCCTGCCCTCCTTTCCCCCATCAGATCATTATTAAGAACCTCCCAGGCCTCCTCGCTGACATATGAGGCACGGTTGGGGGCAGTATGAGCGTCCCTGTCTTTGAGAGAGTCTCAGTTATTATAATGCAACAATAACAGAAATAATAATAATCACAGTAATAAAATGCAGAATCTCAGGTCTTACCCCAGATCTCTTGAACCAGAACCTGCATTTAATCAAGACCCCGGTGTGATTCAAATGCACATTAACGTACTAGTCTAGGGAACTCACTCCAGGCTGAGGTTCAACCTGGCTCCATGACTTACCAGCTGGGTGATTTTGGGCAAATTGATTACCTTCTCTGGGTCTCAATTTCCTAACCTATAAAATGAAAAGGATAATAAAAGTTTACTCCCTGAGGTTGTTGTGAGAATTAAATAAGATAATGTGACCCAAGGGCACGAGCTGGGCCATCAGGAACGACCCAATCGATGTGAAGGTGACCAGGTTGTGGCTCTGTCGCTCTGGTCCTCTGGCCTGTGGATTAATTCTGACATTAAATAAGAAAGGCTGAATGTCCAACCCACTCACAGAAGAAATCTCAGAGGAGTGAAGTTCATGGGCCCTGGAGCCAGACATCCCAGGCTCAAATCCAGCCTCTGCCTTTTGCTAACTGGGGGACCTTAGACAGGCAACTTCTCCAAGCCTTTGTTTGCCCACCTGTGAAATGGGGCTGTTATAGGTTTTAACTGAGCCAGTTCTCTGAGAGAGCTGACACCTAGCCAGTTCTCGGGAACAGTTTTCTAGTCTGGAACTGGCACATTATCACTCCCGCCACATTCTCTTGATGGAAACGAGTCCCAAGGCCAGCCCAGATTCAAGGCCAGGGCGAGTAGGCTCCTGCGCTGACGGGAGGAGCAGCACCTGTGTGTAGGGAAGGGAGGAATTGTCGGCAGTCACGCTGGCAGACAAACTACCCATAGGAATGCCCCCGCCAGCTTTTGAAATAAAAGTCTCTCCTTTTTTACTAGAGTAACTATTATTATTAGTTGTAGCATCCGGGCTATCATAGAGGGGCCTATCCTAGAAGGCTGAACTTGTTAACTCTACCTGGGGAAGGTAAGGAAGGCTCCACTCCATCGATAAAATGAGAAATCAACAAGGGTGGGGAGGCGGGGAATGGAATCCAGGCAGAAGGACCAGGGGCCAGAGCAAAGACCCGGAGGCAGGAGGTTATCCACATCTGAAGGGGAAAAAGAAAAGGCCACCCCAGGGAGGCCTGCGGGCTTCCCGCGTCTGCAGGCCTGAGGTTCCGAAGGTGACCAGGCTGGAAATGGATCTGCAGGAGCATGCCAACATCCTCACCGCCTCCCACCCCACGCCTGCACCCCAGCACAGGCAGGGAGAGAGAGGCCTGAGGCTCCCACCGGGGAGCCAAGGGAGGCAGCAGGGGGTTGGGGGGTTAGGCACGGGGGTGCGGAGAACAGCTGGCTGCGGGGAGCACGCCTGAGCCATCACTCTTGTGCTGTTCAAGGCCAAGCCGGCTTCATTTTCAATGGCGTTCTCCCCACTTTCATTTGAGAGACCAATTACAGAGCGTTTTGCACCACAATTACCGGCGTTAAAACCTCTCAGTTCCATTTGATGAATTTTAGTAGTAATTGAACAGAGGAAGCCATCACACAAGGAGATGGTCCAATTGAATCTGCCCACGCGCTGAAATGTGCATTCCAGCCCTCCCGAAGCGGTCACGAGGGGCCCGGGCGGGAGCTGCCACTTGTCTCCTGCAGGGACCTCGCCCAGGCCCATGTGAGGGACTGGCTCTGTGTGGACAGGTCATGGGAGATGCCTCCAGCTCTTAGGGTCTGGCACGGAGAAAGAGCTGGAGAGGGGCCTTCAAGTTCTGGAAACTTATAACCTCCGGCGTTTCAGGGCTGGGAGCCAGACTGGATTCATG
Source organism: Lagenorhynchus albirostris (assembly GCF_949774975.1). NCBI lineage: Eukaryota > Metazoa > Chordata > Mammalia > Artiodactyla > Delphinidae > Lagenorhynchus > Lagenorhynchus albirostris. The sequence goes on from NC_083109.1 coordinate 19,223,049, forward strand.
CCTTCGTTTCTTACTTATTGAGCAAACACTTCTGTAGCATTTACTCTGTGCTGGCCACTATTCTAAGTACATTGCAGGCATTAACTTCTTTAATCCTCAAAGCAACTCCAGAGTTAGGCATATTATCATTATTCCCATTTGATGGAGGGAGGCCACTGAGGCTCAGAGAGGTTAATTAAGTTGCTCAAGGTCACACAGCCAATAGGTGGCGGAGCAGTGCTCCAGAGTTCCTCTTCTTGTTTTCTTATTCTTTTGTGGCGTCCCCCCTTGGTGGTCAGGAAAGCCTTATGAGAATCCCTAAGTGTGCCGGAGGAGCACAGGGAAGGGGTCTGGCCATTGCTGGCCTGGAGAGACAAAGGAGCCTGGGAGCCTGCTTGGTGGTGGGGGAGGAATCCAAGTGAAATCCCTAAGGTGAGGGCAAGAGGCTCAGGGCCCACAGGCAGGGCTGTGGTCTCGGAGCCTCTCCTCACCCGAAGCCCTAAGTCCACACCCAAGCCACGGAGTTCCGGTTCTGTGTTGAGCAGAGGTGGCCATATCACGGGCTGTATTTGGTTGTCCCCATCCTTCCAGCAGGTCTTCTGGACCCCTGCAGTGGGGAGAAAGGATGGTCAACCTTCCACCTTCATAGATTTGATGGCTTTGTAGATTGAGATCACTCCGGCACAGACTCTGTGCCTTGGACATTGCGGATGGGGAAACCCAGGCTTAACAAGGAAACACCATTTACCCAAGCTCACGAGGCTTAAGGGTGGCTGAGTCAGGCTTCGAACTCAGTTCCCTTTGACTCCCGAATCCCTGCTCTGTCCACTGCCCCCACTGCATGTCCATCAGGCCAAGAGCAAACCGTTCACACGCTGGGGGTGGGCCCCAAGGCACTGGCAGTCAGCGCCTCACTAACCTGCAATGTCTGTGTGTCTGACCGTTACCCCTACTGCACTGGGAGCTGTGTTGTGGCTGCTGTGGGTCTCTTTTGTCTTCAGATCCACCCCAGGGCTTGGCCTACTGGCAGCTTTTGGTAAATGTCTGCTGGTGGGTCAGTGAGATGAGGAGCTGAAAACAGACAGGGATGTTCCGGAATCTGAAAATCTCGCCGGTGAGGACTCGCTTTCCTTGACTTCTGAGGTCAGTGGGGCAGCGGCTGACTCGGCTTGGCTGAAAGAAAGATGGGGGCTCTTTCTAGGAAAGTCATTGGGTTCACTTGGGGACGGTAATCCCATCATCTCACTTTGTTTCCTGTAACTAGCAGGCCAGCCTTAGGCCAGTAGCCCTCCTTAGGGTTTACTCCCCTGCCGCTATAAGGAAGGGACTGGGCGGGGGTCAAGGGCACGGGGCAGGTAAGGTGCCAAAGCTCTGGGGCCCAGCTGGGGAAGGATAAGGGGACAGAAGAACTCGCTGATGTCTTCAGATCAGTGGCTCTCAAACTTTAATGGCATTTGAGTCACCTGGAAAGCTTATTTAAACAGAGATTTCGGGGCTCTACCCTCAGAAATTTTCATTCAGAAGATCCTGAAGGAGGTGGGGGAAGGGAGGGGGGAGGGGCTGAGAATTTGCATTTCTAACAGGCTCCCAGGTGATGCTGACACTGCTGGTCCGTGGACCAGACTTTTCACTTAGACCAGAATGATGACTTTGAACGTTTTCCCCTTGACTCCTCCTTTGGAGGTTGCTCCTGCTGGCACTGGGCTGTGTTCCTAGCAAGCACAGCCCTCAGCTTGGTGTTGAAGGGGTGCAGGTGACAGCCAGGGCCAGGGCAGCTCAGTCGGGAGCATCAAGCCGACAGGGACTTTGTGGAAAGGACCCCGGGGGCAGAGAATGTGTGGCCATGGGAGGCAGTGTGATGCTCACCACTGAGAAGAGACTGAATCAGAGATGGGGGCCCCACAGAGAGCTCTAGAAAACCCTTCTAATGCAAAGTTAGGGGGCTGGGTGTTGTAGTAGAGAGATCACACAGGGAAGACTCTACCAGAAGTCTCTGGCTGTGTGTGTGTGTGTGTGTGTGTGTGTGTGTGTGTGTGTGTGTGTGTGAGAGAGAGAGAGAGAGAGAGAGAGAGAGAGGGAGAGATTTTGAGCAAATTACTTCCGTTTCTGCCTCATTTTATCCATCAGTAAAGTGGGGCTAATAATATTTTCCATGCTTGGTGTCAGGATATAATGGGGATTATAAATGAGACAGCTCCTAGCACAAGACGGCCATTAAGTGTAGGCCCCCTCTCCACTTTCTTTCTCCATTCTAGAGACTTCATACCCTGAGTTGGCTGGGGCTCCCCTCTCTCTGCCAGCTTCTGCCCATCCTCTCCAGCCATTGGACCATCAACCTCCGTTACTACAAAAAAAGAGGCTGGATTTTAATTTGTGGAATGTTTCTTTCTTCTTTTTCCTTTTTTTTTTTTTTTTTAAAGAAAAGCCTAATTAAGAAGACTGTTAAATGCCTGCAATTCCAATATAATTCTATTAAATTCTCCCTGTAAAGTTAATGTTACAGACTTTTTAACAGATGTTTTAATTAGGCATTGTTATTAAAGAGAATACTGTAGAAATTAAAACCAGACCCTAAATGGGGGAAGAAAGGCAGTTTTCTTGTGCTGGGTAAATGGTGGCAGCCGCCCAGCAAAAAGCTGTTGGAAGCAGGTCATGAAAAACACACACAAAAGGAGAGGAAATGCTTGGTGCGATCTGCAGTGCTCAGCAAGAAGGGAAAATGCCGGCGCCTCGTCCACTCAGCCTGCACAACCTCTGGTCCAGCCAGTGCGGAAAACAGGGAGAAGCTGGGGAGAGGGGAGGGGGGCGGGCAGAGGCTCACCGGCCAGGACTGACAGGTTTGGGGGTGTCTCTGACTACTGGGGCTGTTCCATGTAGGTTCATCTTATCTGCCCCTCATGGAAGCCACGATGCTTACCCATTTTACAGATAAAGCAACTGAGGCTCGGAGACATCTGATCATCCGCCCAGGTGGACACAGGAGGGGCTTGGGTTTCCTGCTGGGTTGGTTTCCAGAAGTGGGACTTGGGTTTTCCGCTGTGTGGTGCTGGTTCATTTCTCCAATAGCAATAGAGTTAGTGGTTACACACAGCATGAGCTTGGGAGACAGCAAGACCTGGGTTGAAGTCTAGGCTTTGCTATGCACTGGCTGTGTGTCCTGAGGCTATTTGTTTCTCTGAGCCTCAATTTCTTCATCTGTAAGATGGGAAAAATAATAGGACTGATTGATTCATGGGTTAAAATGAGATATTGCAAATAAGGGACTAAGCACAGGGCCTGGCAGATGGCAAGGGCTCAGGGAGTGATAATGGACGTGATAAGGGCTTTCAGTTAGCGAGTGGCAGGGCTGGGACTCCAATCTACATGGTCTACAGCACTGTGCTGTCCCTTACCTTTGGTTGTCATTGATGAGCCCTGTTACCTGGAGAGTGACCTCACCTCTGATGCCAGTGAAGCAAGGGGTCGGCCAGAGGGTGTGGCTGGGCTCAGGTAAACCATCCTGCTATGGGGGATAGAGTCTCTGTTTGCCATGGACACCCCGAGTGAGCCATCCAGCTTTCTAGAGATGGGCCACCCAGTGCCCCATGGCTGCTCTAAGGAGGTGGGAGAGGAGTGAGGTTGGAGAGACCTGGATTCAAGTCCTGCCTCCTTTGGTGGCAAGATTGAAGCCACCAGCGTGTCGGCCTGTGGCCCCGCTCCTCTGAGTCTGCATCTTGCTACCTCTTTCTGCTGGGCATCACGCTAAGGGCCCGGGTGGGAGTGAATGCTTCCAGAAGCCATCGAGGTGACTGACAAACCCTCTGGCTGCATCCAGCGGCATCCTCATGTTTACCTTTCCCAGGGGGTAGTTTTCCTGTCCGTCCTCCAAGGCTGTCAGCCTGAGATTTTTCACATCATGCTTATTTTGGTCCTGTGACCCAGATAGATCTGCCATGAGCACTTTCTTGGGAGCTTGAAAGGAAGAAATAAGTGAAAGGGGAGCCGCCACGTGGGTCTCATCCCTTGGGCCTCCTCCCGAGGAAGCTCTGCTCATTCTTCTTGTGCCCATCGGAGCTGACACACGTTTCCCTCCCCTCTCACTGCTCCATCACCACCATTCAAGTCACCCTTCTGTGTGGAGGGGGAGGGCCCAGGGGTGACTCTTGATCAGGATATCCTTTCTTGGGGCTGTCACCATGGGAGCCCTGAGGTGCCAGCATGCAGTAGGTGCTTAATAGCTGCTGAATGTTGAAAGATGAATTCATCTTCTCAACCCCGGGCCTCCTGGGCCTTTTTGTTTCAAGGACATAGAATGATTCTTCTTGGCCACCTCTCTTTGTAGGTGGGAGGGTACTGGGAAGAGTACCCTCTGAAGTCAGCGGGCCTGGGTTTGAATCCCAGTCCTGTCCCTTAGTAGCTGTGTGAGCCTGAGCAAGTGGTTTAGCCTCTCTGGGCCTCAATTTCCTCGTCTGTAAAGTGGGGATGGTAATAATGTGTCCAGGCCCCAGGATACTCCTAAGGATGACATGAGACAATGTTCCCAAAAGCATCTGATGCATAGAGGATAAAAGGAGTGGGCAGAGCAGTTATAACGTGTGTACACACACACACACACACACACACACACACACACACACACACACACACACTACACAATGCATAGAAAATGTACATAATGACCCCCAAACTGCTCATATCAGTTACCTCTAGAGAGTAGATCTGAGGGTTTCTACTTTTCTCTCCAGTTTGAATCAGTTTTAAACCATGGGCCTGTTTTATTTTTTCATTAATAAAAGAAAATCTGCAAGAAACCCAATGCAGAAATGAGCAGTGGTTTGGAGAACGCCGACAGGTGGGAATCAGCTGACTTGCAAGCAGCAGTGTAGACATTTAGCCTGCAGGGGGCTGCTGGGCCACCCCTCCAGCCGGGGTGGTTGACCTATCTTTGGGCCCTGAGCATCTGGGTTTGAACCCTGGTGCTGTGACTTCGCAGCCATGTCCCTGAGCCTCAGTCTCCTTGCCTGTATAATGGGAATAACAGAACCTACCTGCAGGGCTGTTTTAGGGAAGATGAGAAAGGGCGTGAGACATTAAGGACAAGTGTACATGCCAGATAGGTAGCAATTCAAATGGCTTTGGGTTTTCATGCTGCTGCCTCTGCCCCAGGAAGCTGGACTCACTCCCTGAGGTCAGGTGAGGGACTTAGAGGTAACTCTGAGTCACTAAACCCGATGGGCATTGGCTAATCGTCATCTTACTTAACATCTCAGCAGCATCCACACTGCCGCCCTTTCTCTGATCCTGGAGACACCATCTGCTTTCCTTAGCTTCTGCCCACCATCCTCTTTGAGTGAGAAGAGAAGGCATTGGGGGCTAGGCTGACCTATGTGGGCCCTGCAGGGCTGGACTGGGGGTGTGGAAACTTCCCTGTACTTCAGAACCTGCAAGTTTAAATCATCTGGAACATTCTGCATGTCCATCAAGAAGGATCTGGTTCCATCCCTGGAGCCCCAGGCAACTGTTATGAATGAGTTAGACGATGCTTGCCAGACAGGTGGACAATTCCATAACAGGTTAAGCAGAAAATAAACAACTAGAAAATAAAGTTTATAATATGATCTCATTTTTATGAAAAAATAAGATTAAAGAAACCTTCGAGTAGCAGAGATTAAGAACTTTTTTCTTACTTAATCTGCACTATTCAACTTGCATGAACAACAATAATAAAGATTAAAAAATATATATGGGGCTTCCCTGGTGGCACAGTGGTTTGGAGTCTGCCTGCCGATGCAGGGGGCATGGGTTCGTGCCCCGGTCCGGGAGGATCCCACATGCCGCGGAGCGGCTGGGCTTGTGGGCCATGGCCTCTGGGCCTGCGTGTCCGGAGCCTGTGCTCCATGGTGGGAGAGGCCACGGTGGTGAGAGGCCGGCATACCGCAAAAAAAAAAAAAAAAAAGAAAGGACCTTGTCCAGTCAAGGACTGAGTGGGGCGAGTCAGGCTGCCAGGGAGGCTGGTGCAACTGGGGAGATTTGGGGGCGAATCAGGATTCAGATGCTGAGACTGAATGGTGAGCCTGGGAGGCTGGAGCACAGGACCAAGCATGGGGTGACGGGGGATTCTTCTAGTGGCCCCAAAGACAGGGTTTTGACCTGTAGCTCAGTTACTCCCGCAGCCTATTCCCTGCCTTTCCCCCACCCAGCATAATGGGGAGGTAAATGGGGTCTCCTGGGTGTGGCAGGGAGAATAATGCTGCTCCGCCCCCAGAGGTGTGCACATTTTAATCTCAAGAACATGTGATGTTAAAAAAAAAAAGAATGTGTGATGTTATGTTACATAGAAAAGGAGAATTAAGATTGCAGATGGGATTAAATTTGCTAATCAAGTGGCCTTAAAATTGAGAGCTCAGCCTGAATTATCTGGGTGGGCCCATGTAATCATGAGAGTCCTTAAAAGATGGAAGAGGGGGACTTCCCTGGTGGCACAGTGGTTAAGAATCCACCTGCCAATGCAGAAGACACGGGTTCAAGCCCCGGTCTGGGAAGATCCCACATGCCACGGAGCAACTAAGCCCATGTGCCACAACTGCTGAGCCTGTGCTCTAGAGCCCGTGAGCCACAACTACTGAATCCGAGTGCCACAACTAACGGGCCACAACTGCTGAGCCTGTGCTCTAGAGCCCGTGAGCCACAACTACTGAACCTGAGTGCCACAACTACTGAAGCCCATGTGCCTAGAGCCTGTGCTCTGCAACAAGAGAAGCCACCACAATAAGACGCCTGTGCACCGCAACCAAGAGTAGCCCCCGCTTGCCACAACTAGAGAAAGCCCAAGCACAGCAAAGAAGACCCAATGAAGCCAAAAATAAATAAATAAAATAAATAATTAAAAAAAAATAGATTGAAGAGGGAGGCAGAAGAAGAGTCATTGTGGGAGCTATTTCATGTAAGGACTCACCCAGCCATTGCTGTCTTTGAAGATGGAAGGGGATCACGAACCTAAGAATGGAGGTGGCCTCTAGAAGCTGGAAAAGGCCAGGAAATAATTCTTCCCTGCAGCCTCCAAAGGGGATTGTAGCCCTGCTGGCATCTTGATTTTAGCCCATTGAGACCCATTTTGGACTTCCCACCTCCAGAACTGTAAGATAATAAATTAGTGTTGTTTTAAATCACTAAGTTAAGTAGTAATCTGTTACAACAGCCATAGAAAACTAATACAAGAAGGATCTCTGTTTAAAGGGTCAAAGTTTTAAGGGTCAGGAGTGAATTTCATCGAGCACCTTCATGCCTTTGTGTGGCACAGAGCCTCAGCTTCACCCAAGGCCAGGAACTTATGTGGGTCTGCGTGACCCCCAAACAAGCCTGAAGTCCAGAGATAAAAGAGCCAGCTGCCTGGTGGATGAAGGTGTGGCTTTCTGGTCTGGGGAACGGGAGTGATGGCGGGTACCAGAATTGCCTCTTTCTTCCTCTCCAGGTCCATGACTTGCAGCTGCCTGTGCAGGGCAGGTGCCGCTTAAGACCTGGAATTCATCCCCAGTCCCACCACCTCTGCTGTGTGACTCTGAACACATGATCTCATCTCTCCCAGCCTCAACGTCTCAACCTATCAAATGGGCGTCACGCTGTCCTTCAGAGTTGATGTTGGTCAGGTGAGGTCCTGTCTGTGAAGCACCCAGGACAGTCCCTGGTTCAAAGAGGAAGCTGAGATCTGGGTGGAGATCCAGGGCGGGGAAGGTGGGCAGCCCTCACCTGGCCTGCCCCCCTGAGAGTCCCTGCAAGGCTCCCCAGAATTTCTGCAGGTACAATCTGTTGGTCTATTTGACAGATGTATGTTCCACACTCTGCTCTGACTCTCATCCTATTGACAGACATGTCTAAGAAATCTCTTTTGCGTTCCCGAGTACCTTGACAAAATGTTTTCTCTGGCACATAGGGGCCTTGTTTCACAGGGAGACACAATTAGACTTCTGTCACTGCTTTTGCCAGGCCCCAGGGAGCTCCAGAGAACGCTGCCCATGACTTGCATTTGAACTACCCAAGGGGCAAAATCGCAAACTCCCAGCTTCTGTCGGGTCCCAGAGAGGCAGGCTGGCTTCATGAAGTTCGGGGCACCAGGGGAGTGGGTGAAAGATGCAGATGTTCCAGTTCTGGACGTCTGGGATGGTGTCTGGGATTCTGCTTCTTAAACCAGCTCCGCAGGTGATTCGGATGCAGGTGTCTGTATACCATTCTTTGAGAGACAAATATAGTGGACACGGCAAGAGTTTAGTGCCAAGCAGACCTGGACCCAAATTTCATCATATCAGTGATGTGATCTCAGCCGTGTTCCTTTACTTTTTTGGACTCCATTTTTACCATCTGTAAAATGTCCTTGTTTTAAACTGACACAACAGAGTGTTTTCTAAGTGCTGGGCATAATGCTAGCCCTTTGCATCACCTCATTTGGTCTTCACAACAGTCCTCAAGGCAGGAACTATCATTTTCAAATTCTGGAAGCCTCACTCAAAACGACCTCCTCTCTTTATTTAAAGGTGATGCTTAGTCACAGAGAAGTTAAATATCTGTAGAGTACCTAGCACAGTGCTGTTCTCATAGTAGGTGGTTGATAAACACTCATTGCCCCTGTCCTGGCCAGTTGCCCCAGTATTGGATGGGTTAGGAGCTGTTGAGGATCTGGAAATGGGGTCTGCAGGGCCTGGAGAGGTTCAGAGCCCAGGGGAGGACATCAATCCATCAGTGAGAATCACTGAGGCTTACTAACACAGGTGGAGGTGAACTTGGAAAAGAAAGAAAGGCATACATCCTGCACTGGTTTTGTCAGAATAATTACTCAAGTGAATAAAGAGATAGAGGAGGAGCCTTCCAGATGGGAAATCCTACAAAGGAGGTGTCAGCAGGGTGCTGGGATGACTATGCTATAGTGGGGACTCTTAGGGTGGGTGATTCTCATAGACTCTCAGGAAGTCATCTCCTTGCTTAGAACAATTAAGCCTCTTCCCGGGAATGTGGGTAAATGGAACTAGATTATTGACACAAATATAAAGCTAATATCAACAATAAAGCAAACCATACCAAAAAGAGTAAAGAGGGAGAATGACTGAATAAATGAGGTTTATTGTTTTACTTTTTTTTTTATAATGAGTTAAGTCTCACTTTCTCACCCATAGCCTTTCCCAGCTGAATTTAAATCATCTAAGTCCTATAGAGCAGGTACAATCTGTGAACCACAATTCTCTGTGGTTCTGCTAAGAACTTTAAGGTCAAAAGTCCAGTGTTGGTTTTTCTTTAAGTTGCTAGAACAGTCCTTTCATTTATCCAACAAATATTTATTGAACATTTACTGTGAGTGAGGCAATGTTTTGGACACTGGAGATACATTAGTGAACAAAACAGACAGAAACCTCTGCTCTCATGGAGCTTACATTCAGATGGGGGAAGAGAGGAAAAAAAAATAAAGAACCAAAACCAAGCAACAACAAAAAGCAACTGAAAAGAACATTAGGGGAAATTGGGTTAAGTGTATATGAGCACTCTCTGTACTATTTTTGCTGTTTTTCTGTAAGTCTAAAATTAAAACTCAAAAAATAAACAAAAAAAATATATATTTGATTATGAGTGCTATGAAGAAATGTCAGTCAAGAAAGGAAATAGGAAATTAGGGGATCCTCTGAGGTGGGAGGAAGAGTTGTAGTTTTAAAAGTCTGGTCTTTTAGAAAAAGTGACATTTGAGCAAAGATTTGAAGGAGGAAAAAATGAGCAAGCCATGGGCCACAGGGATATGTGGGAAAAGAATGCACCAGTTAGAGAAAATAACTGCAAAGTCTCAGTGGTACCCAGCCTCCAAGGGGGACCCCCTATTCACACCCTTATGTAGTCCCTCCTACAAGGAATAGGGATGATCTGTGTAATTAATAAGAGATTGGGGAAATGTGACTTCCATGACTGAGTCATCAAAGGGATTACAGCTTTGGCCTTGCTTTCTCTTGGATCACTGGTCGCCATGTTGTGAGGACACTCAAGCAGCCCTATAGAGAGGTCCACATGAGGAGGAACTGAGGCCTCCTGCCAACAGCCAGCACTAACTTGCAGGGCCATGAGTAAGCCACCTTGGAAGCATATCTTACAGCCTTTAGATGACTGTAGCCCTGTTGACAGCCTGAGTACAATCTCATGAGAGACTTCAAGGCAGAACCACCTGGCTAAGCCACTCCTAGATTTCTGGTCCACAGGAGCTCTGTGAGATTAAAAAAAAATTTTCTTTTAATTATTTTAAGCAGCTACAATTGGGTTAATTTGTTTTACAGCAACAAATAACCACTGCAGGTCTTGAGGTGGGAGCTTGCCTGGTTGCTTGAAGAACTGCAGAGAGGCAATGCGGATGAAGTGGTGGGTGTAAAGTGGAGAACAGGGAGAGACGAGAGTAGAGGGCCTGAGTCAATCTTCCTCTTGAATAAAAGGCTTCCTCTCTGTGGGTATTATTATTATTTTTTCAGCAAGTGGCCTCTTCTGAGTGTTTCTCAGGCCCAGACCTTGGGAACAAGTTTGTGATGCCCATTTTCTTCACTCCTCTGGTCTTTTGAGATGGATTTCAATCTCCTCTTCCCAGGAAGTCTGTGGGGGAGTCATCCTTCCTGAAGTGGTTTCCATGAGACCTCATGCTGAAACTGGGCCAAGGCCTCTTTGGGTATTTTTTTTAAAGGCCAGGTTTATTTTGGTAGAGAACTAACATAGATTTAAACAACAATCAAAAAGAGAGAAAATGAATTCGATTAATTAAAAACGAGTTGTTCAGAGAAAAGGTCACAGGGGAGGTGAGGTTTGAGGGAAGCTTCAAAGATGCTTAAGGGTAGGTGGGCAAAGATGGTGGGTGAGGGCAGGGGAAACAGAAATAGTAGAGATGAAAGGGTATGAGGAGACTTGCTGAGAATTTGGCATCATTGGGATGGAGACTGGGGACAAGGCACAGGGGATACGGGAGTGGAGTGGAGATGGGGAAGGGACTGGAAAGGGAGCTGGGTGTGCAGGACTCTGAAGCCAAGTTGCATCCTTCAGGTCAGGTCCCTGCACTAGCTTCTAATCCTTCAGAGGTGGGCTCCAAATGGTGGCCCATCTGAGACTCAGGATTATTTTGGTTGGAAGGGTCATAAATCCATTTCAATTTGGAGTTAGGAAAAAAGAGAATGTGTTGATTTACATAACTAAAAAGACCATGGTCTAATATAATCAAGACCCACTTACTCTCTCTTTTGTTCTGCCCTTTGCCATGTTGGCAACATCCTCCCTTTGGCTCTCTCCTTGTGGTTGCAAGATGGTGGCCAGTCTCTTTCTAGGGTTGAGTCTAGCAGGAAAGAGTACTTGTGTTTGTCCCAGCATACTCAGGAAATGTCTTGATATTTACCTTGATAGATGATTTGACTTGTGTAGGTCATGTGCCCACTCTTCAACCCATCACTGCCACCAGTGGATGTAGAACTTTGATTGGTCAGGCTTAGGTGTCGCCCTGTAGAACCCATAAACTGAGAATAAGTAGTGTGACTGCTCAGATGCAAATCAGGGGCTGATGCTACCAGTGGGTAGATGGGTCATGTGACAAGATGTGAAGGGACATATATAGCAGATAGTCAAGCACGTTCCTTCGTACGTATGTAAGAGGGCATGGTCAGGGCACCAAATCTAATCCGATGGATTCATGGTACTGAAAAGGCTCCCATTAAATAGTCAGGTAGTGGTGTTTGTCTTTATAGATTCTGTGGGATATTGTTACATTGTAGCCATGATCACATCATCATTATTATTGATTTGTTTCATGCTCTTTTTAGTCTTTTAACCCCCTTGTATTACTCAAAGTAATATTAGCTGCTATAACAGAAAACCACTACAATGTTATTGGCTTAAAACAAGTTTCCCTTGAGTGGAGTCCAAAATGTGAATTCCTGATTGGTGGTGCTGGGGCTCTGTTCCACAGGGTTATTCAGGGATCGAAGCACCTTCCACTGTGTGGCTCCACCATGGCCTCATGTCTTAAGTCTTTTCTTCCAACTAGCAGATAGGAGACGAGAAGGCGGAGTGGGGCGGTGCCCGCTTCTTAAACACCTCTGCCTGGAGGGGAGCTGTACATCTCTTCCATTCATGTTCCACGGGTGAGAAGTAGTCATCTGGTTCCAACCGGACGTGGGAAGAACTGTAAAATGTCACCCTGGCTCTAGAGCAACCAGGCTCTAGCAAGTCCATACTATGGCACGGGAGCAGGCATCTTTGATGGGCAGCTAGCCAACTTAGCCACACCCACCAAATATGCCATGCCAAATTCAAGATTTTCAAGTTACACACTAAAAACGGTGGAGAATTATTGCCAAAAGCAGCTGTGGGGCCGCTGAAGGGTTTGAGGCAGCAGAGTGAAACGTCAAGTCAATCCGTGTTCCAGGGATGTAAAGGAGATAAAGGCGGTCGAATGGAAAGGAAGGAGGTTTTGTGAAAACCTCAGTCAGGCCAGGTCCCTGCTGCCCCCACTTGTGCCCCGGTTTTGAATGGGACAATACCCTGAGGTGCCTCAGTTTACATCCTACCCTGTACTGAGGACTCACCTCATGAATCTCCACTGACATCTTAGCAATGCCGTGAGGCAGGTATTCTTACCTGTGGTTTAAAAGTAAGAAAACTAAAGTCCATGGAAAGGAAGTGACTTGTCCAAGGTGCGTTGGCCCTTCAGTGGGTTATCGCTGAGGCTGTTGATCTGGGTTTGGATACCTCGTGGGGACGATACGGTGCCCAGCATGGTGTGGCGTGGTGGCATGGTGTGCCGTGGTGTCTTCCTGGTGTCTTGTGTCTGAGCATCCAGTGGTGGCCAGGCTGGCTGGCAGGTGGGTTACACGGCCCTTTGCACCTGCACCTCCCCCCAGGGACAAAGCTTCAAGCACTGCTCTCCCTGTGCCCTGCCCATGCCACTGAGTCACATCCAAGTCCCTAATGAGGCTCTGTGCGTCCCCTCATCAGCTCCTAGGAGCCTGCTCCGCGGCTCTCGGTCTTGATGGGGAGGGTGACCACAGACGTGCTCCCTGGGTTGGAGGAGACCCTTCTGCTGACTGGGCAGATGGGGCCCACGCACCGGGGCCTGGGGAGATGGAGAGGAGAAAGTGGCTGAGCGCAGCTCTGCGAGACCTGGTGATTTACGAGGAGCAGCTTCTGCGGGCCATCTGGACCAGGAACTCCAGGAAGCACATCCTGTGTGGAGGCGCAGGCAGCGTGGGATCCCTGCCAGGGAGGAGGGAGGGGATGGGGGGCAGGCCCGGGGCGGAGGCAACGCGGAAAGGACCCCGGTGGCGGAATCAGACACAGCCGGGTTCTTCCGCTTGCAGACACTTTGGACAGGACCCTCACCACGAGGGGCCTCAGTTTCATTAACCTTAAAATGGGACGGCGGTTACACCTGCTGCGCCTTTGAGACGTTTAAATGGACTATTGCTTCTGAAAGTACCCAACCCGATGCCCTGAAGGAAGAACGCTGATATCACTGAGCATCTTCCGTGTGCCAAGCATTCGGTTCATCTCAGTTTGCGGGCCACTGGGGGTGGTAGGCTGCTCTGAATCATGCGGGATATTTACAACGAACTCTGTGACAGAGAGGTTCCAGCTCTGCCTGGAGGTGAAATTTGGGTTGGGCCTTAAAGGGGAAATAGGAGCTCGGTGGCCAGTGAAGAGAGGGCAAAGGGAACAGCGCTGGCAAAGGCATGTCACACTGGGGTCAGATGTCGGTTTGTTCGTTTACACCTCCTGCTCTGAGTAATCCGTTGAGCTCCAGACCGGTAAATCCAGTGGCCCACTTACACCTCCACCTGGGTGTCTATAGGACATCTCAAATGTAACAGGGCCAAAGCAGAGCTACTCGTCCCCTCCCCCGCCTTCCTCCCCTCATTCCCCCACCTTAACCTCCTTTCTCTTAGGTTTAAACGACACCACTGTCCAATCAGTCCCATAAGCTAAAAGATCTAGAACACATTTATCTCCCGTTTCTCTATTTCCCTCACTATCCAGTGGTGTCATGTTGCATCACTTTACCTGTGTGGTTCCTCCTGGAATTGTTCAATATTGTCTTGACCTCACATCCCCAAATCCAGTCCATCAGCAAGTCCCGTCGGTTCTGATCTCCCAAGTACATCCAGAACCCATTTAATTCTCTCCATCTCCACCAAGACCATCAAAGCCTAACCTACTAGTCTTACCCAGGAAAGTGCAACAGGCTTCTACTATTTTTTTCCTGTTACCACATGTCTTCCACAATCTAATTTCCCTGTAGCGACCAGAGTGATCGTTATACAATAGAAATCAAATCAAAACATTCCCCTGCTTGAAGGCTTTATCAGATGGTTATTTTCACAGTAATTCTGCATAGCAGTGCACCCTAAAACTCAGTGCTACACAGCAATGAGCATTTACTTCTTGCTCGTGTGTCTGAGGGTTGGCTGAGGCTTGGCTGACCTAGGCTGAGTTTGGCTGCAGACTGTAGGTTGGGTCTGGGTCTACTCTGTGTCTCTTGTCCTCCTGGGACCCGTGGTTACTCGAGGCGTGTTCTTCTCATAGTGAAAAACAAGGACACTAAAGGTTCAAGAACCTTTCAGAACTCTCTCCCAACACTTCCAACACCATCCCATTGCTCAAAGCTAGTCATGTGGCCAAGTCCAAGGTCAAGAAGAAAGGAAGCGCCCTTCATCACCATGAGGTCATGGGAAAGGTACAGAGAGGTAATTTACTATAGTGGAATCAAGAATTAGGACCAACCAATAACTCAGTCTTCAACAAATTAGGACCAACCAATAACTCAGTCTTCAACAAAGCCTTTTGATGGCTTTCCACTAAACTTAGAATATGGTCTAAACTCCAACCCCCCAGGATCTGGCCCCTCGCATATCTCCAACATCAACCTCTATTGCTTTTGCCCTCACCCATTTCTCTGTAGTCATGCAGCCTTCTTGGGTCTTCTTCCAAGAAGGTGGAAAAAAGAGTTATCCAAATTCTTCTTCCATCTCCAGACCTTTCCATTTGTCACTCTCTCTGTCTGGAACACACTGCTCCCAGATCTTCACATGACAGGTTCTTTGCTGCCATCAGGTCTTAGATGAAATGATACCTACACCTATGGAGCTTCTTAAAGATGCAGAAGCCTGGGCTCCACCCCCAGAGATTCTGAAAGGGCTGGTCTAGGGGTGGGTCTCAGGAGTCTGTTTCTAACAAGATACCCACCATTGACACCAGTGCTGACGTTCCATGGCCACACTCTGAGAAACACTGCTGTGTGAGGGAAGCATGTCCCTGGAGGACTTGGAAAGACGTGGAGAGCTTCAGTCTGTTGGGGTTTGAGAAGGCTTCCAGAAGAGGCTTCGGCTGAGCTAAGGCTTGAAGGATGTGCAGGAGGTTGTCAGGCAGCCAAGACTCTATGTTTTGGGGATTATCTCATGACTCTGTGAGCTTCCTGGGTCTGAAGTTCCAAGTTACTCTCCCTGGGTCCCGCAGCCCATTCAGCCTGGACCCTGCTGGCACTGCCTCCCATTGAGAGCCAGAACTGACCACATTATATATGACCATCATCTGAGCTTCTTGAGAAAACCAATTCCACAGGAAGTCTTAGAAAGCTTTTTTGCTCTAAATGATCTTTTTTACTGTCTGTCACCCAGAGTTGTAAGGATTTTATATCATCTATGAAATCCTCTTAAGATTTTATTTCCATATTTTCCTTTTATGATAACTGGGATTTCCTTCCTGAGAGGAGGCCCTCAGGAGGTGGGTGTGCCTTGGCAGGAGTCAGGCCCTGGGGAGGGTGCGTTCCTGGGGCAGCCTCGGCCTCAGCGACAGCACAGGCATCCAGGGCTGGCAGCATCCTTCAAGGTCCTGTGGCCCTTTTTCCACTGAAGGTATCCTCTCTAGAGCATCCTATGACCCAGCAGAGACAGCCATGGGGCTGTGGAGTCCGGAGAAAAGATCTAACAGTCAGAGCATCTGGGTTAAGACCCAGCACTCCTTAAAGGACTGGCCTTTTGGGATGCTACATATTTAGGAGACTTTGGGCAAGCCATTTGCCTTCTCTGAACCTTATTCATACATGTCTGTATGCGTTTATGGTGAAGACAAGATGTGATAAGTGCTCTGTAGATAAGGATTGGATAAGGACTGCTTATCCACTCTCTACTCAAACTGGTCCGGTGATGGGTAACTTACTACTTTAAAAAGTAGAGCTTTGGGATCTAGTTGGTTCTAGGTGACATTAGCCAGACCACTGGTTATCTCTCCTAATTTCAGGTCATCCAGCACGTGAACCTCAAACCTTGAGAGCCTCATTGAAGCCACTGACTCAATATTGACCAAGAAAGAATCAGAAATAGAGGCCGATGTACTGGGGACTTCATTTTAGGCCACTGGTTCTCAACCCTGGCTTCTTAAGAGAATCATCTGGGATGACAGCATAACCTATCCAAAGCTCAGACCTTATTCCAGATTTATTAAGCAAAACTCATCAAAGGTAGAGGCAAGACGTCATTGTGGTTATTGAAGTTTTGCAGTTGGTTTGACTTATGCAGCCAGGGTGACAGTCTCCTTTCAGGTATGTTCAGTCAGTCATGGGTCCACCTCGGAGCACAGCCACAGCTCACATTTTCCCACCTGTCCACAAGGACATCTTGAAAGCATTTGTCGAATGGATGCCTGCTTCATTCCAGACACAGCATGTGGAGCCCAAATCTATCTAGGTCACCCCAGGTTGAGGTTAAACCTGGGGCCACATTAACAAAACTTGCCCATGTTTTACTGGCTCTGGCCCCACTTCAATGGGCCCCTGAAAAGTCCTCCCAGTTTTGTCGGGGTGTCCCTTATGTATTTAGGAATACATCTCATTCCCCACATGATAGAGTTTGCTAAGTTCTTTCCCTCCTGCCCCTCCTTTCTTTCTGACACCCGCTGCCCATGGATCAGAAAGTGGTGGAGCATCTCACTGCTTCCACCTCTGCTGGTACTCCCTGCAAGGATGCAAATGCCCATATCCTGTGTGCAGTATCCCAGACATTGGTACCATTCCTTGGCATTCCCTTTGATTAAGCTACACTGGGTCTGGTGCAGAAGTGAGGGGAAGGCTAGGGGGTGACACACTTTGTCATGTGGGTTTCACAGTAGGGCAATTGCAAGTCTTTTTTTTTTTTTTGGTGGTATGCGGGCCTCTCACTGTTGTGGCCTCTCCTGTTGCGGAGCACAGGCTCCGGACAAGCAGGATTAGCGACCATGGCTCACGGGCCCAGCCGCTCCGCGGCATGTGGGATCCTCCCGGACCGGGGCACGAACCCGAGCCCCCTGCATCGGCAGGTGGACTCTCAACCACTGTGCCACCAGGGAAGCCTGCAAGTTTCTTTTGAGTCCAACCTCACCAGCATCTTCCTGAAACCTCCCCCCAGAGGACCTGACCATGAGTTCCTGGTCCAGATCCACGACCTGAATAACTAACTCATCATGGCCTCTCTAGTGTATGTTTTTGCTCTTTTCACTCCAAAGCAAAAAGACTTAACTGAGTTCAACCCAGACTGACTTGTACGCATCACCTCCTGACTGGTCTACCCCCAAATTTGCCTTATGAGCCCAGTGTACTCAGTCTGTCTTAGAAATCCAGGCCCAATTCAGCCCCGAATGTAGACTCAACTTAGGTCAAAGCTGGGATTTCCAAGTGTGTTACAATCCCCTGGTCTCTTAATTTAGCCCCACTACCTGAGGAAATAGTAATATTAATAGCTGCTGTTAATTAAGTTCTTAGTCTGGGCTGGTGTGATGCTACGTGCTATACATGGTTTATCTCATTTAATTCATGCAAAAGTGTTGTAGAGTGGTTGTTATTACGACCCGTTTTATAGATGAGGGAAAAGAGGGTCAGAAAGGTTAAGTAAATTTCCCATTGTCACTTAGCATGGAGGTGGATGAGCTGGGATTTGAAATCAGGTCTGGGTAACTCAGATGCCCCAACTCATGGTCTGATGCGGCTGTTCCTACAGAACTCACGTGGTTTCCTGGTGCTGCTTTCCCAGGGGCTATGCATCATCCAGAAAATAAGGAGATCTTCAGCCTTAGGAGGAGTCCAGGGTCGATGCCTAGGGTTCCATGTTTTCTATTGCAAAATTGGACGGCATCTTGTCTTCCAGATCCTAAATTATCCATACTTCCTGAAAAGTCCATTTAGACAAAGACACAGTGTTGAATGTCAGCATGTCAGAGCCAACAGTACCCTTAGAGATAAACCATGAAGTTCATTTCCTTCCCCACCCAGGAGAAAGGGATATCCTTAAGGTTGCACGAGTTCACAGCAAGCTGGGTTCAGGACCCAGGGTCTTTTTCCCCAAGCCTTGGACTCACTGTGTGAGCTTGCGTAAGTCACCCCTCTCTGCAGAGTGAAACAGACAGATATCCACAGAAGCAGTCCCAGTATTAAGCTAAGATTTTGGGCAGTAAAACCTTTTGACACAAAGGAAACTGAAGTGGGAATCTACTCTAATTGCTCAAAGCCAAGGTGGTCTGCTGAATCAGGGGTGTGGGTCAAGTATGTGCTATGCTAGTTAGAAAATGGGGGCCTTAAACAGTTTGGGGGCATTGAACTAAACTAACTCTAGTCATCATGCTGACTGAACTCAGAGGAAGAATCTTCCAACCAGTGGTGTAAGTAAATGGTTAACAGCCTACTTTCTGGAAACAAACAGACACACTTTGCCCATTTCCACCGTGTAAATGATGGCTACTTTCAAATTACCCACATGATATTAACTAACTTGCAAATTTCCTGAAAATTTAACTTCTGGCTCTTGTGGGCTGGTATAAGTTGTCTCCAGCACACTGTTGCTTTTGAATCTTCAAATACTTTGCTAGATTCCGTTCATTAAACTTTGTAGCAGACTTCTATCGTCCTGGGTATATGGTGAAACAAATGGTGGGTGGAGCTGCGCAGATAACTTGGATGACTCATTGATAGGTCTTTTCCTGTGATATCACTACCTCTGTTTCATATCTTGGCGAAAATATTGCAATTTCTACCCTGTTATAGAACAAATAGAAGTGTGACTTGTGGTTTACAATCTACGAAGCTGATTTCATATAATTTTGACAATTCTATCGCATTTCTCACAGCAACATTTTTTTTTCCCCTCCTGGGATGGCTGAATGTCGTGTTGGGATACTGTATTGGGAATTGCTTCCCTCTGATCCTTTCTGTAAGGCTGCCTTCCTCTTTGTAGTTTTTTGTTTTTAGTTTATTTTTATTTAATTTATTTATTTTTGGCTGCGTGGGGTCTTCGTTGCTGTGCGCCAGCTTTCTCTAGTTGCGGCGAGCAGGGGCTACTCTTTGCTGTGGTGCGCGGGCTTCTCATTGTGGTGGCTTCTCTTGTTGCGGAGCACGGGCTCTAGAGCACAGGCTCAGTAGCTGTGGTGCATGGGCTTGGCTGCTCTGCGGCATGTGGGATCTTCCCGGACCAGGGCTCAAACCCGTGTCCCCTGCATTGGCAGGTGGATTCTTAACCACTGCGTCACCAGGGAAGCCCACCTCTTTGTGGTTAGCGCAAGTTCAAGGCTTTGCCACGTGCACCCTATGAATTTTCCTTGCCTCCAGCCTGGTGCTTCTGGAGGAGGGGAGATGGGACTTTCTGGTTCTAAATCTCTGCTTGGCACATGTTCTGAAGAACCAGTGATTCCGTTTGAACAGAGAAACTGCAGACAGATGTGCTGTTTTCACATCTGGCTACTGGGAGGTACAGCTGCATTTGGCCACCCACTCTTTTTGCACTTGTTTTGGGGGAAGGGATCTGTTCCTTTATTATACTGGTGTTTTTATCTGCAAGGGGGGAGGATGCATAGGTGACGTTCTCAGAGATACTAGGCAGACTCCTGGGGTGGGGCAGATATTTTCTTAAATCTGGGTGGGCAGGCAACGGGGTAGAAGGATCGAGGGTAGAAGCCATCCCTGCATCCCTGGTCTGCTCCTCACTCCGCTGAGGGTTTGTGAGAGAAAGCACAAACCCAACTTTACCCAAAGGACTCCAGTCACACCTCTGGTTGGGGTTAGGGAAACCCATTCCCCAGATGGCACTGAGCCAGAAAATTAGCAATGATCAGTGAAAGGGGAAGGATGATGAAATAAAAGTGGAGTCTCAATTATGCTCTAAATGAGCAAGGCGATATTAAGTCTTTAACAGAGGAGGGGCTGGGGACTGCAGGAAGGCAAAAACGATTACTTGGAAGAATTCAGCTCCCTAGTCTGGACTGAGTCATTGATTTCCTATTCCAGTTCCATAGATGGACCATAAAGGCCTTGTAGAGTGCACGTCTCCCCTGCTCTATCTCTCCATGATCTGCATCAAGGAAATGTAAGTTTCTCTGTCCTGCTTTTCTGTCCACCAGCATCAGATCCGGGGTGGGTCCAAGGGAAGAAATGTCTGTGAGCATTACGTTAGGGATTCCAACTTACTAGCTGCTGGGAAGTCAGATTTGTGGTTTCGGGGCACAGGATGTTGCTGTGCGAACCATGGTTAAAGTTGCTTTTGTAAAATTATAAAAGTCATTTGTTGTGTTTGTATGAAATGGAAGGCTGCAGTGTTTCCATGAAATCTCAGTCATTAAAAACAAAAGTACACAACTTTTTTTTCCTTAAATTCTGCGAAAAGACAAAGTAATTGATGTTGCATTTGGTGATTTGCCCTGAGAAATGCAATCATCGGGACAGCCTGTATCAGTCATTTAGAATGGAAACCAAATGTTACCTTCCATATCTATCCATAACGTAAAACTTATCCCCCATCTGGCAAAACCTCTTTCTGTTGAAATGTTCAGAGTGGTGTTGCATTAATAAGTAGACATCAAGTGAAATTCACTATTTATGTCTTTTCAATGGTCTCTGTAAACCCAGTTGCACGTAGGGCTCGTATCAATAAACATCTCTACCTGCGGGTTTTCAAGACAGATTAACCGGGAAGGGCCATTATGGGATAAAAGAAGAGGGCGTGCTGGGAGAAAAATGACATCAAACATTCACCCGTGCAAACACTTCCTTCCTGGATACTATTCAGATTTTAATTTCTTTCTTTTTTAAAAAAGTATAAAATAAAATACAAGATGTTGGTGTGGTTTGGAGATAGCCCACATCTGTACCGTAATAAGACAATTCTCCAAAGTGGAACTCTCAGTGGGGTATTTATTTAATTCGTATTGGTTTTGGACCACAGCCTGTAATGAGAAAAAATACGGGTAGAGGCAGGAGGTGGCAGTTAGAAGTTGGTACCCTTTTTGAACATGAAAGTACAAAAAGGTTGTACATGTATTTAGGTTTTGGTGAAAATTCAGTAACTTTGGCTGCACACACTTTGCTCCAGAACATTGATAAAGATGGGAGAGCTAATAAAGGACCCGAATTCGAGCTTCTTGGAGATTAAGGCTGGAGCGGTGCCAGGTTTGGCTGCCCCGATGGTGAAGAATGTGCTGATGTGTTTTTGCACGTGGGCCAGATGAAGACGAGGTTGATTTTTAAAGCATCTTCTAACAGCGTAGGAGCCCCAGGATCCTACAAACACCAAACAGACTCTGTGGAAAAGGGATTCACTCAAGGGGGCTTCAGAAATGCTTGGGTTTCCTGCCAGCAAATGTCTTGACGAAGAGACAGAGAGGCCAGAGTTGAGACCTGGAGGGTCCTTCCCCCAATCCAGACCGTCCTCTGCCCCTGGATCATTCTGTCACTCTGCAGGGCAGTGGTGGGAGCATCGTGTCCATGAGCTTGAGTTTGAGTCAAAAGGCCCAAAGTCCCCGAGTGAAGATCCACAAAGTACCAAGAAACTATAGAATGAGAAGCTGTAGGTTTGGCCTCTGGAAAAATAAGGACTCTCCCTGAATTATCTAATGTCATCCTCATCACCAGCAGCCACTGTCACTCCCTCCTATTTCAGGACACTCACTTGTCCACAGTCATGACCTGTGGACAAAATCAGGGCTAGACCCCAGGCCAAAAGCATGGATGGCATGGTCTTAGCCCAACGAAGCCATCTGGGGCTTGGATCCTCCAGCTTCAGGAGGTAATCAGGGTCTGGAAAGAGATATCGGGGATGAGGTCCAACCTGGTGACCTGCCCCGCTCCTGGGCTTGGCCGCGTTTGCCGAGAGCTGTTTGGAAAGCATCTTGAATCCAGACCTCAGCCTTCTCCGCTGCAGGCTGCTGGACACCCTCAGCTTACCCTGGGGTCAGTGCTTTGTGGATGGGTTTGCCCACATTTGCAGAAGGCTGCCCGAGAGCCATCTGTCTGAGAAGCTCAGCCTTCTCCTCACCAGGATGGAGATTCTCAACCTGCACTAGCTTTGCCTGAGGTCTAGATGCTCATTCGTTTGGCTATAATTAGTATGATTATTGCTACAGTACCAGGCATGGTCCATGACACATAACATTCCAGGTTACTGGTTGTGACAACTCAAGGAGGTTAATGCCTCATTACTCTTCTTTTACAGATGAAGAGAGTGATTTGAGGCCAGGGCTGTCTCAATTCCAAGCTCATGTGGTTAATGTTGACCAAGGATGCTGTGAGTTGGGACCTTTCTGGACGAATCTGGAGGATGCTCTGGGCATTTTTGCCAGACTCATTGCTGTGAGCTGAGATACACATGGGCAAGGTCACACAGCCTGCTCCCAGGAGGTACCGCCTGCACCCAGCTCTTCCTCCCAGTGGTCTCTTGCATCCCTAGGCTCTGCTATGGGCCATTTTTGTCTGCCTGAGTTGCTTTCCCCTTCCCTGTGGAGTCCTGGAGCCCCTTCCCCAGTGAAGCTGACCTGCCAGTGATAAATACCATTTAATTACAGAACAAGTTTTTCTGCCATTTTTCTCAGCACGGCTTCTATTGCTGAAGATTAAACTTCATTCCAATACCGCTGAATTACCTTTTTAAACCTATTATTTCAATGTGATTAACTTCACTTCTTTCCATTTAGCTGTAAGCAAAATCTTGTTTACAAGGCAAAAAAAGTCTTTGCCTTAATATCGGCAATAATAATACAAACGAACATCGCAAGAAAATAATTTATGTGAAAAACAGGAAAAAATGGCATTGATACATGAGGCTCCTCTTCAATTAATAAAAAGGAGGAAATATTTAAAAACAATTTATCAAAGAAATATATACAGTTCATACATCATGCATTTGCAAAGAATGTACTAATACTCATTCCACAAATAGCCCTGTGACCCGGGTTTTCGAATTCTTTTGTGTGTGACAAAATCTGGGTTGTGGTTAAAATCCAGAGCTGGGTTTGGTTAATGAAGTGCTGGTACCTGCAAGGTTACTGATGGAGAAATAATAGGTTTGTGTTGGTTATACACCTGCCATCCTTTCTTATAGCATGTGCCCACCTTTGAATGTGGCCAAAATGCATTTGAGATTTTAAAAGAAGGTGGTTGTTACTGAAAGCCTGGGTGGGCAACCCAAAACCTAGGATAGCTTTTTGGACACACCTGCAACCTTTTTCTCTCATTGGTGTCTCTTCTTTTCAGGACTGAAATCCAAAGCCCTAAAAAACCACAGTGGTATGAAGAATTGCAAAAGATAGCACAGGGAACTATATTCAATATTCTGTGATAAATCATAATGGAAAAGAAAATACAAAAAAGGAATGTATATTTATGTATAACTGAATCGCTTTGCTATATAGCAGAAATTAACATAACATTGTAAATCAACTATATTTCAATTTAAAAAATCGGAAAAAATATTTTTTAAAAGAGTAAAAAAGAAAAAAAAGAGAAGAATTGCAAAAGGGAGAAATGCTTGGTGATTTTTTTAAAAAATTGTTTTTGTTTGAAGTAAATTCTGGCAGACTGTTTTCCGAAAGTTGTCGAGGCCCGGTGGCCTCTGGGAAGCAGGGGCATCTGTCACTGTAGTTATGCAAATCCTCTCTTGCTGGGGCCAAAGTGTGGGGAGAGGGGACACACGGCTGCGTGTTGGCAAAACACGCCCCGTATGCTTCCACTCGCATTTCTCCCTAATTTATTTTGACCATTTTCTTTTATGGCCTTCCACGAGATGCACTTCACAGGGGGTTCCTTTATGGGGCGATGCAGAGAAATTAGCATTTACATCATGTTTAACAGTTTACAAGGAGGAGTTCTGCCCACACATAAAACAACGTGCTTTTGTACAGAAAACATTGATATTGGAATGAATATTTCCGCATATGGTGTCTGCGTTTAGCTCACGTTTAGAACCATAGACGGCTCAGGAGGTAAAACAGCGTCAGCAAGTCTCTTCAGCTCAAGCCAGGGTGCCCCACCCACTATGCCACGCCACCCAGTTGGCACTGGGAGAAAGAGGCTGAGAGAGAGAGAGAGAAAGAGAGAGAGAGAGAGAGAGGGAGAGGGAGAGGGAGAGGGAGAGGGAGAGTGAGGGAGAATATACAGACCCAGGACTGGACAACACGGGGGGCAACTACTCTGGTCCACCTCCTCCACCCTCAGAGCTCTGTCTCCTTGTCACTCACCCTCTCCCCGACCGAATTTTCTTGGCCTCTCCCCGCCTCCCCCCACCATCCCTCCTCCCCACTTTCCTTCACCTGTTTGTTTAAGCATATTAACTGAGCACCTACAGGAGTCCAGGCTCTGACCTGGGGTTAGCATGGCCGGGGAGAATCAGACTCGCCAAGATTGCCTAATCCATGCAGTGTTTTTTTCAGGCATAGAAAACACACCCAGACGTGCACAACCCGTCTGAACACTTTTTTCCCCCCCATAAAGTACACGATGTCAACATCATTTAGGAACTTCCAGTGATGGTGACTCCTAGTGGCCAGGAGAAGCAGTGATGGACCTGACCTGGACTGGAGCCCTGATCTCACCTTGGCTAAACGCACCCGCTGTTTTCCCTGTAAGCTCTCCATCTTGTTCTACCCAGCAGCTGGTGGATACTGATTATCAGGAAATGTATTTACATATTCTCATCTCAGTCGTAAACAACTCCGTGTGTTAGAAGCGAAACCGGAGGCAGAAGCGGGGCAGTGGTGGCTGGCCATACAGACTCCAGCCCTGCTCTGTGTCGGGATTTGCTGCACCCGTGCAGCCCCTTTGAGGACTCTTCACTGTGTTGGTGGGTACCTCTGGGATCTGCATCACACTTGCCGTCTCAGAGGGGGGCTTGTCAGAGCGATGGGCATTGGCAAAGCGGCAGAGCAGACTGAGACAGAAGTCCCTGAGAACGGGGGACCGTCCTCTGGGGCAGCCACCTCTGGGGGTGTCTCAGGACGCCCTCCAGCGAGAGTGCCAGGAACTGTTAAACGCTGAGAGTGCGGCTTCTTCCAGAGTGGGGGACAGAAGCTCCAAAAGGCTGGCGGAAGTGCCAGAAGCCATCAGGGCAGGTTGACAGATGTGCCTCCAGCATCTGCCTCGCTCCTCGTGCTTGGTAGATGGGGTGCGGGGACCAGGCAGCCGAAAACCTCGATCAGTTTCAAACAGCTCCATTTCCCAAGCCGAAAGCAGAGCATCGGGCAGCCACCAACCCAGTGCCCCCAGGATGCTCCCAGCCAGAGAAAGTTCCACCGCACCTTGCACAAAGCGTGGTTTTGTTGATACAGGGAATGGTGGGTCTGAGTGAAGATCCTCTGGCTTGTGAAACCCTTTATTTCTGCACCTGCTCTTGCCGCCCTGCAGACCCATGATAACCTTGAGATATGTCCACTTGCAAGATGGGACTGTCAGGCTGAAGGCTGAGTTGAGCTTCTAGAGCTGGTGCTGTCCAGTATGTAGTAGCCACTAGCCAGATGTGGTTATCGAACACTTAAAATGTGGCTAGTCCAAACGGAATAGATTGTCAGTGTAAAAGAGTCAGTGCATTGCATAAAAGAGTGTAAAATATCTCAATAATATTTTTATATTTGTTACATGTTGAAATAATAGCATTTTGGATATATTGGGTTAAATAGGATTTAATATTATTAAAATTATTTTCACCTGTTTCTTTCTGCTTTTTTAAAAAATGTGGCTACTAGAAAATGTAAAATGACATATAGGGCTTGCATTCTAGTTTTTTGGAAAAAAAGTGCTGTCCTAGGGGGCAGACCTTGTAACATGATTCTCAATGACGTTGTACCTGTGTCCTTAGCCAAATCTGTCCAGTAGCCTTTATTGCTGAGGACCCCCAGGTCCCGGAGGCATCAGCCCATCCCTTCCACTCTTGACCGGAATGTGAGTCAAACTGGGTCCTCAGGGATCCAGGCCAGCTGTTTCTTAAGAGTAGTGGCTACAGATGCTGCTTCGGTGACTCTGATCAGTTTCCGCCGATCTGTCACTCCAGCGTTGAGACACAGCCCCTGTGCTGGGCCCCAGGGCTCATGTTTCTCCCTCTGGACCCAAAGGCAGGTTCCAGAGGGTCTTCTCTGCGCACCCTGTGGCCTCTCTTCCTGCTTCCCATGGTGGCTGGGCTCTTCCCTGGCTGACCCACAGGACTCCCTCTCCTGCCTTGTACCTCCTTTACCTTAATGGGTTGCCGGGTTCCAAGCAGGAACCCCTTTAAGCTGGAACAACCTTGAGAAGCAGTTAGGAGACACTCATTCCTAAGGAGAGGGGGCGCGGTGGGATGGGGTGCTATCTCTTTGCTCAGAGGTACATCCTCGTTGGATTCCCCAAAGGCAGCCAGAATCCTCCATCTTCCATGGCAGCCCCTCTCTTTAGGGTGTGGGCAAAGAAGTGCTTAATCTGCATTTCCCCCTCATCAAGTAGATATTTACTGAGCACCTGCCTCATGACAGGCACCGGGCCGAGTACTGGCGATGGAGCAGCAAACAGAGACCCTCATCGCCTGGCCTCTCAGAGCTTCACTCTCGTGGGGAAGACACACTCCAGTCAAGAAATCACACCGATGTCTCCTTACAGCTAAAAGAGCTCTTTGGCCAAGGATGCCGGAAACCGATCTGGTGTTCGGTGGAGAAGGCTGGCTGGGGTCAGGGAAGGCTTCTTTGAGGATGTGATGCTTGAGCTGAAATTGTTGTGTTTCGCAAGCTTTGCTTTTTTTCCCATCCAGCTGCCGTTTCAGGGCCGGGGTCAAACTCCCTAGAAGAGGGTCCTGAGGATCAGGTGAGACCAGACAACATTTACCAGCATGGCCTGAGGCAGAATTGTCTGGAAAGGAAATTGTAATGAGAATAGAGAAGTGTTCCAGAAAATCAGCGTGTCCTGGCATTAAGATTTAAGAGTAGGACCCGGTTGCACATGGGAGTGGGACAGGGCTGGAACTCAGGAGGGGTGAGGCAAGAGGTTCAAGGCGAAGGTGGTGAAGGGTGACAGGGTGTGCCTCCCCCCTCCACCGCCCCAAGTATGACTCCCGTTGCTGCACACAATGACTTCATGGATCTGTGCGGCCTGCACGTTTCTTACGCAGTGCTTTGATGGACCTTGAGTTTTACTGGATCTCAGAAAAGCATCAAACAGTAGAGTGTGCCTGTTAGGGCACCCCTGTTGAAAAGAACTCTGAACCAGGAGGCCTGGTTCCAGCCCTGATTTTGCCCCCACTCTACCTGCTGTGTGACCTTGGGTGAGCCCCTTGACCTCTCTGGAATGTAGCTTCCTCATCTGTAAAATGAGGGGGCTGGACTGGGTTGACCTTGAAGCCCACATGCACATCTCAGGTTCCAGGACCCTGGGAGTCAATGACGTGCTTGACTGAGCTGCTCCCAGCTGTAGCCAAGAGGTCAGGGTTCAAGCCTGTTATGAAGCTGCCACTCAGATGCTGCCACTTCTGATATTAATTTCTTTTCTCCCCACGAGGCATGGGGTCTTTATAGATAACTCCAAGAATTGCTTCCAGCCTTGGGGACAGAAGCTGGTCCTGAAAGCAAATGGAGCTAAAACCCGAGAGTACCCCCATCCTGGGCTCTTGGTGAACCGACCAAAATCATCTCTTCGAGCAAGTTGTTGGCGATCTCCTGAGATCAGGGAGCTGGTGACAAACTTTCATTCTGACTGTCCTCAGAACCATGATCTGCTCCATTCCAATCCTGAATGAGCAGGTTTCCAGAGCAGAGGAAACCCTTATTTTATCCGAAGTGCAGAGTCACAGACATGGGGTTATTCAGTTTTGAGTTAGAATCCTGTAACTAGTTGAATAACTCTGGGAAACCTCCACAAACTGCATTTTTTTCACGCCTTAAATGGGGATAATAAAGTCACCCACCCTTGCCATATTTTTAGGATTAAAATGAGCTCACATTATATTATACCATATATAAGTTCCTGGTAAAATTTAAAGCTGTATGTAGATTATTATAAAATAATGACAGGGAATTCCCTGGTAGTCCAATAATAAATAAATAAATAAATAAATAAATATCCCTTCCAGATGAAAAAAAAATAGAGTTTAGAGATATTGTTGCTAACAAAGGTACCCTTCATTTGCACAGGGCTTTCACGTCTACTCCTCTGTTCGTTTTCTCATTTTATTCTCACCAGGACTCATGAGGCCGGTGTCATTACTCCTGCGTTTCAGGTGGGGCAATGGCTCATAAAAGAGAAGTGGAATGCCCAAGGTCACAGCTACCCGAGGGACATAAACACCCATCTGATTGCCTCTAAGTGGGGTGGTTTTCTATCTTCTTGCACTGTTTGGGCTGGATCCACAGCCCTCAGATCCTTTCTCCCTTGCAATTCTTGGGACCTCTGCTGTCTCTGTACTTTTAGGTGCTGGTCACTCAGAGCTGTGATGGTTTTGCTAGAAGGGCCTTTCTGTGACTGGGCTTAGAATAGCTCTGAGGGAGACCCCTTGGCCAGATGACCAGAGGCCCCAGCTTCAACCTCAGGTGAATGGGAACTGGACGTGGGATGGACTTGCCCGTGTCCTGGGCTGACGAGTGGGCGCAGAGAGGGACCAACCACCCGCAAAGGTGAGAAACTCTAGGACAAGAGATCAGGCACTGGCCTCACTGACTCCTCTGGCAGGGTCAATTCCATTTCTCACCTTCCTCCTGCCACTCCCCAGGCTAGGGCCATACACTCATTCACACTAAAACTTCCTTCCTGCCCTTGAGAGGATGGCAGTCACAGCCTGGACAAGGGGCTGTGTTTGGGGGCCACCAGCTAATCAGCCAACACGAAAGTTTCTGATTCCTTTGCAACTAAAATGAAAATGTCTTTTCAGGAAAAAAACCCAAAAAACACACACCTTATCAGAATAATAAGATTAAATTATAACAGGGCTGTCAGTGACACAATATCTGAGGGTGACAAGATGTAATCTCAGTAAAAACATCGGATCTGTCTGTTTATAGATCTAATAAATTATGTTAGAATTGTGCTCTTATAAATCCCGGCTGTCGAGGAAACCTAACAACTAATTCATCAGTTGCTCGTACAGAGGTCTGCTTCTCCGTTCCAATTGTTCACCGGGCAGATAACAAGGAGCCTTCCAGACCGGCTGGTTAAATGTCATTTGTTTCAGAGCTGTAACACGGCACGGATCATTGCTCACACATAGTCCCCCAATTATATTAACCTGTGCAGCAATACAGTGTAATGACATGACATTAACGCAGCCGCTTCAGAGGGGCACCAGCTTCCCTCCTCGGAAAGGACCAGGAGCCCGGCCAACAGCTTCTCCCCAGCAGCTCCCTTGTCATTTTAATGCAAAAACAAAAGCCGTTGAGTGGAAGAAGCAGAGAGTCACTTCTTTCTGGCAGCCTCCGAAATGTAAAATAGTCCAGGCTTTATCCTCTGTCAGCTCCGAGGGGCTTGCCGGCTGAGTTTTTTATTCAGCGGCTCATTTTTTCTCTAAAGGACAGGATTCCTCTCCTAATACCCCCACTCTTGAAATTCACAATTCCTTGTCTCCGAGCGCAGTTCTGGGGTTGTCCCAAAGATACGGAACAATGTGATGAACTGAACTCTTGAGAGACGCAGAGAGCCCGATTTACAGAGGTAAATTACAAGGCGTGGAGTCCTTCTGGGTGATGAAAGCATTCGGGGGTATCTAGTTTCCTTTGTCTCGTCAGAGATAGAAGGGGAAGGTGAACAGATCTAGTTGATTCCAAAGCCTTGTTTTTCTCAGTCTCCGCTCTATTGACACGTGGGTCTGGATCGTTCTTTGCTGCGAGGGACGGTCCTTCTGCACTAACGGATGTTTAGCAACATCCCTGCCCTCTACCCATTAGATGCCAGTAGCACCCCGCGCCTCCAGCTCCCCACTAGCTGTGACAACCAAAAATGTCTCCAGACATTTGCTTCTGGGGGGCAAAATCGCCCCCAGTTGAGAATCACTGATCATGGGCAAGACTTTCCCTCTACAGATATCCAGCAAATATTTGCAGAGCACCAGATCTGTGCTGGGTTTTGGGCTCTTTAAGTTGCTCTGGAACTTTCTTAATAAAGGAGTGGCCTGTCTCTGAACTCCCAAATTCTCTTTCCTCTTCAAACAGAGGTGGCTCTGCCTTTCAGACTTCCCACATTTGAAGTCCAGCTCCTCTGCTTAATAGCAGTGAAACCTCCAAGCTTCATTTGTACAATGGGGGTAAAAATAGCACACATCTCCCTGGGCTGTTGTGAGGATTCAATGACTTATGCAGGGACAGTGCTGAAGGTCTGGCACAAAAGAAATCCTCTGCGCTTGGGGGTTGTTATTTTCATTAAATCCCACTCATGAAGGATCCTGGAGGTGAAAAGTTGGCTCAAACCTCAGGAACCCGTGGGTTACCAATTCTGGCCACTCTAAATCAATCAATCACCTACGTCCATAGCATTTGGTTATGTGGCAGGTGCTAGTGTAAGTGCTTTTCAAATATTACAGCACTTGCTCTTCACAGTGACCCTGTGAAAGTAAGATGTTGTATCATTATCTCCATTTTTACAGGTGGGAAAGCTGAGGCACGGTATCAATTTTTTTTTTTTTTTTTTTTTGGTAATAATTTGTCCTGTGTCATTTATTTAGTAAGTGGTGGGGCTGGGATTTGAACCCAGGCAGACTGGTTCCAGAGTCCATATTCTCAACCAGTGTACTCTGCTGATAACTCCAACACCTGTCTCTGATGGGAATCAGAGACTCCTTGTCCTGCTTGGGGCTGAGGTGAGGGAAGGGCAAGGTCAGAGGGCTGGGGGAGGCCAGGGCAGAGAGCAAGCCGAGGCCATCTCCCACCCTGAGCTTGCTTGTCTCTTTCTGTTTGAGTTGGTCATGCCTGTTTTGTCTTCTCTACTTTTCCATGGAAATGCTTATTAAAACACACAAATATTGCCATGTTTAACAGCACTAGAACCCTGGAATGTTAATTATACATATATATAATATATATATAATATATATAAATATAATATATATAATTTCCACCAACCAAAAGTCAGATAAAGTCTTGAGGCAGAAAGTGGAGCCACATAAGGTGGAAGGCAGCCTCATATTCCCCATCCTCATTCCGTGGGAATCGTGTTCTAAGGAGGTCAGAGTTCTCAGCGCCTTCACTCCACCCCAGCAATACTCTCCCACCAGTATGGCTCCCAGCGCTGTCATGCCACTGGGGTGGAAATGTGTGAGGGTGGCTGGTGGACATCCTGGGAGGTGACGTTGGCTTTGGGAAGGAGTGGACCCTGGGACAGACTTGGGAGCTCAGGGGTGGGAGTTTGAATTTACACTTTACATAGATTCTTCAGGAGTACGTGACCTTCTCACGACCAGTTGGCCAGTTCATGAGCGTCTCACTCCCCATGAGCTGAGTCATAGTACATACAAGACTGGAAAACACTGGAAAGTTGGAGAGAGGATGGGAGAATGCCGTATGAGCCAGCTCTCCTTCGTATGTACTGGGTCCAGTGATTCAAACAGCAGCCGGCTGGACTGTGCAGAGAGACCAGAGAAAAATCTCATTTTATTTACCAGAAAAATCTTATGTCTGGATTGACTTCTCTTTTGTTTCTTTCTTTCTTTTCTTTTTTTTCGGCTCAAGGATGAGTACTCGGAGGAAAAACAGGAAGCACATGAAATCTGAAAAAGCCTTCATCATAAAACAGGCAACACAGTGCGCACAATGCAGGGAAAGAACTTGAAAAACACTGATTATAGTAAACTGAAGATCATTTTAGAACATGTCTAAATCTGCCTCTGCAGTGAAATGCAGGGAAATGTGCAGCTTATGATACAAGAAATGAAAAATGAGCTGACGGTACACCAACATGAGATGTGAAGGGAGCAAGCTAAGAGGGGTTAGAAATAAAGCGGAAGATGAGATAATAAATAAAAGACTAAATTTAAGGAAACAAAGTTAACATCAACATTAGATGTATCACAAAGCAGAATTGGCAATGCAGAAAGCAGAGCCAATAATCGCTTAATCTCTATATGCCTCAGTGTTGTTATCTGTTCAGTGGAGATAGTACCTGCCTCAAGGAGTCAATTTGAGCAGTAAATGAAATAAAGCATACAAAAAAAGCAGTAAATGTAAAAAGCAGTAAATGAAATAAAGCATATTTGAGCAGAATATCTGGGGGTGAGGCATGTCTTTAATAAATATTAGCCATTATTTTTTACAATAGAAAACATAATCTAAAAAACTAATATGATCACAAAATAAATGGTTTTAAATTTATTTTACTTATGCATTTCAACTAATCATAGGTGAAGCAGACATTGGACTTGGAATTAGAACTCTTGGATAAACTTGAAAAACTCAAGCAAAATATAAAGAAAAAAAGCAGAGAATAAATATATGGAAAGCAGAAAACAGTGCTCCCACACAGAGATCATTGCTTTTCATAAAGAAGAGATCATTGGGTATATTCTTTTCTATATGTGAAATACTTTAAAATATTAAAAAGAACTTTCAAAATGAAAAACAGATTTTAAAAGAGACCAGAACAAAAAATAAAGTAGCAACTGAAGGTGAATTAGAAGAAAACTTTCTCAACCTTAAGAAAAACCTAAGTATTTTATCTTCTTTCTTTTTCCTTTTTATTTTTTTGAACTATAGTTGATTTATAATATTGTGTTAGTTTCAGGTGTACAGCAAAGTTATTCAGTCATACATATATTTATATATATATTCTTTTCAGATTATTTTTCATTGTAGTTTATTACAAGATATTGAATATAGTTCCCTCTGCTATACACTAAATCCTTGTTATTTATCTACTTTATATAGAGTGGTGTGTATCTGTTAATCCCATACCCCTAATTTATCCCTCTTTTCCCTTTCCCCTTTGGTAACTATATAAGTTTGTTTTCTATGTTTTCGAGTCTGTTTCTGTTTTGTAAGTAAGTTCATTTTTATTATTTTTTAGATTCTTCATACAAGGAATATCATATATAATATTTGTCTTTCTCTGTCTGACTTCACTTAGTATGATAATCTCTAGGTCCATCCTTGTTGCTGCAAATGTTAATATTTCATTTTTGATGACTGAGTAATATTCCAGTGTGTGTGTGTGTGTGTGTGTGTGTGTGTGTGTGTGTGTGTGTGCCACATCTTCATTATCCATTCATCTGTTGATGGACACTTAGGTTGCTTCTATGTCTTGACAGTTGTAAATAGTGCTGCTATGAACATTGGGATGCATGTAACTTTTTGAATTAGAGTAAGAACAACCTAAGTATCTTAAAGGGATTCCATAGACAAGTTAATTGGGAAACTTTGTTTACCACATCTCCCTCTTAGACAGTAGCAATGTCCAGTGCATATTTTCCTTGGAATCCAGCTTGGTAAAGGCTGACTTGTACATAAACAAGTTAACTAGACCATATAGGATCTGATCTCCATTGCAGCTCTAATCTCATCAGCTTCTTCTCTCCCCCACTTGCTCATTCTACTCCAGTCAAAGTGGACTTCTTATTATTTCTCGGATATACCAGGCATGCTCTCAGTTCAGGGTCTCTCCATATGCTGTTCCTTCTGTCTGGAATGTGCTTCATCCGATATCCATATGACTAGCTCCCTCACTTCCTTCAGGTTTTTACTTGAATATCACCCTACTAAAGTGTTCCCTATGACCCTATTAAGATTGTCACGTGTCCAATTCCCTATGCTCTTCCTCAATGTTATCCTCCCTCTAGCATGCGTCATCTTCAGAAATGCTGTATATTTTACTCCTTCATTTTGTTTATCATCTGTCTCCCTTCACTAGAATGTCAGCTCCATGAAGGCAGAGATTCAGTCTGTTCTGTTCATTGCTGTGTTTAGATCAGTGTTTCATACACAGTAGGTGCTCAACAAATATTTGTTGAATATATGAATTAATAAACAAACTCCACAGGCATACAGGAAGAAAACAGTTTCCTATAAAGGACAAAGATCTGATTGCTTTCAGATTTTGCTGTAACTTTGAAAGCCACAAGACAGTAAGACAATATCTATGGAATTTTGAGAGGAAAAGTTTATGATTCAAAACCACACTATTCTCAGCCAAGTTGTTCATTTGTGAAGACAACAGAAAGATGTATGTGCAAAAGTATATCATTTATGAGCTCATCCAAAAATACAAAAACAAAGCAAATAGAATCCTTGAAGATATACTCCACTTTGATGGGGACACAAGAATGGGTAAATCCACATATAAAGTCAGGGTAGTAAATATTAAAACCAGTTAAACATAGAACTGAATCTATTATGTTATTTTAAGGACCATAACTATAGTGACTTAGTAATGCAATTATCTAAAAACAATTCTTGGAAAAGAGGAATGTAATATAAACAAACATAAAATTAAACATTAATGACCCAAAGTCTAAAAATTCTAGATTATATCAGTGAAAACATGAAAGTGGGTTAGGAAGGAATGGGGGTAAATTTTAAAATGCTGACTCACTCTTCTTAGGAGTGAGTCAACAAAAATGACTTACTTCATTACACTGATGAACAGACAAGTACAGGTTCAAGCATAGTTTTTACAAGGAAAAGACAATCACTTAAGAAAGTGGTATACTCTTCAATTAACCAGAGGAGAAAAGAAAAACAAAGAGAACAGAGTTTATGGGAATATTTTGATATATTATTACCAGTGCTTTTCTATATTTTAAATGTTTTTCAAAATTTAAAAATTAGGCCAATGGAAAACATAACTAATGGCAAGAAAAGCACAAAACCCAGAAAGTATAAGGTAGCAATACAATAGGAACTAGAATTCTGAGTCTTTAAATAGAATAAACTTTAATACAAAATTCAGACTTTTAGACTGAATTCAAGCAAGCAAGTAAACAACAGAAATCACTACAAATTTTGTACAACACTTACACCTACATCAAAATGACACAGAAAGACAAGATCAAATTCAAAGTAAAAAGCATTAAACTAAAATAATTTTATTTAAAATGGAAACAATCCATAATAAGAAAAAATAGTCATGAATCTTGATGTGCCAAATAACATAACATTGAAATTTATAATAAGAACTGTCAGCAATACACAGGAAACCGATGAAACACAGTAGTGGCAGAGGCATTACATACACTTCTCTTTGACAGATCATGTAGATTAAAATATAAGTAAGGATATTGATGAGTACAGAAATATAAATATATTTATGTATATTTCACTTAAATCTATTGCAATAAAGGCTTCCTTGACCCTTGGAGATTTAGGTAAAATATTTCCAGCCTCATTTCCATATCTTAGGTCTGTCAGATGCTCCCTAAAAGTTACCAATCTCACCTCCTCTTGGTTTCCTTTCCCAAGTCTGTATGATCTTTCCAAAGGTTTCCATGAGACTTCACTTAAGTATTTTGGATTTTGTAGCTCCATAGATTTGGGGTGTGCCAGGTGGAAGGATCACAGAATTCACTGCTCAGTTCTGCGCATCCCTCACCTTCTATTCTCATTTTCCTTTGCATAAGCCCATCCTCCCCATAGATGATATGACCCTGGGAAATAGAGCTCCTGTTTTTGTGGGTTCTTTCCAGACTAGCAGCCCCTGTGAATCCAAATTGCTTCCCCTACTTTCTTTAGAATGCTGATAAATTAAACCTTTCTATCTCTTTAGAAAATTATTATCATTGATAATCCAATTTCTTCCAATTTTTTTTTTTTTTTGAGGTACATGGGCCTCTCACCATTGTGGCCTCTCCCGTTGCAGAGCACAGGCTCCGGACCTGCAGGCTCAGTGGCCATGGCTCACGGGCCCAGCCGCTCCACGGCACGTGGGATCTTCCCGGACCGGGGCACAAACCCGTGTCCCCTGCATTGGCAGGCAGACTCTCAACCACTGTGCAACCAGGGAAGCCCTCTTCCAAATTTTTTGAATGTGAATTCCTCTATGTAAAACATTTTGAGCCTACAGTTTCAATGTAAACATATTTTAAAATTACATAAACATACCACTGTACTAAATGTACTAAACGTTTGAGATTGTCTACCCCAATATTGTCTGTCTCTATAGTATGATCATACCTGAGAGATATTGCAGGTTCAGATCCAGACCACCACAATAGAGCAAATATTGCATTAAGGCGAGTTACACAAATTTTCTGGTTTCCCAGTTCATAAAAAAGTTATGTTTACACTATACAGTAGTCTATTAAGTATGCAATAGCACTATG
This sequence comes from Lagenorhynchus albirostris, assembly GCF_949774975.1. Classification (NCBI taxonomy): domain Eukaryota; kingdom Metazoa; phylum Chordata; class Mammalia; order Artiodactyla; family Delphinidae; genus Lagenorhynchus; species Lagenorhynchus albirostris. The sequence goes on from NC_083109.1 coordinate 19,259,522, forward strand.
TCTAAAAAAGCCATGTACAGACCTTAAATAAAAAATAACGCTATCAGAAAAATGGTGTCAGTTGATTTGCTTGAGGCATGGTTGCCACAAACCTTCAATTTGTAAAAAATACAACGTCTGTGAAGTGTAACAAAACAAAGCTCAGTAAAATGAAGTATGCTTGTATATGAAAAATTCACTTTGTGGTACTGAGAATCCCGAGATGACTGCAAAGAGGTTAGCAGTCATCCTTCAGAGGAGCTGAGGCCAATGAGAGGCTCACGGTATCTGTATTTAGTCATTATAAACCAGAGGAAGCAAATAGTGGCTTCACATGAGTCCCCATTGAAAGCCACAAAGGCAGACACTACAAATTACTGACACTAATTTGTAACCAAGCCACTTCTCCCATGGTCAATGCCTTATAATGTGCTGCAGTGGGAGAAGCAGGAGGGATTTGCTTATTTAACAATGGTCAATGATTTTCTAAAGTAATGTCAGTGGAGCCGAGGAGTCTATTATTATAATTGTAAGAACAGGTCAAATGTAAAAAAAGAAGTGTTATCATCTTGATGAAGACTATAAAAACATTTGATAAGACTCAATATCTATCTCTGATTTTAAAAATCTTAGTTAACACAATTTTAACCACTCGTTACTCAACAAAATTTTAGCCTTAAACAAGTAGTCAATTCATACATAATGGTGAAACACCATGAAATTTCATTTCATTGAAATCAAGACTAAGATAAGAATGACCCTGTACCCAGTAGAGGCCAGAAACATCTCTCTAATTGTGATAACCAAAAATGTCTCCAGACATATTGCCAAATATCCCCCAGGGGGCAAAATCATCCCTGGTTGAGAATCACTGTTCTAGAAGTTTTAGTAAATGCAATAAGATAAGGTAAAAAGTCCACTATGCAAATAATTGTTATATCAAATATTGTTTTAGAAGTTCTAGTAAAAGCAATAAGACAATTTAATCTACTAAATGCAATGAGGTAATGTAATTTTCTAAATTACAAATTATAAATATTGAAAGAGAGAATTGCCATTACTTGCAGAAGATGTTTTTACCATCCTAGAAAACTTAAAAGAATGAACTAGAATATCTATTGCGAGTAATAAAACGAGTTCATTAAGGTGGCTGGAAATGGAATAAATGTACCAAAAAAGCACAAAATTCCAACAACCAGTTAGATAAAATAATGGACAAAAAGATTTTACATCTATAGCAACAATAATGGGATATCTTGAGTAATAAACTCACTATGATATGTACTGGAATATGTATGAAGAAAACATACAGTCTTATTGAATAAGGTGTTCTTTTTTTTTTTTTTTTTTTTCTCGCAGTACACAGGCCTCTCACTGCTGTGGCCTCTCCCGTGGCGGAGCACAGGCTCCGGACGCGCAGGCTCAGCTGCCATGGCTCACGGGCCTAGCCACTCCACGGCATGTGGGATCTTCCTGGACCAGGGTACGAACCCGTGTGCCCTGCATCGGCAGGCGGACTCTCAACCACTGCGCCACCAGGGAAGCCCCTGAATAAGGTGTTCTTGGATCCACCTCTAGAGTGATCTTTTGACACTGAAAATGTGTTACCGTTTACTTAACATTGTCAGTGGTTTTCCATTGCCTTCAAGATAAAGGCCTAAGTCTGTAACATGCCCACTTTGGCCCTTGCTGATCCTTGCAGAAGTTTGCTCCTGCTCACTCCCTGGGCTCCAAGAGGACCCAGGATATTTGAATGCAGGGTCACATGCCACCCACCTCTGCTTTTCTTCAGCCTGTACACCCTCAGAACTTTCATCTTATACAGCATCGTTTTCAGCCCCTTGACCACGCACATCACTTTTCTTTGTATATATTCCATTAGCTAAACAAAGTCTCTCTTTAAAGTGTGGATCTAGAATTGAATGCAGTACCCTGAGTGTGGTCTGATCAGAGTTTAAATATTGTCCCCTCCCTTGTCTTAATATTTCACTCACCTATTCATTAACATTTCTAGAATGCATATGGAAATGTATTTAATTCCAGCCTCTACCATTTAGTAGCAAGACACATAACCTCTTTGAGCCTCACTGTCCCCTTCAACAAGATGGGGATAACAGTGTCTCCTCCCAGTGCTGTGATGTTAGTACATAGCACTTGTTGTTTTTCCCTTCCTATTTTCCCGTTAGTCCCTTCCCAGTCTCCTCCATTCTTTCCCCTTCATCATCGTCATGCTGTCCATGCCAACATGATGACTTTGCTAGGCTTTTGTTGAAGCTGACTGGTTGGACCCGCTGCCTCTATTTGCACCCCCTCAAGTCCTCTTTGCAGAGCAATCTTTGTAAAACACAGGTTGTACATGACTCCTCTTCCAGTATCTTTGATGCCTCTCCACTGCCTCCCCAAAGTTAAAATGTTTTATCTGTAACTGGGCTGTGTCTACCTTTCTAGCATCATCACCCACTCTCTCCCTCTGGGCACCCCCCACCCCAGTCTGGCTCAGAAAGTCCTTGGCTTGCCAAGTCATAGCCTGAGAGAGGAGATATTCCACATGGGCCTTCCTGCTTCAAATTCCCTCCTCTAGAAAGAGTCTCAACCCAGAGAGAAAAGATTATAACAGAATAATGTGACGCTAAAGACAAAACTGCTTCTTACCAGAGTAAGAACCAAGGTCAGGGTGGGGGTCTGGCTGGGAGCCATGAAGGTTCCAGGAGGATTCCTCTCCCGGAGCCAGAGAACAAGCCCTGGGGCTCCGGAGGCCCCGTTTCTGAGCACAACGTCTTCCCCAGCCCAACACCTCATTGGTCACGAACACTCTTCCATTTCACGGTCAATTGGTCATAATTTCAATTATGTAGGAAGCTTTTATTTTACATGCAAATTCCAAAACAACTCAGAAATCTGCGGAGCAGCCTAGGTATAAAGGAGTAGGAGTTATGGCCTGAGAGGTGAGAATACCCCCATATTCGACATAACTACCCCTACTAGCCCTGGCACACTCAAGAGGGTGTTGTGAACAATGATTATTGAGAGAATTTGGGAGGACGGGAGGTAAAGTGTCTGGAACATAGCAGATACAAAATATAATTTAGTCGAGTGGTCTTTTTTTTTCTTTAGCAAAGTCTGTTTGCTAAATGTATGTCTAAGACGTCATGTTTCTATCTTACAACACCTTGTATATCCATACAGTCACACACAAAAAAGTTTCTATCGTTAGGCTAAGATACTTAAGGTTTTCTTTTTGGGGGGGATTTGTAAAAAAATTTTTTATTGGAGTAGAGTTGATTTAAAATGTGTTCGTTTCTGCTGTACAGCAAAGTGAATCAGTTATACATACACATATATCCACTCTTCTTTTTAAAGATTCTTTTCCCATATAGGCCGTTACATAGTACTGAGCAGAGTTCCCTGTGCTAAACAGTAGGTTCTTGTTAGTTATCTATTTTATATATAGTAATGTGTATATGTCAATCCCAATCTCCCAGTTTATCCCCTGGTCACCATAAGTTTGTTTTCTACATCTGTGACTCCACTTCTGTTTTGTAAATAAGTTCATCTGTACGCTTTGTTTTAGATTCCATATATAAGCAGTATCATATAATATTTGTCTTTCTATGTCTGACTTATTTCACTTGAGTTTTGATTTGGAAATCCAGGTCCCAATTCAAGGGAGAGGGTTTTAGCCTCGGATGGGATGACCTTCCTCCTCCTTCCCTCTGTCTTGACTTGAGCTGACAAAGCAGACACCAGACAGACAAGTGGCAAAGCCCATGAGGCATTTAATGAATGGCAGGGAAACCCTATGGACGAGAGATTCCCAACCTTGGTTGCCCATTAGGATCACCTGGGCAGCTTTTAAAAGCCCTGATTCCCAGGCCACCACTCAGGCCAAGTGAATGAAAGCCTCTCAGGGGTGGGGTCCAGGTTTCAGGGGCTCCAATGTTTAGCTGAGGTTGAGAACCGTCATCCTTCTCTCCCCTGAGGGCTTTACTAGCACAGCTCTGATGCTATCTGCAAGGAGCAAGAAGGGACATTACATAAGCTGAGTGCTTGCTATGCATCAGACCTGCGCTGGGAATTTTCCTTATATGTCGTCTTCATAACAATGCCGAGAGGTACATATGATTATCTTCGCTTCCAGGAGAGGGGTCAGCAGCTCAGAGGGGCAAAGTGACTTGCTCAGGGTCACTTAAACCCAAGTAAGCGATGGGGTTGGGAGACGAAGCGGGTTTTTCTGGTTCCAAATCCTATGATCTTTCAGTTTCATCAAGGTGCGTGCACTAGGAGAATGGACCCAAACTTGCCGTGCCCAGGGTGGGTTTTAGCTATCACCTCCTTGTCCTAAACTGCTTTGGACAGTGTTTATGCTCTCCCTTGTCCCCAGAGGGAGAAGCATGAGACAAAACAAGAACTGAGATGCAGGAAATAACCCTTATTCCTGATCTTACTGCATCTCCTGCAATAACTTCAGGACCTCTGCCTTACATGCAATTCAAGCCATCTGCATTACATGCCATCCAGCTTGTACACTCACATACACAAACACTTTCATTCACACACAAACACAGACATATACACATTTGAACCCATGCATTAAACAAACACAATGGGGAATCTACTGTATGTCGGGCACTGAACGTGTGTATATTACACCTGATTATATCGGAAGGTGGTTCATTGAGAGAAGGTTAAATGCATAAGCTCTGCAGATAGAGAACCTGAATTTTGAGCCCAGTTTCCCAGCTGTATAAACTTAGCCAAGTTAGTTGAGTTGAATTTTTTTCTTTTTCTGCCATTACTGTTCTATGCAAGAGTTTATACACACATCTTCCTGGGTGTGGAGCTAAAATAAAAGAGGGAGCTGGGGGGACAGCTCACAGGCCAGTGTCCTCAGAGTCTCTCCCTGAAGTCGGCTGAGGCTCCCGTGGCGGCAGCTGTGTCTGTCCTGATCTCTCTCAAGCTGAGGTGTCAGCTTCCAAGGGGATCAGGTATCAAGCCAGGACCAGCCAAGGCCAGCCAGAGGAGACCTGGAGGCTGGGGGTGTTTGTGCTGAGCATAGGACGGTGCGACTATAAAATTGAGCTGCCCCAACCTTGACTCTTCCCGATGCTTTGAGCAGCGAGGGTAGGTGTGGGCATCCTTTCTCCCTCCTGGAATTTGCCTGGCTGCTCCGAGGGCTCAGAGAGACAGACAGATGGACATCCCTTGGGAGACAGCCCTGTGCTGTGGTTAAGAGAATGGGTTCTGGCCTTGGACCCATCTGGGTGACTCTCAGCCTCCCTCTGTGCTTAGCTCACGGCCTGGTGCACAATTATAGATCTCTGCTGTTGGCGTGATAACCTCGAACCTACTCCCCTTGTTTTAATACTTAGGCTTAGTCAATGTTCCTGGCTTTAGTCCTTAAAAGAAAGAAAAAAACCCTGATTTAGAGAACGTTTGGGCCTAACAGAAAGTCAGTTCTTCCTTGCTGCAACTTAGCAGGGTCCTGCAGAGCCACAGTGAACTCAAAGTTTGCCAAGTTGGACAGATGGACACAGGCCCTTTGCCCAGAATCCTTGGAGACCCTTTGGAAACCATTTTGGCAAAACAGCTGCACAACATGGGCGGGGGAGTCAGTGGACCTGGATGTGAATCTGCATTCTATTACTGTGCAGCCCTGGGTGAGTTACTTAACCATTCTGAGTCTCAGCACCCTCTTCTCTGCTTTGAGTAATGGCCTCACATCAAGTGTGTTGTAATCCATTGATTTTAACTTGACTACTTCTCTCTGACGCCTGAAGCAAGGTCAAAGTCCTCTGTTAGACATGTTCACAACATAATGATCCCTCCTCGCAGAGGCCTCATCCCTGCGTCATTGGATATTTACCTGGGGGATGATTTGATTGCTATCTATGCCAGTCAAATACGAGCTCTGTGAAACAGGCACCTTGTCTAACTTGCTCATTGCTGTACCTCCAGGCTAGCCCAGAGCCTGGCACATAGTAGAAGCTCAGCAAATATTTGCTGAATGGTGAACTCAGGAGTGGCCAAGCTCCTGCAGTCAGATTCACTGATTTACAAAGTGGCTTGTGCCAAGAGTTCCTGGGAGCTTGATGTCAATGATGTCCCAGTAGATTGACCCATTTCACAGATTAGGTAACAGGCCTCCTGCCTCCGACTGAGCTGCCTCAAACAGAGGAAGAGAGGGCTGAGGGAATCAGGCTTCCTTCCACCCTGAATGCCCATTCACAGGGGGCTTGGAAGGGAGGTTGGAGAATCAGGGCTTGGTGAAGCTATGTGTGGTCTCCTGTCTCCCCAGCAAGGACATTGAGCAGATAGGGAGCTGCCCGAACAGCAGTGTATCCAGGGACAGAGCCTGAGCCTGGGAGTTGGGAAGCAGGGGCCTGAAGATGTAGCTGTAAGACCCAAAGTGAAAATACGGGCATCTCTGATAATATCACCCAATTGTCACGAGGATCAAATGAGATCATGCAATTCAAGCATCGAATAATGATAGCAATGGATTATAACACATTGAATAAAAGAAGAATCTCTGAGTCCATATGGTCAGAAATCAAAAAATGAATTCATAAATAGATGGAAGGAGGGAGAGTTCTTTTTACTTTATTCTTACAGTAGAATGCCAAGTGGGAAATGGAAAAAAGATGTTGGATTTAGGAAAATCCATCATTTTGCAACCATCACAGTAATAATTGATTCAGGCAAGAATCACCAATAGAGACTAAAATGAATGAGTACGAGGAAATTTACATATGTCAAAGCATTGCTCCACAAATTACCTATGGATAACAAAGGGAAAATAATATCTTTACCGTGGAGAAATCTGGGATCACCACATTACCCAAGTGATTGAGGTCAAGATCACCAAGAATGGGACAGATACGATGCACTGAGAAGGACACATCACTCCTGTGTTGTTTCAGCCCTAAATTCATAACCTGAATCTAATCAAGAAGCAGCAAACTGAAGGACCTTCTACAACATAACTGTTCGAAACTCTTCAAAAAATTTCCAGGTCATGAAAGACAAAGAGAAGGGAACTGGGCTTCCCTGGTGGCGCAGTGGTTGAGAGTCCACCTGCCGATTCAGGGGACACAGGTTCGTGCCCCGGTCCAGGAAGATCCCACATGCCGCGGAGCGGCTAGGCCCGTGAGCCATGGCTGCTGAGCCTGCGCGTCCGGAGCCTGTGCTCTGCAATGGGAGAGGCCACAGCAGTGAGAGGCCCACATACCGCAAAAAAAAAAAAAAAAAAAAGAGAAGGGAACTGTCCGAAATGGAAGGAGTCTGAAGAGACACGACCAGTAAATGTAACACGTGCTCCTGAACCAGACCCTGAGACAAGAAAATAAACGGCTATAAAGAGCATTAATGGGAGGGTTGGCGACATTTGAATATGGACCATGAACTAAATAACAGTATGGCATCTCTGTAAATTTCCTCATCTTGACTATTATATTGTGATTATGTAAGAGAATGTCCTTGTTCTTAGGAAATACACCCTGAAGTCTTTAGGGTTTAAGAGGGGAAGTGAGACAATGCATTGGAGGCCTTGGCTAGATACAGAGACTGTATACAAGGCTACTTTCTTGGGTGTTGCCAGGAAATATGCTCCTAGCTGGAGGAACTCGGCCATTTGGTTGGTGCTGCCATGTCCTGCACACAGACACAGGCTACCTAAAATGCACCCTCAGAGCTAGGTTTCCACCCCGTCACGGCTGGGGAGTGGGGCTTCTGGCCCTTTACAATCTCTAGATCTTCCCTCCCCCACGCCATCAGCTCCCTGTTACTCAGAAAACGAGCCAAAGGCATAATGTTCTTCTGTTTATGTACGATCTATGCTCCCAGTCAAAACCCACTAGAAAATACATCGGAAAAAAATTAACTTGACAGGGAAATGGATATTTGAATGAAGCCTCTGCTTAAAACAATTTATCATGTTCCATCGTACGTCTCTACAAAACCAGGATCACGGGTGATTTAGCTGAAATGAGGGAATTCATTACTCCCCGAAACATCTCGGGGAGTCATTTCACAGGGGTTGGGGATTGTGGGGAATGAGGGAGGGAACAGACATTGACCAAGCTCCCCAAACCTGTAGGATACTGTTAAGCTCTCTTTATGCACAGCCCCACTAAACTCTCACACTTAGCCTGGACATAATGATCAGGGCCAATTTCAACAGTGAGGACACTGGGACTCTTTAGAGTCTGATCGCCAAGCCTGAGGTCACCCAGCTAGGAAGTGATGGGCCCGTTTTTCAAGGTGGGGAGAATCACCGTTACTCTCGTCAAGGCCGGAATGGGCTGTCTCATCCCCTGCATAGCTCATGACCTCTTAGGAGAGCCAGGCTTGTTTCAGTGGGTGTGGGAAGCCACAAACCCTGTCTTGAAGTTAAGAGCCTTCAGTTAAGAGCCTTCAGCCTTGTCCCAGGACACATACTCCTGCTGGGCACTCCTGCAGATGTCTGGCAGATGCTGGGTAACCTAGACAAAGTGTAGTGACGTGAGGAGTCCCAGTTAGAGGACTCATGTCATTTACTCCAACAGTTACGCACTCATTCGTTCATTCTGCCAACAGAAATTGCGTCCCTACTATGTACTGGACCCTGGGGATCCAGAGAGCTTAACATGGAGCTTAGAGTCTAGTGTCTCAAAATCTGGTCCCTGAATCAGCACTATTACCCGGGAACTTGTTAGAAATGCAAACTCTCAGGCTCCACCCCATACCTACTGAGTCAGAAGCTCAGGGAGGGGGTCCAGCAGTCTGTGTCCCCCTCGGTGATTCTGATGTGTACTACGGTGTGAGAACTGTACTCAAGGGCACGTAAAATAATGACAGGCTGTGATAATAACAGCTAGGAACAGAAGTACTTGAGAACTTTGGGGCTCTGATCATTATAAACAGAGCCCAGGACTGCATGGAAATGCCCTTTCCACTTCCATCCTGTCTGGAAGTCTGATCTCTCCTCACCCCAGACTGAGCAGCTTTATGGAATATATCCAGCAGGTGACCCATGGCCTAGCCCAGCCTGGGCACCCTGGTCCTGCTGGGGGCCCAGGGATGCCCTGAGCGACCTAGGATGGGAGTCAGCTGGGCCTGAAGACAGTGAACACTTTTTAGGTTGTGTCTCTCCTACACAAAATGGGGCATATCAGTGAGTCAACGAAAATTTGCAGGAAACAATGATTCAATCTGATGGCATCAAAAACTGAGCAGGGAGTTTGGGAAGTATTTGGGGCAACAGTTCACAGATCGTAGCAGGCAAAAGAAATCATACAGGGAGTTTATCAAACGTTCAGACTGCCAGGCCATACCTCCAGATGATTCTACTGCAGGTTTGGGGGAGGCCCAGAATTGGCAACTCTTACAAGCCCCAGCAAAACAGTTTGAGGAACACCCTTTGAGAAACACAGCCTTGTGAGATGCGTTCACTGGGGCAGGCTCACAGCTCCAGCCACACGCCCAGGCTTATAACCTGACCACCCCTGGCTCCTGGGTGCCCGGAGACAGGTCTGTGGTTTGGGGCAGGTTTCTCGGAAAAGAATGAATAACTACTCTCATCTGATGGGTGATAACAGGCATGAGAAGGGCCTTTAGCTTGGCTGGGGAGTGGTTAATGGCTCTATAAGCAACAGAGAAATAATGAAGCCTTTCTCATTTTATAAAAGTTGCTTTGAAATCTAATTGGAATATGAAAGTTGAGATCTCAGGCTATTTTTAAACAAAGTATGAGTTCAGCAGGAATAATCAATACGAGAGCTGTGAGCCGCCCGTCAGCCTTCACTGGGACGAGTCATGCGCTTCCTTTAGGAAGAGTCCTCGAGGATGGGACAAGTGGATGGAGGAGAAAGGGACCAGACTTAGAAACGGACCGGGCTCTAGGATGTGGACAACAGTTAGGGGAAGAGATGGGGGAGGTCATGAAATCTCCAGACCCTCTCAAACATCCCATCGGGCACCTCAAGGGAAAGAGTGGGTGGCTGCCATGTGGATGGTGTGTGACCTCCTCTGTTACATTAGAGGAAGCAAATACACTATATTTTGACTCCCAGGAGAGAGAGCTGTGGGGATGGTTTAGTGAAAAGGAGCACGCATCTTTGGAACCAGAGCCTAACTTGAAGCTCAGCCCTGCTCCTTTACTCACCGTGTGACTTGACACATCTTGCAGCCTTTCTAAGCCTCAATGTCCCCACCTGTAAAATGGTGACAGTAATACAGACCTTGAGAGTGATGAAATGAAATGATAATAGCAATCACAGCTAACCTGTGTGCACTTCATGTGCACGCAGTATTTCAGTTGGTCTTTACAACAACCGTATGAAGTTCAGGGAATTAGAGGGCTTTGCCTTACTAAATGCAAATAAAGCGCTCAGGATAGTGTCTGGTACAGAGTAGATGCTCAATTAATATTTGTTTCCTTCTTGGGGCAGGGGGTGGGGGCCGTAAGGAGGCTCATTTCTGAGAACCGAGCCCTCCCATCAGCTGCACTTCCCCAGTGGGAAGTGATGACTTAAGTCTCCTGAGCCAGAGCAAGGCTTCCAGAACCAGTGTGTGTGGGGGGGTATTTCTGATCTTTTTGCTCTGACATTGGCCGAGCAGGCAGATTTGGTAGCGCCTGCGTGAGCCAGGGTGCACAGAACCCGGAGACACTCACATGACCACTGCGGGGCCCCTTCCCAGGGACGTCCCACCCAGATTTGCCTTCCTTGAAGAAAAGGGATGCAAAAGGCCATTTTTCACTTTTAAATAGCTTTCATTCTATGTCTTAATAAATGCACGTTTGTTGATTTGTGCAAGCATGATGTGGGAAGTCTGAAAATGGTTGTAATCTGCACCGAGGGCACGTGTAAGCACCAGTGAGCACTTTTGAATAATGAATCCCTCCCGTAAAAGACGGACGCTATTCATAATAATTCCTTGCTTTTCTCATTTTGCTGCGTATAGTAGCGATTAATCAATTTGCAATGTTATGTCACCCGCAACAAATTGCTAGCACCAAGACAAATTTATTGCTTTATGATAAAAGAACTTGTTTAGGTAGAAATAAATTAAATTTGGGGGGCTGTCCTTTGGGTTTGATGTTCACATAGGTGACCCATAGAGAGTGGGCTGCCGGGGGCGAGGGGTGAGAGGTCTAGATGATCGCTGCAAGGACCTGGCATCCCGGGGAGGAGTATAAAAGCAAGAGGGCATTTGCTCAGTTACTGACCCTGAGACGGGGCAGCTCTGGCAGGAGACAGTAATGTCAAGAGCTCCCAGAGGTTCTCGGGAACGCGTGCTAGGCTCCCGGTGTCAGGAAGTGTAATTTAGAGCTTTGTGCAGAGAGGTTTGTACTATCAGCAAGGCTCCAGGGAAACACACCCTCTTCCCCTTCTATATTTCACTCGAATTATAAGATTCTGATTTACCTCAAATTGGCAGACAGGAACCTCTCTTCTAGAAACTTGAACCTGAAGGAAACCTTCGTTATAGGAACTGGGAATGGGGTTCAGAGATCAGAGTGTGACAGAGGCCCTGATGCTTTCGTTTATCAAGGCTGCTGGGAGAAAAGGCCAAAATGATGTTACCAAAATTGTGGTGTAATAAATGTTACATTCAGCAAATGAACGCTTTTTATACATGCTAAATTTAATACTGCATAATGGGGCTATGAACACAGACACTGTCTAAAGCTTCCATCTGAAGGTCTTCATAGTATAAAGGCTGGGCTGGCTGGGTTGCCACCGTGGCAAGGGTGAGCTGGGGACTTGCAGTCCTGTTCTCCTTATCACATTTGTAGAAAAGACTCTGGGGGCCAGGAAGCGTTTTGCCCGAGGACAGAGTGAGGGCGTGTGGAGAAGCATCTCACTACCAGGACAGCACACACTTTTGTCATTAATTTATACTCCATTAATTTGGAATCTGCAGTGGAATCAGGGGCGGAAGCATTAATTCTGACCTTTCCTCCAACACACACACACACACACACACACACACACACACACACACATTCGGGACAGGGTTTTTTCTTAAGCAATCTGATAGTCTAACATGATTTGTGAAGAGCAGTTTTTCAATTAGGAAAGACGTCAGTCAGTTTCACCACCCATGGAAGGGGATGTCCCTGCCCCAGCTCATCAAAATCCATTCCTTTCTGCTCTTAAAGCAGGCACTGGGACCACCTCCTGGAATATTGTTATTCATGGTCCACCTGCCAGGGAAAGCACCCCAGTGACTTTCTGGGCCATGGTCATCCTCATCTCATTTTAGCCTTGGCGGAGGCGGGAGGGTCACGGAGGCCTGCTTGCAGAAGCCTCTGCAGCCTTTCTGCAGTATCTGACCAGCCTCTTGGCTACCCTGATGCCCACATCCAGAGCCCTGTGAACAATGGCCGGCACAGAACTCAAACCCTTCGCTGGGACCCTTTCTACCACCTTGTGGCTGAAGGGGCCTGAGAGGGTGCCCCGGCAGCCCCAGGAGGAGCCTGACTCACCTGGCGCTGGCTTCTTTGTCTTCCACTGTGCCTGCTCGCTGGGCTCCAGTCGGCCCAGGTCCTGGCGAGGGCAGCCAACATCCCTCCTGTGCGCCTGGCCAGGCCTGCCCACTCCCTGGACGCCTCCTGAGCCAGGGGTCCTGCAGGGGCTCCCAGCCCTAAGTGGGGCTCGGTCACCCCTGCTCCAGCTGCCCGCCCGCTGGCTAATTCTGATTATTTCTCTTTCTCCTTGTTCTCTTGGGCGCCTTTATTCCTGACCGTGCATTTTCTCTGGGCTCAGGATTAAAAAAAAAAAACCCACACTGCTAATATCCTTGTCAGCCTTTTCCTGAATCATTGCCGCACGGCTCCAGGGAGCTATGGGCCAGTGCTTTCTGGCCAGCAGACTCCATCCCTGGGCGTTCCTGTCCTTGGGGTCCTGCAGGCCCCTGTCTGCGTCTCTTTACCTCCTGAAGACAACACTCAGAGGCCCAGATCCTCAGAGAAATGTCCAGGCAGTGGAGGCAGATGGGGCTGAGAACTGAGAATCTGGCTGAGGTTTTCCATCTCACAGGTGACTTCTCGCAAATGCTATTGAAAACATTTTTGTAAAGTGTTTTCCTTTACGTTATCTCATGTGCTGTTATTCTCCCTGTTTTACAGATGAGGATCCTAAACTCAGAGGACTTAGCGATGTGCTTGAAGTCACACAACTGCTAAGGGTCGGGACTCCGGTCTCTACATGCGTAACTCAGGTATGGGAGGAATAATCATCCTCGTTTGGCACATGAGGCAACTGAGGGTCACGTTGCTGAGAGGGCTGGTCTCAAATCCTGCGGCCGTACGAGGTGGTGCTGGAAGTGGGATTCAGTCACCACAGGGTCCAGGCCAGTGCCCAGTGCTGGGCAGGGGTCTTTCCTTCTGTGTCGTAAGTGAAAAGCCAGGTCAAGCCAGGCTAGGAAACACCTAAGACAATATGTGAAAACCCCAAGTCCAAGAGTCTGAGGCGACCGGCAGGCTGTCCTGTGTACACCTGTCTCCTTACACACACACACAGAGCCTGCTGGGGAGCGCATGTTTATATTTGCAGGGAGAAGCCTGGCTAACAGTTTTAGCTCATCATGCTGTGTGGCCTGGGCGATGTCCTCATTTCTGTGCTGGGGACAATAGACTAAATATGCCTCTGGTCGGTAATAGAGGTTTTCAAAATTCTGGTTCAGACCTATCCCGTCAGAAACTTAGGAAGAAGGTCCTGTTTAGCAAACGCCCCCCTCCTCCAGGCAGTCCTCCCTAACTCCCTTTAGGGAGGATCCTTTCCCTAAAGGATCCTTTCCCTCCTTGGTCTTGCAGGCCATACTTCCCTGAATGGTCACCTCTCTATTGAATGGGCCAACCGTTCCCCCACCATCCCTCCCCTCTGCTGAGCTGCAGCCATTAAACTTCTCAGGGAGACATGACACCTACATAGACGCACAGACAGTCCTGTGGACATCCGTGTGGCCAGCTACAGTCACTTACACACATGCCCACCAACCTCATCCTCTCCTGGAGACACAATTATACACAGAAACACTGTCCCACATATCACACTCAGCCACGTGCCTGCTCACTCACACACACACACACAGCCCTGCAGACAAATACAGGCCCACTTAGAGTCTATCCACGTCTGTACAGGCCACTTTGGGCAGGACACCCACCTCCCCTATCCTGGTATTCTGTGTGTTCTCTTAGAACAGTGGCTGCGCTGATTCTCTGGTCTATGGGGAATGGGAATTCGACCTGCTCAGGCCCAAAGCTTGTAGGGCACCAAACTCTAACATTGGGAACTTTCTGGACAAATAGCCCATTCCAGCTGGGGCCTGTCTTTGTCCTCTTTGCCAGATAGACCGGCCTCAACTATCTCCAGGGAGCATCTGCCCGCATCACACTCACCATCAGATAAGCTCCCTTCCTAAGGGCCCCCGGGGCCCTGTCACCACCTTGCCTTGCCACCTCGGCACTTTCTCAATAACTCACCAAGGTCAACTGTTGCTCACTCAGTCATTTTTTCCCCCATCACATCTGAAGCTTCAATTTTCCTTGGGACAAACAGCCTGTCCCTGGGCTGGTGGCTTAATGGAATAGTAAGCAAGAAAGGGAAAGAAAAGCCAGGATCTCTGCTGAACTCTGGTTTGTCCCCTGCCCCAAAGATACTGCAAGTCCTAAGAGGAGGGCACAGTGACAGACCACGGATCGTGGAGTCTGACAGGCATAGGCTTAACCCCCAGCTCTGCCCCTACCCAGCTGTGTCACTGTGGACAGTCCCTGGGCCTCTGTAAGCCTCAGTTTCTGTGTCTGTAAAGTGGGCATAACCATTTGAAACTTACAGCGTTGTTGGGAGGATTAGATGAGGTTAAATGCTTGTAAAAAGCACTTGATAAATGACAGAGGGCTCTAAAAATGTTAGTGACTAAGACCATTGTTTTAACAATGACCTTACCATCTGAGACTCAGGGAGGATCTGAGTGGCAATTCAAAGAAGGCTCAGTCAGCCTCTAGCCTCCAGCAGGGGAGGGAGGTAAGAGTCTGGGCAAGGGTCTGTGTCTCTTTTACAAAGCAGGGAAGAACTAGTTAGGTAAGCAGTTCTGTCCACTGGTGTGAGCTGTCCCCAGCTACCTGTCATTGATCAGTTATTGCCTATAAGGCTCAGGAAATTACCATTTTCCTCTGAAACTGGGAGGGAGGAAGCTTATAGATAAGGAGCTCTACATGGATAAGGGCCACACCCATGCTGGTCATTTTTAAACATATTACCCATTTCATCTCTGAGCAAGTGGCAAGGGAAGGATTATTTCAGATGAGGACCCTGAGGCTCAGACAGATGACGTAGCCCCTAAGTGGCTGAGCTTGGGAATGAGCCCCTGATTTCTGACTCCACGTGATGGGATGCTCCCCAGCCTCGGGCCACCTATGGAACATGAACGGCAGAAAGAGCGAACTGAATTGCAACAACGAAACCAGCTTCCTTGTCCTCAGAGGCAAGATGCTGAACAAATCCATATCGTAAGCAGTACTTACAGTGAATCTCACTCCACCGGACAATTCAGACAAAGACCTAGTTTATGCAGCTGAATATGAAATATGGCTTGTGTCTCAGGCCATTTGTATAAAAAGACTATTTCTTTACTGCCACAGCCTCAAAGCCACCTCTTACCAGAGGCTGATCTGGAAGGTGGGAGACTCGGGAGATTTTTCCATGAACTTCCTGGGGACCCTCGGGTCAATTTTATTCTCTCTGTGGGTCTCTGTTTTTCCGTCTATAAAAGAATGTGGTTTTCTGGGGTGATTTCTCTGGGTTGCTTTTAATTCCCTCAGACCATAGCTATACACTCCAATGTAGAGCTCATGTTAGATCAACAAAGTATGTTTTTCCAACTTGTAAATTCATTTGCTAGAAAATCCTTACAAGAGTGGACTACGTCTGGGGCTTCCCTGGTGGCGCAGTGGTTGAGAGTCCGCCTGCTGATGCAGGGGACATGGGTTCGTGCCCCGGTCCGGGAGGATCCCGCATGCCGCGTAGCGGCTAGGCCCGTGAGCCACGGCCGCTGAGCCTGTGCGTCTGGAGCCTGTGCTCCGCAACGGGAGACGCCACAACAGTGAGAGGCCCGCGTACCGCAAAAAAAAAGAGAGAGTGGACTACGTCAATGGTGTTTGGTTAATGCATTTAGAAAAACCAAGAAAAAGTCACGTCGCGTATAGAAACTCAGGTAGAAATGGCTGCCGCTGTCTGACTCTATCATGTTCAGAAGAGAAGAATTTTTGGCCCCTGAAGCCTGTGTCCTTGGTCACTGCTTTGAGTAGTGGTTCTCCCTCCTTTAAAGGAAGCAGGCAGATTCCTGGTCCCAGGTGCACTGCCCACCTTCGTCTGTTTCTGAGGTGACAGAAAACCTTTGCAGGGCCCTTCTTTCTTCCAGAAACACGAGTACTGGGGTGGGCAGCTGTGCTAGCCTCCTGGCTGTGAGGGGCGGTTCTGCTGAGGAAGATGCAGCCCTGGAAGTGCATGCTCCTGGCGCTTTCTTTTGGGGAGGGGTGGGGTGGAGGAAGGGAATCAGCATCCGCTGATGCTACCAACAAATCAATCTGTTGACAGAGCCGCTCCCCTTGCGTGTCCATTGAAACACCGATCCCCGTGTGGGATTCAGGCTGGCCGACTCGTTTGCCAAATGCAAATGCATTAACCTTACAATTGGGTAATCTAATAAAAAGGATCAATGGTCTGATACAGTGCTTATGGAGTCATTTACTGCAAGTGAGAGCAATTTAGCCAGGACCCAGACGAGTGGCTGGGGGATGCGATGAGGGAGGAAGCCTCAAGCCTGCCGGTGGTCCTCGCTGACTTCCCCAGGCGGAAGCAACCCCGCACCCCCCCCCCCCCCCCGCACCCCCGGCCCCGGCTGTCCAGAGTTGCTGGGCTGAGTGGGCGACGGAACGAGCCGGGTGTGCGCCATTCATTCCTGCCAGTATAATCACTTAGAGGTTCAATTAACTATAAATCATTAGTGGTATTTCAAGTTACTTTATCCAGGCCCCCCGCGTAACACACTTGACTGGCGGTGAGGAGCTTTCTGCGACTAGATTTAGCGAGCGAGCGAACAAGGCAGTCATATGGGTTTTTCTGCTATGAAATTGATAAATGAAGCGGGCATTGGAGGTGCAGCAGTAATTTCTGTGGTGCAGCCGAGTGCTCGCTCCCTGTCTCCTCCAGCGATGAGGGCATGGGCCCCTTTAATGCGGCAGCTTTCCCCTGGGGGCCCCAAAGCTAGGCTGGACTGCTGGCCTTGGGTTTATTTCCTTCCAGAGAACTTCCCTGAGCAAGCCCTGGTTCATTAAGGGGAACCAGGGGAGGAAAAAAAAAAAGTAGAAACGGGAAAGAAAAGGGTTGCCTCATCCTCGTTCATTCTGATGAATGCTGATTTTTTCATCATTTCTTTGGAGTAGCAAGTGGGCAGCACAAAGGGGACAACATCGGGCTGTCTTGGCAGCTGGATCCCCTCTTCTCATGGACGCAGTTGTCCCTGGTGGCTGGCATCCCTGTCTGGAAAGCATATTTTCTCCTAATCGGTTTTACAGCTCTTTTAAAGTAATATGTCAGATCATTTTCCCCATATACATAGTTAATGAAAGTAACCCTACAAATTCATTTGAAATAGATGGAAGTTGTTATAACCCTGATCCAGAATTTATTACGTTCATTACAATCTTGCTGAAGTAGGTAATGTAATGGACTATTACTTTTATTATCTTTTTAATCCCTCAAAATTATTAGGAACTGACTAATATTTGGCATCACCCTGTTAATGTTTAAACAGAAACTGATACTTTAATTCTTCTAATAAATGATGGGGCACTTTGAGTGGAAACAAAAGCCTGATGGGGTTTATCTTGATCAGACCCAAAGACTTTTAAGTGGGACTCAGGGGTTTGAATGCAATTATTTCCAGGCAGGGTATCTTCATCAAGTACTCAGGAAGGACAGAAGAGTGGAGATGGAGATAGTGACAGAGAGATCCAGACGGACGGTGACGAAAACAAGGCAGAAAAGTGAGAGTGAGAAGAATTCCACTTACATATCCGAGTTCTAATTCTGATTCATAAAAAACTCTGATTTGGGCTGGTAGCCACGCGAGTGAGCTCTATGTCTTTTCCTTCTTTTCTTCATCCTCCCCTCCCCTCCTTCCCAGATTAAAAAGACTTTTCTTTCCAACCATCCTCCCTGTGTTAGTAATCATCTTTATGGCTAAGAATTCTCAAGTGCTCTAGAATCCATGCGTTGCCAAGACAAATGATTGGGTCACATTCTCCTAGTGAGGAGGAGAGACTCTGCTTCCTCCTTGGAAAATAATGATGGCTGCTCAATTTGCAAATTACCATCCCACCGTGAAATGGGAGGGGGCAGGAGGGGCATCCTGTTGTATCTCTTCCAGAAGTGGCTGGGCTGTGCCTGTATTCTCCAGAGCTCCCCTGGACCGTTTTCTGCCAGGAGGGTGACAGGTAGGATTTAGGAGAAATGGATCATTTGCACTTTCCAGCTTTTACAAGACACAATGCAATGCTAGACACTTAAATTAAAAAAAAAAAAATCTGTTTAACAGGGCAAGAGGAACAAAGTACTTCCCTTTTTGGCTTGATAATAAAAGATGAAGGGAGATACATTTGGGAGAGGAAAAGCTGGCATTTTGCGTCACTTCAAGGCGAGGGTGTGTTTTCTAACAAAGAAAGCTTCCTGTTAGCAAAGTCACTAATTATCACAGAGAAGCTCATTAGAATTTAAAGCTGCTTTGCTGTGTATCATGGCATTGCTCTCTCTCAGCACCCCGAGTTTCCACAGCAAGAAAAGTATTGATGAAATTGACTCAGCATGAAATGTGTCTGGTTTGTGCCAACCCATAAAGAGGTGGCTTCCCAGCTCTCCTGGTAGGAGAGCTTACCAGGTGTCCCATGAGCTGGGCCCAGGCAGGTGGGCTGGGGACAGCGTCCTGCCCACCTGTCCACTGTAGCTGAGTCCAGGGGACTGGCTGCTTATCATTGGGCTAAACTCTGTTTTAATCAGTAGAGGGGAAACTGGCCTTTAACTAAGTTTTGCTCCTGACGCCTTATAAATCGCGCTGGTTGCTTTCGTCAACGCTGAGTCGACAAGGGCTACACGTCGTTCGGGGCTTGATAAAGAGACTAAAAGACAGCTTCTCAGCATGTTTATTTTTAATAGACATAAAAAATGAAAACAGAGGCTTTCTTACTCCTCTAAACCCTCATTGACAGAAAAATACTGAGTGTGCCGAAGTATGGATGGAAATCTTGGAGTAAGAGGGTTTTTGTTTGTTTTGTTTTGTTTAACTGAAATATTCTTGTGAACACAAGGACAGCTTCAGAACTAAGAAAGGCTGGGCTCTAGAAAGCTCCATTGTTTCCTTCCCCGACATGAAGTGTCAGTTACCATGTTTAGGCATCAAGACGTCAGAGCTGTAGCAACATTCTCTGGGCACACAGCTCGGGCTCTGTCTCATGGGTACAATAAATTCCACCTATTCCTACCTCATCTCTTAGAGATGCAGCATTGAGAATTGAAGTTATGTCTTCTGAGGTACATTGCTGGAAATCAACCCCCATTCTTATTTCTAAACCTTTATTTAATAGAAATAACTCATCCTCGCTGCTTTACTAGATATGGGTGGCACTAAGATCATTTCAGTGACCATCAAAGCAGAAAAAATATACCTTTAAAAGCCAATTAAAAAATAGTCACAGGGCTTCCCTGGTGGAGCAGTGGTTGAGAGTCCGCCTGCCGATTCCGGGGGCGCGGATTCGTGCCCCGGTCCAGGAAGATCCCACATGCCGTGGAGCGGCTGGGCCCGTGAGCCATGGCCGCTGGCCTGTGCGTCCGGAGCCTGTGCTCCGCAACGGGAGAGGCCACAACAGTGAGAGGCCCAAGTACCGCAAAAAAAAAAAAAAAAAAAAAAAAAAAAAAAGTCACAATAAATGTGAAAAGAGCTGATGTCCTTCATATAAAAAGAGCTCTTTCAAACTGATAAGACATCAAGATGCTAGGAGAAAAAGTGTTTGAAAAAGAATTTACAAAAGAAGAAATTCAAGTAACTATTATTTATTGACCATTTACTAGGTGTAATTTACAAGGGATCTCTCATTCATTCTTTACAAAGACCCTATGAAGTAGATGTTGTTGTTCTCATCCTTATTAAAAAATGAAGAACAATAAAGCTTTGAAAAGTTAAATAGCCAGGATTCAAGATCAGGCAGCTTGATCTAGCCCAGGCTCTTAACTGCTCTGCTATAATCCCACAGATTCACAGACATAATCAAGTAATAAGGTTGAAAAAAAGTTCATGTTTACCAGTAAACAAAATGTTAATTTAAAACAGAGAAAAATTTCATTTGTCAAATTAACAGAGAATTTTAAAATGTTAATATTCAATGCTGGCAAGGATGGGTTGAAACGGACATTTAAAAATATGAACTGCAATTTGACAATCTCTATCAAAAGTCTCAAAAATTTACAAGTTCATCTGACCCAGCAAAGCCATTGTAAGTAATTTATCCCAAGGAAATGAAAATGTAAGCAAAGTTTTATACACATGAGTCTGCATTAGAGCATTGGAAATTGGCTGACTGTCCCACATTAGGGGAATGGGTAAGTAGATTATGGTCCATTCATTCAATAAAATACTGAAAACAACAAAGAAGATGTTGTGAAAGAGTTTCTAAGAACATGGGGAAATGGTTATGCCGAATGAAAAAAAAGCAGGGTATAAAATTGTAGGTATAATGTCAGTCGTGTAAAATATGTGAACCAGGGGGTGTTCTCTGTGTTATTGGCTTTTGTATGATCATATCTTTTTTGTTATGAAGTATTTTCCAAATTTTCTAAAGTAAACATGTTTTACTTGTCATCAGGCGTGGGGGCACCCTTTATCACTTAAATCAACTTCACTTAAATCGCAGAGCTAATGAATTGCTGAGCCCCAGCACCATGTTAACCTAAGATGCTGGGTGTACTGCTCCCTGCATAGATCTGGGACAGCTGAAAGCAACCCTGTGTGTTGTTCGGCTCTCTGGGTCTCCCTGTCACCTATAACATACCTGCTCATGGGGTTACTGTGAAGATAAAATATGCATAAAGGCCTTAGAACAGTGTTGGCACAGTGTGGACTCTCAGTAAATGTAAATAGTCATAATGATAGTAATATATTAATGATGTGGCTCTTGTTTTGTTAGTAGGAAGGACGGGCCGAGCATCTACCAGGCACCTAGAGGTGTGTATAGACTGGCTTGTCCGGGGATATGGCTAAAAGCATCTTTTATTGGTGCCCATCATTCTAGTCCTACATCTGGGCTTCTGGTGCAGCAAGCCTTTTGTCAGCTGCTGCAAAAGCTAAAGGGGTGCTCTTTGGATGTCCCATGGACCTGTATGCAGACCCTCATTCACCCCCCCACTTCCTGGTCTTCTTCTTGGGGCCAGGCACCGTGCTGAACCTTTTCACATAAAGATTTTCTCCCCTACAACTTGGAGAAGCAGATTTCATCATCAGCTCTGCCTTATGGCTCAAATGCGAGAAGTCACTCTTCTGGGTCAAGAAGCCAATAAGTGGACAAAGCTGGAATTTGAACCTATGTTGGTCTGGCTCCAGGGATGGCTGAGATGTGCAGCAGTCATGGCTGAGAACATAGGCTTTGGAATCAGGAAGATCTGGGGGTTTGACTTTCTATGTGGCTTCCAGCAAGTAATAAAGGTGCCTAAACCTCAGTTTGCTCATCTGTAAGATGGGACAATACTGTATTTCCTTTAGTTCAAGTAGCCAGTGATTGTATGTTACACCATTATTTAATGTCACGCCTGGAAAAACAGAATCATTGCTAATTAAACTATGATATAATAACTCTCTTATCCTCTAGAATTTTAATTTTATATTTATGGAAAGAGCTCTACGGGTTTATTTAGACATAGGTTTTTATCATAAGGCCATTGTACATACATAAAAAGGAAAATACAAATGAAATAGTTTGTTTAAGGTATTCCTAAAGCTTCTTCATATTCTGAAATTGACTCAGAATTGTCGTGGTCCACGTTTTTCTACATAGTAGCATCTTCTGTAACATCACAAACATCACTAGTAGCATTTCTTTAAGAACAAGTCCTCTATTTTCCTCAGAATTTTAAGCCACAGCAACCCATTCTGCAAGTTTTGATGTGTTCCCAGATGTGGCAATGACATTAAGACTGCTGCCAGGCTGACAGTGATCTCAATTTCAGAGATGTTAAAACGAGGAAAAGAAAGTGTCCATCTACGCGTCCGGAGCCTGTGCTCCGCAACGGGAGAGGCCACAGCAGTGAGAGGCCCGCGTACAGCAAAAAAAAAAAAAAAAAAAAGGAAAAAAAATGTTAAGAAAGTGTCCATCTTAGAAATGATGAAATACAGTAGCTAACTTATAGGGTCATTAGGAGAATTAAATGAGGCTGTGTTTGTAAAGAACTTAAACCAGAGACTGGACGCACAGTGAGTGCTCAACGTCATCGTATCATCAGCATCACTATTGTATTCTATTCTGTTCTCTGAGAAGTATTGCATATACACTCGACTCTGTAAAATCTTCCTCCAGACTCTGAGCCAGTGTGCAGCGCTGATGAACTACGGTGTGCTTAGGTAAAGCCTGCCTCATATCCCTTTCTATCTCTTTTCCCCCCTACCTGCTTTCTGAACCTTCTCCTTCTGCCCCCCTGCCTCTCCTGCCTTTCTCTTTTCCTCTCTTCCTCCTTTCCTCTCTGGCTGTCCTTTCCACCCCTCCCCAGCTCTTCTGCAAATAAATGGTTCTGCCACTCCAAATCTCTTGTAGGTTTAGAGTGAATGGAAGTGTCTTTTTGAAAAGCTTGTTCTGACATCCCTGACCGGCTCAGCAGCAGGGTCCTGTGCTCCCCTCCCTTCTGCTAGAAGATCTGCTCCTGTGGTTAACGATTTCCAGGATTGCCCTGGGCCTTGAGCACTCCACTCACAGAAGAGGCAGCCGGGCTATGCCCTCCAGAGGAGGCTGCTGGCCGTCTTGGAGGCTGCATCGGTCCTGCCTCTGGTGGCCGTGGGAAACAGGCACAGTGTCTGCCTAAAAAGAAACCATTTATTCTCATTTATGATTCTTTAAAACAGAAGTTCACAGCTTTTATGATGAGCCTTATACATGCATTTAATGACATTACAGTATATGATTATGTGCCTTAAGAAGAGGTCTGAGAGCTCTCTGGTGTCCTTAGTTTTAAGCGTATTTTAACTGCCTACAATGAAAGGAACAAGACGAAAAACGAGCTGTGGCCGCATCTTCATAAATTCTGAGCTGTAATTGACACACCTTTGCTGACACCAGGAATGGTCCAGGCAGGTGGATACAAGGAAGAGGAACAGTGGAGTTTCTATTTTCTCATGGGTCTGGGTCCAGAGGAAAGCAAGATCAGCCATCTCTGTGATACTTTCTAGCCAGCATCCAAGACAGGAATGAGCATGGGTTGGGACTAACGACACTTTGGACCCAGCACAGCGCTAGGCTTGTGACACATATCACCGTGTCTGGTCGCAGCAGATAGGTGCTATTAGCCCCATTTTCCAGATGAAGAAACTGAGCCTTAGCCAAGTAAAGTGACTTACTCCAAGTCTGCAGATATCTGAGCCGTTATCTGAAAACAAATCTTGATTCTAAGTCTTTGAACGGCCACTGGGTGCAGAGCTCAGAATGGCTCTCATCTGGAGAATAGTTAATGGAGAAAGAGGAAGGCGTAGGTGCCGAAGCCAAAGAAGCAGAGGCCTTCAGGGAGAAGCTTCTTTCTCCCGCCCATGGAGGCGCGCATCGCGATGGAAACAGAATCAGGACAGAAAAAGCCACTTGAAATGAACTGCGCCCAGACAGGCCGCCATGGTGGCGTGATTGATACTGGAGCATGTAGGTGTAATGAAACTGATGCCGGCTCCTTCGCACCTGTGATTTATTGAGGACAAATTTAAGATGAGAAAGGGCCCCATACCAGGAGCTGCATCTTCCCCTCTAAGGGAGGGTGGTCATCCATCACCAGCCATTACAAGGGCCCATTGCTAGCGGCTCATCAGATGAGCCAATAGTCTCTTTGTTGGGGTTCCTAACAAGTGTTGGATCAGCAAAAGTCTATTTATGCTGGTGGACCTTTCAGGACCAATTTGTAGTGGGTCACTGACTCTGCTGGGGTATTATCTTCTTTACTACTCGGGCCAGTTGGGGAACGCGGCAAAGATTAATGGTTTTGGCTGCTGACCTGCCGCCGCAATCTACTGCTTCTGGACCAAAGATTAAGTTTTTTTGTGTTTTACCAGAAAGGGCCCACCTTGCGTGCTTTGATTTACTGACTTGCTTCTGGGGAAAGGAGTCGTGGAAATGTACATGATTGTGGTGGGGTTTGGCACATGGCTGTGAGAACTGGCGCCCACATGCTCAACCCCGACGCCCTGGGCAGAGAACGGGCAGCTCCTGGCGCCATGGTTTGGGTCCTGCAGGCACGGGGGGGGGGTTCTCCTTGAGCTCATAGGATATCAACCCCCTGTCTGGCACCCAGCAGCTGGCTCTGGGTTCAGAGAGGCAGGCAGTGCCCTAAACGTTATTATTTAGAGCTATGGTACTAAAAAAAATTAGTTACAGCTTTTCCTTATTATTTGGAAAATTGCACATGTTCGTTTAATACATTTAGGAAAAAAATTAAAGAAACAAATAAACAAATTTGTTTCCTGCCTGAACCAAATGCACAATGGTATGACTATTAGTATTTTGGTTTGCATTTTCATCTAGGACTTTTGCTATATGCATATACATGCACGTTATTTTACAGGATGAAAATCGTACTGGATTTATGTGGGCTTGTTAAAAAAATTATGTGTCTTTGTACTCTTTTTATAATGAACATTATACCGTAAGTACTTCCCCATTTCTTCATTTTAATATGCACTATTTTGTTTCTTTCTCAAGTTGGGTTTGGTGCAATGTCTCCAGTGCCAAAGGTCCATTCTTTGGTTCAGTGACCATTTGCTGTGGGCTTTCTCTGGGCCAGATTGTGTTGTGCTGGGATCACATCGCTGATCAGATACAGTGCTCCTGAAGCAGAGGTGCTGGGGGTCAGCTCACGGGGATGTGCTTGTGCCCTGCGGGGGACTGTATCACCCATATCTCCCACGTTGGCCCAAAACACTGCAGATGGTTTGGTGGCAGGGGACTCTTACTCATGACCCCTCCAAGGTCCCTGTAGAATCAGAGTTCCAAAAGAGAAAGTGAGCACTGCTTCTGCAGGAGACAAGGCTGCTGTTGGTTTTGGATACCCTAGCTTGGTTTTTTTAGGGTGAATTGGGAGCTGAGAGCCAAAACCTCGTGCATGAGTAATAGCAGCTCAATCTTGGAAAACTGGAGAAAAAGCCCTGTAGCCCCCAAGGGACCGTAAACCCCAGGCAGCTGCAGAAACTGCCAGGGAGGCAGTAAGATATGACAAAAAAGAGTGTGGCCTTCGATGGAGCTCAAAGGGCCCGAATTTGAATCTCCTAGCTGGAGACCTTGAGCAAGTCATCTTTCCCAGCATCATTTTCCTCATCTGAAAAATGGGGCTTATATCCCTCATCTCTCAGGCTTTTGTGCCTGCTCACCACGTAGAAAGTTCTGGGTGAAGAGCTGGTGCTCAGCCCATGCCAACCCTGCCCCAGGCCCATTTTCCAGATACTGTGCCGACTCAAATGGATGGATGGGCTCTAATTGTTCCAACAACATGTCTGAGGTTCACAGGGCTTTTCCTCGGGACCCTTTGTCTCAGGACTATAAATCACTGGGCAACTGTCCCCACGGTTGGCTTGGCCGGGACTTCCTTCCCCTGGTGGGGTGGCTGAAGGAGGGAGGGGCTGGAGCGAGGCACCGGCCACCTCTTCACCGCAGGTTTTTCAATCTCTAATTGGGAGTCTTACTTACTCAGCGATTCCAATGTTCCCTTTGTAGCAGCCTCTTCTCTGCCCCAGGGCAGGCTCCCTCCCTTCTCCTCCCCCTGCTTCCAGATTAACATTCTTAAGTAGAGTATTTTTGCTGGAAGACACTTACACAAACTTTCCCAGTGCTTGTCTACATAACTTGCAGGAGCCTTTGTCTGCTGGCCCAAGGCTTATGTCTCGACAGGACGTGTTCTCTTTCCGGGGGGAGAAGTTTCTTCTGGTTCAAGAGCAGCGGTGAACACCCCAGACATTCCCCAGCCTACAGGCTCTCCTCTGGTACAAGCTCCTTGTTCTGGCCGTCTGCCCCAGTCACCCTCCTGGACCTCACATTCCTGACCATCCCTCCTGCCCCAGGACATTTGCTCTTGCTGTTCTCTTGACCTGAATGTCTTTCCCCTTCCTGGACTCTTCCCATGGCCATCTCCTTCTTATCCTTCAAGTCTCAGCTGAAATGTTACAGAGGGTCCTTCCCTGACCATCCCTCACCCCAGACCACGTCATGTCCCGACATGTTAAACTCCCTGAAGGCACACAATTCACTTTGTTCCTCAGACTCTTCACGGTTTGTGAAGATATATTTGTGTGACCGCAGATTTAACAAGTTGAATCCCTTCCCTGCTTTCCACTGTCAGCACTACAAGGACAAAGCTGACCGCCTTTGTTTCAGTGTCTATTTCAGAGTCTGGCACATTGTAGGCTCTCAACAAATAGGGGTGGTGACTGAACAAATGAATGAATTGATAGAGGGATGAATTGGACAGTGAATGAATGTGTGAGCCAATGAATGAATGAATGAACTGTGTAGTGAATGAGGTAGTGAATGAATGAGCAAGTGAGTGAATGAATGAATGAATTTCAGGGCGGCATACAAAGGCTCATTTTAAGGGACATGCCACTTCTTTGAAGTCCAAGGGACTGGGGAGTCTGCACTGTCCCACCCATCTTTATGGGGCCAAACCTCACTCAAAACCAGAATTTCTGAAACCTGTACGTGTAACTCTTCCTATACAGTGATCTGTCTTCATCCTTTGCCATTCTTTTTCTTTTAAACGTTTCATTATGAAAATTTCCAAACAGACACAAAAGTAGAGAGAATTATAGTAAACCCTCGTGTACTCCTTACCCTATCCCTCACTGGAGCATTTAAACTAAATCCAGTTATCATCTTATTTCATGCATAAATATTTTAGGGGGCATTGCTAATAGACATGAACTTTAAATTTAAAAAGTAACCATAATACTATTATCACACCTAACAAAATTTTTTTAAATTAATTCATTTAATTTATTTTTGGCTGCGTTGGGTCTTCGTTGCGGTGCGCGGGCTTCTCATTGCGGTGACTTCCCTTGTTGCGGAGCATAGGCTCTAGGTACGTGGGCTTCAGTAGTTGTGGCACGCGGGCTCTAGAGCACAGGTTCAGTAGTTGTGGCACACGGGCTTAGTTGCTCTGCAGCACATGGGATCTTCCCAGACCAGGGATCGAACCTGTGTCCCTTGCATTGGCAGGTGGATTCTTAACCACTGCGCCACCAGGGAAGTCCCCAAATTTTTTTTTTTAAAAAACACCCAGTTCCTTTAATATTTAATATTTGGTCAATGTTCAGATATTCCCGATTGTCTCAAAATGTCTTTTTACATTTAGGTTGCTCAAATTAGGCCACAAACATTGCTTTTGGTTGATACGTCTCTTAAATTTCTTTTCATCTGTAATAGTCCCCCTGTTCTCCTCACATTAAAAAATGTCATTTATTTCTCTTTTTAAAATGCCATTTGTTTTTTGATGAACACAGGTCACTTATCCTGCATTCTGTTTCACGTTCTGGCTGATTGCCTCTTGGTGGTGTGATCTAACGTGTTCCTCTGTCCCCTGTGTTTCCCAGAAACTCAGATCCAGAGGCCTGATCAGAGTTGCATTTGATTTTTGGCCAGAAACCTTCGTGGACGGTCTTGTGCAACCCCTGTTGTATCACATCCTAATGTCTAGTTGTCTCTCCTCTAAAGATGTTAAGATTGATCAGTGGCTCAGCCCGCCCTTCTTCAGGAACTCCCTGCTCCCATCTCTATTTCCATGGCTATAAGAACTTGTTTTGCAAAACAAGCTAGTTGAGAACATTGATCATATCGAACAGATGTGGGAGCAGCAGGTCTTGTGACAAATGCACTGATTTAGAGCAGCAGACCCAGAGAAGAGGTTGAATTTCTCTGCGTCTCGGTTTCTCTGGCTGTAAAATGGGACTAAGAGTAGCAGCTTTGAGAACTAACTGACGGGGGAAATGTTGGTAGATAACACACAACACACAACATTAAATGCTCACTGTGGATTAACCCGCTTAATCTTCTCAGCAGTTCTTTGAGGTATATGTGCTATTAGCTCCATTATATGTATGGAGGAGAGTAGACACAGAGTGGTTAGCTAACTTGCCCAAGGACACCACAGCTAGTAAGTGGCAGAACTGGGATTTGAACCCAGGCAGTTGGGCTCCAGAGCCTGCGCTTCCATGCTGGATGCTTGCTGAGTCGTTGCAGGGAATGGGCGGCTGTTAGTTCCTACACTACGGGGTGTGCAGGGGTGGAGTAAGGCAGCCCTCCAAGGCCAAAGGGGGTTTGCTCTTTGAGTTTTACAAAGTCATTACTTCTGTCCCCCACTGCTTTGGCGTGGGCCAGAACCAGCTTGACAAAGTCACATGCTGGAGAGGGTACTGGAGGTATAAAGTCCTACCCTCATTTGGGTGGGATTTGACTTTCCTAGAAAAACTCTTCTGAAGCCCAGAGAGGTTAAGTGACTTGCCCAAAATCACACAGCAAGTTTGGTCCTGAGCTAGGATTAGAATCTCAGACTCTCTCAAGCCTTGGGCCACTGTATCTGGATTCCCAGGTCCTTCCATGCCCACGTAGAGGGGGCTCTCTCTCTACTCCCCACCGATACCTCATGAGTCATATTCATTTGGGGCAGAACTCCTGTGGGGAGAAAAATGGACAAACATGCTTGCCAAAGTCACTGTAGCCAGTTAGGGCTTTCTTGGCACATCACAGACCTTCCTGTCTTGGGCACTATCGTAGATGTCCAGGCCTGCTAACCTCATCCTCCCCAAAGCATTCTGGAAACCGAACTTTCCTCTCCCTTGGCCTCAGTCTTGAAGCCAAAGCAAATAAAAGCCCTGAGCCCAGTTCTTCTGGCTCCTAGTTCAGGAGGGCCAGAAGTGATGCCAGCACATCTGCCATGACGACAGCCCTATCTTCCAGATAAGGGAAGTGAGGCTCAGAGAGGGGTGGTAACCCAATGAGCTCACGTAGCCTCGCCTACAGTGTGGGCGGCAGCACACGGGCTGGACTGTTCCTCCTGCAACCCGGGAGGTCCCCAGAGTGGTCTCCTGTTGGGCTGATAACAAAGACCAAGACAATAATGAAAGGTGTCTTTGGGCTCCTTAAGCAGGATCCGGCGCCAGTGCCTGGTGGCTCCACGGGTGCCTTGAGCCCTGGGCGCTCACTAATGGACTGTGGCTGATGCCGGGACTGATTGGCAACCGGCCCCGAGATCCTCAGGGGAAGCCTGGAAACAGTGACCTCCAGCCTGGAGACACTGTCCCTTTTGGGAGCCACGGGGAGGGGGGAGAGGAGGGGTTCCGGTTGATCCAAGGCAGGAGTGCCTCTGAGCCCACGGGGTGAGGGGAGATGAACTGTGTCCCCTCCACCCCACAGCCACTGAACTGGAACACTAGATGAGCCTTCCAGACTGTGCAGAAAACTGTCAAAATGCCAACTCCTCATTTCCTTTCTCTGCTGCCTCCCTGCCCTGTGCTCCTGGCTGGCTAGCGTGATATTCTGCATACCTGCCAGGGTGGTAGTGGGACCAATAAGAGGGCTCAAAGGTGTCCTCAAATGCCACACTGTGATCCCAAGGTGAGCCAGGCCACCATCACTCCCAAGACAGGGGAGACATCTCTGAAAGCAGTCCTCAGCACAACACAGGCAAAGGAACAGAGGCCCAAGCCCTCGGGGAGCAGCACAGGGGAAAGGAACGTAGAGCATTAGGGCGGTGAGGCTAGAAGGGCAGACCTTGAAGGCAAGGCAAAAATCTAGACTGTACCTGATTGGCAATAAGGATCCACTGAAGGCCTCAAAGGGAGGGCAGAAGAGAGAATGCTGGGGACCGCCCAGAGTCACGGATCTCTCTTAAGCACATCAGCCCGGGTGAAAGGCAAATACAAAACGGAAGCGTCTGACCTTTTTCTAGGACACCCAATATTTATGCGCTTTGCTCATCACCCAGATTTTATTCATTTATCCAAAGAGTGAGAAAAAGACACTTTAGGAAACTGCTATAAATCCAGTGCAAGTCACCATGGTAACCTGATTAGCAGCTAAATTAAGTTCATGGTTAAGAAGAAATAAATAAAAATAACTCTCCTCCTTGGCTGGGGCTACCCACTGGGCCAGTGGCGGCTGAGCAGATGCTGAGGTCTTGGAGGGCCAGGGCCTGGTCCCTATAGAGATGCTGGCGCTGCAGTGGGAGGGATGGATTTGCTGCAGAGATGCAAGAAGCCCGGGGGTTAATACTGCCTGGGGGTTGATGAGGCCCCTGGCGGACAAGCTGGGGAGTGCAGGCTGTACCCTTCAAGGACAAAGCTATGGTCTCAGGAAAAGGGGCCCATATCCACCAAGAGAGTCTTCTCGTTGCCCTGGACCAGCCTTCATTTATCAGAGTATCCTTTCCTTGTATGGCCACCCCTCTAGTTCCAGGTCCTCATGTGCTGGGTGCTAGGCACCACAACATGACTTAGACCCGGTTTGGGTCCTGGAGGAACCCATTTTAGTGGTAGAAACAGGTAAAATAGACACTCTGGACACTGTGTGATAAATGCATGGATGGAGGTCAGTATAAGGTGCTATGGAAACATGGGTCAGTCAGGGAGGCTTCCTGGAGGAGGTGATGCTCGAGAAAAGGACATATGTGGCTGCCGGAGAGTGCCTACTTCAGGTGAGCATTCTGGGTTTTCTGTTTGGAGCTGACTGGCAGGATGTTTGTACTCCAGTGCTAACCTGGAATGGGCTGGCATTGGCCCTGATGAGACCTGAGGGGTTTCTCTTGGGGGCTGTGTGGTTAACACATCATAGGGATCAGTAGCAAGAGAGATGGGTGCAAAGAGAGAAATGAGCCCCCCATTTACCCTTTCCAAGCCTCCCCCTGGCCGAAGCAGTCTAGTGCAGTGGTTAGAGTCAAATCAACTTTGAATGTTCTTTCTGCCACTTGCTAGCTATGGCCTCTGGGAAGTGATTTCATTAATTTGAGCTTCAGCCTCTTGGTCTATAAAATGGGGGCGGGGGATAATGATAACAGTTTCTATCTCATAAGATTACATTGGGTTACTGAGATGTTGTAAGCTAGATGTGGCATGGACCCTCACAGGTAGCAAACACTCAACAAGATGCTTGCCGGTGTTAGTTTCTCTCCCTGGGGCCGTCTGCCCTGATTGGGTGGAAAAAGGAGGGTGTGGTGGCCATGGAAATGCCCGGCTTAAGTCTCCTTCAGGAGAAATTGCTGCAGGGAGCAGAGGTGACTGACAGTCCTAGCCACCACCCCTCGGGATCCCCCAGCGTGTTGGAGCTGAGCCTACATTTCCTCTCCGCTGCTCTCAGCCAGTGATGGAGCACAGGGTCGTGATGCCGGGGCTGGCCCTTTCCTACAAGATGCGTGACACTGGCCCAGGGATGCCCCACCAGCCTGGCTGAAACGTTTCTAGAACACTGCTGTGGTCTTCAACTCTTCCCTCCTGCCTTCCTTCCTTGGCCCTCCCCTCTCCCAGATGCCAGGCCCACCTCCCTGCCTCCTCTTGCTTCTTCATCCTTTATCCTTCACAGACGTGTCCCCAGTAAACCTCTTGCACGTATAATCTTGTCCTGGCATTTGTTCCTCAGGACACCTCAAAGGACACAGAGGGTCAGGGGAAGCGTCCCAGAGGCGGACGGCAGAGAGAGAAATATGCAACCCACAGCAGGTCACACAGGTGCCTATAGGTGGGATGTCAGGCCTTCAAAGACCCCAGTCTCTTCCCACGTCCCGTCCTCAAGCATGTATGTGTGTGCGTGTGTGTGTATATGTGTGTGCGTGCGCACGCGCACTCCCCTGTGCATGCGTCCATCACTGCATTGACCATAGTCAATTAGTTGGAAATTGGTTTCCACCTGAAGAAGATGAGCTCCTCAGGTTGTCCCCGACATTTAGCCCTGCAGAAGACCTCGTGTATGGTAAATGCTCAGTCAAAGTAACCTGAGTGCCCCTGGGAGCTGTATCTACCTTAAATTTTTCTTTGAACAAATGTTTTTATTTTCAGGTATTCTGAATTGCATAACGTTAGCTTATTTAAGCTTTTTAGTCCTTTGTTTTTGTGACAGAGACATAAATGTATAGACACGTATAAATCTGTACACCCACACAGAAGGGTGATAGCAGCCTTGCTTCATGGTGGCCACAACACTCAGCAGACCCTTTAACCCGCCCCTCTGTCTCTGCTGAGCCCTCCACCATCCCCCTTTCTAGAAAGGTGCTTGGAGTCTCTTAGCTCAGCTGCATGGGATGAATCTTCTCTGGGTCTTCTCCTTTCCCCCCACCTCCGGCTCCCAGCCTCAGCCCCCATCTAGCCCTCCCTGCTCAACGAGATCAGGGAAGCTGCAAACCCAACCCTTACATCAAAAGGGAACTTGAAAAATACTTGGAGCAAAAACTGCTAACTGTGCATCCTTGCTCCGTGCCGCCTCTGATATTAAATCAGGAAATGGCACTGAACAGTCGCTCCAAACACAGAAACAGGGGTTGTCAACACAGAAACCAAAAGCAATCTCTAATGGGCAGAGGTGAAAGGGACCTGGCACAGGGCCGGGATGGGGGTGCTGAGACCAAGGAACGGATTCCTGAGCCGGGCTTTTCTGTGCCGTTTCTCCAGCGTGCAGAATGGAGCCAGACTCACAGTCCCGGGCTCTGAGGGCACCTTGTCTCCATGAGAGATGAAAGAGAAATTAAGCACATTGCTTAAATACCTTTGGGATGCTCCTTTTCATTTCTACAGATATTTATTGAGTGCCCAGCAGTGAGACAAACGAAGAAAAATGCCTGCCCAAGTGGAGGTGATCTTCTAGTCAAGAATGGGGTCTGACTCTGGCGGGGCATTCGAGGCCCTTCAAGTGTTGGCTTCTGCAGCTCTAAATCTAGCCTCTTTGAAATAGCCCCCCAAGTGCCTGGGTCTTCCTGTACTTCTCCGATACATATCTGCTCAGCCTTCAAAGCCTTAGTTAAGGGCAGCCTTAACAGCCAAGCCCTCCTCTAACCCCCTCCAACAGAACCAAGGGCTCCTTTGCTGGGGATCTGCCAGCATCACCACACTGTCTCTCCAGCTGCAACGGCAAGGTTTGCAATTCTCTGGAGGGGAAGAAAGATGCCATGCCCACCCCTGTGCCTCATCTCCCAGTACTGGTCACAGAATGGACATAAGTAGAATTGACACGAAAAACCTTGTTAAAATCCATTGTTGGTGTGGCCATGGGGAAACAGGTTGCTTTCATATTTTTCCCGTGGAAATTTCAAGAGGTCCAATCTTCTTAGAGGCTAATTTGATAGTGTTAACGTTACAAATGTGTTCATCTTTCCTTCAGTTCGGCCATTTCATTCCTTACTCTCTATTGCAGAGACAAACTTGTACACACGCAAAAAGGAGCATGTAAAAAGTGATTTGTTGTAGCATTGTTTGCAATCGTGAGAGATGGGAAAGCATTTAAACGTCCATAAATACAAGACTGGATAAAAAACTACAGAGCTTCCATTGGACGAACTGTCGCGCATGAGTTAAAAAGCAAAAAGTAGATCTTGACGTATGGATGCAGAAGTTGCTGAATAAAAATAAAAAGCAAAGCTGTAGCTCTAGACATATCTGTTAAAACTACATTGTTGCGTTTTTTTACAATGAGAAAGTAGGCTTGTATATCTTGTATAATTCATCTTTAAAGGAAGAAAGGGAAGAAAGAGATTGAATAACCATAGAAATTCCTGGCTGAAATGAGCCTGGGCTCAGATGCGGTCAAACATGATTCCCTCCATCAGCCCTGGACCGCAGTTTCCAGCAGTGGGATGGTGCCACCCACTTTCCCTGTACTCAGAAGCTTGCTCCCCAAGCTGTGATGACAATGCGGTGGGAAGCTGGACCCCTGGGCCCCTGAAGAGCATCCAGATAGAGGAGAAGGGAAGAGGGGAGGCCAGTGGGATGGAATCACTCAGATCATCCAGATTTCTCCTGAGTTGGTCCTTGGTCTAAAGAGGAAGGGTAAGGATTGGTTTAGGAATGATTGTTAATTCAGGGAGAGGAGAGGGCTGAAGGGTATTCAGGAAAGGCCTGAGGGTTCTGAGATATCTACTGCAAGGCAGCCTCCATGTTTGTCTAGTTGTTAATTTCATTCATTCATTCATTCACTATTCCACAACTGTAATCTGGTTTCTCCTGGTATGAGATACGGAGATAACTGTCAACTTCTATATAATTTCCTAAGGTGTGTTTCTTGTATCCCAAACATCAGAATTACCTAGGGAACTTACAAAAATGCAAATTCCTAGGCTCCATGTAGACCTATAAAGCCAGACTGTGGCTCAGGAATCTGTATTTGCAACATGTTCTCTCAAGCAGAAAACATTTGGACTCGTTGGCCAAAGCCTTTCCCTGACCTCCTTGTATTATCTCCTAAGGCCTCTCCCAAATCTGAGGTCTACGCTGATCCAGCTTGGAGAGGGAAGGGATGGAGGGGAGCCCTGCCGCACGACTCTCGTGTGTGTGATTTCCGCAGAGTGACCATGACCTTACCCTGTCTCCTGGGCTCTTCTCTCCACCTGCATTCCCAGCTACACCCCAAGTCCCTCTGAGGCCTGGGAAGAGCCACAGACCACCTCTTCTGTCTAAGGTCTTCAGAACCAAGGGACTGACTCAGTCCAGGCAGGGGGATGGCATGTGCAAATGCCTGGTGGAAGACAGAGCTTGGGCTGTGGAAGGACTTACAGAAGGCAGTGTGCTTGGAACATTGTGTGTGTGGGGGGGTACAGTGAGAGATGAGGTGGGAGCAGATAGATCATTCAGGGCCTGAAGGCCATGCTAAGGAATTCAGTTCTTTGTCCAAGTATTGAAGGAATCTGTAGTTAAGCCCAGGAGTAGGGGGTGAAGGTAGAATGAACAGATTCATATAACATGAAAACTGGCTCTACTGTCCTGGGGAGAAGAAAGTCTGAACCAAGACCTCTGTAGTCATCCAAGCAAAAGATGAGGGTGGCTTGGATGAGGGTGAAGGCATTGGATGGAGAAACCAAGGTCTTAAGTGATGGTTGAGCTGTGGGGGGAATGAGGGCCTCAGTCCTGGGGAGCAATGATGAGGCTTCAGAGTCTGTAATGCTGCCCTTGGGGTCATGGGGAGGAAGTGGGGGGAGGGAGCCCTGCTGGTCATCCCTCACTGGCCTTGAGCGACAGTGAACTTCTCATCAGCATTGAGCCACCTTCTCTCCCCACCCCACCATATGGATGGATGACGCCTGAAGGTCAAACAGGCTGAAGTTCCAACTCAGGCCAGAGGCAGGACCAAGGATCAAGGCCAGGATTAGGGGTCAGGCTGAGGCCAAGGGTAAAGGACAGGACCTTGGAGAGGACTCTGCAAACTTTCTCTATTTTGGCTTGCATCCCGCCTTGGTTTCTAACTCCCACCCTCCAGCCCCACACAGTCAGGGAAGAGGGAAGAGAACAAGAGTCAGCCCAAGGATGTTTGAATGCCATCGACCAGAGGACAGACACGTTCATCACTGCCTTGATAATTGAGCCCTCGGCAGAGACTTGGCAAAGGCTAGAGGCTCAACTGTGACCTGAAAGGAACCACCAAGTCTGCGGAGAGCTGGAGATCCTGACCCAGAGAGCAGCTGAAGTGCTGTGCTGACACCTGGGTCCCTGGGATGCCACCCAGTCGAGATCAAGACCATGTGCTTCATGGTATCCAGAGTACTGGACTTAGGGCCAGAAGCTCCAGCTTGTCGCCACTGTGTCGCTAAAGAAATTACTTAGCCTCTCAGAGCTTCTTTCTCTGTGTAAGATGGGGATAATCCTCCCCACCTCCAAGGGCAGCTGTGGGACTGAATGAATTGATAAAACTCTTAGGATACTGCAATACATCTGTATTTACCTCCCTGCCTACATATCTCTGTAAAATAAAGATAGTGATAGTCACTACCTTATAGAGTTGTGAGAATTGAAAGAAAAAGTGAATGATAAAGGCTTTGAAAATCTCCGTACAGTTGGGACTGGGAATTATTATTAACTATCCCATCGGTATTGGAAGCTATACTGCCCATCGGTTGTCTAACACAGCACTGTCCAATAGGAATAGAATATAAGCCGCATATGTAATTCAAAAATTTCTAGAATTCACATTAAAACAAAGTAAAAAGAAGCGGGTAAAATAGCTTTAATAATAAATTCCCATTCCCAGTGTGAGTGTGCGTGGGGGGTGGCATTGGGTGTCCCTGGTCTTCAAGGGAGGGAGCTGGGAAAAGGCTCTGCAGAGTTGGGGTAACTGGCTCCCTACTGGGACCTGCTGTATCCTTTGGGTGCTTAAGGCCACCAGGATACAGAAGCCCAAGAATACCTGTTAAGAAGCATTGGGTTAGAATCTGATGGCCACTGTGTGAAGCAGGGAACATTGCAAGTGCCAGTTGCCTTTGGGAAAGAGGAAGAGGAAGGGAGAACTATCTTCTGCCTCTTCCTGGAAGCCGAAGCCCTTGGGAAGCTCAGAGGCAACGGGAGCGAAAGAATACCCTCCTCCCAAGGGCCTCAGGAAAGGTAGCCGAGATGTCAGGGCTCTTTGGAGGAGACAGGCGATCTGACATCTGGGTGATGCAAACGCAGAAGGCAGGCTCTTGGGGGTCGCCTAACTCAGGTTCCTCCCCGCAGAACTCACCCTGGGGCCCTTGGGACCACCGGCTTCCGTTTGGCGACCCGGGATAGTACGATCCTGCAACGCACTTGGCGCAGGGGCCGGGAGTTGCTGGCTCTGCGATTCGAAGCGTTCCGCGTGCCGTGCTTCCCTAACACCCGCCACCCATACCGCCCCACACACCTCCCGCACTGCCTGCCACTGCACCCATGCACGCACAGAGACGCCCACTCGCACACCAAACACCTGCAGCCCTCTGGAAACGACGGGTGTACGGTGCACCTCGGGGCTGAACGCGGCTGCTGGGAGCGCCGCGCTAGACCGGAGGCGCACGGGACAGCGCGCCGCTCTCGGGTTAGCGGGCGGGCTGGGCAGGGGCGGCCGGGAGCGGCGCGGCGAACCTCGAAGCCGGCGAATGGCAGTGGACCCTTCGTTCCCTTAGGGAGTAACTTTTTCACCCACTTCCACACGGGGTGCCCCGAGGCTCCGCTGTAGCTCGGACATCTCCTTGATCACCATCGGTAGCTGAAGAATTCCAAGGTGGTGCGCTCAGACGCATCGCCTCTGGCTCAACCTGGGGTGGGTAGGGAGAAGGGGTGAAAAATTCAAATTAGAGTTTGGGGGGTTAGAGACAACAAACTGTTCAGAAGTCTCTGGCCGCCACCAGTCCTCCTTAGCTTCCCTTCAGAAGAGGTTTGGGGTACTACTCCTGTGTCTCCTCCCTCCTTCCTTTCCACTTCTCTTCCTCGACTCTCTACTTCTCCCACCAGCCCTTCTCTTTTCTTTCCCCCACCCATTACCCCACTAGTCTTTCAGGGATGGCGTGTAGCCTCCGGGTACGCGTCGACCGGGAGCCCGGCACTCTGACCTTTAAAACCCCCAGGCTCGGAAAGGAGACGCCGGCGTCCGCAGGCGGGAGAGGGATGCCAAAGGGTTTGGGACGCCGCGACCGCGCGGCCGAGCGCAGCAGCAGCCGGGAAGGCGAGGCCGGGCCCCACCGTGAGGTCGGTTGCTCTGCAGCGGCTTTCACTCCGGAGGAACCTGAGCGTCTGCTTCACTTTCACCCAGTTTCCAACAGTTTTTGTTGGAGGTGGTTGTGGATAGGGTGGGTAGAAGAGGGACTGGCTAGGCTGGGAGGGCGGCAAAGAAACGGGTTATTGGGGAAGGTGGACCTAAGGATGGACAGTCAGAGCCTCAGTCAGAGCCCAGGGGAAGGGAGTATCCGAAACCCGAGACAGAGGCACAGGGACAAAGAGGAACGCGGCCGCCCAGACAAAGCCCGAGTGCTAGAGACTCTGAGACCGCGGCAGGATGCCCGCAGGGGAGCAGGAGGCTAGAACCCTCAGAGCTGGGGCTGAAGGAACCCTAGGGCCTCGATGGGCCACACTCCCGAGACTCAGGTTTGGTCCTCGACATCAAGGGTCAGACAGACCAGAGGGGACACAATGAGGGCACAGACCGGCCCGGCCGCCTCCCTGCACTCGCAGAAGGCCACAGTGTCCACGGGAAGGAGGGCGCTGGCGGCTGGGGTTCAGCGTCACCGGGAGAGGCCAGTGCGTTTGTCCGGACCTGGCCGCCTGTAGCCTCAGCCATAGTCTGCATAGAACCGAGACGGCCGACCCAGCGTAGCCTCGGAACGTTCCCCTGCTGAGCCGCGATCCGAGTACGCTCTGGCTGCGTGAGAACGCGGCAGGGACAGGCAGGGTGCTGGTCCGCAGCGCCCAGCTCCGAGCAGGGGCGGGGCGGCGGCATGGCCCGCCCGGGAAGCTCTCCCTGGAGACAGCCTGATCCTTTCTGCGGAGAGCACGCTTCTCGCAGAGGGTTGAAGACGGGCTCTTCCAGCACTACAGTTGCTGATCCAAACCTTTCAGTCCAAATTTTAGTTCAAATATATTCATTTTATTAAAAATAGGCGGCCCAATATCATACCTCACTCGAGCCTTACCGAGGGCGCAAGAGAAGACAGTTTTCAAAATTAATTGGAGGAAAATATTTTACCTTCTAACACTTGAAAAAAAATCTGGCTGCGTCCGCATTAGTGGGCCCACCTGACCCCTACGCGCTGCGTCAGTCGTGCTGGTCCCATACAGGCAGCGGCTGGACACACTCACCCAGTGTGCGCTTCTCCTGCTTTTCGCTGCTCGCGCCCAAAGCTGAAGAGCAGAAGGCGACGCGGGAGGC
Source organism: Lagenorhynchus albirostris (assembly GCF_949774975.1). Taxonomy (NCBI): domain Eukaryota; kingdom Metazoa; phylum Chordata; class Mammalia; order Artiodactyla; family Delphinidae; genus Lagenorhynchus; species Lagenorhynchus albirostris. Next base: position 19,298,604 of record NC_083109.1, read on the forward strand.
GGGTCGGGTCTCCGGGTACAGCGAATTTGCATTTATCCGGTTTCTGCGCCCGGGCCGGGGTCTAGGGAGCTCTTATTTCGGGCCATCCTGTACCCGATACGGAAGGTGCGCAGCGCCCAAGCACTGTCTGGATACCGTAGTGCGGTGCGCTCAGGGGTCCCCGTCTGCACTCGGGGGAGGTTTCTCATCTGACAGCCCTGGGGCCCCTCGCTGTGGCGTTTCCGCTTTCGGCCATCCGCCTAACTCGGCCTAGGATCTTCTCGAGCAGGGAGCCGCCGCCGAGCACCCCTCCCAGCCCCTCCGCCCCCCGATCCCCGGAGCCGGGGCGCGGAGTTTCATGCGGGGGAGATCAGCGTGGAACTCGCGGCTGAGTCCGAGGACCGACCCGAGAACCTGTACGTGGCTCTAGGGGAATCTGTCTTGGGCTCCGGTGCACACACAGCCTGCGTTCCGGGCCGGCTTGGGTTGGGCGAGTTGGGAAGACCCAGCTGAGTCCGAGTCGTCGGCCGAGACTTCCAGTTGCGGGCCCCGCGATTCGACGCGCCTTTGCGCCCAGTGGCCACTTGGGGTCGCACTTTATGCCTGTTTGAGCCTCTCCTCGGCTGGCTGACGCCGGGATCTGCTTAATCGTTACAAAACGTTCAAACAAAAACAGGGCCGGTTTCCCAGCAGCCAAGAGCCACCCGGAGCACCGTCCTGGGCTGGCCTCAGCCCCCAACCTCGGAGAACTCAGGGTTCACTGCGTTTGGCTGGGGAGAGGGCTTCAGAGCCTTTGGGCCGATTCCTTCCCCACTCCCTTCATCTACTGCATTTGTGGGTGGGGTGTGCGGGAGCGGCGGGGCCCGCCGAGTCCTGTCTCGGGGCTCGGCCACCACACCCGCCAGGAGGGGGACGGCTCCCGCTTGGCCCGAGGAGTGTCCTCTGAGGCCGAGTTGGATTTGAACACAACTCTTCGCGCCCCAACCCTGCCCCCCAACACACAAACATGCTCAGCCCTGCAAAAACACAGCCACGCACTGCACACACACGGCCCGCGGCCGCGCTGCACACGGAGCGTCCCCCACTGGGCGGGGGACGCTTGGGAACAATGGACCCGAGAGGTGTCGTCCCGGCGCTCATTCTGAGCCTCCTGGGGGTGACACGGACTGGGGTTGGGGGAGCCAAGGGTAAAGAGGGAGGAGAGCGAGCGAAGGGGTGGACGAAGCGGCCCAGCCTATGGTGGTGGAGGCGGGGGGGCTGGCACCGAAGGCGAGCGGGCGGGGGCCGGGACACCGAGGGGGTGGGGGGCTGGGCCCGGGCCCGCTGTCCCTCTCTGCTCCAGCCCTCCGCCAGGCCTCGGCGGCTCTCCGGCTGCTCGAGCCGCCAGTCAGCTGACACGGGGGGCGGAGGAGCTGTCAGGCGCGCCCCGCCCTGCGCCGCCGGTCCGCGGGGCCCGTACAGCCATTGGCCAGCGCGCCGGGCTGCTCGGGCCCCCGCGTCCCGGTGACATCAGGGAGGCGATAAAAGGCAGCGGCTGCGCCGGATCCCGCACAGCTGCACCGCCGGGCTGCGAGCGGCTGAGATCGAGAGAGCCCAAGAGCAAGAGAGCTAGAGAGCGAGCGGCGGGCGCTCGCCCGGCGCCACCCCTCGACCCGGCCGCGCGCCCCGCTCGCTTCTCCACCCCTCCCGGCTCGGCCCGGCCCCGGCTCGGCCACAGCCCCGAGCTCTGGGGCGGCGCAGGCAGCCTCGGGACTCTCTCGCGCGCCGCCGCGTCCCCAGACAAAGGCTTGGCCGGCGGCCCCGGCCCGCTGCGCCCTCCGCTCCCCACCTCCCGGGCTCGCCGCTCTTCGCCCCCGCTCCCGGCTCGGCGCGCCCCGGCCGGCTGCAAAGTTTCCCGGGCGGCGGCGGCGGCTGCGCCTCGCGTGAGCGATGGCCGCGGAGCTGAGCATGGGGCCCGAGTTGCCCACCAGCCCGCTGGCTATGGAGTACGTCAACGACTTCGACCTGCTCAAGTTCGACGTAAAGAAGGAGCCGCTGGGGCGCGCGGACCGCCCGGGACGGCCCTGCACGCGCCTGCAGCCAGCCGGCTCGGTGTCGTCCACACCGCTCAGCACGCCGTGCAGCTCGGTGCCCTCGTCGCCCAGCTTCAGCCCAACCGAACAGAAGACCCACCTCGAGGACCTGTACTGGATGGCGAGCAACTACCAGCAGATGAACCCCGAGGCGCTCAACCTGACGCCCGAGGACGCAGTGGAGGCGCTCATAGGCTCGCACCCAGTGCCACAGCCGTTGCAGAGCTTCGACGGCTTCCGCGGCGCGCACCACCACCATCACCACCACCACCCACACCCGCACCACGCGTACCCGGGCGCCGGCGTGGCGCACGACGAGCTGGGCCCACACGCGCACCCGCACCATCACCATCATCACCAAGCGTCGCCGCCGCCGTCCAGCGCGGCCAGCCCCGCGCAGCAGCTGCCCACCAGCCACTCCGGGCCTGGGCCGCACGCGGCGGCCGCGGCGACGGCGGCTGGTGGTAGCAGCAGCGTGGAGGACCGCTTCTCCGACGACCAGCTCGTGTCCATGTCCGTGCGCGAGCTGAACCGCCACCTGCGGGGCTTCACCAAGGACGAGGTGATCCGCCTGAAGCAGAAGCGGCGGACCCTGAAGAACCGGGGCTACGCCCAGTCGTGCAGGTATAAACGCGTCCAGCAGAAACACCACCTGGAGAATGAGAAGACGCAGCTCATTCAGCAGGTGGAGCAGCTTAAGCAGGAGGTGTCCCGGCTGGCCCGCGAAAGAGACGCCTACAAGGTCAAGTGCGAGAAACTCGCCAACTCCGGCTTCAGGGAGGCGGGCTCCACCAGCGACAGCCCCTCCTCTCCCGAGTTCTTTCTGTGAGTCGTGGCCGCTCCCGGCCCCCGCCCTTGCCCCGGCCCGGACTCCCCGTCCCGTGTCCCCAGCCCCGGACTCCCCCGGACCCTGTCCCTGCCACGGCCCCAGCCATGACCTGTTTGACTTGAGGGAGAGGGAGGAAGGGCGCGCGGGACGCGGGCGACGGGAGGGCGCGCGGGCAGGCAGGGGACATTGGCCAAGGCGAGAGCGGTGAGCGCCAGCGGCGCCTCCTAGACTCGAGCAGAGCCAGAGGGAGGCGAGGGGGTGGGAAGTCCCAGAGCAACTTTTCTCCAGGCTGGAGGGCGGCAAGGCATAGTCGCGAGGAGTCGCCAAGGCCGTCTGGAGACTCCTGGCTTCCTGAACTTTGCGCGTTAAGCCGGGGCCGCTTCCTCGCGGCCCGGAGCGTAATCCAGTCCAGCAAGAGAGCAGCGAGGAGAGGAAAGGAGAGGGACCCTGGCGTCCCGGCAGGCGCGAGGCGAGGCTGAGCGAAGCAAGGAAGGACAGGCGGACCTGTCTGTCCAGGGTCCGGAGAACACTGGCTCTCAGCCCCGAGACGCGGGCCTCAGTTAGGACGTTCTGCGCGCAAATCTCATCAGTTTTATTGCCTGCTCGATTATATAGAAAAAATACGAAAATCTGCATTAAAAATATTAATCCTGCATGCTGGACATGTATGGTAATAATTTCTATTTTGTACCATTTTCTTGTTTAACTTTAGCATGTTGTTGATCATGGATCATAACCCCCTTGTTTCTTTGGGTGAGAAGGGATCGCAGTTCGGAAACTCCGGCGGCTGCTTGTCGGGTTTCAGTCTATGAGCTGTAGGCTTGTAAATACCCGCCCCGCCAAACCGCTTAAGAGAACCTGGCAGCAAGCTGAGTGTCTTTGTTTGGGTTTATTATTATGGCATTTTTTTGTAAGTAAAAAAAAACAAAAAACAAAAAAACAAACTTCTGGGCATTTGCATCAGAAAACAACTCTGTCTTGGGGCACCCTTGGAAATTGCATGTTTTCTCCCCCTCCCCTGCCCCCTTTCGGTCCTCTTTTCCTCCCATTCTAGTTTTCAATTTTGTTTTTGTTGGGAGAAAGAAGACTGGGGTCCCAGCTCCCTAGTACCAGGGCAGGGCAGCTGCAGAGTTTCACACCCTGGAGGCCGGGGGAGTGTCCTCACATCACCTGGTTTTAGGGCTACGTTGACACCCCTAACAAGATAGGAAAGAAAAACAGACCTTGTTTGCTTTTTATTGCAACCAGAATCACCCCAGGGTCCCCACGAAACTCTCCAGGCCCGCACTAATTGCTGGGGCCGAAATGCTCCTCGGGTGACCGGCTTCACCAGCCCAGACTGCCCAACGGTGACCTGAACTTATGTTGAACCAATCACCACACTCAGAAAGTACCAGAAACCCAAACATTGGCAAGTAATTTTGCAACTTTCAAGTGCGTTCTTTAGACCAATATGTTATGTGTGTTTCTTTCCCTGCTTTTGAGAGAGCGGGAGAGTTATTGGTGGTGTTACCCCCGCCCCCTTCAGTTGTATAGTAGTTATAGGGAAGATCTGGGTGTTTTTTCTTTATTAGTACTTTTTTTCCCCCCTGCAGGTCAGTAAGAGGATTTAAGTTGCACTGACAAAAATACCAAAATGAAAGCGTATTTTTTAGTTCTCATTTGAAATTGCTGGCGCTGCTGGCCGGATGCATTTTTGAGTTTGTATTAGTTGATAAATTAACAGTAATAACAAGATTGTATGAACCGCATGGTGCTTGCAGTTTTAAATATTGTGGATATTTGTCCTGCATCAGAAACGAGCTTCGGTTTTTACGGATTCAACTGTGTTGAAATCAAATTTGCCTCAACAGAAATTGTTTTTATTTCATGTACAATAAGGGATCAATTTCAAACCCTGCTTATGATATGAAAATATTAAAACCTAGTCTATTGTAGTTTTATTCAGACTGGTTTCTGTTTTTTGGTTATTAAAATGGTTTCCTATTTTGCTTATTAAAACCATGGAAATGGTGTTTATTTACAGGACTCTGCATTCGCCTGTCTTTTCTTCTCTTGCCTCTTCAAGTATCGCCCCAGTTTGGGCGGCACCCTCACCCTTCCCCCGGCCAGTGGGGAAACAGACAAATCTGGGCAAAGCTCTCCCTTGAGTGTGTGTGTGTGTGTGTACCTGAGCCTCAAACGTGTCTTCTGCTTCTCACTCTAGGTACGGACACCGGTCAAGAGCCGGTTGATGAGCGGAGAGGGGGGCACACGCCACTTTGGCGGAGCGTTCAGGCTTGGGCATCACGACTGGTCTGCTGGCCTGCTGGCTCTGAGGTTGGCTGAACCCAGGAAGCCGAGAGCTGCCACCCTGATGGGGAAGCAGGGTGTTTCTGGCAATCAGGCTCGTGGGCCCTGCCATTCTGGCCCTCCTGCTTGGAGCACCTGCTGGGAGCAACCAGAATTGCCCTAGAATGCCGGCTCTGAGTGGAGGCCTAGCCCCCTCTCCCCCAGAGCTTGTGAAAGCAGGTGGAATCCAGCACGAGGTCCTGGGGTGTAAGACCCTTCAGACAGGAAGCCCATCCGTGCAAACCATTTGCTGCCATTCAGGCCTGGAGCCCTCAGCCCCAAGGAAGGGCACTGCACCATCGGACCGGGATCTCAACGACTCCACAAATCGGGGGTCGTAGGGGGTTGGGGCATTGTTCTGGTGCGGCAGCTCTGCCCATATGTCCTCGACAGGGAGGTGGTCCCAGAACCTTTCCTTTCCCAGACTCTCAGAGGAGGCAAGGTCGTCTGTCTAGGTTCCTCCAAACCCCTCTCAGCCTTCTCGGAATCCCGTCTAGAACTCTGGGTGGGGACCGCCCCCTCCCACCACCTCTGCAAGAATTCTCTGTTTCTTTGGCAAAGGCAGGTTCCAAGGGGTTTCTGATCGACTCAGACCCAGTATCTGCAGTCTGGGAGACTCAGCTTTCCAGCCCTCGGGCTCCCTGGCCCGGGATTCCTAACATGGAATTTCAGGACCTGAATGGGGAGATGCAGGAAACCAAAGCAGTAGAACCCCAGCCAGGAACTAGAGCTGGAAACAGCCAAGGAGAAGAAAGGGGATGGTGAAACTAACGGCAGTAGATTTTGGCCTAGGTCCCTGGAGACCTGGGATTGGTGGTCAGGGTACGGCAAAGAGGGGGGAAAATCCCGACAGTAAGGATGCAAATGATACCAGAGTAATTTACATGTAGCAGAACTTTGGTGTTGTCTGGGAGGAGAGAAGTCAGAGATTCTAGCTTCAATTAAATTCCAAGGCCCAGTTCATTTCACCAACCCGAAGGGGTACCTGGCAGGGAGGGTTTGGCTGTGATCTGGGAATAGGATGGAAGCTGGGTCTGGCTGGGGGTGACTCTACCGGCGCATGCACGGCGGAAGGAGCAAGGGGGTATGATAGCTGGGTAACTGCGTGTGCAAGTGCACATGCACAGAAGGGGTAAAAGCGTGCCCACGTGAACGGTGTATCCCCTTTGGGGCAAAAAAGGTCTGGCAGGTGGCGCTCTGGAAGAAATCCGGATGTGTGGCTCGGGGGACCAAGGGAGACCACCAGGACTCCATGCGGTGGAGACTTGACTCCCTTTGGAATCATCCCAAGCCGACTGGCACCCTCCACCTCTAGAGTCGCCTGGACTCCGCCAGAAAAGCCTCTGGGCTGGGAAGGGTCGCAAACTCCAAAACGTTGTTCCTCCTTCCCCAGAGCACAGAGACACACAGTCCGGTGACCGACATCATCACGCTGCATCCTGAACGACACGGTGGCTCAGGCCGGTTCAGAGTGACCATTTGCATCTCTGAGAAGCTGACAATCCCATGACGCAGTCCTAGTGACACACTGACACACAGATACACAGACATCCACATCCTGCCTCCACACTGGTGCCCTCTTGGGCACTGTTAGTCCCCGCGCAACCCACCATTAGAGCACCAACCAGCCCGGGCGCACGCAGATGAGAGCAGGGCCTTCGGAGGAGGCCGGGACCTCCAGCAAGCAAGTTCCGGCCACATCCCTGCCCGCCGCCTCGCCGCAGACCCGGCGCCCAGAAGCTCCGGAAAGCGACCGGGGGCCCGAGGTCCTTGGGTTCGTCCCACCCCGGCGGCGCCTTGCAGGCCGGAGGCTCCTTTCGGTTCCCACCACTCCCCGCCACCCACGGGCTCCTCGCGACCCTCCGTGAGCCGGGGGAAAAAATCGTCCCCACGTCGGGTGTGCTCCACGCCAGCACGGGTCACAAGCAGACAGGCTGGCGCCTGCCCTTGGGAGCGCATGGCGAGACAGACACACGGGCCTCGAGACTGTGGCTCCGCTGCAGCCCGCGACCCGGGCTGGGGAGGCCCCGGTCCGGTCGCGAGCGCAGGACCCCGCTTGCGACCCCGGAATCTCATGGGCGTGCGGGAGGCTGTGCTGGCTGGACCGGTCGGGGAAGGCGCCATCAGCTCCACTTTCCAGTCTGCTCGCGTCCTTACTTTCTTTGCCATTTCCCTTTCCTCAGGTCTTCCTTTGGGAAACTCATCATTTCAAAAAACTTTCTCCCTCCGGTTCCCACCCCCCCTTTTTTTCCCCCTTTCTCTTCTGCCTTTTATTCCGGCGCGGACTGGCAGAGAGGGCTTTGAGAGCGGGCTCTGAGGTGACGGGTAAGTGTGGGGAGGAGTGGAGAGATGGAGATGAGAGTCTGGCGTCCCCAGAGCCACCGCGCAGCGCCGGAGCCCTGGCCAGCTGTTCTGGGCTCCCGCCGGCCCGATTCCGCTATCCTCCCTTTCCCCTCCTCATGCTTCCCCCAGCGGCAGGGCTGGTTGGGAATGGACCCGGAGCAAGGTCCTCGCTGGTGCCAGAGGGGACCGGTCGGTCTCCACTCTCCGTGAACGGGGTCCCTGGGGAGCTGGGGCTGGGTCCTACACCCAGACCCTTCTTTCCACACAGCCAGGCTTCCTTCAGTCCAGGGTCTCTGGGCATTTCTGTGGCAGGACAACCCCCTCCCCTGTCAGAGGTGCCCACCTGCCTGCCCACTCCAGCTGTGCCTACCCAGGGGCCTCACAGTGGGAGCTGCCAATAACCATGCCAGGTAACCCAAGATGGTCGTTTCACTTTTTCTGTGACGTAGAGATGCAGCTTCTGCCACAGCCGGCAAAACCCTCAGCCACCCATCCCCACTCCTCAAGTTCTTTCTCTCCAGGCCTGGGAAACAGCTGGGTTTAGAGTCTAGTTCCCTTGCAGGCTTTCAGATGCAAAACCCACTTCTGAGCCCTTCTGTTTTCAGAAAGGAAAACCCAGCACTGGCGTCTTGCGTAACCCTTCCCTCTACAGCCCTCTGTCCGCCCGCCTGGCCTCACAACCCTGAGATAGCAGTGTTTGGATTTGTTATGTAAGGACAGGAGGATTAGAGGTTTGCTCTGCCCCTCCTCCCCCCACCAAAATAAAAGTCCTCACATGGCGCATCCTGTAGACAGTGTCTTCTGCAGCAGCAGCTCTCCTGAAAGAATTCAGTCAGGGTAGAAAAGCTGCTCCAGAGCTTGTGCCCAGCGCAGTACTTGGGGGAGACATGCCAGCTTTCCATGAAGGGAGAGTCCCACGTGCAGGGTGTACCTGGTTTGAGGAAGCAGCCACCATGAACCGTCCCAGGCTGGTACTTACCAGGCTCAGAGGACTAGCCTCCTCTTGGGGAAGGCAGATAGATGCTTCTGCTGCTGGAATTTCATCATTTCTACACTTCTTGCCCCTGGAGCAAGGTGTCCAGACCCTGGAGAGCACCCCTTTCACCTGGAGAGCTCACATTCTCTGCGCCTTGTGTGTCTTCACCATATGCTACATGCATTTTCCGTGCCTTACACGTGTTCTTAATATCTTGTACCCCTCTCCCTTGTCCTGCACATGTTATCTTAAAAGATGCATTTAGATAAGAACATCAGAGCTAACTGTTCTCAGCTGGAGGAAATTAAATATATCAGAAAAGTTGCTGCTCCGGTTTGAAAAACAACCTACCTTATTAATAACGATTTGTTCCAAAGCAAAACTTGGTTTTAGCTGCATCTCCGCATTCTTTGCATGTGAAGGCACTTTCATGTAAAACAGCCACTCATTACACGTTCCTTTTTATTGGCATCAAAAAAAAGATGAAGTCCTCTAGGCTGAAGGGGCTGCCACAGAGGCAGTGCGAGGAGGCCTGCAACTTTTGGAAGAAGCCAGTTGCAGCTTGAGAAGAGAGCTGAAGCCCACAGATCCAATGTTTATATTGTTGTGTTTTCCTTTTTGGAGCTTGGGGGCTTTTATCAGGACTTACATTTCGTCCAGTAAATAGACGGGGTGGGAAGCTAGAGGGTGTCCATTTCGGAGCCAGGGATGGTGAGGTGGACATTGAGCCTGGCCTGTGACTCCATCAGAAGTCAGGAAACGAGGCTGTCCTGAGCTTACTTTCAAGTCCCTTTGTTTCTTCTGATCTGTCACTTTCACTGCCCTGACCCTGCCAGGGTTACTTCCATCTGTGTCCTACTGAGGAGAGCCCATGCGCCCGGGCTGGTCTGGGGACAGCAAAGGGCTGCGCTTCTCAGTGCAGGACTCGGCATCTGCCCTCCTTTGTGTCCTGGGAATCCGAGCCTGGTACATGTCCATTTCCACGGATAGGAGCAAGCAGATCGCAGTGCATACAAGACCAGATCACGAGGTTAATCCCATTACGACATTTCACTTAACTCTCTGAGTGCGGGCTGCTAGTACCCATGCCGGTCAGGGATGGACAAGTAGGCCCAGAGTGGTCATCTCTTACCCAGGGTCACCCAGTGCAGGGTCTAGGACTTGAATCCCCACCTATCTGATGCCAAAATTTGTATTTTTGCCACCAAACCCCATAAGTCCACGATCCCTTATCTGAAACACTTGGGAGGGGGGTAGAGCTTGAGGAAAAGTATGGACTGGTGGGAAATAGCCCTTTTGGGGGACAGTTTCCTTTTTAATTCCCTTTACAGAGGGCAGTCACTTTCTTGGGGGCATATGTAATGCTCTCCAGCCACAAGGCTCCCTGCCCAGGCACGGAGATGGGGAATGGGGCCTTGGAGATGCAGCAGGACAAACAGCACAAGGGGGTCAGAGGGACAATGCAGGTCTGTTGCTCGTTTCAGACTCTCATGGAGGAGCCAGCAGGGTGGTTATGTGTGTGTGTGTGTGTGTGTGTGTGTGTGTGTGTGTGTTGGGGGGAGGCCCACCTGGCATTGTTAGGCTTGCGACATTGGTGCTGTCTGTAATTAATCAGGGTCCTTTCACCTTTTATCTGTTCTCAACTGAACTTTCCAAAAAATGTATCGTAATGATCAGAGCAAGTGTTTATAGAAGAAGTAGCCTCTAGGTGAGGCAATTTTAATGGAATTACTCATAGATGAACCAAAGCTGTTTCCAGTATGATATTGGAGCTTTGGACCCATACAGAGATGTGCTTACACTCTTAAGCAGGAACCTGCAGAAACACGTGTGTAACTCATGTTTACATACACAGAGACAGGCACATAGGTGCACACACACTTAAACGCAGAATCCACGTGTGTTTATTTGCCATACATGCAATCTCAGAGTCACTTGCACACACACATGCATGTACATTGCACATGGATCCACAGGTCTGTATCCATGCCCGTGTGCATGCATGTCCAAATGCTCGTACACAGCCATTTACACGGTGTGCATGGAATGTGCAATATTATGCACGTACCCATTTGGATTTATACTCGCACTGAAATACAATCGATTGCACACGTATATACACTCTCACAAAACGCACATGGGTCACACACACAAACACACACGTTGTATGTTGAACACTGGCCTTCATATTCATTCACACACAAGCACCATGTCACAAGTGAAATGTGGCACTGGTGGGGTTAATGGAGGCCCAGACTCCCATAAATATTTATACGAAGCACTCAAGCTCTCAAAGTGGGAGACGAAACCTCTCCCTGCAAGCCGCTGTAAATCACGCAGCTGCTGTGTGGTACCTGTCAGATCCAGGGCTGTGTGATCCTGGACTTGTTCCATGAGGGCAGCCATATACGTGCTGGAGCACACGGCCCTCTCCCCGCCTCGCCAGGCATCCCAGCAGATGTGCCAAGGTCGGTCCCCACTCCGAGTATTCTTCTGTGAGCAGCAAAAGGAAGCGTTTGAACACTGCTGCTACTGCAAGTGCAGGGTTGGGGTCGGGGGAGGTAAGGGCGAGGCTTTTTGTGAATATCTGAGCCTTGTCCTCTCCAGTGAAGAGAGAAGTTATCCCGGAGGGCCTTGGAGAGCAGGTAGGTGCAAGAGAGGGCTGGGGGTCCTGGGCTGATCCAGGTTCACTGCAGCAGGGACTCCAGTTTCTGGGGTTGAGTTCACCTACTAAATTTTGGGTCCCAGGAGCCTGCTGAATGGCAGTGTGCCGTAGCCGCTATAACCCTGAGTTCAGTGAATATTCTGCCTCCAATCCTGCCACCTCAAAGCATTCATTCAATCATCGAGCAAATATTTGTTGTGTCTTCCCGATGCCAGGCACTGTGCTAGGTGTTGGCAATACAGCAATGGGCAAAACCAGAGACAATCCCAGCAAACAAATCCTCATGCAGTTTACAGTCTAGAAGGAGAGAAAGGGAGAGAGAGAGAGAGAGAGAGAGAGAGAGAGAGAGAGATGCAGTTAGATGTTACACTAACCAGGGTATAATTTCAAAAGGAGACAACTGTTATGGAGGAAAGAAACCAAGCCCTCTGAGAGCCCATGTGCAACAAAGAAGCGGACACAGACTGGGAAAAGAGTGGTCAGGGAGGGCTTCCTGGAGGAAGTGATGTTTGAATGAAGATCCGGAGCCTGGGTAGGAGTTATCCAAGTCAAGTGGGTAGGCGAAGAACATTCTAGGTCTAAATTTCTTTTAGTCTTAATTTTAAAATAAGTGATCAGAATCTCTGTCTCCTCCCTGATTTTCTTTTTTACTTTCTCACCTTGTTCACTATTCGTGCCACACTGACTGCCTGGTGTTTCTGGAACTTGCTGGTTACTCTCCTTGCTTAGAGCATTTGCTTGAGCTCTTCCCTCAGCCTGAACCACTGTTCCCCCAGATAAAACTGTGGTAAAGGGCTTCCCTTGTGGCGCAGTGGATGAGAGTCCGCCTGCCGATGCAGGGGACGCGGGTTCGTGCCCCGGTCCGGGAGAATCCCACGTGCCGCGGAGTGGCTGGGCCCGTGAGCCATGGCCGCTGGCCTGCGCGTCCGGAGCCTGTGCTCCGCAACGGGAGAGGCCACAACAGTGAGAGGTCCGCGTACCATGAAAAACCCCCCCCAAAAATCCCCCCAAAAAACAAAACTGTGGTAAACTCCCTCACCTCCTTTAAGTCCTTGCTCCCATTTCACCTCCTTGATCAAGTTTATCCTGACCTCCCTACTCGATCTGGCAACCGGCTCCCTTCCTTCTGCCTGGGCACTCCTGACCTGCCTTATTCTGCTCTACCGTTTCTTTTTTTGTTTTTGCCCCATAGCACTAATCACCTTAGGACACTGGATTACCTCTTCATTTATTGCTTATTTTCTGGCAAATAAGCTCTGTGAGGTCACTGTCTGCTGGCTGTTTTGTTCACTGATGCTCCTAAGCGAGATGAGTGGTGCCTGGCACTGTAGGACCTCAATAACCCAATACTGGGCTGAATGAATAAGTGTTAAGTAAAATGTATTTAAAGAGGAAAGGGGCAATAGCTGTGAAAGCATGGGTTTAAGGTCCTGGCTATCTGTATTTACCTGTCTATCTATCTATCCAGCCAGTCTATATATCTGTTCATTTATCAACCATCTATCTATCTATCCATCCAATCTATGTATCTATTCATCTATCAAGCATCTATTTGCCTATCAATTATCTGTTTATCTATCCATCCAATCTATGAATCTATTCATCTATCAGTCATCTACCTGTCTATGAATTATATATGTATCCATCCAATCTATGTATTTATTCATCTATCAATCATCTGTCTATCAGTTATCTATCTATCTGTCTCTCATGTATCTAGTTTTTTGATACTCCTTAACATACATACTGCTAAAAAAAGTGTTTTAAAGGTTGTGTCATCGTGCTCCCAAATCTTGTATATGTCAGTGGTGCACTTTGGGATACATTTTGGTGTCCGTGAGGAGAAAGGCTGCCATCTGATAGGAGAGGCAGGTCGGGGAGCGCTGGGGTGGGACAGCAGGGGAGGGGGATTTGGGGAGGGGGCCAGAGCAGAGCTTAATCTCATTGTTTCCCCCTAAATTCTTGGTGGGTCTTTGAAGAGAAAAAGGCAGGGTGGGGGGATCAGAGAAGGGTCTTGTCAGGACGCTGAGGGCAGGGAGGTAGCCAGTTTCCCCCCGTTGCTGACTGCCCTCCCTCCCCCAGTTTATCCAGTCCCTCGCTCTAATCTCACGCAGAAAAAAAGCCTCCTCCTCCCAGTTGCTTTCTGAGCTGAGAAGAAAGCCTCCTAAATACTTTGTCCCCTTGACAAGTTATTTTTAAAAAGAAATAATGTCTCTGAATCCAACATTTGTGATGATTTTTTTTTTTTTTTAAGAGAAAACACTCCACAAATCAACAGCTCTCTTGTTTTAAGCGATTGCTAGGGTTTGGAGAGCAGGCTGCTTGGTAAACACACTTTGGAGACATCCAGAAAAGATTGCGTTCAGTGTCCTCCAGTCAAAATCAACCTTCCCCGAAAGCTCCTGCTTTGTGTTTCATTGATGCAGGAAGGGGCTCTCTAAAAGCAGACCAAAGACGAGGTTCCTGCAGTTCCCGGAGGATATTTCTTCTGGATAATCCGGTCTGGGAAATCTAGGCACATCTGTGAGCAGCCCCCCCACCCGACTCCCTAGCCATTTGGCTCTTTACCTCACACTGGAAAGGATCAGCCATTCTGCCCATCTCACAGCTGGGTAAATAGAGTCAGGGGCATCTTGTCTCCAAGCAGAGCTGGGAGAGACTGTGTCTCTGGGTGCCTGTTAATACCACGTGGCCAGTGAACTCTTCCAACTTATTGTTTTAGTTCTTGAAAAATAAGCTGATTTCTTGGGGCCAAATCTGCATTTATATCCCCCATTTCTGGCTTTTTCCACCACCACACCTTAGTCTGGAATGTCCCCGCTTCTTTTTTGGTTAATTCCTAGAGCCTTAATAAACTCGTCTTCCAGGCCCCACCCTGCTCCTCCAAGACAGCCTGGGCCCTCTTTCAAAAACTTACCTGTGAACATGTCACTGTCCTGTTGGCAAAATCAACAAGTCATTGGTTTGTCTTTGCCCTGGAAGAGAGCAACTTTCCAAATTGCAGTTCCATCTAAACAGTGGCTTTGGCAGTACAAGATGCTGAGCCCAGATTCTGAGGCAATTTGGGGAAGGTCAAAGGTCAGAAGCGAAGTGCAGTGGCCCCTGGGAAGAGTCTGTCCTGGCCTTCAGATGACCTCTAAAGGGAACCCATATTTGCCTGCCTGTCGGCCTGTCCAGCTTCTGTCTCCTTCAAGGTCAACAGAGAGTGAACTTTCTCTGGGTTTTATACTTTTATATAGTAGGAAAGTTATATATGAATTGGATTACAGGCAGCTTGTATCTAGAAAACCTTTCTCTTGCTTGAGATCTCTAAAAAGAATGACTCTGTTGTGTTTTCTGGGGTGGCACCTTCCTCTCTCTGTTGGCATGATGGAGAAGAGTGACCAGAAGACCAGGAAGTGCCCTGAAGTCCTGCTCTCGAAAAGTAGAAGCATTAGGTTGAAACTTATGAAATTATTGATATGTGATAGATTCATTCTGCAGAACCTGTGAGCCTAAAGTTGGTTCTTGGGAAACTTCCAGGGCATGTTATTCAAAGGATGGCTTGTAGGTAGCAAAGGAATTGGTGATTATTAGGGCCCAGGGTGGGATCACTAAGAACACACCATGTCAGACTCATCTTATTTTTATCTTTGATGGTCAGGGGCTGTGGCCTGGAAGAACCTTATTTGATAGACACTTTCCATGTGCCTGGCACTGTTAAGTGTTTTACAACTGTTAACTCACGTAACCCTCACAACAACCTTATGACACAGGGGAATAATATTATCTCTATCTTCTGGATGACGAAATGGAATCAGAGAGGTTGAGTAACTTGCTCAAAGATGCACAGCTAGTAAGTAGCAGTGCTGGGATTCAAACCCAGGCTGTCTGAATTCAGAGTCTTTATTTTCAACTATTATACTCTTCTGAGACTGAGGATTGGATGATAGGTGAGGTAGAATTTGGGACTGGTTGAAAAATGCTTCTGGGATTATATGCAGTGGAGACTTGACTCTGGGAAGAGTATGCCTGCCACCCCCAGACCACCCTGCACCCTCTCTTGAGCTATTTGTGCTCCACTGCAGACATTGCTTTAAAATTTTTTTGAGATATAATTGACATATAACTTTATATTAGTTTCAGGTATACAACATAATGATTTGACATTTGTGTATATTGTGAAATGGCCACCACGGTAAGTCTAGCTAACATCCATAACCATCCCTGCTTACAAAAATTTTTATTTCTTGTGATGAGGAGGGATCTTACCTTTATTTTTTTAATTAAAAAAATTTTTTTGTAATCCAATTTTTAAAATTATTTATTTATTTTAAAATTAATTTTTATTGGAGTATAATTGGTTTACAATGTTGCATTAGTTTCTGCTGTACAGCAAAGTGAATCATTTATACATATATGTATATCTACCTTTTTAGATTCTATTCCCATATAACTCATTGCAGAGTATTGAGTAGAGTTCCCTGTGTTATACAGTAGGTTCTTATTAGTTCTCTCTATATAGTAATGTGTATATGTCATTGCCTGTAAATTAATTTTTCTGAGATATTGGCAACTAGTCAACTAGTCAAGAAACCATTGATGGCTCCCCTTCGCCTCCTGGGCACGTTCCAAATTCTTTAGCCTGGCCTTTAGGACCCAGCACTGGGAGCCCTTGTTCCTCACTCGGCATCCTGTGCTTGGGCTAAATTGACCACAGAACTGGCCCTGGGTTCTCCAACCTCCACACCTTGGAGGTGTGTTTCCCCATGAAGTCCTTTGTCACCCACAGTCCTCCCCTCTTTAGATCACCTTCTTCAATTGCTTCTAGGTCACAGATAGGTTAAGCAACTTGTTCAAGGATGCACAGCTAGTAAGTGGCAGTGTTGGGATTTTTTCCCAACATCCTTACTGGAGCTGGAGTGGGGGTCTAGATGGAATTCAGCTTGTAGAGTCAGGTAGACCCGGGTGTAAACCCGGCCCCTCCTCTTACTGGCTGTGGGGACTTAGGTTCCGACTTCACCTCTCTGAGCCTCAGTTGCCTCTTGGTAAAATGGGGAGCATCTTGCCCACTTCTTCTGGATTCAGGGGAGATCTGATGTGATATGGCCTGTCAGTGATGGCTGGTGGGTGGTGTGATTTCTAGGAGGGCGTGGCTGGGCTGGTCAGAGTCTCCCTCGGATGATGGAAGTTCTGGAGAGAGGGCTGGATCTGAGCTATCTCTGGTCCCCAGCCGTGTCTTTCTGAAAGGGTCCAGCCTTTCAGGTAGGAGGCAGTAGCTCAGGAAACACTCCTAGAAGTAACCTGGAAGGATTAGATTTAGCCGCAAGCCAGACTCCCACATTGCAGCTGGGAGACTGTCAAGCAGGTCTAACCGGTCCCATCCTCTGGCCAGGATCTCAGGGTCAATTTGCATGGAAATTGATTCGCAAGGAAGGCACTGGAAGGCAGTGTGCAAACCCCAGCAGGAGCTCCTGGGAAGTGGGATTTACAGCCTTGAATGTACTGTGGGAAATAAACTGGAGTTTCAGCCCTGAGTGCGAATAGTCTCACCCCCAACCAGCTTTTTCCAGATGCTCAGAGCCCAGGGAGCCTTGACTCACAGGGCTAGACAGCATTTTTCTGGCATGGTCGCAATGCATGCTTGCCTTCCGCACATTTTGGAGAGAACATATTGAGTCTTTAGGCTGAGGGCTTGGGTCCCTCACTTGGTGACAACACAGCCAGTTTTTGGTAGCCGTATTTTATGTGAGCCTGTGTGGTGAGTGTGTCCTGGTACACATGCGTGTGTGGGCACAAGGGCCCCTGGAAGGGTGTGTATGCACGTGTGTACACAACCACAGAAAAACAGTGTGCCTTTGTGGTTAAGGTGGGGGACCCAGAGTCAGGCTGCCTGGGTTTGATGGTCACCTCTGCACTTGCTGGCCCCGTGATATGAGAGACATTACTTCCACTGCAAGGTTTCAGATTTTTTTCTTTTTTTTTGCGGTACGCGGGCCTCCCACTGCTGCGGCCTCTCCTGTTGCGGAGCACAGGCTCCGGACACACCAGCGGCCATGGCTCATGGGCCCAGCCGCTCCACGGCATGTGGGATCTTCCCGGACCGGGGCACGAACCCGTGTCCCCTGCATCGGCAGGCGGACTCTCAACCACTGCGCCACCAGGGAAGCCCAAGGTTTTAGATTTTATATCAGCTGAATGGAACTATAATAATGTTGAGGAGTTAAAGCTCTCATGAGAATTAAGTTAGATGTGCGTGTAAGGTGCTTAACATGGTCCCTCATGCATAGCTTCTCAGTAAAGAGTGATCGCTATTTTCATTGTATTATACATCTAACTTGGGTAATATTGAAGGCAGGAGTGTAGACTCTGCCTTCAAACTGGAATGTCAGTTCCAACATGTTCTAGCCATGTGGTTTTGGACAAGTTACTTAACTGCTCCCTTAGTTTCTTCATCTGTAAAAATGAGGATGATAATATTTGTACCTGTCTCACAGGGTTGCTGTGTCATAAGGTGCTTAGAACAGTCAGTGCCTGGTGGATACATGGAGCTCTCTGTGTGTTAGGTGCTGTTATCACAGTCGTGATCTCCATGGTGACCATCACCGTCTTCATCTCCAACTCCATCTTCACCATGGTGATCATTACCTTGTTAGCCACTGTTGGTATCCACTTGCTCTTCTAGAGGAAAGTCTGTTGGTGAGGGGAGCTCTAAGGCAGTTAGTCCATGCTCAGACCATAGCGAAGGCCTGGTGAAGTCTCCATGCATCATCTAGGATAGCACGTGGCCCCAAGTTCAAGTCTTGCTCCGCTGTCTTGGTCCCTCTGCTCACAAAGCGCTGTCAGCTACAGCCTGTCCCTCCCAAGGCACTCTGGGTGGTGGGTGAGAGCTAGCCCTCCGCACCCCAGTCGGCTTCCTAATAATGACACCTTGCTCCTCCCCAGCCAGGAGGGGTGCAAGAGCCTAGTTGGCCCAGCCTCCCGGGCCCTGAACAGCTGACTGTTGTCCACATTTGCCTCCTATAAAGGGCCTCCGATTCAGCGCTCAGGAGAGCAAGGGCTATAGCCTTCTTCCCACATCCCAGGCAGGGGCTTCTCCCGGCCACATTGTCAAGACCCCAGCTTCTGCAGAGTGCCAGTTCTGACCTGAAACTCTGGCTCCACCACACTGGGTGGCCTGGGGAGGCCAGGTAATCTTTCTGAGCCTCACGTCCCTCATTTGCAACATGGCTATAATCATATTCATCTGGCGGAGCAGTAAAGGAGACATGAGGAGTGAACGAGAAAGTGCACATAAAGCAGTAAGTGCAGCGAGCTGCACGGCGCAGGTTCTCACCAGAAAACATGGCCCTTTCTGCCTTCGCCTCCAGCCCCCTCCCAGTCCTGGGGGATCCCAGGGGACAGGAGATGGTCCTAACAGATGGACCAGAGGGCTCAGAACTGCTCCCCAATAGGGCCTTCTGGAAGCAGGGACAGGGTGCATTCCCCTTGGGGGAGAGAACAAGGATGGGTGGGCCCTGAGCCCAAGGTCTGTTGAGACCCAGCCCTCTGCACGTGCTGTGTGTGTGAGCTCACCACCTCTACCTACTGGACACAGGTTACAGAGCCGGAGGTCAGGGGCTGCTTACCGTGCCCTTTCTGGTGTCCCTGGGAACTGAGAGAGTCGGGAGCAGGTACAGGGGCCACTGCCCGGCACTTGGGAGAGGAGTGTGTGTGGGTAAGTGAATGAAAGCCTGCTGATCTTCAGGCATAAATCCCCCTCATTCACTCAACAAACACTCTGTGCTCAGCACTTCTGCACCCCCAACCTCTCTGATTCCCGTGTCATCCTACAGTAACTCTGAGTGGTTGTGAGTCTGTGCTCCCAGGTGGCAGCTTGTGAAGGACTGGGGTTTGTGCCCAAGTCCTCCTTCTAGGTGGCTGAGCTAGGGTTTGAACCGGGGTCTGTACACAGGTCCGAAGGGGCTTGAATTCCAGGATGAGGAGTTTGGGGATCACCCGGTAGTGATGGAATCCTGCCGCCATATCACTGCTGTGTCATGGAGCCCAGGGACACAGCTGCTTGAACTAAGAGTGGACATTTGATCCCAGTTGGGCCAAGAAGCATCAGTTTCCTAGAAATTAGGGTTTGGATTCTGGGGTGCTGGTCAGAGTGTGGTGGAAGCTGGGGAGGGGGAAAGGGTGGGGAAGGAGAGTCAGGGCAGCTTCAGCTGGTCCTTGTGCCTGAGGTCCTGGAGAAGGGCTCTCTGCAGAGAGGGAAGGATGAAGTTGGCATATAGAGAAAGCTGAAGAGGATTAATGTGGCTCCACGAAGCTGGGTATAATAGAGTGAGCCGGACTACTACAGATCAGTGAAAAAGACGCGGCAGAACATAAAAGCAGGGTGAAAGTGTGAGAGTGAACCGGAAGTGACATTCTGGTTCACATGTGGCATAAAGTCCATGTTGAGATGGGCCACAGAGTTGCCTCTGGGCTTCCTGGTGGCCAATGGGAAGAGGTCAAAAAGACCACTTTTATTTTTTGGTACGTGGGCCTCTCACTGTTGTGGCCTCTCCCGCTGTGGAGCCCAGGCTCCGGACACGCAGGCTCAGCAGCCATGGCTCACGGCCCCAGCTGCTCCGCGGCATGTGGGATCCTCCCGGACCGGGGCACGAACCCGTGTCCCCTGCATCGGCAGGCAGACTCTCAACCACTGCGCCACCAGGGAAGCCCAAAAATGACCACCTTTAAGACCCATGGTTCTTCTCAAGGAAACATAAGCATTGTTGGCCCTGGGGCTGGAGAGAAATTTCTCTGGTGGACGATCAAATACCCAGACAGATTTTTGGTCGGAGAGAGATGAGTAGAAGTAGCAGAGTCTGCTCTGGGAGTCAGGAGACCGCATTCTGGTCCTAACTTCACGTGTGAACTTGGATGGTTTCTTAGCCTGTCTGAGACTTAGTTTCCTACTGTGACATGGGGCACCTGTCTTCAAGGGCTCTGAAAATGGACTAACGTATGTGATGGAATTACCAGGCCCACAGCTCCTGTCCGTAAGGCTAGGCTCCCTCCCTACCTCTGTCTGAAAGCTGTTTCCCTTTAATTAAGCTTCTTATTGCTCTCCTGACCTCTTCCTGCCATAGGCTAGCTCCTCCCAAGGTACACTCACTACCCCTGGGACCAAGGCACAGCCAGGTGGCTGCTGGCATGTGGTCTCCTGGAATGAGCAAGGGCCCTCAGCTCCCTGCTGAGACTGTGCCCGTTGCTAAAAGAATGCAAGCCAGGCTCCACCAGCCCGCCTTCTGCCAGGGCCTCCTCTGCGCCTGGCCCTGGATGGGGCTGACAACTCTGCCCCTGAGCCCTGCTCAGCCTCCATTGTGTGCCCCTCAGGCCCCTGTAGGTCTTCCAGCACAAATCCTAGGAGTGGATAAATACTTGTCTGTGTGATCAGTTGTTTCAACATCCATCCCCCAGCCAGGGCACATGGGTCATAGGCATGGTGTATTTTGTCCTCCGCTGTTATGTTGGTCCATACATAGTACGGTGCTTGCTACATAGTAGGTGCTTGAAATAGATTGACTGAATGAATGGATGAATGAATGAATGAATGAATGAAACCTTGTAATGGTCGGTCCTGGGGAGTCAGGATCGCTGTCTCCATTTTACAGTTAAACTGCGTTTTCATCTCATTTTCCACCTCCTTAGCAGGCCAATTTCTACTCATTCTTCAGGTTTCAGCCAAAACGTTAGTCCTTTAGGAAGGCCACACTAAATCTCTCGACTGGATCAGGCACCCCACCACTATTGCCAGCCCCCTTCTCTCCAAGGTGTGCCCAGGTTCCCTTCCCCCACATCCATCTACTGGGAGCTGTTTATTTGGGTTCGTGACCCTCTTAATTCCATCAGTTTCATAATTTTCAGGGCCCAGTGCGAAATGAAGATACAGGGCCTTTTGTTTAAAAATTATGGAGAAGTTTAAGATGGCAATAGAGCATTAAAGCAAGCGTGACCCTTTCTAGCTGTGGGGTCCTGTGTGACTACAGGGGTCACATGCCTGTGAAGCTGGTTCTGATTCTGTGACAACACAGACATTGCAGGTCTGGGTTTACTGCTGCCTCCTCCTGCCCTGAGCCTCACACAGTGCCTGGTCCTCATTAGCATCTCATTTAAACATCAAATGAATAAATGAATGAAAGCCGATGTGTGGATAGAAGTTACATAGCCTCTCTGAGCCTTATTTTTCCCATCTGCAAAATGGGGATATCTGGCTTCTCCCCCCACAGGCAGGCAGTGAGGACCTCCTGAGCCTTGGGGCTATGGGATCATGTAGCACGTGTCCTAGAACTAGTCAGTTGCAGGTGATCAGAGGACAGAGGCTGCTCTGTGTGGGGCAGAGTGAGATTGGGCCTTATCAGGTCAGTGGACTCTGCTCTCTTCAGGCGGCCAGCCTGTTTCTGATGACATACTCCTACCTGGCTGGAGCCCAGGGATGAGGGACAGACTCTGAGCCTCTCTCCCTTAGCAACCTGGTTTATTAAATAACTACCACGTATCAGGCAATCTGCATGCATCATCTTTTATCCTGTTTGGCAGATGGAGGCATCAAAGTTCAGAGAGTAAAAGTGGTACATCCAAGGCTACTCGGCTGGCAAGGGGCAGAGTCAGCTGTGGAAGCCAGATCTGTCATCTCTTAGACTGGTGCCCACTGAGAACGAAAAGTACACACCGTGAGAGATGGGTCCGCAGAACCCTGCGTGAGTGTGTATGTGTGTGTGTGAGCGCGTGTTCCAGTGTACAAGACATCCTGTGCCTCAACTCGAGACCCTGCTGATCTTCCCTGAAGCCCATGCAAGCAGGCCTGCTCACCCCTGGGTCTGGAGGCCGCATGGATTCCAGGCCGTCCTTGGTCGGTGTCATCATCACATGTAGCCAGCGGTGTTAGAATCCATGGGACAAACATTGCTGATTTTCCTGGGGTGCCAGGAATTATTATATATTGGCTTCTTGACTTCTATGTTTTTTTGTTGTTTTTGGCGGTATGCGGGCCTCTCACTGCTGTGGCCTCTCCTGTTGTGGAGCCCAGGCTCCGGACGCGCAGGCTCAGCGGCCATGGCTCACGGGCCCAGCCGCTCCGCGGCATGTGGGATCTTCCCGGACCAGGGCACGAACCCATGTCCCCTGCATCGGCAGGCGGACTCTCAACCACTGCGCCACCAGGGAAGCCCACCTCTATGTTTTATAATTAGGGAAATCCTAGTTTTTAAGCTTAAAACTGTACTAAGACTTTTGGGATCCTGTAGAAGCTTGCTTTAAAAAAAATTAAGGAAAGGCACAATGTAAACAGAAAAAAAGGAAAGAAATCCTTCTGTCTCACTACAAAGCCATCATGAATTTATAAACCTCCCCCCACACACCATATACACAGACACACACACACACACACACACACACACACACACACACACGCACACACCCTTTCAAAGGCTCCAGAGGCCAAAGTCTGACTACCCATTTTGAAAACTGGAATTTGAATGTTTTTACAGGACGGTGACACAAGCCTGACTTCTCCCTAGAGTCTTACATCCCCCCACTTCCCGTCTTGTGCCTCAAAAGCATTGTGTTTCTGAAACTTGGCAAGATGGACACTTTGTTTTAAACAAAAATGGGTCCAACCTACACCCAGTGTATTGAAACTTTTTTCTTTCGCTTAACAACATGTTTTGGACATCTTGTCTGTACAGAGTCTGACCTCACACTTTTAAACAGTTGCACCATGTTCCAAAGATCTGTAGCTTGAAACATTGTTCTTTATAATAAAGCAGCAGTGGACAGCCTCTGGAACAGAATGTGTCAAAAAGGAGACTTCAAAGAAAGGTCCTGCTTGGGGAAGCTCACTGTGGTCAGGCTCCCAGAACCGTGGGGTCTGTGGATGCAATGGCTTTGGCCTTCGGAGGAACTTGGGTTGCAGGTGCCCGGCCCGTGGGAAAGAGCACGGGGCTCAGTTCTTTGTGCAGGGGAAGCACTCTCTTACCCACTGATTCCCACCTTCATGCTCATATATTAACACACTTGCCCACGTTCCTACACACACACGGGTCATTGAGTGTGGTTCTCACAATGAGATGTCCTCCACCAGATGAGGAAACTTTGAGGCTCAGCCAGGAAGCGAGCCTTATTTTTCCCATCTGCAAAATGGGGATATCTTGCTTCTCCCCCAACAGGCAGGCAGTGAGGACCTCCTGAGCCTTGGGGCTATGGGATCATGTAGCACGTGTCCTAGAACTAGTCAGTTGCAGGTGATCAGAGGGCAGAGGACAGATGTCCCCACAGACACACAGAGGGTCAGAGGCTGAGTCTGATCGGCACCTCTCTGCCCCTTTCAGATCTGAGAGGAGCTACCCAAACCTGGCCAGATGAGACCTGGGAATTTACGCTGGAATGCTCTTGAACTTGGAGGCTGTAGCTTGTCCATTGCCAGTCTGGCCACCTCCAGCCTCTTCCAGTGTCCTGAGCTCCAGGACAGATGCCGAAGAGAGATGCTTACTGACGGATTCGACTGCCACAAATGTAGAGCTAGGACGGCCTTTTCCCATTTGTGGAGGCAGAATAATGGCCTCCCAGAGATGTCCCTGTACTAATCCCTGGAACATGTGAATGTGTTATCTTACCGTGGCAAAATGGACTTTGCCTTTATGATTAGAGTTTGTGACCTTGAGGTGGAGAGGTTACCCTAGATTCTCGGGTGGGGCAAATGTCATCACAATGTTCTTAAATGTGGAGAACCTTTCCTACTTGTGTGCAGAGAGAGATGTGGTATGAAGCAGCGTTGGAGAGACACAACATGGCTGGCTTGGAAGAAGGAGGCAAGGGCTGTGAACCAAGGAGTGTAGGCAGCCTCTCCAAGCCAGAAAAGGCAAGGAAACGAATCCTCTCCGAGAGCCTCCTGCAGACAGCTTGATGTTAACCCAATGCGACCACGTCAAACTTCCAATCTATAGAACTGCAATTAAAACTATAATATAGAACCCCCCATGTATCCAGGAAAATCCACTTACTTATCCACAGGGCCCTTCCTTGGTTGTATCCCACACGTGCACACACACAGTCAATGCTACCTGGATCGATTATGGTTTATGACTCCAGGCATGGTGCTAAGTAATCAGAAACGTAATGATAATACTATTCATGCTGATACTGATGGTAACAACAGCAAACACTGCAATCAACCTTCCATCCCTTAGTCCATTTGATAGATAGAGACATTGCGATGCAGAGAGGCTAAGTAATTCTCCCAGGGTCACTCAGCTAAGAGGTGGAGCGGGGATTTAAACTCTGGCCATCTGAGTCATGTTCATCTGCTCACCGCATACATTCCCTCACATTTTCACAGAAAATCACACAAGCACTTCACGTGGCTCTGCCCAGCCTCATTGGCTCCAGGGTGCATGAGAGGACCGGGTGGAGAAAGCTGAGTTCAGAAACCCTGGCTCCAAAGGAAGATTTTCACGGACGGTTCCTGTCAAAGCTTCGAACAATGTATTCATAAGAAAAAAAAGTTGCTAATCACCCCCCCCCTTTAATTTCACATCTCTTTTTGTGAAACTTCACTCATTTCAACCAGATGATGGGTTCCATGTGTAATTAAACGTGAGTCAGTGTGTCTGGCTTGGCAGGATTCTTCAGACCTGTCAGCTCTCAGTAGAGGCTGCGTCCTTCGTGGGAGTGATCCTAGACTTCCGGGTCTGGAAATGCAGTCTCCCGAACCCAGGGCATCCTCCTCTGCCCACCCCCACCACCTCCCCACAGCCCCCCAGGGTCACCAAGCCAGGCTGGCTGGGGACCACAGAGATAATTGGTGTTTTCGGGCAGCCAGCAGCTGGGGGTTCACAGCCCCACCTCCTTACCTGCCTCTGGGGCAGGGCTGGGTCCACTGGAACCTGTCGGGCTGGTTTGGAGGTTGTTATTACTCTGGCTCTCTGGGATGGGATGGAGACCTGGAGGAGGGTGGGAATGGGGGAAGGGGGGCTTGGGGGGATGGGAGAGAGTGGGGAAGAGGTGGGATTGGGGCTGGGATGGAGAAGAAGAGGGTGAGAGTGAGGGGGGCATGGAGATAGAACGGGGCTGGGAATGAGGGGATGGGGGGTGAGAGGAGAGGGGTGAGGCTCCGTCTCTGCTCACTCCAGCCTTAACCAGCAGATTTCCTCATTTCCCTCCCCTCACTCCCCACTCCAAGTCCCAGAAGAAGGACCAGATCCGATTCTCTATCTAGTTCAAGGTCTGATATTTAATCAGGATGGAAAACCACTTTGAGAATCTCCCCCAAAATAGCGGGAAGCCCACCAGGAGAGGGTCCAGCCTGACTCTGCTTCCTTTTGGCCCTACTCAGGCCAGTGAGGGGTGTTGAGGGCTCTAATTCAGTCTGAGGTGCTTACAGGGAGGGTGTAGGAGCAGTTGCACCCTGAGAATTGATGAGGCCGTCTACACAGCTGGGTTACTGGGTAATCTGACAAAGCAGATGCCCCTCTTTCTGCTCTCAGCCACTTTGGACCTAATTACTAGAATAACTAAGATCTAAGTTATTTCCCATTATTAACCTCCAATCCCATTATCAATCTCCAGCCGCTTTCTTCTTGCCAATTTAATTCTCCCTCTTCCTTCCTTTTCTCCTTCCAACAACACAGTCAACCTTGTGTTTTGGGTCAGGGTACAGAGGAGACCCCGACCCTCCCAGAGCTCTCAGCCTAGGGGGCAGCACTCTGCCTGCTTGTCTGAGAAACTCCCGGAGGGCATCTCAGAGAGGTGATGTTTGAGCTGAGGTTTGAAGGATGAACAAATGGGGATAGGTAATGATGGTGGAGGCCAGTAGAGAGAATACCCACTGAATTGCCACCCTGTTCTTGTCTCTCCTGTCCTTTCTCAGTGAATTCTCATGAAGAGTACAAGATAGGCTTTATGGCTCCAATTTTATGATTGAGGAAATCAGTGTGTTCAGAGAGATACAGTGACTTGCCCAAGTTCACACAGTTGGACCCAGGGGCACGGAGGTAGGACTCAGACCCAGGTCAGAGTGTTAAAACTTCACGTTCAATCCACTAGAGAAATTCTTCCATCGGGAATGTTCCAAGCTGAGAGCATGAGAGGATGAAATAGGTGGGAATTTGAAGAATCATCAGTGGTTCTGGATGGCTGGAATGTGCCTGATGCCATGTGGGGCAGTGGTGGCGGGGGGGTGGGGGGGTGTTATAGGCGTTTGGCAAGGGCTAGGTGAGGAGAGTCCTAAGAGTCAGGCTCGGGAATTGGGAACTGGGAGGCATGGAAGAATTATTTTTGAGAAGCAGCAGGGGCTTGGTGCTTGGAGCGAACAGACTCTGGAGCCAGCCAGGCAGGTCTGAATCCTGACCTGGCCACTTACTGCCATGTGACCCTGAGCTAGTCTCTTAACCAGGATTGCTCCCTAACCAGGCAAAGATAGGATCTACTCCGTGGAGTTGTTATGAGCATTGAAGAGTTGCAGTGTTTAGCGCAGAGCCTGGCACACAAAACAGCTGATAATTATTCCTGTTTTCTTTCAGAAATCTAACGTCTGGGGCTGGTATGGGGGATTCTCAGGAAGCCTAGGAAGGGTGGTTTTGATTTCTACATAAGACATACTGAGGCTGCAGGAGGCTGAGGTGGGGTATCCCGGAGCCCAGGATGAGAGGAGGGGGACGGGCAGGCTCAGGGAGGCTAGACTGGGGGCAGGTCCTACCATCCCACCTGCCTATGCCCTCTGCCCTTTTCCAGCAGTTCTTGAGTGATGAGGGTGGGGAGAGGAGGCAGGGAAGACAGAGATCAGAGATGCCAAAGGTCACCCATGGGGCCCCAGCTCCTCCCAGGGAGGTAGCTCTGGAAGCCCAGGGTGAGGGCAAAGGGCAGAGGGCAGCCCAAGCATCTCTCCTCCTCCGGAGCTGAGGACAGGCAGGGCTGGGGCTGGACCTGGGGCAGCCTGGATTTTCCTACTGTTTCTCTGTGTGCACAAAATTGGCCTGAGTCCTGGGGCAACTGGGCCTTCCTCCTCTCTGACGGTGTGGCTGAAGAGGCGAAAATGCTTCCAGGAGGAGAGTCACCGCCCAGGGGGATGACCTGGAGGGGTCTGGCCTGTGCCATGGGATACCCCCCTGACCCACTGGGCCACACCCTAAAGAGTGGCTTCGGTTAGTTTGGAAGGGGACCCACAGACAGCGTGCCCAGGGCCTACTTCTCTGACATTTCCTGCAGGCTCAGTGGGACCTGTGCTACTGCTCAGGATACTCTTAGGGGCCCATGGAAATATTTTCATTTCTTTAAAGTCAGAAGCAAAAGAGTGGATATCGTTCAGCCTGGATTATATTTTTCTTTATACCAACGCAGTCACGCATTACAATTTTAAATATATATTTTTGGAGGTCGGAGCCCATGAAAGCGACAGTTCCTAGGTCCCATGAAAGTCATGATGCAGCCCGATCTTTGCACTTCCTTCTCTGCAGGACGAAGTCCCAAGAGACAAAGGACTTAGGTGCGGACCCACAGGGAACTGGGTTCAAGCCCTGATTCTAGCACTTGCCTGCTCTGTGACCCTGGCTAAGCCACTAGCCTCTCTGAGCCCCAGTTTCCTCCTCTGTAAAATGAGATAATGAAAGAAGGAAGGAAGGAAGGAAGGAGAGGCCTTTAGCAAGGTTACCTCTGAGCACATAAAAAGCATCCAACCTATCAAAACTATCAAAAAAAATATAAGGCGATCAGCCTGGTATTCAAGACTGCGCACTTAATACATATTTGCTGAGTGCCTGCCATGACTCAGGCTCTGTACTGGGCCCCCTAATCATCCAGCCCCTACCTGTTCCTCAGCCTCTGCAGATTGTCGTCCCTACCCCACCCACCCATGTCTGTATCCCCATCACTTGACTCCCTATTCCTGGCTTACAGAGACCCTTATGGCTCCTGCCAAAGTGCTCCTTCACTTCTACTTCCTTATTTGCCACTGGATCCTTGGAATTCTCCTCCTGAGCTGGCCAGGTAGTACCACCTGGACCTGGCAGAAGTCAGGTGTCATCACCTCAATTTTTGTTCATTTCAGGAGAAGCTGCCCTACCCTTTGCTCCACCCATATCCCCATACCCCAGTGGGTTGACCCAAGATCCCCATTGCTCCCCCTTCCTCCCCAGAACCACATCCAAATTCAACTCTGGAGTTGTCTACTTTAACTTTTCCCCAACAATCTGCAGAAAAGGGGTCAGGCAACCTCTCATTTGAAATGTTGACAACCTCAGCTTCCTAATAAAATAGAAGCCTGTTTTCTATCTTATCCCTGCCAGAGACATCATGAATGATTGATTGATTGATTTAAAGAAATTAAAACATGTCACATATTTTATAAGCAACTTAACCATCCGTGCTGGAGCCTGGGTACCTGACATAAAGATTTCAGTTTTAAACGTGGAAATAAATATTTTTCAATTACCAAAATCAATATAAGATATGAAAAGATGAATAATAAGGAAACATAATTTCTTTTCTCTTAAATGACACTAAAAACCTCTGAAGTCCCAGATTTTCCATGGTGGTATTCATGGCTTAAAGTAGGAAAAAAACACCGTGTGTGTGTGTGTGTGTGTGTGTGTGTGTGTGTGTGTGTGTGTGTATATGTGTGTGTGTATATATATATATATATATATATATACACACACATGCATATATATAGTGAACCCCTTCTTCTGCATCCGCAAGATATACCTCTTTGCTTCTACCTGTGTGCTGTTCCCTCTGTCTGAGATGCCCTCTTCCTCTGATCCTGTTGAATGTATATAAAAAGTCTCACAGGGCAGAAATCTTATATCCTTCATTGATGGATCCCAAGTTCCTAAAAGAATGCCAGGCCCATAATAGGTGCTTATTAAATATTTGGGGGAATGAATGGTCAGTCTAGAAAACTCCTATTTACACTTCAAAACCTCAATCAAATGTCCTAGCTCTTTGTGCCACCCCATCCCCCCGGCAGTGTCTGACATTGTATTTCCCACACTGCTTTGCGTTGACGGCTATATTTCTGCAAATCAAGGAGAATCCGGGTCTCTGGAGGAGGCAGACCTGGGTTCTAATCTTGCCTCTGACATTTCACTCATTCACTCACTCAACAAAGATTTACTGGGCATCTGCCTCTTCTGTGCCAGTCACTTAAATGGTGAGCAATAGCAGATCAGTGCTGGCCACCCGTGGAACCCTGTACATGTGCCCATTATCCTTCCCAAACCTCGGTTTCCTCAGCTGCAATGTGGGTAACAACCCCTTCCTCAGTGTTGGGTAGATTAAACTGGAAGGCACAGCAGCCACTGGGGCCTGGCAGGGGCTCATTCGTAGGTTTCCCCAGGCTCCTGCTTCCTTGCTGGACTCGGAGTTCCTTTTCAGGGTGGGGGATGGTTCCCATTTACTTTCTCTTCCCTCGGGCACAGAGGAGGTGCCAATAAATGTTGGCTGGTACTGAGCATGGCGGAGCTGGTCTTTGTGCCCATCTCTGTGGTGCTCTCTCTCTCTCTCACACACACACAGACACACACACACACAGACACACAGACACACACACACACACACACACACACGGTCAGATATGGCCTGGCCTGACCTCACAGTCTCGTCCTAGGTCCGGGACCACCCTCCACCTTTGAGTGGGCAGGTGCTAGGGATTAGCAAGAGTGCCAGCAACTCAGGATTCTCAGCTCCGGGAGGGTGTGGGTTGCCCTGGGGCAGGACATGCCCAACCTCTGACCCGAAGTGGCCAAGGCCCAAGACATGGTACACTTTCACCCAGTTTCTTGGAATCTCTGGGGGTAGTGATGCAGGGCAGATTACAGAATCATCCCCCATCCCACCCCCCGCTCCTGTGCCTCTGTCTGGTCATTCACACTCCAGTAACCGACATGTGACCAGATGGCCATCGTCCGCCCCCTTGAGCAAACACAGTGCATGCAAACAGCGTTTGGCCTCAGGTCTGGACAAGGCCAGCCAGTCATTCGGGACACCCACCCCCATTCCACAGAGGAGGAGAAGCACAAGGAGACCTGGACACCTGGGTTTTCACTCCCACCCCAACCTCAAGGCATGATCTGGTGCCCATCCCTTCTTGTCTCTGTTTCCCTATTTGTACCAGGGTTTGGAGAAGCAAGGCTTGGAACCCTTTTAGTCCCTTTATTTTGCTATCAAATTCTTGGCTTTGGGGCCGGAGAAGAACCTTTGAGCATTTCAGATTTAGATTCTGCACACATTTCTTATGTACCCACCATGTTGCCTCAGCAATTTCTGGAATCAACTCCAAACTCATTTTATCTTGAGTTGCAAACTCCCCAACCTGCCAACTTTCTCAAGTCCCTCTAGGGCTTCTCATGCTCTTGGGGGTGCCTCCCGGATTATGTGTCCTTTGTCCCAAAGAAATAAGAGTCCAAAGAGTTGAGAGGGAGGGAGAACACCCACTCCAAAACAGGCCGGTGAGTCTCACATCTGGGAGATGGGTGTCACCACGTCCAGAAGGGCAGATGGAGGGGCAAGGTGGAATTCAAAACATGCATATTATATAGTTTTATTTGAAATTATGATATAATTTCCTATTGGCAAAATTATTTTAAAACTAAGAACCACAGAAAATAATGAGTGTTAAGACTTGCTTTGCTGAGTGGGGACTCTGCAGAAGGTATCTTGAAAGGGGTGACGGCTTAACATTAAGCTGAACCATTGAAGTTGCTGGGTATTTTTTAAAGTCAAACACAGTTGAATATTGCCCTTTCATATGGTGCATCTTAAAATTTGGAGGTTATCAGAAAAGTGTGTGGGCAGCTGAGAGTTACTGATTTTTTTTTTTTTTTTTTTTGCGGTACGCGGGCATCTCACTGTTGTGGCCTCTCCCGTTGCAGAGCACAGGCTCCGGACGCGCAGGCTCAGCGGCCATGGCTCACGGGCCCAGCCGCTCCGTGGCATGTGGGATCTTCCTGGATCGGGGCACGAACCCGTGTCCCCTGCATCGGCAGGCGGACTCTCAACCACTGCACCACCAGGGAAGCTCGCTACTGATGTTTTGAGAGGAGGAAGGCTCACGTTGCGGTGATGAGGGGAGAATGAGGAGGTGGATACAGAAATGGAGAAGGGACTGTCAGAGGGCAGCTCAGTCAAGGAGATCCAAGAAGGAGGGTGGGTCATGGTCCAGCAGTTTGGCGATTCTGCCAGTCAGCCCCTGCAGCCCTGTCCAGCATCTCCTTCACCATCTGCCCCAGGACCTTTGCTCCTGCCACTGGCCCTCTGTTGTGTGTGCCCTTGAAATGCCCTGAGTGCTCTCAACCCTGGCCTCCCCATGGGCTGTTATCTTTGCCTGTAGTTTGCTCTCCTTCTTCCCTTCGGATGGACAGTGAACTGTTGATCAGCCCTTAGATGATCACATTTTTAGGTCTTCCCCGCTTCCATTGCCAGACATGGTTAGATGCCCCTAATGTTACACATCTCCATTTCTAGCTTAAAATTGCTTTCTGACATCCGTCTCTGCCACTGGACTGTGAGCTCCTGAGGGCAGAGGCTGCATCCATTGTTTTTTTGGTCACTGTATCCCTATCCCTGGCACAATCAGCCATGCGATAGCGACCATGAAAGGATGGGCCCCCAAATCCTCAGGATGCTGAAGTCCAGGTCTCCGGCAAGCCTGGCCTCTGACTCAGGCCAAACACCCAGGCCAGACATGACTTTCTACAGGGTCTACTTGGAGCTTCTGACTTTGAAAATGATGTGCCTTTCCATTGACGAGTTCAGAGCACCGAGAAGGGAGGGCCCATTGTCAGATGGTGTTCTGGTGATCTACTGCCGCAGAAGAAGCCGTCACACACTGCTGGTGTGGAACAGCAATGCTTTCTGTCTGCTTGCAGCTTCTGTGGGTCAGGAATTCTGGAAGGGCAGAGTGGGGACAGCTCTTCTCTGCTCCAAGATGTCTGGGGCCTCAGCTGGGATGACTCCAATGGCCAGGGCTGGGGATCCACTTCCAAGATGGCATCTTCCCTCCCATGTCTGGTGCCTGGGCTGGGTTGGCTGGAGGCTGGGCTCAGGTAGGACTGTCATGGTGTGTTATGACATAGCCTAAGAAGTCACAAAGCATCGTAAGTCATGCCTGTTCACTCCTGCCATATTGTATTGGTCAAAGCCGTCACAAATCTCCCCGGTTCAAGGGGAGGGAGTATAGACCCCACATCTCAATGGGAGTAGCGTCAGAGAACTTATGGCCATGTTTTAAAACCACAATGGGTGGTTTATGCCATTGTAGAGCATTTTGGGATCAGGCCCATGGGCAGATGGTGAGCTGGATTACCAAATACATCTCCCACACAACAGTTAGTGTTGGAAAAGCATTTTAAAACCTGCCAGGTAGAGGAGGAAAGAGGCTTGTAGCTGCATGGGCCTGAGTTCAGATCCTGGTGCCGGCACTTGGTATCTCTGGGGTCTTGAGGTAGTCACTTAACTTACCTGAGCCTTGGTCTCCCTGAGTTTTCAGTTGCCTGAACAGTGGATGTAATAGCACCCCATCAGGCCGGTGCTGTAGTGAGGATTTAGGGAGTAATAGGGAAGGGTCCAATGCATGGTGCTACCTTTTGTTATCACTAATGCTCTCACGTGTACAATGAGAGTGAGAATAATACCTCATGACCTGTCTTCCCTGCTTTCAGCCATCTATGAACAGGGGTGAATTTAACTTACGTTCTTGGGCCAGTAGCTCCGCAAGGATCTGGAGATACAGACGTGAGTGCGGACAGAGCTGACAGCTCTTGGAGCAACTGCATCTGGTGGACAGGGGAGGGGAGAGGGAGGGAGGCAGCTGGGTGTGGAACACTCCCACAGAATGGGGATCCGTGGGCTCACAACATTCTCGTCAGAATCTCCTTTGGCTGATCTCAGTCAATATATTTACCAAGGATTTGGTGAAAGTCTGACAGCTCGCTGACCTCACTGGGATGACCAAAGATGGGGAAATCCCAGTTTAATAAGAATCGGTGTGAACAAGGCATAGCTATGGCTTCTAGCCGACCCCTGATACTACTTAATGCTTCTGCAGTACTGTGTTAGGTGCTGTTTGTATAATCCCACCGAATCACCCTGATCGCTTTATGAGGTGGGTATGTGCATTGTCTGCACTTGATAGATAGAAACGGAGACTCAGAGAAGCCAAGTGGTTTGCCCACGGCCACATGGGGTGTGAGCTGTCAAAATACTAATGCAACCCCACCTGCAGGAATGGAAGCAAAGGGCCCTGAGCATGGCAGAGACGTGTTGCCTTCTGTGCAATTCGATCACCCCCATGGGTGGTTCTCATTGAATTCTGAGGCACTGGAGTCCATCCAGGGGAGTCCATCCAGGGGAGGGAAAGAGAGAGACTTTGAAGACATAGGACCCTAAAGCTATGTTTTGGGGTGAGGTGGGGGGAATGCTTTCCTTACTATGGGAGAGAGAAAACTCATGGGGCAGAGATGACTCCCTCAAATCTCCAAGACGCTGTTGTAGGGCAAAGAGAATTTCATGCTCACTGCGAGGCAGAACTTGGCCCAATATTAGCCATTCAGAGCTGTCTGAAAACCGATCTGGTTCCCCTGTGAAGTACTGAGCCTCCTGTCACTGGGAGTATTCAAACCATGTAGCTCTAGAAGTGCAGCTGAAGTCAGGCCTGTAGTGGGTGGGGTATTGGAGAACATAATGGCTCTAGCACAGTGCTAGGCACTGAGTCAGTGCTTGTATCAGAGGACCCGCAAGGTTTAGGATTAGGGCTGCTTGGTAAGAATCAATTTTTGGATCCAGGCAGCCTCTTGTTTGCTAAGGAGGTAAGAATTATTTTAATGATGACCAAGCATCTTATGTACATTGTTTCATATGAACCTTGTAATAATGCTAATAATTGTGCAGAGCTTATGGGCTTACTATAGTTGAGGAAACTGAAGCACAGAGAGGTTAAGCAGCTTGCCCAAGGCCACACAGTAATTGGTAGAGCTGGGATTTGAACACAGGCACCCGGTTTTGCTCACTGCTGTCCTCGCCTAAGGATCCGACAGAGGTATAAGATTGACCCTTGGAGTCTTTTTCCAATGCTGATAATAATGAAAGTTGTTCCAGGTTTCTTCTTGTGGCTTTGCCTCCTGGATCTTTGGGTTTCCCGGCCGGAAAACTGAGGACACTGTTGATGAGACCCCTGAATCACTGGTGGGCTTGGGGACCCACCCAAGGTAGGGCACGATTTTGATTCACCAAATATGCTTTTGTGACAAGTACTGTGCTGGCCCCTGGGAATACACCACAAGCAAAACAGGTGCAATGCCTGCTTGCATGAAGTTTGTGGTCTTGTCCAGGAGAGAGAGGGCAAGATGCAACCGCAGTGCAAGGTGGTGGGGCTGTGATGGGGTAAGTGCACACCGGTGTGGGCTTACATGCCTTCGGATCTCAGCATCATAGTACTCACCACCTGACTTCCAGGAAAATTTCTCTGGCTGCTTGAGCCCACCATGCTTATGCCAGGCCGGATAACTGATGTCCATTGGAGTAGCCCCCAATCAGTGACTGATGGGACTGGTGGATTAATACCCCAGTTCCTTCCCGAGCTAACGTTGAGATAACTCATAGGTGTGCTCTGCACGGAAGCCCAGGGCTCTCAGCAGAATTAACTCCCAGTTGCCCACTGTGGTAACTTGCCTGATACACACCCTTTGTTGGCTGCCTTCCTTTCCCTGTCTCACTTCCCCCTTCTCTGTCAGCAGATGCTGGCATCAGCTTCCAGATAAACTACCTGCACTTGAATCTTTTTTTTTTTATTTTAACATCTTTATTAGAGTATAATTGCTTTACAATCGTGTGTTAGTTTCTGCTTTATGAAAAAGTGAGTCAGGTATACATATACATATGTCCCCATATCTCTTCCCTCTTGCGTCTCCCTCCCTCCCACCCTCCCAATCCCACCCCTCTAGGTGGTCACAAAGCACCGAGCTGATCTCCCTGTGCTATGCCGCTGCTTCCCACTAGCTGTCTATTTTACGTTTGGTAGTGTATATATGTCCATGCCACTCTCTCACTTTGTCCCAGCTTACCCTTCCCCCTCCCCATGTCCTCAAGTCCATTCTCTAGTAGGTCTGCATCTTTATTCCCGTCTTGCCCCTAGGTTCTTCATGACCATTTTTTTTTTTTTAGATTCCATATATATGTGTTAGCATACAGTATTTATTTTTCTCTTTCTGACTTACTTCACTCTGTATGACAGTCTCTAGGTCCATCCACCTCACTACAAATAACCCAATTTCGTTTCTTTTTATGGCTGAATAATATTCCACTGTATATATGTGCCACATCTTCTTTATCCATTCATCTGTCGTTGGACACTTAGGTTGCTTCCATGTCCTGGCTATTGTAAATAGAGCTGCAATGAACATTTTGGTACATGACTCTTTTTGAATTATGGTTTTCTCAGAGTGTATGCCCAGTAGTGGGATTGCTGGGTCATATGGTAGTTCTATTTTTAGTTTTTTAAGGAACTTCCATACTGTTCTCCATAGTGACTGTATCAATTCACATTCCCACCAACAGTGCAAGAGGGTTCCCTTTTCTCCACACCCTCTCCAGCATTTATTGTTTCTAGATTTTTTGATGATGGCCATTCTGACTGGTGTGAAATGATATCTCACTGTAGTTTTGATTTGCATTTCTCTAATGATTAATGATGTTGAGCATTCTTTCATGTGTTTGTTGGCAACCTGTATATGTTCTTTGGAGAAATGTCTATTTAGGTCTTCTGCCCATTTTTGGATTGGGTTGTTTGTTTTTTTGATATTGAGCTGCATGAGCTGCTTGTAAATTTTGGAGATTAATCCTTTGTCAGTTGCTTCATTTGCAAATATTTTCTCCCATTCTGAGGGTTGTCTTTTCGTATTGTTTATGATTTCCTTTGCTGTGCAAAAGATTTGAAGTTTCATTAGGTCCCATTTGTTTATTTTTATTTCCATTTCTCTAGGAGGTGGGTCAAAAAGGACCTTGCTGTGATTTATGTAATAGAGTGTTCTGCCTATGTTTTTCCCTAAAAGTTTTATAGTGTCTGGTCTCACATTTAGGTCTCTAATCCATTTTGAGTTTATTTTTGTGTATGGTGTTAGGGAGTGTTCTAATTTCATTCTTTTACATGTAGCTGTCCAGTTTTCCCAGCACCACTTATTGAAGATGCTGTCTTTTCTCCACTGTATATTCTTGCCTCCTTTATCAAAAATAAGGTGGCCATATGTGCGTGGGTTTATCTCTGGGCTTTCTATCCTGTTCCATTGATCTATATTTCTGTTTTTGTGCCAGTACCATGCTGCCTTGATTACTGTAGCTTTGTAGTATAGTCTGAAGTCAGGGAGCCTGATTCCTCCAGCTCTGTTTTTCTTTCTCAAGATCTTGCACTTGAATCTTTGTTGTAGCATCTGCTTCTGGGGGGACCCCACTGGCTAACTCATGGGACAAACCTGGAGGATGCTGTGAGTCCAGAAGAAGGACACCTCACCCAACTGGGACAGAGGTCCAGAAAAGATCCCTGAGGGAAGAGAAATCTAAATTGAGACCTCAGGGGTAAGTGGGAGTTAGACAGCTAAAGGGGAGTGATCAGAGAGAGAGGGAGGGATAAGTGTTCCAGACAGAGGGACTACCATTTGAGGTGGCTCAGAGGCAAGCGATGGTGTAGTATGTATGGGAGTGATGGTGGGGAAGTTGTTGCAGCCGGCCTGTGGAGTGGGGCAGGGGGTTTGTGAGAGACGAGGCAGACCATGGACCACACAGATACTTGGCAGCCACAGGGAACAATTTGTATTTTGTTCTAAGAGCCTTAGGGAGCAGCTGAAGGATTGTTGGCAGGGGACGTGCACGCTGATGGGCCAGGTGGAGAACCTGGGAGTTGGGAGGGTCTCTGCAGAGGCCTGGGCATCAGGGTCTTCTGCGGGGGTCTTCTCTCTAAGCCTCTCAGGAGGAAGAGGTCCTGCTGGGAAGATTCCCAGGTCCCTTTCAAGGGACTTCCTCTTGCCGCCTGGTCCCCCATTTCCAGGAGCCCATAAAGCCAGGCACTGCGTGTATTTATAGGCTGCAAGAGGCCCAGGGCAGGGAGGCTGGGACGTGTGGGGGGATGGGTGGGGTTCTGATGGGAGCTGTCACGCCCACCTGGCCTCCAGGGAGGGAAGGTGCAGACACCAGGGCCCCCATAAAATTGCCCCAGAGCAGGCCACTTTTATGGGCATTCTGGGTGGGGGCATGACATCACTGGGAGCCAACTGGGGGCTCCTCTGGCCCTTTTTTCTTCTTTGGGGCCTGTCTCTGTGGTTGTCGAGGTACATTCTTGGTAAAGTGGATGACTTCTTTTGGAAGGCTTGGACCCAATGGGTTTTGCAGCCACTGGTCTTGCCGGTCCTCTTTCAAGCTAAGCCAGCCACCCCTTGAGACTACATTCCCTTCCAAGGCCTCCTGGGAAGACTGAATGGGCCACCTTGTGTTCTCTTCAAGCCACAACTTCCAACTTCTTCTAATGAATCAGCTTCCTTTAAAATATATCCATTTGAGAAAAATCATCAACATGATTTGAGAAACACGACAACAACAAAGGGACCTGGATTTGAGCTGGGCTCAACTCAGTTGTTCTGGGTCAAGCCTCCAGTGACTCCAAACCTCAGGGCTGTCTTGCATGGGTATTAAGTGCTCCACAACCATTAACCAGGATTTTGGACAAACCCATTCTTCCTCGCAGGACTTGATTCAAAGACTTAAAAAGCCTTCTCAGGTCTGTCCACCACCCACATGACATTTACGGGGCAGATGATTTTAAGGAACATGGAAATGAGGCGCAGACAGGCCAAGGGTCTTATGAAAGCTGCGCTGTCTAATTAAGCTCTGTTTGTGGTGCTTTTGTGAAGCATGATCATTTGTTAGCTCCAGTTAAAAGAAACTATAAAACAAATACACAATCCAACTGAAAATTTAGAAAACAAGGGAAAAAAAGAAAACTTCCCATAAGGCTACCAGCCTAGCGCTGTAAGTGCAGTGACTTTTATGTTAATCCGGTTTGTACATACTGACCTTGATCATAAACTTGAAATGTGAACACTGCTTTCCCACTTACTGTTATCATTTAAAGTGCCTTTGCCTGCTGCACCAGCCTTTTAGATTATCATATTAATGGTTACCTATCATTTCATCAAATTGCTGCTGGTTATTGTTGAATTTTACTTTCAATTTTCCCCTATTCCAAATAATGCTTTAATGAACACTTTTCTTTTTCCACAGAGTGTTTCTCTTTATTTGTCTCATTTCCTTAGGATAAATTCCCAGAAGTGGAATCAGTGAGTCTCAGGATAGGAACATTTTTGTGGTTTGTGATACATATTTTCCAATTTACTTTCCATAAAGGCTGTTCTAATTTACTTTGCCTCCAGCAAAGTTGGCCTGTTTAGCAGTTTCAGGGCAACCTCATCAGCATTAGGTATTATTGTTTATAATTTTGTTTGCTATGAGATAAACTGTTACTTCTTTTTCTTTTCTTTGATTGTGGATTCAAAGATGTATATATAATGTGCTTTAAAGAATTTTAAAAAATTAATTTATTTATTTTTAATTTTTGGCTGCATTGGGTCTTTGTTGCTGCACGAGCTTTCTCTAGTTGCGGTGAGTGGGGGCTACTCTTCGTTGCGGTTCGTGGGCTTATTGCGGTGGCTTCTCTTGTTGCGGAGCACGGGCTCTAGAGCACAGGCTCAGTAGTTGTGGCGCTTGGGCTTAGTTGCTCTGCAGCATATGGGATCTTCCTGGACCAGGGCTTGAACCCATGTCCCCTGCATTGGCAGGCGGATTCTTAACCACTGCGCCACCAGGGAAGCCCCTGTTTTAAAGAATTTATATTCTTTTTTTTTTTTTTTAACATTATCCGATATTTTTGGTACTGAATGAGTCCTTTGCTACAAAATGCAAGATTGGCATTCCTGTGTGCCTGTGAAAGGCAAGTCTATTCTATCCCATGCCAGACAGTAATAATTGTAATACACTGGGGCTGCCGCCAAAGTTGAAATAAACAAATGATTACAGCAGACAATAGAAGTGCAAACCTGACCCTGATTAATGAAGTTGCTAATGTGGCTTCCCGGGGTGGCTGACAGCCAAGGGCTTCCCCTGTGACTTTGCATTAGGTCCTAGTGACAGCCATAAGTGGTTTGGGGACTTGGGGGTAGTGGTGACAGGATGCCTGTGGGGCTGGGGAGGAGGGTGTGGTTTGGAGCAGGTGGGCGGAGTTTGGTTTCTACAGAGAGCAGGAAAGGACTGATGTGGAAGCCTTCCACGGGAGAGGAGTTTGCAGGGGGTGCAGGAATAGACCAGTTGGGAATATCTGAGGCAGGGCCACGTGGTGGTTAGGTTAGCCACCCCCTATCAGAGGCTCATAACCCAGCCCAGAACTGAGCATCCCTGGTGGATCTGAAAATCAGAGCCGTGAACAGCCGGACCCAGGTTCCAATCTTGGCTCCACCAACCGAGACTGGCAGAAGATGCCACTGTGGACTGAGGGATGACAAGGAGCCCAGGAACACATCCTGCCCCCTTTGCTTCCCTCCTGGCCGGGCTGGTGTCTTCATCGCTCTTTAGTGAGCACGGTTCCATCTTCTTGGTCATGGGTACAAGGCTTCCCTTGGACAGCCTGTCCTCCTCCTGGTTTGAAGGCTGACCTCCAGTCCAGCTGCCTCCAGGCTTCTTGAAGTTCTGCCCTCAGAGCTTCTACACCCTTAATGGGTAACGAGCAAAACCTATCTGGGTCACCCCTGTTACGGCACCCAAGGCGTGCTGATTCTCTAACTGGAGAACAAGCTCGTCGCTGAGACGTGAGAAGCCTCTGTGCCCATTCATCCTTGCAGCACCACTGCTGCTCCCCTTTCGCCAGGAAGCCTGCTTTGACCTCTGCTGTCTGCTAATGACACACTCCTTTGCCCTCCTCCACAGAAGCTTTTATTGCTGTTCTTATCACACCAGGTCTTGATTGATCTGTTCACAGGTTGATCCTCCTCAGAGGCTGCTAAGATCTGTGGCCACACCCGTGCCTCCCTCATCCCTCCCCAGTACCTGCCTGGGCACATCGCTCAAGGAACATTTGCCGCAAGAGTGAGTGATAAAATCAACAGTTGGCCATTTACAAGACACTCTCCCCATG
Source organism: Lagenorhynchus albirostris (assembly GCF_949774975.1). Lineage (NCBI taxonomy): Eukaryota > Metazoa > Chordata > Mammalia > Artiodactyla > Delphinidae > Lagenorhynchus > Lagenorhynchus albirostris. Next base: position 19,338,972 of record NC_083109.1, read on the forward strand.
CGTTATCGTATTTGGTGTGACTCCATTGTAAAGGCAGATAGGCTGAGCATTGTAATACCCATTTCACAGAAGGTCATCATGAACGACACCAGCTTACACTCTGAACGTCTCAGTGGGCCCAGCACAGTGCCCGCACTTTACAAGCATTTCCCCATGTGGTTGCCCCCAGTAACAAAAGGAGACACTGACTGTCCCCATTCCAATGGGAGGAGGCTGAGGCTTGCTGAGGACAATAATTTGCTAAGGTCTCATTGCTGGGAAGGAACAGGGCTGGGATCTGAACCCAGTTCTGTGCTAGGCAGCACCTCCTAATGGCATCACCTTCCTGGCCTCCACCTCTGGACCTTGAGCTCTGAAGGGGAAGGAATAGTGTCTTATTTGTCCCTGCACCTCCAGTACCTGGCACAGGGCTGGGCATGGGTAGGTGGTAGTACATGCTGTTGAAATGGATGGATAGGTGGATGGATGGACGGTTGGATGTCTGCCCTGGCTCTGTTGCAAGTGGGGAGTTTCTGCTTTTGTGCAGTGCAGCTGGGAGATGGGGTTGGGTTTAACTTGGGGCTGATCTTGTACCTGAGTTGTTCTGGCCATAAAACACGAGGGTGTGTCCTCGTGGGGACACAGTGAGCAATGTGCGGGCCCGCCAGTGCATCAGAGAGATCTTGCCCAACATCGAAGGCAAAATGAGATGTCCTGGGAGAGCCTCCTTCCAGGGCCGGGCAAACGGCATCACTGTGCCCCATCTGACCACGTGCTCCTCTCCCTGTGGATGGCCTTGGGAGATCACACGTCCCGCGTATCCCAGAGTGTGGGGAGCGGCTGCTGTGAAGGTGGTGGGCGCAGCAAGGGCCCATGTGTCTGGGTGGGGTGTACTCAACCCCCTTCCAGGCAGCAGCCTCTTTTCTCTCAGCATCTGCCTCTCCACCCCATTCTGGGCAGAGCCTGAGTGTCTGGCCGGCAGATTCTGGCCCACCGATGTCGAAGCTGGAATTCGTCCTTCTGTTCTAAGCTCTGTGTGAGGGGCCCACCAGGCTGGACGCGGCGCTTGGTTCTCGATCTGTATCCAGAGTCCGACTTTCATGCGCGTGCCGCCTGGCTTCCCCATCAGGACACGAGGCTTCCCCAATGTGACCTTCCTTGGGCTTCAAGGCGGACGCTAAAGAAATGAGAAGAGCTGGCATGTATCGTGCCTTTGCTCCGTGTTACATCGCAGAGTGGTCAACAGCGGGGATGTTAGAGCCAGCAAGACTTGGGTTGAAATTCCGACCCTTCTGCTAGTGACTGTGCGTGTGGGCAAGTCTCTTCACCTGTCTGAACTCTGTCTTTCCAGCTGCCAAATGTCCTGACGGGTAAGAGTCTTCGTACCTCGCAAGTAGTGGCGGTGGTCGGGGTTAAGGGAGAGCCCACCCACGGGGTTCAGGGCCCCGCGCATTGTTGCATTTGCTCTAGGGGGCCTGTGCTTCCACCAGGCATGTGGTCCCAGCTCCCTGCGGGCCAGGGCTCTGCCCGTCCTCACACTGCTCCTGTCGGTGTCTGCTCCCACGCCTTCAGCTTTGGCTCTGGGGCTCCTTTGGCCACTTCTGTCCTGGCTTCTGGCATCCTGACTTCCTTCCTCGGTGCTGACTGTGACTGTCCTTGGCAGGTGTTCCACCGGCCTTGGGGCAGGACAGTCGGTGGTTATTTCTTTCCCTTTCAGGGCCTTTACCAGGCCTGAGGTTTCTTGTCTTCTCTGTGAGTACGTGTGTGTGTATGTGTGTGTGTGTATGTGGGTATGTGAGAGACAGAGAAGCACTGTGTCAGGAGGTGTGCAGGGCAGTGGGGATTGGGGATTCGCTGGGGAGGCCCCTACTCTGTGCTGCTGGGGGTTCATTCCTGGCCTCTGCTCAGAACTGCAGGGCAAGGGCAGGACCCCTCCCTGGCAGGGAAGCCAAACCTTCCTGTTCTCTGTCCTGCGTGGCTTGTATTAGAGAGAAATTCCATGATTCTCTGAGCAAGACCTCGGGCCAGGACCTGGGAGATGGGGCTGCTGGAGGAGGAGACTGAGGCTGGGGCAGGCAGAGGAGAAAAGAGACGTCCTCAGCCTGGCTTCCCAGGGCTCCAGAGGGGGCCCCCCCGCACCTGCTTTTCATACTTAAGTCTGAATTCAGCTCTCCTGCTCTTTCCCAGGGAGGCTCTCTCCAGTCCTCTGTGCTGCTTCCCCAAACTGGGTTGGGAGCCACGGAGCAGGTGTCCATGACTACCTTCCCCAGCTGTATTCAGAAGACCATGGGTGTCCCCCCTCATCCTTCTCATTGGAAGTCCTAGCGAATGTCCTTTTCAAGAAAATGTTTGTTGAATGAATGACTGAAATGTGAGAATGCTTACAGTTGCCTGGGGAAGGAGAGATGATTTGAAACAGGCTTAGTCTATAACACATGGGGCAGGGCATGCTGTCACACTGGGTGTGTGTGTGTGTGTGTGTGTGTGTGTGTGTGTACACACATGGGTGTGAAAGGTGGCGGGAAAGAATCAGGCAGCCACTCCCCTGTGGCCACTGGTGCCCCCAGAGCCTGAGATTTCCCAGGCATGATCGCAGCCTCCTCGGTCACCCTTCTGGCTGCTAGGGGTGGGATGGGTATTGCGGGGCTGAATGTCGGTCTGGGGCTCTTGTTTTCCTGGGAGGGGCACCGGTCCTCACTGGGGGATTTGTACCAGCAGCTAAGCAGATAATTGCTTGTCAGATTGATTGAAGGCTTTTCAAAATGTCTTTTCCGTGAAGCATCCTCCCATCCCCCAATGAGCAGATTATTTAGTTGGAACTGTTTCCCCCTCAGCTTTTTTCCCCCTCCTTTCTCAAAGTAGTAATTACTGCCCGAGTAGCTCTCGTGGTGTTTCCTGTCATTTGGAGGCTGCAGCCAGGGACTGTTTCCTCTGCTGGTGAAGGACAAGCGGGCCAATTAAGGAAACACCCCACCCCCCCAGCCTGGCCCTGAGCTCAGGGCTCCTGGTGGCCTCCGTGGGGATGGCAGGTAGGAAGGAGTGGCTGAATGACCACTTGAGGCGGTCCCTGGCCCTTTTCCAAATTCCAGGGCTGTCCTCATCCTCTGTGTCCTGTTCCTTTGTGTGTGTGTGAGTGTGTGTGTGCACACATGTGGCCGGTGGATGCACTTCTGCATACATGCACACCTGTGTGTGTCCACATGGACTGCACATGGGCTTTTTGGTTCAGTAAAACCCCTGTAACTGGGTTACCTATTGTGGTTTTCCCAAACAAGCTCAGCCTTGATCACCTCTTCCGATCTGAAAAATCTGCCAGTGTCTGCCACTTTAAGTGGCTGACGGCGGGTGAGAGCAAGCAAGTACAGGGAAACGCTCATTGCCAAGTTTAGGTGGTGTGTTTATGGATGTTCATGGCACAGTTCTTTCAACTTTTCCGTATTTTCAAATATTTCCGAACTATGTGGGCAGAAAGTTTTCAAGTCTCGCTACCCACCCTACCCAAACACAGGATGCATCGTGGCTGATAGCTTTGCCTGTTGATTTCCTGCTGCTTCTCTCCTCTTCCTCTTCCTCCTTCCCTTCTTTACCTCTTCCCCCCTCAAACTTGCAGTTACAGAAGCGAAAACTGAGTGGAAAGCGGTCCAAGATGAGATTAACAGCTGAGGCTCATGAGTCAAGATAGTTTGAATCTCTTCCAAGCTCTGTCACTCTGTGTCCTTGGACATGTAACCTAACCACTCTGTGCCTCAGTTCACCCATCTGAGAAATGGGGCTAACAATAATAAAACCTTCATTAGGTTTCAGGAAGGATTGACTAAGAGAATGTACATAAGATGCTTAGCCTAAAGCCTGGACCATAGTCTGTGCTTCACAGATGTTTGGCAAAGAAACAGTAAAAACAGATTTCATAAGGTGGTACATACCATAGAGAAAGATGGGTGGAAATGTGCCCCAGAGATGCGTGTGGCAGGGAATTGTGTGTTTGAGGGACCCCGGGGAGTTTGGTGTAGCTGGACTACAATGTGGATGGGTGGAGTGTGGAAGGAGTGGGGAGGGAGGGAGGTTGGGACCGCTTTGCTTTGGTGATTACAAGCCTGGACCCTGGGATCAGGTGCCTTGGTTCAAATCCCAGCCTTGCTACTTACCAATTAGATAACTGGACAAATGACTCCCATCCCTATGCCTTTGTTTCTTTATCAGCAAAAATGGGGATTGTAACAATTTCTACCTTAGGGGGCTGAGTTAACTGAATTAATAAATGCAGAGAAGGTAGAATGGTGCCTGGCCACCTGGCCCATGGGGAAGTGTAATGAGTGTTTGCTACTGTTCTCTTTCTCAGACTCGCGGACGTGGCCCACATGTGGTTGCACATCTGTGGTTGCCGTACCTGCGCACAGGTGCATCTGCAGCTCTGTGATTCATCTGGGTCTCTATGTAGGTGTGTGGGCACAGGATACAGAAAGTCCATGGGGCCAGCGAACTCCTGGGAGATGATGACCCATCCATCCTCTGCAAAAATGCCCTCCAGGGAGAGGTGGAGTCCTGGTGGTCCCCAGCAAGAGTGGGAAGTATTCCTTATCAATGAGTCAATGTCACGTCCCTCCCTGAGAGCCTCCAGTGAGTCCTCATTCCTTCCTTCCTTCCTTCCTTGCTTCATTCATTCAGCCAACCGACATTTCTAGAGCACCCATTATACATCATGCCCAGCTTCTTTGGCCCTTTGCACTTGATGTTGGCTTTGCTTAGCTTGCTCTTTCACACACGCTCCTTTTTGGACTTCTGGACTCCAGTTCAATGTCACTTCCTCTGTGAAGCCTTCCTGACTGCAGCAGCCTACGTGAGTGGGTTCACTTAGCACCCTGGTTTTTATGCCCACAATGAGATCGGTGACCTGCGTCTGTTCAGGCATAGCCTCGGGGCGTGCGCTTTTGGTGAATGAATGAATTGTTCAATGTGAGAACACCACTGGGCGGGGGAGGGGTGCCGTGTCCCAAATCCTGTTGCCCAGCTCAACAGAGAGGCTGGGAATTGGTTCACCAGCTTCTGAATCCCTGCTTCTGTCACTGCCAGCTGTGCCACCAGTCCCCACCAGGAAGGTGGCAGAGACTGGAGAGGGATCGCTCAGGAAGAGTTAAAGGAGCAGGGGGCATTGGCTGCCAGGGTCGTGAGTCCCTCAAGGCTGCTGGGTGTGTGTTGGGAAGCAGAGCAGGAAAGCTGTCAGCGTCCTTCAGATAACAGGGACATTCTGACCTTGGGCTCAGCCCAAGGTTCCCTCCCTGGAAGCCCCAGCGTGCCAGGCCCTGACCCCCAGGGGAGGCCAAGGAAGCTGCCTTGACTGCAGCAGCATGGACACCAGGCCCCGCTCTATCTGCTTGCAACACACGCCGGCCGCAGCGGTGGGTACAAGGTTCTCCGGGTTGGGAAGTGGGAGGAGTCTCTCTCTCTCTCTCTGGGGGTCAGAGGTGGCTGGAATTTGGCAGCCAGGGAAATGGCAACTTTCTGTGGCCTGCTTCAGAGCTGAGGCTGGCAGCAGGAACCCAGACAGAGCTGGCAGCCCAGAGATGCCAAAGCTGGGATTTTCATGGCCAGTTCCTCCAGCAAGACACACGGTGGGGCTGGATTTCACAGTATATAGGAGTAGAGTGTATGCGTGCGTGCACACATGGGCTATCTATGCGTGTGGGCACGTGTATAGTACGTGTGTATAGTTTATGTCCACACACGTGTAGAGCATGAATGCGCACATGCGTATAGTGCATGCAGGTGTGTGCATGCACACCCAAGTGTATGCGTGTGTGCATGTGTAGGTGTGAGGCAAAAATTCAGGGTTTGTGTGTCTCTAGAGTGTCTGTGTCTGTGCCCAAGTTTGTCTGCCTGGACACGCGTGCTCTTGGCATAGATGTGAAGCAGGGATTTGTGTGTGCCCATGTGCGTGCTTATAATGCATCTGCCTAAGGTGGGTGGGCGCCCGTGTGTCAGATGCATGTGTATGATGCATAGAGGACAAGATGTCAGTGCCTATGTGTGTGGGTGTCCTGAGAAACCATCCTGCAGCCCAGTAGGATGAAGCAACAGAGGGAGGGGATAAAGAGCTGTGATGCTGGAAACATCTAGCCCTTCCTATGGCCTGGGGTCTCAGGAGAGGGTTTTGTGTTTCCTCCTGGCCAATAAATGCGGTCCTTCTCAAGCAAATACACGAGCACGGGTACTCTCTGTTCAGTCACATCCCCAGGCCTGCTCAGCCTGGGTTGTTAATCAGAGCTGGGCAGTTGGAAGGAGTGGCAAAAGGAGCGTCTTTATGGGTGAAGGGCGAGCAGAGCTTGCCTTCTCCTGGGGCTGGGGCTTAGGCCTGGCAGCCAGACGGGGCCATGACAGCCCTGGTGCCTCTAGTGCCAGCGAGGGGGACCTCAACCAGGATTAGGTGCAGCGTCAGTGATGGGTCCAAAGCCTCTGGATTGGAAAGGGGAGGTGTCTCTGCCCAGAATGATCGCTGATGTTCAGTCCACACTCAGGGGCTTGGGGAGCAGAGAGCAAGGGCCTCTGACATAGGGCCTCACAGGGAAGGAGGAGCTGGGGCAGAACCTTGGCCTTCACAGCATTTAAGGTTTGTTAATTATAGTTATTAGGCATTTGTGTAATATTTCTTCAATGTCTGTTTCTAACATTAGACCAGGAGTTGACAGATTACGGCCTGTGGACCAAATGCGGCCTGCTGCCTGTTTTTGTAAGTAAAGTTTTATTGGAACACAGCCACGCCTGTTCGGTTATGTATTTTCCGTGGCTGCTTTTGTGCTACATCGGCAGTGAGTCCTTGTAACACAGACCCTGTGGGCCACAAGGCCGAAAATATTTACTATCTGAACGTTTATAGAAAAAGTTTGCTGACCTGTGTACTAGACTGTCAATTTCCTGAGGGTGGGGACTATAAACTTGACACATAGTAAGTGTTTAATAAATATTAGTTCAATGAATGAATGACTTGGTCAGTTTTGGAGGGTAAGTTTGTTGGAATTCCAGGCAGAGGGAATAGGGTATGCCAAGGTTTGGGCCAAGAACCAGCAAGGGGTGTGCTGCCGATGTGGTGTGTGGTGTGGATGGAGCACACACACACACACACACACACACACACACACACACACTGGTGACTGTGGGGGCCAAGAGATTTTTTTTTAATTTTAAAATTTTATTTATTTTTTAATACAGCAGGTTCTTATTAGTCATTCATTTTATACACATCAGTGTATACATGTCAATCCCAACCTCCCAATTCATCACACACACACACCCCGCCCCCACCGCTTCCCCGCTTTGTGTCCATACGTTTGTTCTCTACACCTGTGTCTCAATTTCTGCCCTGCAAACCATTTAATCTGTGCCATTTTTCTAGGTTCCACATGTATGCGTTAATATACAATATTTGTTTTTCTCTTTCTGACTTACTTCACTCTGTATGACAGTCTCTAGATCCATCCACGTCTCTACACATGACCCAATTTCGTTCCTTTTTATGGCTGAGTAATATTCCATAGTATATATGTATCACATCTTCTTTATCCATTTGTCTGTCAATGGGCATTTAGGTTGCTTCCATGACCTGGCTATTGTAAATAGAGCTGCAGTGAACATTGTGGTGCATGTGTCTTTTTGAATTATGGTTTTCTCTGGTTATATGCCCAGTAGTGGGATTGCTGGGTCATATGGTAATTCTATTTTTAGTTTTTTAAGGAACCTCCATACTGTTCTCCGTAGTGGCTGTATCAATTTACATTCCCACCAAAAGTGCAAGAGGGTTCCCTTTTCTCCACACCCTCTCCAGCATTTGTTGTTTGTAGATTTTCTGATGAAGCCCATTCTAACTGGTGTGAGGTGATATCTCATTGTAGTTTTGATTTGCATTTCTCTAATAATTAGTGATGTTGAACAGCTTTTCATGTGCTTCTTGGCCATCTGTATGTCTTCTTTGGAGAAATGTCTGTTTAGGTTTTCTGCCCATTTTTGGAATGGGTTGTTTGTTTTTTTAATATTGAGCTGCACGAGCTATTTATATATTTTGGAGATTAATCCTTTGTCTGTTGATTCATTTGCAAATATTTTCTCCCATTCTGAGGGTTGTCTTTTTGTCTTGTTTATGGTTTCCTTTGCTGTGCAAAAGCTTTTAAGTTTCATTAGGCACTGTTTGTTTATTTTTGTTTTTATTTCCATTTCTCTAGGAGGTGGATCAAAAAAGATCTTGCTGTGATTTATGTCAAAGGGTGTTCTTCCTATGTTTTCCTCTAAGAGTTTGATAGTGTCTGACTTCACATTTAGGTCTCTAATCCATTTTGAGTTTATTTTTGTGTATGGTGTTGGGGAGTGTTCTAATTTTATTCTTTTACATGTAGCTGTCCAGTTTTCCCAGCACCACTTATTGAAGAGACTGTCTTTTCTTCATTGTATATCCTTGCCTCCTTTGTCATGGATTAGTTGACCATGGGTACATGGGTTTATCTCTGGGCTTTCTATCTTGTTCCATTGACCTATATTTCTGTTTTTGTGCCAGTACCATATTGTCTTGATTACTGTAGCTTTGTAGTGTAGTCTGAAGTCAGAGAGTCTGATTCCTCCAGCTCCGTTTTTTTCCCTCAAGACTGCTTTTGTCATTCAGGGTCTTTTGTGTCTCCATACAAATTTTAAGATTTTTTGTTCTCGTTCTGTAAAATATGTCATTGGTAATTTGATAGGGATTGCATTGAATCTGTAGATTGCTTTGGGTTGTATAGTCATTTTCACAATATTGATTCTTCCAATCCAAGAACATGGTATATCTCTCCATCTGTTGGTATCATCTTTAATTTCTTTCATCAGTGTCTTAGTTTTCTGCATACAGGTCTTTTGTCTCCCTAGGTAGGTTTATTCCTAGGTATTTTACTCTTTTTGTTGCAGTGGTAAATGGGAGTGTTTCCTTAATTTCTCTTTCAGATATTTCACCATTAGTGTATAGGAATGCAAGAGATTTCTGTGCATTAATTTTGTATCCTGCAACTTTACCAGATTCATTGATTAGCCCTAGTAGTTTTCTGGTGGCATCTTTAGGATTCTCTATGTATAGTATCATGTCATCTGCAAACAGTGACAGTTTTACTTCTTCTTTTCCAATTTGTATTCCTTTTATTTCTTTTTCTTCTCTGATTGCCATGGCTAGGACTTCCAAAACTATGTTGAGTAATAGTGGTGAGAGTGGACATCCTTGTCTTGTTCCTGATCTTAGAGGAAATGCTTTCACTTTTTCACGATTGAGAATGATGTTTGCTGTGGGTTTGTCGTATATGGCCTTTATTATGTTGAGGTAGGTTCCCTCTATGCCCACTTTCTGGAGAGTTTTTATCATAAATCGGTTTTGAATTTTATCAAAAGCTTTTTCTGCATGTATTGAGATGATCATATGGTTTTTCTTCAATTTGTTATTATGGTGTATCACATTGATTGATTTGTGTATATTGAAGAATCCTTGCATCCCTGGGATAAATCCCACTTGATCATGATGTATGATCCTTTTAATGTGTTGTTGGATTCTGTTTGCTAGTATTTTGTTGAGGAGTTTTGCATCTATATTCATGAGTGAAATTTGTCTTTAATTTTCTTTTTTTGTAGTATCTTTGTCTGGTTTTGGTATCAGGGTGATGGTGGCCTCATAGAATGAGTTTGGGAGTGTTCCTTCCTCTGCAATTTTTTGGAAGAGTTTGAGAAGGATGTTTGATAGATGTTTGATAGAATTCACCTGTGAAGCCATCTGGTCCTAGACTTCTGCTTGGTGGAAGATTGGGGCCAAGAAATTAAAGCAAAGGAACTCTTTGGGGAAGGAAGGCTTCTCTGAGGAGGTGACATTGAGTGGAGTCCTGTAGATGTGTAGACCTTTTCCAGAAGATGGAGGAATAGCAGGTCAGGTGGAGGAAGTAGCAGAGGTAAAGTCTGGAAACCAGAGAGAGGCCAGATAGGATGCTGGGTGGAGGGTCCAGCTAAGTAAACCCAGCCTAAATGTTCATGTGAGGGGCACCAGTGTGGTCCACATGAAGCTTGAGAAGTTTGGGGGCAGGATTTGCAGGGCCTGAAAGGGATTCCATCAAGGGGTCTGGACTTTGTTTTCTGGGCACTAAGGAATAGCTGGGGCTGTCGGCAGAAGTTCCAGGGAATAGAAGTATCTGCCTCCCAGGGCTAGGCTAAGGATCACATGAGATCAGTGACATGAGCACATCCAGCCCGTGCCTAGCACAGAGTGGCTAATAAGCAGGGTTGCCAGATAAAATCTGGGATGCCCAGTTAAGTGTGAATTTCAGGTAAATAACCAATCATGTTTTAGTATAAGCATGGGACGTACTTATACTAACACATGATTTGTTGTTTTTCTGAAATTCAGATCTAGCTGGATGTCCTGTATTTTTATTTGCTAAATCTGGCAACCCAGCTGCTAAGGGATGTTAGCTGAACCTGGGTCTTTGTTGGTGGCTTCAAGGCCTGGAAAACTTGCCAGTGAAGTCAGAAACAGGATGACAAGCTTGGGGATGGATACTGGGGCTGTGAGGCTACATGGAGCCCAATCGTCTTGGCTTATGGGCAATGAAATAAAGGCTCAGAGAGGGAAAGGGGCTAGCTCAAGGCCACCCAGCCAGAGGCAGCCCTGGCATTCTGCTTTTCTCTGTGGTTAGTCAAGAGGGAGCTTTGGCTCATGGGACAGGCAGAAGGATCCTACCAGGGAGCTTGAGGAGCTCTGAGTGAGCTTCCAGAATCTTCGGAGCCGTCCCTGTCTTGGCCGTAGATGCAGGGTGTGATTATTGCCACATCCTTTACCCCAACCATGCCTCAATTCATCCAGCCATCAAATGGGCTAATTACACCCACTTCACAGGTGAGTTGTGAGGATTAATTAATGTTTGTAGAGGCTGTGTGATCCTCAGATGAAACACGCTCCTTACATATAAAGGGTCATTATTTTTATTATTATTATACTAGTGCCAAGAATTATTAGCTTTTCTAGATATCAAAAGCAATTAGACTGATCACTCGCTGAACTCCACTTTAGACACCCAAGTCACAGAAACTTACAGTTCACGTTGCAGCGAGGGGCCAGCACACGCCAAAAGAGAGGGCTGGGATTTGCAAAGGAAACTTGTTCTGTCTCTGACCAAGTTTCACCCCACAGCAAAATTTTCCAGGCATGTAAGATTCCCTGAAAACGGAGGTTTTCCAGTGGAAATGCTGATCCCGGGGGCTCTAAGGGGAAGGCTTTGGCTTTGTGGCGCAGGCAGCCTGGAATAGGGGTGGAAACATGTCCTGTTTTCCCTTCTGTACCCAGAAGCCCAGGCCTCAGCCCCCAGGGCCAGTCCAAGTGAAGGCTAGGCAACCTGATCTCTGATGCGGGTGTACTGTGTGTCAGGTCCCATCCTGACGTGTACATATATTTAATCAAATCTTATGCACTAGGTGGGAATCTTTGGACCCTCATTTTACAAATGAGGACACTGTGGCTCAGAGAGGTTAAGTGACCTGGGAAGATCATACAGCTAAGAAGTGTAACAAGAAGGACACAAACATAGGTCTGACTGATTCCATAGCCTCTATCTAGGTTTGATGTAGTTTTCCTTTCTCTGTGTTATCTGCAGTCTATCTGCCTGGGTCTGCCCTGGTCCATAAGTCATCAAGAGATTTGTTTGTACTTAAGAGAGTGGATAGGACCATGCAGGACTGAGTGGGTCGCTGTGGTGTAGAGGCGATCTGCAGCCCCAGGACCTGGACCAACATGGATTTACCTATTCAGAGTCTTTGGAGCTAGTTCAGAACCCCAGGGCCCAGGTGGAGGAGGGGACTGTGGCCTGGATGTGCCCCATCAAGATGGACAGGACAGGCCAGGGCAGAAATCAGTGGGGTGAGGTTTCCTTTGTGCTGTCCAGTTAGCTGGGAGGGTATGGAGATGGCTATAATTTACTTTATCAGTGTCCCTAACAGAGGTGAGAAGACCTTTCCCCTACTCCCCTTTCTGCTCTGTCCAGCTTCCTTAATGGCTTTGGGGACCCTCCCAAGGCTCCTCCTAGGCAGTGGGAGCACTGCACTGAGCTACGTTGCCAGTGTGTGCCAAACTGAGATTATATCCCAGGTCTGCATGGCCTGCTAATCCAGTTTCTTTTCACTGAACCACCCCGAGGGCTGGGTTGAGGCCTTTGTGAAGTCAGTGGGTACATTGAGAGGTAGCTGAAGTGTGGAGGGCTTAGTGAGTGAAGGAGTAAGCATTGCAGGAAGTGGTTTATGTACTAATGGAAGAGTTGCTAGATGGATGGATAGATGGATGGGGATAGGTATTGGCGGATTGGACAGGGAGTTGTATGTCTAGATGGAAGGGAGGGGTGGCCAATGAATGGAAGAGTTGATGTGTGGGTGTGGGGATGGATAGGGGTGGGTTGGAGATTTTGGTGAATGAATGGAGGATTTGCAAAGTGATAGATGGGCTAGAAGGTAGGGAGTTGGAGGAAGGGGGAGGGGCTGGCAAATGTATGGAGAAGTTGGCAGATGGGTGGAGGGGTTGGTGGGTGGATGGATGGAAGTGTTTGGAAGATAAATGGAGAGTGGCACGTGGATGGAGGTAATATGAGATGGGGTTGGTAGATACACAGGCTGAGTCATGGATGAAGGGTTGGCAGATGGGTAGAAGAGATGGTGGTGACTGAAGGTTTTGTGGAGGGTGAAGGAATTGGTAGAGAGGTGAAAACATTGGTTGATAAGGGAGGGTGGGTGGATGGAAGAGGGGCTGGCAGTTGGGTGGAGCAGCTGATGGATGAATGGGGAGTGGGCTGAATCATGGAGCTTTTGATGGATGGATGGTTCGACAGATGGGTGAAAGTAGGTATGTGGAGGACAGTGGGTAAGTAGAGGAGATGTCAGATATTGGCAGATGGGCAGAAGCATTGTCAATGAGACGGAAAGATGGCAGATGGGTGAAACATTCAGTGGAAAGATGGAAGGGTTGGTAGAAAGAGGGGCTGGTGGAAGGGTAAAAGTTGTCTGAACGATGGAGGAGTTGGCTTTGTGACCCAGGCTTCAGTGCCGACAGACCTCCCTTTATCTCTCTGGCTTCAGACACCATTTGTCTGTGGGTGTTTGAGAGCCCATTCCAGGGCAGAAACTTTCGGTGCCCAGCTCAGTGAGTGGCTGTGGCCATCCTCCCCCACAGGTCCGCCCTCCCCCTCCAGCAGCCAGGCTCATTCTAGGCTCATAAATCCCCAGTCGGGCAGGCTTTCTGTAATTATGTCTGGAATATTAGCCCAAGAGGTGGGGCAGGCGAGGCTCTGAAGAAAGGAGCTGACTCAGAGGCAGAAGTCTGTTGTTCAGTGGTGTGTCAAATGTGGCCAGTGTCCAGAGTGCCAGGCCCGGTGCCCCAAGGAACCTCCCTTCCCCACTGGCTGTCTTGGTCCCATCCTAGCCTCCCCCAAAGAACCTGGGGCCAGGAAGGAGATGTTCACTTGGTAGGAACTTGACAGACATCTCTCTCCCTTTCCCTCTTGTTTCTCTGTCTCTCTGACTGTCTCTTTTTCTTCTCTTCTCACTTTTTTTTTAACATCTTTATTGGAGTATAATTGCTTTACAATGGTGTGTTAGTTTCTGCTGTATAACGAAGTGAATCAGCTATACATACATCCCCATATCTCCTCCTTCTTTTCCTCCTTCCTTTATTATTTCCTCTATTCCAGTTTCTCCCATTCTATTTATTTTCTGTTTTTTCTGTCTCTGGCTCTTTCTCTGGTTTCTCTTTTTATGGCTCCTTCCCTTGCTTTCCCTTTCTGTCTCTTCGCTGCTTCTCTTCGCTGCTTCTGTTGGTTTCCCCTCTGTCATTTTCTTCATTTTGATCTGTTTCCATTTCTGCCTCCTGTCCTGCCTGCCTTTCTGTTTCTGTCTGGCGGCCAGGTCTCTACACTTCACAACCAGGAGCTGTTCCCAAAGCAGCACCGTCTCTCTTACCAACACGTGTCTTCTTTTACACAAAAGCAGAACAGTTTCAAGGGAGGTTTTCTCCTGGGCCTTGAGTTCTGTTTAGAATCTTCCAAGAAATCATTTTTCCTCCTTTTATTGATTTATGATAAAAGTATAATTAACCTACAGGGAACTCTGGCTAGAGCTGGGGGGGGGGCAAAAAGGAAGGGAAGACATCGGTCATTCTCCATCCAGACTACGGGCTCTGACCAAGGAAGACACTTCTCCTGAAGCAATGTGGGGCAGGGAGGGCAGGATCCTGGCACAGACACAGGTGAGAACTCAGTGCTGCCAATCTCATGGGACCCGGTTTTCTTCTTAGGAGAAATAATGGTGAAAAGCACTTTGGAGTTTGAGAGGTCAGGGTTCAAGTCCTAGCCCCCCTCTTCTGTCCCTGGCTGTGGGATCTTGGACAAATATCTCAGCGTCTCTGATCCCCACTTTTATCATATCTAAAATGGGGCCTTCCTAATGCGGTTGTTGTGAAAATTAAATGAGAATGCTGAAACAAAACACTTTTATTAGTCAAGGTTCAAGAAGAGAAGCAAAACAACTAAGAGTGAAGTAAAAAAGGGCTTATTTTTATATTCTTTAAATTATTTTTTTATTGAAGTAGAGTTGATTTACAATGTTGTGTTAGCTCCTGGTGTACAGCAAAGTGATTCATAAGTCCACCTTGTTTGTGAGTCCAACAAAGTTAGCCTAGGTACCCAACTAACACAACTGGCTATATAGTACTGTACTGTAATAGGTTTATACTACTTTTCACACAAATAATACATAAGAAACAAAGACAAAAAATAAAGAACACATTTTTAATCTTACAGTACAGTACCTTGAAAAGTACAGTACCAGCGACATCACCGCTGCTTTTACGCTTGCATCTGGATATCCTGGGCTTGAAATAAAGACACTGTACTACTGTACTCTATACTGTACAGTACAGCAAAGTACACAAAAGCACAACCACTTGTAGAGGATGCACGCACGTGACAATGTATGCCAGACACGTGAACTAACTTATGTGACTGGACATGTGAACGTATGTTCGCATCTTTGAAAGTTCACAAATTGAAGGTTCATATGTAGGCGACTTACTGTATTCTTTTTCATTATAGGTTATTACAAGATATTGAATATACTTCCCTGTGTTGTACAGTAGGACCCTGTTGTTAATCTTTTTTATGTATAGTAGTTTGTATCTGCTAATCCCAAACTCCTAATTTATTCCCCTCCCCTTTGGTAACCATAATTTTGTTTTCTATGTCAAACAAGGGCTTGATTTTGAGGATTTGGTCCCACACGGTGATGGGAGCTGGTTAAACAGTTTCTGGGAAGCTATTGCATCTGTGTCTGGGCTTGAAGTGAACAGGGCCAGCAGTTGAGAAAGAAAGACAGACATTAGCTGGAGGGCAAGGACAAACAGAATCTGAGCTGGACCACACAAGGACTTGTGGATCCATGCCCATCTCTCAATCCCTCATAGTCTCCAGCTTTGATGATGTGCATGCCCTGCTGGAAAAGCTGATGTCCTGTGTCCCAGAGCTCAACATGCTCCTGGCCCAAGAGGTGGGGAAGCAGGGGAGGAGAGCTGGTGAGAGGAGCTTCTGTCCAGGTGCTGCCCTGCATCACCCTGGTGAGACTGCAGACCAGCAACTACTTGCATGCACCCTGACAGCCCAGAGGACCAGTGCCGACCTTCTGAGCCTAAACAGAATCTGGCTGCTGCTGCTTCCCTTCTGCCTTCCAAATTTCATGTAAAATGCCTTTTGGGGCCCAATCTAATTATGCAGCGAAAGGAATTCTGGGAAACATAATTCCAGTTGAGCTAAATTCACTCAGTACAAATACGCCACAGCAGCCCCACCACCATGATATATTGACCTCAATATCTTTTCTCTTTTGAATTACCTAGCATGCATTTTGGGCCTGAAGATGGCTTCCTTGGTCGCCAAGTGATTTAGAACTTTACAGTAAACGTCATATTTTAAAATAAATACTTTTGCTTTCCATGTTTTTAAAAATTCTCCAAATGATTCTAATGTACTGCTGGGCATGGGGGTCATTCATCCATATGGAACGTGACTGGGAGTAGTGGAGTTTACATAAGGCTGGCATATAGTAGGTGCTCAATAAATGCCAGGATCACAGGGACCCAAGTTCACACAACTGGTAAATGATGGCTCTTCCATCTGACTACAGCAAGTCCATGGTTCTGCTGTATCATGCCGCACCCTGAGAGGATGGAACAGGGAGTTGAGACATTGGTGAGCTTATGCCTGTGTCATTGAGAAGGGATCTATGAGGGGCGGGGTCACGGTATCCATCTCTCTGTAGACTCTGCTTCCCTTCTCCCGCTGCTGCCATGGTGTACTCTGTTGGTAGTAGATTTTCAGCTCTGGGAATCTGGCTTGGGGCTGTGGCTGGGCTAACCCACTTCCCAGAGGCTAGGAGGTGGGAAAGAACTTGTCAGGCACAGCAGTGACAGTGACAGACAGAAAGCTTGTCTTTCCCTTACACAGCCTAGGAAGAAGTGGATTGCTATGGAGAAGCAACTGCCCATCCAAGAAATATATTTCCCAGTTCTTTTGCATGAGGTGGGGCTGAGTGACAAGTCCTTGCCAATGACATGTGCATGGAAATGATGTGCATCTTTTTCTGGCCAAGAAGAAGGTAGAACTTCTCCACTTATTTCCCCATCTATTGGGGGGTGAGGGGGATGTCAACAAGCCATGTGATCTTGGAAGGCAGAGCGTTCAATATGTGACCAAGTGTATCAGAGTCCCCCACTCTCAGCAGCCAGGAGGAGCACCTGGATTGAGTGAACAGTTACCCAAATGGGAAATGAACATTCACTGTGATAAGCCATTGACATTTTGGCGTTTGTTACAGCACTTGGCATTACCCTTAACACAGTGATTATGGTATCAGTGGTTCTCAGAGTGTGGTCCCTGGACCAGCAGCACCAGCATCCCCTGGGAACGAGTTAGAAATGCCCACTCTCAGGTACCACTTTAGATCCACTCAGTCTGAAAACTCTCAGGTGAAACCCAGCCATCTGTGTTTTAATGAGCCCCCCAGGGGATTCTGATGCACATTCAAGTTTGAAACATCCTGCCCTAATCTAGCACCTTTTATTTATAAGTCCTGAAAGGAGAGCCAGACTCAGGACCTCCCCCATTGCCACCCTCACTGCCCCCCACCCTCGCCTTGCCACCCACCTTGCCCCACCCTCGCCTCCCCCGGGCCTCTTGCAGAGCAGAGCGGTGACACGTGCTATCATTGTCGAAATGAACACAGTGCAGCAAAATGACATCCTCAGGAGATAACATTAATTCCTCCCTCCTTTTTTCATTCTCTCGACTGTCACTAGTGTTGGACAGTAGACTGAATCACAAGCTTTTCTTGGGGAGCTACAAAGTACGGTTTGGATCAACAGCCCCGCAGGTGGGTTTTATTGCCTTCCCCCCCACCCCCAAGTTTTAGAGATGCGCAAACTGAGATTCCAAGAGGGCTGAGGAGTGGCGGGAACAGGATCCCAGCCTGGTTCTCTCTGCCTCCACTTTCCACATTCTTTCGGCACTGTTATTACTCCCACATCTGCACGTTCCAGAGGGTTGGCCTTTTGCAGACAGAACTCATCAATTTCAATCTCTTTGCACCTAAGGAAGAATCACATCAGGCATCCAGCCCAGTTGGGGCACATTTGCTTGTTACACATTTTTGAATGTGTTTGACAGGGGTGTATGTTTGCTTATGGCTGTGACTGTGACTTCAGTACATCCTCAAAGACTGAATGGATGGGTTAATTAATTAATGGGCAGCTGTGTAGCTTGCTTGAACATTTCATCTAACTTTGCATATGTAGAAACTTCTTGGATTCTCACACTGAGAAAACACTTTCAGCAGAGAAGCTGGCACCCAGCTGCAACTGTTTCGTGGCTAAGTAAACAGACCTGATCTTTGTGGGCTGTGAACGACATAGTGTAAGTGGTGTAAGTTAGAGCAGCGGGTCTCAAACTTGAACGTGTGTCCTAATCACTGGTAGGGCGTGTTAAGACACAGATTGCTGGGACACCTCCACCCCTCCATCCCTGCCAGAGTTTCTGATAAAATAGGTCTGGGACTGGGCCAAAATTGCTCATTTCTAAGCAATGTCCCAGGTACTGCTGCTGGTTGGTCTGGTAACCACACTTGTAGAGCTACTGGGTTGCAGTAATGCTAACTGTTATAAGAAACAAACTCCCACATATCAGTGGCTTAACCCTGTAAAAGTATACTTTCCTTTCATTAACAGGGAAATGGTTGAATACGTTGTGCCTTTGTGTATGATACAGCAATTGGAAAGAATCAGATATACATGGAATGATCTGGAGTGTAATCTGGGGTCTGTTGCCTGGGAAAAGCAGTTTGGCAAGTAATTGATATAATAAATTTGTAAAACAAAACAAAAATGGAAAATAAAATAAAACAACCCATTTCCCCAAACCTCGAGCCCTATATATGTTTTATAAATATAGTAAAAAAGTACATAAGACGATACGAGGCTATTAAGACAGGGGTGCTTCTGAAGGTTAAGGGAGATTATTAGCTTTCTAATAGCATTTCTATATTACTTAAGAGGATGTGATTTTAGGAATAATGAAATGCCATGAAATAATGAAAACTCAGCTCATAAAGGGATAGACTTCCTCCTGCTTCGTTTTTCAGCATGTGTAACCCCCTATGGGGGTGTGGGTTCGAGTTTCTCCTGTCTACAGGGCACGTGCTGTTGGAACTCATGATGGTTTTGGTGAATGAATGATCCCATTAGTGACCATAAGCAAGGCTGAGACTCTTGCTTCTTGGGATCTGCACCCGTGGAGCAAACCATCCGGGAGGCTCCATATGGGGAGGCATTGAGGGGCAGCTACTGCAGGGTGTCCTCCAGGACGTCCTGGCTGCAGATGAGTGAGAATTGCATCAGTACAACCTTCCTTCTTGGTTCAAGTCTCCGGGGGAATCCCAGAAGTTCATTCCTGAAACTGATGGTGGAGGGTAGGGGATTCAACCCTGATGGGCTGGGAAGTATTTTTCCAGAGGAGGGAAGTGAAGGTCAGACTCATTACACATCAAACTCAGAGTCCTTGGGCCTGAAGGATCAGATCCAAAAAAAGCCAGGGCAGGATTCAAGAGTCTATGCTCACAGGCTGCAGTCTCTTCCTCTTTGGTGAGAGGCTAAGCTGGTCCTAACAAGGGGAATTAGAGACCTGGCTCCCTGGGGTTAGGGGTGAGGATGGCTGTCTTCATACTGGCAGGGCTGCCTTCAAGGGTCACTTAATTATAGCTCTGGGCTGATCCTGGTGGCTCCTAGGCATGGGGACCTAGGACCATGTGCTGAGGTCTCTGTCACCTTTCCTGGCTGCTGGAGGTCCAAGAGAATGCATTACATTCTGCAGCCATGCCTGGGGTCTGGCCCCTTATGCATTTGGGAAGGGCAAACCAGCTTGAGGGCCATCTGCAATTATCTAGTGGGGAAGCAGGAGGTCAGTTCCATGATCCATCCCACAAGGTCCACAGGAAGCCCTTTTGTGGGAATGCAGTTCACGAACAACTTGATCCAAGCTACTTGGCACAGGGCAGTGAGCACAGAACAGGAAATTTGGATCCCAGTTCTGCCACTTTTTAGTCATGTGACCACATGCCAGTCTTTCTGCTTAGTTGAAATATTAGAGATACTACCTGATTTCATCTTCATAACAGTTCTATACAGTTGTTGTAACCATCTTTCACCACCCACATTTGCAAATGGGAAAACAGGCTCAGAAGATCTCAGAGCAAGCAATTGTCAGAGTTAGACCTGATCCCAGGCTCTGTGCTGATATTTTCTGTACTGGAATTTTCATACTTTCTTCCTTAACGTCTCTGAATGTCACCTCAGGGTTCATCTATTAAGTCAGTTTGTATTAATCCGTTTCCAGCCAGGAAGTGAGAATTGCACTAGGTCTTTCAAACAGAGGAAATTTAATAAAGGGAATTGGTCACACAGGTGACTGAAGAAGCTGAGAGACACTCCAGATTTAAGTAAGAGCAGGAAGCTGTTACCACCCTTAGGGCTGGAGGAGCAATGGGAGAAGGTATTGCTATTAGATCCCAAGAGCAAGGCCATCAGCAGAAGCTAAAACCATGGAGATTTATGCCCAGTGGGAGGGGTTGCCATGGAGAACATGTAATCTCGGCCAGAGATGCTGCAGGGAGCAGAGAGAAACGGAGAGACATACTTGGTTTCTCTCCTCCAATCTTCCTCTGGTGCTTCTCATTGGTTGAAACTATGGGAAGCCAGAGGACGGGGGGACACTGGGGAGGGTAGTTCCCAGAGCAGAGCAGGGGAAGGGTACAAAGTACATCTGAGTCCAGATGGGCAGTTGACCAGCTCAGGGGTGAGGGCTGCTGGGAGCACTGAAGATCGTGTGGGACAGAGCATGCCATCGGGTGGGGTACACTGTGTGTGATCAGCCCGGCTGACTACTGGCTACCACTCTCATTCTACTGCCAGGAAATGGAGGTGAAAGACTGTGTTCAGTTCCTTGGCTGTTGAGCCTTCTTAGGATACAAGAAATCTGTTTAAAAGAGACACAAGAGGAAGGCAGTCAGTTCCACAGCCAGCAAGGAACTTGCCATAGACCTGACCTGCGGACTTCTTCCCAAACTCTGCTCCAGTCACGCAGGATCTTCCTTTATTCTTCATGCTGCTGCCTCTGAGTGAGTGTCCCGGGGATGGCTGGGAAGTTCTGGCTGCCCTGTATTCTTCCAGTTAGTGATGGGACCCTGGCTGGCAAATGTGGAGGAGAAGTCACAGAGGGACTTCCGTGACTCAGATATTCCCAAAATTCCTTTGAGACGTTCAGGCTTGGGACTGGGGGGCCTGTGCTATTTATTCTCCTCTTCTTACATCTAACCATCCGAACATTCATCCTGATGGCAGAACTGTCCCCGGTAAATTCTTGGTCAAACCAATTAGGGTCAATCTATGACCTCCCTCCCTCTATCCTTCATTTTTTTTTTTTTTTAGATGTTGGGGTTAGGAGTTTATTAATTAATTAATTTATTTTTGCTGTGTTGGTGTTGGGTCTTCATTTCTGTGCGAGGGCTTTCTCTGGTTGTGGCAAGCGGGGGTTACTCTTCATCACGGTGCGCGGGCTTTTCACTATCGCGGCCTCTCTTGTTGCGGAGCACAGGCTCCAGACGCGCAGGCTCAGTAGTTGTGGCTCATGGGCCTAGTTGCTCTGCGGCATGTGGGATCCTCCCAGACCAGGGCTCGAACCCATGTCCCCTACATTAGCAGGCAGATTCTCAACCCCTGCGCCACCAGGGAAGCCCCCATCCTTCATTCTTTTCCTCTCTTCTTCCTTTCTTTTCTCTCTTCCTTTTTGCTTCCCAATAATCTTTGATCATTTATTATATGCCAGGTATTCTGCTATATAAACAATGAAAATACAACGGTGAGTAGGGTAGCTGAAAAAAAGTATATATATATTTGAAACTTAAAAACCCATTTCTAAATAAGTCATGGCTCAAATGAGAAACCATAAAGTATGTAATATAATTAAGATTTATAAATGAATAGTAATAAAAATTCTACATATCAAAACTTGTAGAATGTATCTAAAGCAATATTTGGAGTGACATTTCTAGCCTTGAATCCTTAGCTAGCATGAACTTAAAAAGATAGGAAAAGAATAATAGATCAAACCCAAAAAAGTTTAGTAACAGAGGAAGGAAATAACAAAATGAGTGCAAAGGTTAATAATATAGGAAACATTAGGGGAATCAACCTGTCAAAAGTTGACTCTCTGAAAAAGCAAGAAATGAAAAAGAGAGGCTGACTACCTATACAGCAGACAGACAATACCCGTAACAAGATAATATGTGAATAATTTTATACTGAGATATTGGAAATCATTTTGAAAGAGTTTGGTAAAATTAATTTACCAAATCCGACTTAAGAAAAGAAAAACCCAAATAGACCTCTATTCAGGATCTTCTTATTCCAGATAAAATTTATGATTTC
Source organism: Lagenorhynchus albirostris (assembly GCF_949774975.1). NCBI lineage: Eukaryota > Metazoa > Chordata > Mammalia > Artiodactyla > Delphinidae > Lagenorhynchus > Lagenorhynchus albirostris. Next base: position 19,360,996 of record NC_083109.1, read on the forward strand.
TATTTTATGAATCAGAAAATTGAGGCTCAGAATGGTGAAGAAAGTTGTCTGAGTCTATGGGTTGGAAGCCGTGGAGACAGACCCTGATGTGGATGGCTTGGGATTTGCCCTCTGGTGGGGGAACTTAATCCAGGGCGGCCTCTGTTGAGAAACTCCCCAGGGATGCCTGCTCTTGGGGTTGCTCAATTACCAGACACTTTAAACGCACCTCTAGGAGAGGCATTTGGCACCTGAATTTCCCCTGGACTTTCTTTCATCATCTCCAATTCGTGGACGCCTACAGCTGCCCTGCCCGCCTCCGAATCCTCCTCTGCTGCCCATGTGAAAGGAGCAGGGCTTTATAGCCCAAGCCTCAGCCTGGGGCCCTTTGACTCAGCAACCTCCCAGGCCCAAGAACGCCCAGTGCCTGACTCGGTGCCTGCAGCTGCAGCCTGGGCCTTGGAGACAGGTTGCCTCTCATAGGAGGCAGGTGGCAGTCTGCCTTGGAGTGTGGGTGGGTGACAGACTCTCACGGTCGGACGCCTGCAGGAAACCTGCATCTCGTGGATGGGACGTGAGCCTTGAAATGGAAATTGTGTTGTTGGGAGGTGAAGACCCATCGGTTGGCCTTCACCTTGATAACCCTTGTGAAGTGGTGTCTATCATCTCTGTTTTGCCTGCTTTCACCTCTTATTTTGAGACTATCACCTGTCCTTCCCTCCTTGGAGTTGTGGTGGAGTTGCCAGGGACAGAATCCGACCATCCCTGGCCGCATGTGCCAAGCCAGCCCGAGCTCTTCCCTCAGTTTGGATGTAGAGATATTCTCTCCTTCCTCTGGGTTTGCTAAGGAGGAATGATGTAATCCTGGAGTTTTGTGGGTCTTAGTGATTTGTCCCCAGGGTCATATGTTTCTATAAAATTTGCAAAAGTAAGATATTTTAACTAAAATAAGTTAAGGCTACTGTCCTTTCTCTCTGACTTCTGTACTATCTCTCCATCTCTTACTGTAAGAGCGGCTCTGGGGACCTGGCTAAGAGTGAGCTGGGGATTCACATAGCTTGGGTTTATAGTTATGTGACTTGCAGTCTCTTCTATGTATAGTTGAGTAATGACCAGTCATTCCGGTGTGGAAATCTCCTCCAGGGAAACTTGAAACACCCATTGTGCCGATTCACATGTGACATGTGATGTGTTGTGACATGAAGCTTTGGGACCAGAGGCTGTGTCATGACGTGAACGTGTCCTGTGGCATCCAAAGTATGGAGGAGAAACCGAGTTTGAAATATACAGAGCCAGAAGCTAATCCGTGGAAAATTCTCACAAGTCTCAGAACTCAAATGTGAAAAAACTTGATAAAGACCTTGCCAAGTTTTGGAACAACCCTGAAAACAAGAGAGGATGTTAACAGTTATGAAGCAGAGAGACATTTTCTAAATTATCAATAATAGAAAACTTTTTTTTAAAGATTTTTTTTGATGTGGACCATTTTTAAAGTCTTTATTGAATTTGTTACAATATTGCTTCTGTTTTATGTTTTGGATTTTTGGCCAAGAAGCCTGTGGGATCTTAGCTCCCCAACCAGGGATCAAACCTGCATCCCCTGCATTGGAAGGCGAACTGTTTTTTTTTTTTTTCTTTTGCGGTACGTGGGCCTCTCACTGTTGTGGCCTCTTCTGTTGTGGAGCACAGGCTCCAGACGTGCAGGCTCAGCAGCCAGGGCTCACGGGCCTAGCTGCTTCGCGGCATGTGGGATCTTCCCGGACCGGGGCACGAACCCATGTCCCCTGTATCGGCAGGCGGACTCTCAACAACCACTGCACTACCAGGGAAGCCCGGAAGGCGAACTCTTAACCCCTGGACCTCCAGAGAAGTCCCCTCAAAAATAAAAAAAATTTTGATCAACCATTGATATTAAAACATTGTTGTGATATTAGTGACACGTGCAGAGGCAAAGAGAATGAAGCCAAAGTACATAGGGAAAAAGTATTATAGATGTACGTCAGGTGGTTAATTAACGCACAATATGGCCGTTTTTCTGGATGTGGCAATATCTGTGATATTTGTCAGCTTTTTAAAAGTTGTAATTAGTTGCGATTTCTCTTCTAAATGAATCTTGTGCCTAAATTTTCATTGTTTATTTAAAAAATCATATTTATTGAGATATAACTTATACACAATGAAAGGCACACACCTAAGGGCATAGTTTGTCAGTTTTGACAAATGTACGTACCCTTATAATCACCGCCTCCACCATCGAGCTATAGAACATTTCTGTCACCCCTAAACTTTTCCCTCCTCCTCATTATATCAACTTCCCTGCATGTTCCTGCCCCAGGTAGCCATTAATCTTATTATCACTCTAGATTTTGATTGTTCTAGAACTTTCTATAAACGGACTCATGCACTAAGTACCCTTTGATATCTGCCTCTTACTGGGGCGAGATGGCTCAGCATTGCATGTCATTTTCTGTTATTCACAATTTTGCATTTTTTTTTCTTAAATAAGACGTCGCAATTTGGATACACCAGATCCAGCCCTGCTGCTGCACCCGCCCTCTGGGTGTGGGAGAAGGCCCCTCCAGGACAATAAAAATCCCATGTACACGCCTGAGTCCATGCCTTGAACACTCTGCTCCCTCTGCCTGGAATGCCCTTCCCTCCTGACTCACTTGGAGGATTCTGGCTGATCTGTCATTTTCCAGGTCAATGCCTCCTTCCTTCTGGAGCCTTCCAGAACTTTCTCTGCCTTAGGAAGCATTTGGCTTATATTTCTCATGAATGCTCATCATATTGTCTTATATTGGAATTGATTTATTTTTGTCCATCTCTCCCTCTAGAGTCTGAGGTTTCTGATAGAGATTTTGATGTGGGAGCTGTGTTGACCAACATGTGACACCCATTCCTCTCTGGCCTGGACTCACCCTAAGTCAGCAGGTTGCCTTATTCAGAGCAACAAATGTGGAATGAAAATGGGGGGAAAAGAAGTGAAAGTGAAACTCATCTTCATCTCTTCAAAACAAACAATTCCGTCTTCTGCTGTAGCCATTTCTCTTTGGTTTCTCACCAGATTTATCGGGGATGGGGAACTCACTGTCCTCCCGACGGGACTGGAGTGAACTCGTCATGTGAGGAACCTCAAAGGAGGCTCTGAGCTAGAGCCCTCCTCTGGAATGGTGTCCCCCCAAAAGATATGTCCAAGCCGTAATCCCCAGAACTTGTGACTATGACCATATTTGGAAATAGGGTCTTTTCAGATATAATTAAGGTAGGGATTCTGAGGTGAGAACATCCTGGATTCAGATGAACACTCAATCCAATGACAGATGTCCTTATAAGAGACAGAAAAGGAGAAGACATGGAGAGACACAGGAAGGAAGGCCGTGTGAAGACAGAGGCAGAGATTGTGATACTGCCACCAGCTAAGAAACCAGGAGCTGGGAGAGCCAAGGACAGATTCTCTGCTGGAGCCTCTGGAGGGAGCACAGTCCTGCGAGCATCTTGATTTCAGACTTGTGGCCTCCAAAACTGAGAGAAGAAATTTCTGTTGTTTTTAAGCCACCAAGTTTGTGGTAAGTTGTGTGGCAGCCTTAAGAAACTAATATAGATTTGCCAGACTTAAAGGATTACATATATGAAAGTGACATAAACCAACTGAGATGTGATAGAAAAACTCTACGGAACTGTAGTCTCAAGTTTGTCGCAAAGAATCAAAACTCCAAAGGGCTTTTCGAGCATTTCAAACTATCCAGACAGCAGGGTGCAAGGACCCTATTCTTTTAAAAATAATTTTTTTGGGGGAAATAATTTAAATACTTATTGAAATAGTAGAAACAATCTGAATTAAATAAGAAGAAACCATTTTCACCCATCAAATTGACAAATATTAAAGAATGTAGTACCTAGTTCTTACAGGATATGGAAAAAAATGAAATTTTAATACTCTTGGTAGGAGTCTAAACCTCTTGAATTTGTCAACAGATAGGAAACATCTTAAAAGGTACATATTCTTTGCCCAATTAATTCCAAGTCTCAGAATTTATGCTAAGGAAATATCAGAGAGGTAAATAATATAAAGACTTATATTCAAGGTTATTCATTATGGCACTGTATGAATAGTGGGAAATTAGAAACAATATGTCTTGAAAGTGGATTGGTAATATATACTGGTACAAAAATAGAAAAATGCAGCCCTTAAAATTGAGACTATAGGACTTCCTTGGTGGTGCAGTGGTTAAGAATCTGCCTGCCAATGCAGGGGACATGAGTTCGAGCCCTGGTCAGGGAAGATCCCACATGCCGCCGAGCAACTAAGCCCGTGCTCCACAACTACTGAGCCTGCGCTCTAGAGCCCGCGAGCCACAGCTACTGAGCCTGCGAGCCACAACTACTGTAGCCAACATGCCTAGAGCCCATGCTCCAAAACAAGAGAAGGCACTGCAATGAGAAGCCTGCGCACCACAACGAAGAGTCGTCCCCACTCGCCGCAACTAAAGAAAGCCTGCACATAATGAAGACCCAACACAGCCAAAAATAAATAAATTTATTTTAAAAATTTGAGATTATAGACACCTAATAACTTGAGCAAATGCTCACGGTAAAATATTAAGCAGAAAAAGTACAATACAAGCCATTATTCAGTATGATCTCAATTTACTTAAAACTATGCATAGAAAAAAGACTGAAAGTGAAACATCATTAGTAGTTATTTCTGAGTGCTGAGATTAAAGCTGTTTGTCTGTTTGTTTTGTTTTGGTCCATATCTGTTTTCGAGAAAACTCTTAAAGAAAACCTAACCAGATAGTTTTTTGTTAATCAGGAGAAACAGTGAATAGACCTTTATGGTATATCACCTCACACCTGTTAGAACGACTGTTATCAAAAAAAATTAGTGATAACAAGTGTTAGTGAGGATGTGGAGAAAAGGGGACCCTTTGCACTGTTGGTGGGCATGTAAATTGGTGCAGCCACTATGGAAATCAGAATGGAGCTTCCTCAAGAAATTAAAAATTAAAAAAATTTTGAACTACCATATGCTCCAGCAATTCTACCTCTGGGTATTTATCTGAAGAAAACGAAAACACTAACTTGTAAAGATATCTGCACCCCCATGTTCATTGCAGCATTATTTACAATAGCAAAAACATGGAAACAACCTAAGTGTCCATCAGTAAATAGACGAATGGGTAAAAATGTTGTGGTATATGTATACAGTGGAATACTATTCAGCCACAAAAAAGAATAAAATCCTGCCATTCACAACAACATGGATGAACCTCTAGCACATTATGCTAAGTGAAATAAGTCAGACAAAGACAAATACCATGTGATCTCACTTACATGCAGCATCAAATAAATAAATAAATAAACAAATAAACAAATAAATAGCTAGGGGTGGGAGTGGGGTGGAAGAAATGGGTGACCTGTTTTTGCTTTTTATTTTTCTTTCAAATACATTGAATAATTAAAAAAAGAATTTTAAGTTGTTCTAAAGTTCTTGATTTTGTTATTAGGGGTTAAGTTTCTCTCTAGATAAAACCGCATGTGCTCAGTATTCCAAAAAGGTCTTAGAATTGGAAAAAATACATACATACGTGTGTGCATGTGTGTGTGTGTGTGTATGTATGAAACATTTGCGTGTGGATTTTGTGGGTAGGGAACTGAATCCTAGTTTCAGCCGGTACAGCTGTCATTTGATTCAACAAGAAAGACAAAAGTCTCATGCGAAACACAGCAAATGTGCCTGTGTGTCTCTTTGGTCCCGCTGAGCAGTGCAGATCCTGGAAGAACAGAGCAGTCCCTCTGCCCCCCTTGCAGGCAGACGGAGTTGGTACTGGCCCAGTCTCAGGATGTTGCCGGGTCCCTACAGCCCTGCCTTTACAACACGCCTGGGTCCAAGTCTTCTCTTTGCTAATCATTCAAAGAAAATTCTACCTCCACATGGCCGCTGTAGGAGGGGCAGGGCCAGCAGGTGGAACCGGAAGACAAGCAAGAACTGGTCTTTATTTCTTCCCTGGAGTCTGGCCTGAGCCCCTCAGGGCCCCTGTTGTTCCTCTGTAGGCTTTGGGGCACCCTTTCCCTAGGAGCACTTGAGTTATGCTTGAAGTGACCAGATATCCCAGTTTGCCCAGGAACAGTCTCAGTGTAATCATGAATAGTGTCTCCTTTGACTCTCAAAAGTACCTTGGTTTGGATAACAAATTACATTATCATTGGAGTTTTAGTGCAAAGTGTGATCTACCATATCTGATTCCTAATATGAAGAAAAAGAATTATTGCTACCATTTATTGAGTGCACACCATGTGCTGGTTACCTTACACATAGATTTAATTAATTCTTACAGCTGTCTAGTGACTAGACTCTAGCTGATGTCTCAACGGTCACCTCAAGTCAACTCATCCCCGACTAACCCCAACCTGCTCTCTCACCCTCCCAGCCTGCCCCTCTTTGTGTGTGTTCACTCCCAGTACATGGAATCACGAGGTTCCTGGTGGCCCAGGCTGGCATTCTGTGATCCTTGGCCACTCCTCTTCCTTCCTCTCACTTCTAATCAGGCCCCAGGTCCCACTGATCCTACCTCTGTAATCCTACCTCTGTAATCCTACCTCTGTAACCCTATACTCTATACACCCTATATATACTCTATTACACCCTATACTCTAGCCACACAGACCTTTCCATTTTGAGAGCTCTCCACGGTGTCTTCAACTGCAGGACTTGACACTTGCTATTCCCTTGCCTACTTCTGCAAAATCAATGCCTACATTTTATGGATTTCAGCACGCTCTTAACTCGATCTGTAATTCTGGTAGGGTTACCTATTAAACGGGCTGAAACACCCTTTACATTTCTTTGGGTGGTTATTTGGATGATGTCTGTGGACCCCACTAAACTGTGAGCTTGTTAAAGTAGGAACCTTGTCTGTCTTGCTCTCTGTAGAATCTCTGGGGCATAGAGACTATATGGTAAATGGAAGGTTCTCAGTAAGTGTTTATTGAAAGCATAGTGCTTAAGGGCATCCACTTTTCTCCATTCCTCTGCCACTGCTCACCTGGCTGTCTGCCTCTAGCTGGCCCCTAGCTCACACATGACTTCTCCAATCCATTCTGTACCCAGAGGGAGCTCATAAATGAGCCTGTGTCCCTCCTCTACCTAGACTCCTCAATGGCTCCCCATTGTTCCTGGGATAAGGCCCAAATCCCTAAACAGAAGCTTTTTGTTCTGGTTCAAGCTGCCCTCCTAACTGTCTATGGATGGGTCAGCTGTGTCTCATCTCTGGGTTTTTGCAAAGGAATTCACACTTCCATCCTATTTATACCTGGCTAACTCCTCATCTTTCAGATCTCAGTTGAAATATCCTGTCCGCTGGGGGCTTCCCTCAGTGCTCAGTTGGGGTCAGACACCTCCTTGGTGTTCTCACAGCTTTCTCCAACAACAGGGCCATCATGGGTTACTGTCTCTTTAACTGTCACTTTTCCCCCACCAGAGTCCTCAGGTCTGGTCTACTCATGTTGTGTTCAAGTGTGTTGTATTCAAGTTTCCGGCACTCTTCATCACATGGGAGGAACTCAAAGAATATTTGTGAAATGAATGAATCATCCCTTTTTTTTTTGGCTGTGCTGTGCAGCATGCAGGATCTTAGTTCCCTGACCAGGGATGGAACCTGTGCCCCCCGCAGTGGAAGCGTGAAGTCCTAACCACAGGACCACCAGGGCATTCCCTGAATTATCCCTTTTTGAAAGCTAAGAAATCTCAGGTAAAGAGAGGGGGGGCATCCTTGATGAATACCATACAGCTAGCAAGTGAAACTTGAACACAAATTTCAAGCCCAGGACAGTGTCATGCTGTTGTGGGCTGAACTGTGTCCCCCGCACCCACCCCCCAAATTTGTATGTTGCAACACTTAACCCCTAGCACCTCAGAATGTAACGGAGATAGGGTCTTTAAAGAGGTAATTAAATTGAAATGAGGTCATTAGGGGAGGCCCTAATTCAATATGACTGGTGTCTTTATAAGAAGAGGAGATTACGACACAGACACACAGAGAGAAGACCATGTGAGGATACAGGAAGAAGACAGCCATCTACAAGCCAAGGAGAGAGGCTTCAGAAGGAACCAACCCTGCCAACACCTTGATCTTGGACAACTAGCCTCCAAAACAGTGAGAAAATAAGTTTCTGTTGTTTAATTAACCCCATCTGTATACTTTGTTATGCAGCCCTAGCAAACTAATATACATGCCTAAGAGCTTTCCCCTCTGTGCCACGTTTTAATTGTCTAGAGCAGAACTGTCAAACAGAAACACACTGTGAATCACATATGTAATTTTAAATTTTCTAGTAGCAACATTAAAAAAGTTAAAAAAGAGGTAAAATTAATTTTAGGACTATATTTTATTTAACCTAAAATCTAAATCTAATATCTAATCTAAAATCTGATCATTTTAACATGCAATCTATATGAAACATTATTAGTAAAATACATTACATTCCTTTTTTTCATAGAAGTCTTTGGAGTTTGGTATGTATATTACATTTATAGCACATATTAATTTGGATTTGTTACATTTCAAGTACTTACTAGCCACATGTGGTTACCATATTAGACATCACAGGGGTAGATAATCTCTTCCTTTCTGTACATCACTCTTTAAAAAAAAGGTGTTTTTTTCCTGATAATACATGATCATTGTAAACAATTCAAAAAAATTCAGCAAGTCTGCTTGGGAATATCATTCCTGGAAATTTTGTTTTTGCCTCGACTTTAGCAATTCTAATAGCTGGTTTAGTTGTTCTTCACGGGACTAAGCTATTTGGGCATTTTGGGCCATTAGTTTCCCCCATGGCATTAGATGGTAAGCATCAGATTCAGAATGTTTCTGTGCCTCCAGAGAAAGCTTTTCTGCCCCTCACCCCCTCAACCACATGCCTCTGCTAACTCACTTGGAAATCCAGAGACCACAATACATTGCTATATGGCTTCATCCCCCAATCCTTGACCACAGGCTGTATCTCATATGTCTCGTGGATGAGTGTCTCTGCCAAGTTTGAACCTAATGCCTCTCTGACCCAGTGCAGGTCTGTTCATCCCAGCCTGTTCCCCACCCCTGGTTCCCAACTTGTACAGGTGAACGTTTCTGTGACCTTGAAGGGCTACCCTGGGCGGGGGACCCACCATGCTACCTACGCTGTCCCCTCTGCAAGGCCCCTTGAAGTTGACTTGCTACACTTTCCATTGTGCTGGGAGCAGAGAACTCATCTCATGGAGGGAACTCAGCAGCTGCAAAAAGCAGAGACTCAGGGCATCAGGTAGTTATCCTCAGACCTCTCAGCTATCCCAGCACTTTCCCTAAGGGTGTCTATGAACGTGCTGTGGCTCTGTGGTTGAGAGTGTGGTGTCGGGCATCAGACAGACGTGCTTTCTAATCCTGCTCTGCCAGTTGCTGACTGTATGACTGTGAATGCTACTTTCACTCTCTGGGTTTCATCTGTAAAATAAGAGCAATAGCGATAGTGTGTACTTTTTCCGGCTTTGTAATATAGTTCTGGTATAGCTTACAACTATATAGCTCTATATACCATAGAGTGCATAGCATATTACCTAGTACACGGAAAGCTCTCAGCCAATGACGGGAAAGGACCAAGCACGCCAGTCCAGCTCGGTACCATAAGACTGTTCCACTGATGTTTGTGTTCTTAAGTTGCCAATGACAGAAACCCAATTATAGGAGCTTAAGCTGTCAAGATTGGATGATTGATTATGAGGGCCCAGGGCTGTTTTACAGGATGCAGCCTGGCCTCAGGGAGGGACTGCCTCCATATATGGAGCATTCTGGGACCTGGGAGCCCTCTCGTTCTGTCTCTCACTTCTGCTTCAGGGTCTGTACCTCTTCCCTTTTTCTTTCTGCAGGCCAGCATTTTCTGCTTCTCTGGCCACACATTGGCTGATCTCCAGCTCCTCAAGATGTCTTCCCTTCCAGTGACCAGTCTAGCGTGTGCTGCAATTCCCAGTCCTGGGAGACAGATGGGGTTGGCCTGCTTTGAGTCATGTGTTGACTTCTGTTTCAATCAGCTGTGACCAAGAGGGAAAGGCAGATAGTTCAAGCACGCTTTTTTTAAAAAAATGTTGTATTTAGTTGGAAGAAATAGATGGACACGACTTGGAGAACAAAGTGATCATATCCTGGTGGACAAGGTGCATGAAGATGCAGACTTAGTAAAGAGCAAAAATCTGTAGTTTTGACTCTGGTGACCACAAGAGAGGGAGAAAAATTCAAGTGGGGCTTAGAAAAGTTTACTCCACGTCAAGAATTGAGACCTTGTGGAGAGCGGCTCAACCGTGGATTTATAAGGGAATCATTGAGCCTGTGTCTTAGGTACTGTTCATAACTGTTGTTCATTCACTCCAATTTTTTGAGTGCACTGGGGGTACAGTAGTGAGCTCATCCTCATAGACCTTACACCAGTTTCTTCTGTTGATGTGGTTGTACAAGAGGAAATAAACCAAGCCTTTGTAGGGCCCCACTGTTGTCTCACATTTCCTACTTGAAAGCACCATTTCAGAAAAAAAAAAAAAACTGGACCTAAAGAAGGTGGAGGTCATTTTCTTGGTGATTCTGGAAAACTAGCTATAGTCCCAATCAACTGTGGCACACTTTTGCTTTATCTCCTTACTCCTTTTGGTATCCACCAAAAAGTCACATTCACCCAGAAGAGACAGGAAAGGAGGTAAGGGAGTGTGATATTGTGATTTATAATAAGAAATATATATTTGGTCTTCGTCCCAGGTTCTGGCACAGAGCTCCGAAGACCCTTGGAATTCTTAAGTGATAAGAGTGATAAAAATGTCTTGATCTTTATAACAAGCTCATTTCAACCACAACTAAGTTCATGTTAATGAAGTGACTTTTGGAAAGCACCTAAAGATGGGGGTTGGTTGCCAGGGGAACCAACTGTATGATTAGAGGGCTGGAACTTTCACTACCACCCCTCTGACCTCTGGGGAGGGGAGAGGAGCTGGAGATTGAATTATTTGCCAATGACCAATGATTTAATCAGTCATGCCTATGTAATAAAGTCTCCATAAAAACCCAGAAGAATTGGGTTCAGAGAGCTTCCTGCTTGGTTAACATGTCAAAGTGCTGGGAGAATGGCTTGCTGGGAAGAGGGCATGGAAGCTCTGTGCCCCTTTCTCCATTCCTTGTGTTATGCATCTCTTTTATCTGGCCATTCCTGAGTTACAGCCTTTTATAATAAACCAGTAATCTAGTAAGTAAAATGTTCCTCTGAGTTTTGTGAGCTGCTTTAGCAAATTAATTGAACCCAAGGAGGGGGGCATAGAAACCTCTGATCTGTAGTTTGTTGGTCAGAAGCACAGGTGACAACCGGAACTTGGAATTGACATCTGAAGTGTGTGTGTGTGGGCAGTCTTGTAAAACAGAGCCTTTAACCTGTGGGATCTGACACTATCTCCTGGCAAACAGTGTCAGAATTGAGTTGAATTATAGGACACCCAGCTGGTGTTGGAGAATTTCTTGGTAGTGTGGAAAAACACACACACTGGAGGGAGTCAACAGTATTTGAATACCTATCTTTGCTGGGTCTAATTAATTCAATCTGGGTTCTGGGGCCAAGAATGGACTAAATCAAGTAGTCTCTCCTCTTAAGGAATTCCATTTGTCAGAGCTAAACATTCCAATAGCAGACAGAATTCTTAAGGTTTTCAATAGCTATGACTGAAAAAGGTCCTTTGGGCAAGTTGGTGTTTACTTTCTTTGAACAGTGTATCTGCACCATCAGAGCAGATGTGACTCCAATAAGTGGCTGCAGATGACCTCTGTTTTGGGAGCTCAATTGAACCAGTCAATTCATTCATTCAGAGAACCCAATCCATATTAATTGAGCATCTTCTAAGTATAAGGCTTTGTTCTGTATGCTGAGGATACCACGGTGATCAAGACAGGCAAAGCCCTGTCCTCATGGAGCTGACATTCTAGGTGAGGAGCTCACATTTTTGTGGATTTGGTACATAAGTAGAAACTTGGAGCAAAACCTGGGACATAGAAGTCATTAACTCAATGGATATGTGCTTAATTCATTGAATGAATGGACTTATTGACTGAATGGGAATTCTGAAACATTGTTAACTATCAAGGATCCTCAGGATTGGGCCTTCTTAGGGTACAGTCCTTTTTGATTTTTGAAATCACCCTTGTTAAACCACTGTGTCAGTAGGTAAGTACACAGATACTTGCATATTATTTGTAGCGGTTATGGGAAAATGCTTCTCCTCATAGACACCTCATACCCAAGTTTTAATTTGATGATAGTTGGGACACATGAACGAAAGAAAATTGAGTGAGTTCAGATGGCCTGGTGTTTCCAGATATCATAAAAACTTTGGAGTAACCAAGAGTGCAGCTGAGTTAAGGACCACTTTGGAGCCATGAGGCCATAGTTGTCTACCCTTTCTGATTCTTGAAGGGAAGCCCTCATTTCTGATGTGGTTGAGGGGCATGCTCATGTGGTTTCCATTTGAATTGTGGACACGACCATTTTCTCCCAAAAACAATCAAGGCAGGTGGATATACTTAGGCAATTACTTGGGTAGAGGGTCAGCAGAAAGAAGGGAAAAATAAACTATGCCAGTCACTTCCTCAGCACCAGCAGCACTGTGTCTGTAGAGCAAAGCATTTCAGGTTCTCAAAGAAATCAGCTGGATAACTTCCAGCTCAAAATGGTACCTGGCTAGCTATAGCTGCCCCTGGCCCAGCCTCTCTTGCTTTCCAGTTAACCTCTCTAAGGAAGACATAGAAACAGCACAGCCCCACCATCATAAAAGTGGAGACACTCTTTCCCTATCCCCCTCTTTGCACTGGCTCAGAGACACAACATCTGTAGCAATTAAAACATTGCACGAATACCTCTCAAGTCTGTGAGTATTGCTTAAGGCAGCCAAGTCTTGCCACCCTCCCTAAATTTTTTGGAGATTATGTTTTTTATGAAATGATAGGCTAAAAGTTGGGGCTATAGTACACCGATACTGGCAGGAATAGACATTATAGGCAAAGTTATGTGGATGAGGATAGAAACAAAGAGAGACTGAGTAACAGAGCCTGTGGGAGACTATAGATTTTCATGTGTTCTGTATTCTATCGGTTTTGAATCTCAGAGATTAAAGCAGAGGAAGTTGGAGAAGATTTCACCTCAGTAGAGCAGAGTTCTATTAGATAAAAGACTGAAAAAAAAATGAATAACAGATTTTAAAATGAATCCCTTCCCCAAACACACAAATAAACAAATACCAAATTCTCTATTAATATCGGGCTAAAGAAGTTAAAAAAAACTTCCCTCAAAGAAAATTCCAGGCTTACATATTTTCACTGGTGAATTATTTCAATATTTAAGGATGGAATAAAACTAATCTGACATTACCTCTTTTAGAAAATAGAGGAGAAAATGCTTCCAAATTCCTTTTGTGATAGTCATTTATGAAATCATCATATGAAAATCTGACAGACATTCTAAAAAGAGAGAGAGAAAAATAGAATTATTGACTAAAATCCACATAACATAGGTTTAAAAATCCTTAACAAAATATTAGCAAATCAAATCTAGCAATGTATAAAAAGGATAACACATCAGGACCATGTAGGGTTTATTCCAGAAATGCAAAGTTGGTTTAACATTTGAAATTCCAACAGTGTAATCCACCACATTTACAGAATTAAGAAGAAAAATACACCAAGGAGAAAAGGCATGTGACAAAGATGAAATCTATCCATGATAAAAATTGATCAATCTAGGAATAAAAGGTAAATTTCTCAATCTGATAAAGGCTATTTATTAAAAAAACTATAGCAAAAATCATACTTACAGGTGAAATATTGAACACTTTCTCACTAAGATTGGGAATATGGCAAAGATGTCCTGTCTTGCCATTCCTAAATTGCAGGCAGATATGAAAAGAAGGTAAAATTATATCTACTTTCAGGTGTCATGACTATGTGGAGAATCCTAGGAAATTTACCAAACAACTACTAGAACTAATAAGCAAGTTTAGCAAACTCACAGAATTCAAGGTTAATATACAAAAATCAATTTTATTATTGATATACCAACAACAAATATTTGGTGAAATTTAAAAATCTCTTTTCAGAGCATCAAAAACAAACAAAAAATTGCTGAGGATTAAATCTAACAGAACATGTGCAAGACCTTTACCTACACTGAAAACTCTAAAACATTGCTGAGAGTAATAAAAAAAGAACAAAATTAGCGGGAATTTATGGATAGGAAGGGTCAATGTTGTTAAGACGTTAATTCTTCCCAAATTGACCAACAGATTCAACACAATCACAGTAGAAATTCCAGAAAGTCTTTTGCAGAAATTAATATTTATATAGAAATGCAAAACACCAAGAATATAAAAAGCTACCTTGATAAAGAAGAGCAAAATAGGAAGATTTAGATTATCTGACTTCAAGACTCATTTTTAAACTATGGTAGGCAAGAGTGTGGTATTGGCATAAAGATGGACAAATTGATCAGTGGAACAGAACACAGAGCTTAGAAGCAGACTCAACTGGTCAACTAATTTTCATAGAGGCACCAAGGCAGTTCAGTGCAGAAAGGAAAGTCTTCCAACTAATGATGCTGAATAGCTGGTTATTCATATGGAAAAGAAAAGGACTAAATTTCAACTCCATATAATATACAAAACCAGAAAGCTTTCAGTAGAAAACATAGAAGAGTATCTTCATGACTTAGAGATAGGCAAAGTTTCTTAAGACTCATAAAAGAAAAACTGATAAGTTAGATTTTATCAAAGTTTGAAAATTTCTGCTTATAAACAGACACTGTTAAAAAAAACAAGTAGGCAGTCTGCAAGCTGAGGGAAAATATTAGGAAAACAGATAAAAAGAAAAGAAAAAGAACTGGTATCCAAAATTTCAAAGAACTACAATTCAATAATAAAAGAATAAAACCCAATAAAATGGACAAAACAATTGGGTAGGCATTTCTCAAAAGAAGATACACACATGGCAATGAAAATAGGCAAGGTGCTGAATATCATTAGCCATCAGGGAAATTCAAATGAAAGCCACAATATGATACCCCTATACATCCTTCAGAAGGTCTAAATTAAAAAGACCGACAATCTTAAATGTCATCAGGAATGTGGAACAACTGGAATTCTCATACACTCTTGATGGGAGTTTGGGAAAACCTGACAGTTTTTCATAAATCTAAACACATATATTCCCTGTGACCTCACATACCCTGTGAGCTAGCAAGTATACTCCCAGGTAATTATCCAAGGAAATGGAGAATATGTGTCCATGAAAATTTTGTACAAGAATGTCCCTAACAGCATCATTAAAAATAGTCAAAAATTGGAAACAGCCACGGTTCCATCAGTAGGAGAATGGATAAACAAATTATGGTATATTCAGTTAATGGAATACTACTCAGCAAT
Organism: Lagenorhynchus albirostris; assembly: GCF_949774975.1. Taxonomy (NCBI): domain Eukaryota; kingdom Metazoa; phylum Chordata; class Mammalia; order Artiodactyla; family Delphinidae; genus Lagenorhynchus; species Lagenorhynchus albirostris. The sequence continues at coordinate 19,376,450 of NC_083109.1, forward strand.
AAAGAGGGGCAAATGTGGCTGTATCTCAAAATATTTTGTCCTGTGAAAGAAGCCATACACAAGTAAATACTGTATGATTTCATTTGTATGTAATTCTAAAAAAGACAAAGCTAATTTATGGTGGAAAAAAATCATAACAGTGATTGACTCTGCAGGGAGATGGGCATTGACAGGGAAGGGCACGAGGGAATTTTCTGGGATGATGTAATGTCAATATCTTTTTTTTTTTTAAGGGAATTCCTTTCTTTATTTTTTATTTATTTATTTTTGGCTGTGTTGGGTCTTCATTTCTGTGCAAGGGCTTTCTCTAGTTGCGGCAAGCGGGGGCCACTCTTCATCACAGTGCGCAGGCCTCTCACCATCGTGGCCTCTCTTGTTGCGGAGCACAGGCTCCAGACTCGCAGGCTCAGTAATTGTGGCTCACGGGCCTCGTTGCTCCGCGGCATGTGGGATCTTCCCAGACCAGGGCTCGAACGCGTGTCCCCTGCATTGGCAGGCAGATTCTCAACCACTGCGCCACCAGGGAAGCCCTAATGTCAATATCTTGATAGAAGTTTGAGTACATAGATGTATGTGTTTGTCAAAACTCAGCAAATGTATGGTTAAGATTTGTGCCTTTCATTATATATAAATTTTACTCCATAAAAAAGCCCTGTAAACAAATATTGAACTCTAGTTTATGATATACATTCTGAAATACTTAGGGGGATAGGTACTGATGTATGCAATTTAATTTAAAGTGCATCAAAACAATCAAAATGGATTGATGGTTGGATAGATGGACAGGGATGTGATAAGGCAAGAAAAGTGTTAATGGTAGAGACTATACAAGTGCTCACTATAAAGTTCTTTCAAGTTTTTTGTGTACTTGAAATGTTTTATAAAATGTTGGAAAAAATTAAAATCCAAATCTGCAAACTTTAACTGAGAAATATGAAATAAAAGAATACATGGAAGACAATCATCTACCTAGTTGGAAAGATTATTTTGCAAAGATCTTAGTCTTCCCATTAATTCATACATTTAGCATCATTTGGAATTTTGATTTTCAAAGTGATTCTGAATTACATCAGGCAAAACAAACACCCTCTCCCCTGGCAAGAAAACAGAAGTAATCATATCATTAATTATTAACGTATTTTATATGTATAGTAGTTGAAACAATATGGCATTATGCAACAACTAAAACACAATTCCATGAAATAGAAGGGATAGTATTGAATTACATAATAGGATACCGGCGAGCTTAACAGAAGATAAAAGAAATGTTGTTAATTTTTTGGAGAGAGATGAATTTTTCAATAAATGTTGTAATGAAATCAAGTTAGAACTTTAGCTTACATCATCTCTCAAATTAAATTGTAGGTGGATTAAAGAGTTAATTTTTTTTAATGCAGGCAATTCTTGCTTTGGATGTTTATAAAATATGTAAATTTTACTTAATACAGCTTTGTGAAAAGTTAGGATTGCCTGTATTAAAACTAGAATAATGTTTTTAGATGGTGATTTTCAGATGGCAAAAGACATTCTTAGCCCAAGAGCAATGAGGAAATCCAAAGGATAAGAAAACTGTATTTGGCCATTTAAAAAAGAGAATTTCTATGTCTTCAAAAATATTATAAGCAACAGAAAAAGAAAAATGTCAAAATTGGAAAAACACTTGCAATAAATATGCGAGAAAGTGTTACTATCCATAATAGATACAAAAGTCTTTCAAATCAATATGGGAAAACAAGGAAAAACCTAAAGAAAAATGATCATAAGATCTGCACGAATAATTTGCTAAAGTGGTTGAAGGTGCTGAATATCAAGGTGTTGAATATCATTAGTCATCATGGAAATTCAAATGAAAACCACAATATGATACCCCTATACATCCTTCAGAAGGTCTAAATTAAAAAGACTGACAATCTTAAATGTCGTCAGGGTAGTAAAGACAGTATTCTGCTCAATTTTGCAGTGATCTAAAACTGCTCTAAAAATAGTCTGTTATAAATAAAAATTCTCTAAAAAAGACAATATAGTTGCAAAAATATCATTATTACTGAAAAATTTGCATAAAAACTGAAAGATACAATTTTTTTTACATTCACAAACATAGAAAAGGCTTTTTGAGATAATTTTGTTAAATTTGTTTTCCTTGTTTTGCTCTTAAGGGTGATTCTGTGGTGAGCATGCATGTTGTTGGTGTTTTATCAGTAACGTTTATTCCGGGCTTCCCTGGTGGCGCAGTGGTTGAGAGTCTGCCTGCTGATGCAGGGGACACAGGTTCGTGCCCCTGTCCAGGAAGATCCCACATGCCGCGGAGCGGCTGGGCCCGTGAGCCATAGCCGCTGAGCCTGTGCGTCTGGAGCCTGTGCTCCGCAAAGGAAGAGGCCACAACAGTGAGAGGCCCGCGTACTGCAAAAAAACCAAAAAACCCAAAACGTTTATTCCTTAAGTTGGTTGGTAAGCGCGTTAGAGTCTGTTATGTAAATATCTCTAAGATGGTTGAAATGGTACTTAATACATTAAAATATTTCTGCATGTAAAAGAGAGAAAATGTATGAACATATAAATATTAGCTGTCACTAGATGGTATGATTATGGATGATTTCTGGGTTTTTTTCCTATGCTTTTTTCTTAATTTTCTAAAAATTGAAGAATAATAAACAAAAGAGACACTCAGGTCACAGATTTGAACTAGCTTTTATTTTGGCACTTGGTATAGCCTGGCACATTGTAGGTATTCAGTATACTTTAAAAAAGAACTTTATGAGGTAACATTCACATACCATGCAATTTAAAAAATATTGATATATTCACAGATATGTGCAGCCACAATTACAGTCAATTTTAGAATATTTTTATCACCTTAAAAAGGAACTCTGCACCCTTTAACTGTCACTTACTTATCCCCCACATCCCCCAATCCTGAACAACCACTAATGTACTTTCTGTCTCTATAGATTTGCCTATTCTGACTATTATCTATAAACGGGCTGATATAATATATGGTCTTTTGTGACTGGCTTCTTTCACTTAACCATAATGTTTTCAAAGCACCTTCATGTTGTAGCATATCTCAGTATTTCATTCTTTATTATCGCTGAATAATATTCCATTGTATAGATATACTACATTTTGTTTATCCATCACTCATCGATGGATATTTGGGTTGTTGCCACCTTTTGATTATTATGAATAATTCTGCTATAAATATTTGTGTAAAGATTTTTTATTTTTGCATGGGAATATGTATTCAGTTCTCTTGATTTATATACCTAAGTGTTGAATTGCTGGGTCATATGGTAGCTGTCTAAGTTTTTGCAGAACTTTTAAGTTGTTTTCCAAAGTGATTGCACCATTTTACATTCACACCAGCAGAGTATGAAAGTTCCAGTTTAAATCCCAGTTTCTCCACAGCTTTAACACTGATGGTTTGTTTTCTGACTTTTGTTGATATCTAGGTTATTCTAGTAGGCGTGAAGTGATACCTCATTGCGGTTTTTTTTTGCATTTCCCTGATGATTAATGATGTTGAGCATATTTTCATATGCTTATTGGCCATATTTATGTATCTTTTTTGGAGAAAGGCCTATACAGATCATTTTGCTCATTTTTTAATTGTGTTATTTGTTTTTTTTATTGGGTTGTAAGGGTTCTTTTATGTGCTAGTACAAGTCCCTTATCAGATAATATGATTTGCAAATATTTGCTCCCATTCTGTGGGTTGTCTTTCCACTTACTTTTTTTTTTTAAATAAATTTATTTATTTAGTTTTGGCTGCATTGGGTCTTTGTTGTGGTGCATGGGCTTCTCATTGTGGTGGCTTCTCTTGTTGACGGAGCATGGGCTCTAGGCACGTGGGCTTCAGTAGTTGTGGAACATGGGCTTAGGGATTAGCTGCTCCGTGGCATGTGGGATCTTCCTGGACCAGGGCTCGAGCCTGTGTCCCCTGCATTGGCAGGCAGATTCTTAACAACTGTGCCACCAGGGAAACCCCCTCTTTCCACTTTCTTGACAGTGTCTTTTGAAGCACAAAATTTTCTAATTTCCATGAAGTCCAATTTATGTATTTTTTCGTTTGTTGCTTGTGCTTTTGGTGTCATTTCTAAGATTCCATTGCCAAGTCCAAGGTAATGAATATAGAGCACTATATTTTCTCCTGGTTTTTATCAGTGTTAGTACTTATATTTAAGCCTTTGATTTATTTTGAGTTAATTTTTGTTTGCATTATGAGGTAAGGGTCCAACTTCATTCTTTTGCTTGTAACTATGCAGTTCTCTCAGCATCCCTTGTTGAAAAGACTATTTGTCCTCATTGAATGGTCTTGGTACCCTTGTCAGAAACTAGTTGACCATAGACACATGGATTTGTTTTTGGATTCTCAGTAAAATTAGAATTCTATTTCATTGGTTTGTATGTCTATCCTATGCTAGTACTACACTGCCTTGATTATTGTTGCTTTGTAGTTAAGTTTTGAAATTGGGAAATGTGAGTCCACCAATATTTTCTTTAAAATTTTTTTGGCTATTCTGAGCACGTTGCAATTACATATGGACTTTAGAATCAGTTTGTCAGTTTCTATAAAGAAGCCAACTGGAATTCTATAGGACTTGCTTTGAATTTGTGGATCAAATTGGGGAATATTGCCATCTTAACAATATTAAGTCTTTTAATCCATGAACATGGGATGTTTTTCCAATTTCATAGGTCTTCTTTCATTTTTTTCAACAATGTTTTATAGTTTTCAGAGTATAAGTTTGCATGTTTTTTGTTAAATTCATTCTTAAGTGTTTTAGTCTTTTTGATGTTATTGTGAATTGAATATTCTTAATTTTATTTTGGGGTTGTTCATTGTAAGTGTATAGAAATACAATTGATTTTTGTATATTGATCTTTTGAAATTCTGCCACCTTGCTGAATTAGTTTGTTAATTCTAATAGTTTTTAAGTGGATTCCATAGGATCATGTCACCAAAGAAGAAAGTTATTTTACTTTTTCCTTTCTAATCTAGATGTTTTTATTTCTTTTTCTTTCCTAATTGCTCTGGCTGGAACTTGCAGTACAATGTTGAATAGAAGTGGTGAGACTGGACATCCTTGTTTTGTTCCTGACCTTAGCGGGGAAGCATTCAGTTTTTCATCACTATGATGTTAGCTGTGGGTTTTTCATAGATGCCCCTTATCAGGTTGAGGAAGTTCCCTTCTATTCCTAGTGTGCTGAGTGTTTTTATGAGGAAACCATGCTGAATTTTGTCAAATGTTTTTTCTGCATCTATTGAGATGATCGTGTGAGTTTTTTTCTTTTTTATTCTACTGATACAGTATACTCCATTAATTGATTTTCAGGTGTAATCAATACACTTTTGTTGAATGTGTCCTGTGCTAATAGGTCTCTTTAGAAATGAAATGAAATTGAGCCCACTATGTGATCTAGCGTGTACAGGCCACCATGTGGCTGTTTTAGGAGAACTGCCCTATCTTAGTCTCTGCCAGCTCTCCCCTTGTTCTCTTTTCAGAATCAATGCAAAGCCTTGTACCATTCAAGTCCAAACTTACATCTCCATCCAGGTAGACATGTTTCAGGTGAATTAGGGGCCTCAGTCAATTTAGCACACAGGCTGTAATTACAAGCACCTAAGACCTGCAATTTCTCTTTTAATTAAAATAAACAATGTGGAGGGGCTGACATCACACCAAGGCAACTGGTGTGCAGGGCATAGGTAATTACACCAAAGCTGAGGCTCCTGCTGTGAAGAAGTCTGTTGGGACCCATGGTGAAGTACTGGGCGTGGCCATCCTGGTGAATAGTAATTACTTGCTGCCAACCACAGCTGAAATCAGACAGGTAGTTGGTTGTAGTGATGACATTAGAACATCTTTCTTTCAAGTTGGAACTGAGCTGTGACTTTTGGACCATGTGTGTGTGTGTCTATTTACATATGTGATGTCCCTCTAAGTATATTTACCTGTAATATGCTTTCATGCATATGAGCAGTGGGATGAAAAATTCTTATTTTAACTGCAGGTTTTAGAGATCTTTTTGCGGGTGGAGTTACCCTTGCCTAGAAAAATAATACTTCACCTGGATATGTGGGTAAGACATATCTTAACTGCTCAGCCTTAGATGTTACAGAAATTTGGAGATGGGATGTTGTAGGGAAAAGAGAAGTGGTAAGAAAAAGAGTGGAGAGATACAGGACTGGGCCCGTGGCAGGAGGTTAAAGAGAAGGTCTGAGAAAAAGGTGGCCAATAAGAGACCTGGTGGCCAGAGTGTCTCAAAGACATATAAGAACAAGGTACTGGGTTGGCCAAAAGGTTCGTTTGGGTTTTTGGGTAACATCTAATGGAAAAACCCGAATGAACTTTTTGGCCGACCCAATTTTTTTTTTTTTTTTTTTTTTTTTTTGCGGTACGCGGGCCTCTCACTGTTGTGGCCTCTCCCGTTGCGGAGCACAGGCTCCGGACGCGCAGGCTCAGTGGCCATGGCTCACGGGCCCAGCCGCTCCGCGGCATGTGGGATCTTCCCGGACCGGGGCACGAACCCGTGTCCCCTGCATCGGCAGGCGGACTCTCAACCACTGGGCCACCAGGGAAGCCCCCGACCCAATATTTAACACTTAATTTAAAATTGTTTGCGTTGTGTGTTATAAACTCCCTCTGACACTGAAAATCTTCAGTAAAGTCATTAGCACACACTACTGTCTTGTATCAGCGAGTGTTTTTTGTGTGTGTGAAGATCAGGAAGAAAGATTTAACTCCACATTTGAGTAGGAGTGTAGGGGATCATACAACTGAGAAAGTGAATCCAGGGGACTAGGGAGCCAGAAGTGACCAAAGATTGTAAGCCTCTGGGACTTTTCAGAAATCTTGTGCATGGAGTTGGACTTCCCACAGGATATAGGAGAGAAATCCACATTTATGTTTGCAAAGAAATCTCGTCATGGCACTTTGCCACCTGAAAGCTTCCAATTTCCCCTATTGCCACCATGATAAAATATAAACTTATTTAAATGTTTCCCGAAGATATTGAGTCCTAGTCCCTGAAACCTGTAAATGTCACCTCCCCACCAACTTTTTTTTTCAAAAGAGTCTTTGTAAATGTGATTCAGTCAAGGATCTTGAGATGGAGAGGTTATCCTGGATTATCCTGATAGGCTCTCTATACCATCATATATGTTCTTTTTTTTTAAATTACTTATCTCCATGATATCATTTTATTTATTTATTTACTTTTTTAAACATCTTTCTTATAAGAGGGAGATTTTAGACACAAACAGAAGAAAAGGACACAGATGAAAGAGGAGAAGCAATGTGACCATGCAGACAGACATTGGAGTGATGTGGCTGAAATCAAGGAATGCCAGTAGCCACGAGAAGCTGGAAGAGGCAAGGGGCAGATTCTCCTCTGGAGCCCCTGCAGGAAGGGCAGCCCTGCTGACACCTTGGTATTAGCCCAGTGAAACTGATTTTGGATTTCTGGCCTCTAGAACTGGGAGAGAATAAATTTCTGTTGTTTTAAACCACCTAGTTTGGGAAACTAAACAGAAGGCTTCCCCAGACCCTCAGGATCTGGTCCTACCTTCCTATCCAGCTTTGCCACCTGCTGTTCGACAGACTTTCATCTCCAACCTTGTCACACACCCCCCAACCCCTAACACACACCCCATACTCTGGCTATATCTTGTAGTGTTCCACCTGGAGCACTCCTCCAGTCTCTGCCAGCTGTGAGAGATGTGGTGTGCTAGACCAGTTTACAAATGAGAAAACTGAGGATGCAGGCAGGACTGTGCCCCTCAGAGTATTGCTAAGCTCGTCTCCGAGTAGTTGCCCTCCCTGGCCGTGGTCTCAGCCCCTCTTGCTCAGTCTCCCTGGCTAAGGCTCCTTGTCAGGGTGGGTTGGGAAACTCCAGCTGTCTCACCTTTGACTTGACCTGGTGCCTTAAGATTGATACCTTTTTGGGCACAGTGGGACAAGCACAGGCTTTGGCGTTGGACAGACTGAGTCAGAATGTTGTCTTGGTTCCTTACATGTTGTGTGACCTTGTGTAAGTTACTTAACTTTTTCAGTTCTCTTATGTGTAAAATGGGGCTTACAAAAGTGACCCTTTTTAAAAAAAAATTTTTGCTGATCACTGGACTTTATTAAAATAGAATCACTGATGATTACATAGAAGCTGCTACTTGCCTAAGTCAAAATTCTTGAGGTTCACATAAACTTAGTTGAGGTCTTTAACATATATTTGTGGAGCATCAACTCTATGTGGACGAGCCCAGGTCCCCAGCTTCATGGAGGGTGCATTTACTTAGGATACTGAGAGTGTAAGAGCAGGTATTGAGACCTGGAGCAGGTCCCCTCTTCCCCCAACCCCTCCATATTGTCTGAGGTTCCCTTTTCTTTAGGGGGTCAGAACTGGCCCACTTACCCAGGTTAAGGGAGATCTCCCAGGGAATAGCTTCGGCCTAAGAGGAGGCAAGTGGGCAGCACATGGGGCTGAGCACACACGCAGGTGGTGGTTTTAGTTTGGAAGCAGCCTTTAGCTCCCGCTCATGTCATAGCCCAGACTTCAGCAGCTGGGAGGCAGCTGCCCTCTTCTAGGAAAGAAAGGTTTATAAGGGTGGCAGGCAGACAGGTATGATGAGTGAGCTCTGGATACCTTTCCTGTACCCCTGGTGTATAAGCAGGGCCAGAGAGGAAGCACACATGAGTTCCGACTCATGTGCACACACATTCACAACCCTGCCTAGGAAATTGCCACATTCACAGATATACACACACATACGTGTCTGTACATACACCCACACACGTTGTATTTTTATTGCATTCATATTTGTTATTTCAGAGTCACTTTTCGTCTTCCTCTTCCCATAACTGGATATTTGGAAAAAGTGATGAGAAAATTGAGGCTCAGAGATGTGAAGTTCCTTCACCAAGGTCACACAGCCTTCATACAGCAAAATTAAGCTGAAAGCCCAAGATTCTCAATTGTCTGCACCAAATTAGGTCACCTTTACACACACACACACACACACACACACACACACACACACACACATGAAAACACATACACGTATTCACTCATTTGTCCAGCAAGGCATTGTAGTGGAAAAGTTATGAGCATGAATGCCAGTCAAATCCTAGTTCTGCCACATTTTAATTATGTGACCTTGAGTAAGTCACTTCACCTGTTGGAGCCTCGGTTTCCTCATCTGTAAGATGGAGATAATAACAGAGCTGGTTTCATAGGGTTGTAGTGAACATTAAAGGACATAATGAAGTCAGGTTCATGGCACCTTGCTGATCACATAGTAAGCGATCAATCAATATTTATCTTTACTATGTATCTGGCACCTTACTAGGCACTGAGGATCCTCACCAAGTCAAGTACCTTTGCTAGGATTACTGAAATATTGTTGCAGATATAATAAACTGCCCAGGTGGTCCTAGTTCTGGAAGAAAGACTAAGAAAAGCCTAAGGACAGAACCCCCATGATGGTGTTGAAGTTCCCTCCAGGGTCTGCCATTTGGGGATCCTTTTCTGCCCATCGCCCCAACCTGGAGACTCACGGCCAGCTCATTTCAAGGTCTTGGGTCTGGGCATACCTGGATCAATGAGCCCCATGGCACACAGGACAGTGTCCCTGCCAGCACTCGGGACAGGAGGGCTCAGCTTTGCTCATCTCATCCCCGAGGTCTGCACAACCTGCTACAAGCTCACAGAGGGCAGGAGACAGCAGTGACCCAGACGCTTCTGCGGTTTGTCTGAGCAGAATGTCTCCCTTACTGGGGTTGGCCTGTCTGTTCCCTGAGGCTGCTTCTGGGTCTGAGGAACCAGCATCCACTGTGCTCGGCAGCCTGTCCCTCTGTCCCATCCTGCATGTTCACTTCCAGCCCCAAGCCCTAGTCGAACGATTATCACTGCTTCTGGTGGTACTTTGAGCCCCTTTACACCCACAGTCAAAGGGGGTTCATGATAACCCCTACCTCATCGGGTTGTCATGAAGATGAAGTGAGATAAAGCATGAAACCCTGGTTTGTGGACATAATAGGTGCCTTGTAAATGTAGCAGCAATTATTGTTATTATTAATACAGTCATCATCATCATCATCGTCATCATTATCGCCATTGGTTTCTGAAGGCAGCTACCCAGATATTAGATCCAGTCAGTAGCCGTGTGACCTCAGGCAAGTAATAGCTCTAGGCCTCGGTTTCTCACAAAGCAAACAGATTGCTCTTTTTGATGCTTCCTTTCTCCACCCTTGTTCAGAGTCTCAGAATCTCTTGCTGAGCAAATTCTCATAACCAGCCCCGTGGGAAGTTGGGCACATGACCTTACTTCTTTGAATCTCAGTTTTTTCATTAGATGAATGGGGTAAATATAACAATTCACTCACAGTGTAACTGAAAGGATTAAACAGACAACAGGGCTTCCCTGGTGGCGCAGTGGTTGAGAGTCCGCCTGCCGATGCAGGGGATGCGGGTTCGTGCTCCGGTCCGGGAAGATCCCACGTGCCGTGGAGTGGCTGGGCCCGTGAGCCATGGCCGCGGAGTCTGCGCGTCCAGAGCCTGTGCTCCGCAACGGGAGAGGCCACAACAGTGAGAGGCCCGCGTACTGCCAAAAAAACCAAAAACAAAAACAGACAACAAATGTAAATGGCCTTGCACATTGTTTAGCCCACGCCAGAAGTGAGTGGGTCCATAGGTCAATTGCCTATGACTGTTGACAGCAAGGAGGTTGGGAAGGTGTTTTGGCACAAACACTGTGGAAGCAAAAGCAGAAAGATTTCCTGTTTTTGCCTGGGTTTTTCCACAGCTGGCTGGTCTTTGATTGCATCTCGGTCCACAAGGCTCAGCTCTAAAGAGCAGGTTCTGGTTTTCTTTGAACTTCTGGCGGTTTTTCTCAGTCTCTTTTGTGAGCAACTCTTCCTCAAGTCATCTGTAGATGCTGGTATCCTTCAGGATTCCATCTTTTGCTGTTTCCTCTTTTCAGTAGGTTGTTTCTTCCACTTGCAATACTTGTCACTCTGTCCTGATCATCCCCAAATCATCGTCTTCTGCCCTGAGCTTCTCCTTGAACTCTGGACCTAAATATCCGACTAGCTGCTGAAAATCTGTAGTTGGATTGTACCAGGGGAAACTCAACCCAACACTCCCAAACTTGACTTACCGTCTTCTCTTTAAACCCCTACCATCTTCTCTCTCCCATGTCTCAAAGATGGCACTGCCATCCACAAAGCTGTCTGAGTCAGAAATCTGTGGATCCTAACACCATACATAAAAATAAACTCAAAATGGATTAAAGACCTAAATGTAAGGTCAAACACTATAAAACTCTTAGAGGAAAACATAGGCAGAACACTCTATGACATAAATCACAGCAAGATCTTCTTTGACCCACCTCCTAGAGAAATGGAAATAAAAACTAAAATAAACAAATGGGACCTAATGAAACTTAAAAGCTTTTGCATAACAAAGGAAAACATAACCAAGACGAAAAGTCAACCCTCAGAATGGGATAAAATATTTGCAAAGGAAGCAACTGACAGAGGATTAATCTCCAAAATTTACAAGCAGCTCATGCAGCTCAATATCAGAAAAACAAACAACCCAATCCAAAAATGGGCAGAAGACCTAAATAGACATTTCTCCAAAGAAGATATACAGGTTGCCAACAAACACATGAAAGGCTGTGCAACATCATTAATCACTAGAGAAATGCAAATCAAAACTACAGTGAGGTATCACCTAACACTGGTCAGAATGGCCATCATCAAAAAATCTAGAAACAATAAATGCTGGAGAGGGTGTGGAGAAAAGGGAACCCTCTCGCACTGTTGGTGGGAATGTAAATTGTTATAGCCACTATGGAGAACAGTATGGAAGTTCCTTAAAAAACTAAAAATAGAACTACCATATGACCCAGCAATCCCACTACTGGGCATATACCCAGAGAAAACCATAATTCAAAAAGAGTCATGTACCACAGTGTTCATTGCAGCTCTATTTACAATAGCCAGGACATGGAAGCAACCCAAGTGTCCATTGACAGATGAATGGATAAAAAAGATGTGGCACATATATACAATGGAATATTACTCAGCCATAAAAAGAAATGAATTTGAGTTATTTGTAGTGAGGTGGATGGACCTAGAGACTGTCATATAGAGTGAAGTAAGAGAGAAAAACAAATACTGTATGCTAACACATATTTATGAAATCTAAAAAAAAAAAAAAGGTTCTGATGAACCTAGGGGCAGAACAGGAATAAAGACACAGAACTACTAGAGAATGGACTTGAGGACACAGGGAGGGGGAAGGGTAAGCTGGGATGAAGTGAGAGAGTGGCATGGACATATACACACTACCAAATGTAAAATAGCTAGCTAGTGAGAAGCAGCAGCATAGCACAGGGAGATCAGCTCGGTGTTTTGTGTCCACCTAGAAGGGTGGGATAGGGAGAGTGAGAGGGAGACGCAAGAGGGAGGGTATATGGAGATATATGTGTACGTATAGCTGATTCACTTTGTTATACAGCAGAAACTAACACAGCAATGTAAAGCAATTATACTCCAATAAAGATGTTAAAAAAAAAAGAAATCTGTGGGTCATCCTACACTCTTTTGTTTCTTGTACTACATACACAGTTTATCCCTCCTCCCTCCCTCCCTCCCTCCCTCCCTCCCTCCCTTCCTTCCTTCCTTCCTTTTCTCTATTTACTCAATAAGAACTTCAAGTATTTACTGAGTGTCTACTATGTATCAGTCACTGTACAATTTGTTGGGCCACTAGCTCACTAAATCCTCCTAATATTACTCCTAAATGTCTAAGAATTGTCTCCGCTTCTTAGTTGCAAATGACAGAATACATAACTAGGAAGAAAATTTATTGAGAAGCTCCCAGAAATGGTGGGCAAGATGGAGAAACTGGCTTGAGGACAAGCTTCTAAGAACATCGAAAACCACATTGCCAATCTGGCTCAATGGTGAAACTGCCGTCATTGAAGCTGCCACTGAATGCTAGATACCAGAAATCCAGCTTTATTACAAACCACTGCTCTTACCAGCCCTGGTGTTGCTTCTGGCTAGCAGTTTGACTGGGCAACCATGCTGCCCTGAAAGCTGAGTGCCTTTGCTGTTTCCTATGCCGGCAAAACTGCAAGTGAGCTCCAAGCAGAGTCCATCATCACACTGGCCACTTCCCAATTGGAGCATCTGATTGATGAAGGCTGGTCATGTGTTTGTGGCATTGTGACGAGGGAGTCTAGAAATGATTTGAGTTCTGATTTTTACCTTGGAGACAGGAACTTATTATGTCGTATTTCCCCCAATTGCCAGAGGCTGTTAAAAAGGCGATGGACAGCCACACCAAAAAATTTGCGAACTTCTTAGTATAGGAATCTGTCTTGCGCCCTCCACCATCCCCGCTGATGCCTCAGACACACCTCATGATCTCATACCCGTCTCATCCTGGTCAATCCTCACTCTGGCTGTTGGAGCATTTTCCTCTAAAGCATAGTTCTGACACCGTCTGGTCAGTGTCCTTCTATAGCACCTCATTGTCCTAGCACTTCAGCTACTCAGTGTGGTCCTTGATGATCTGTCCTTTGTATACTTCTTCAGCCTCATTCTCTGAAACCATGACAGCCATTGAATGACAGTTTCTCAGTGACGTTGGGAGGATGGCATGGTAACTCCTCCTGTGGATCCAACATAACTTAGAGTCCCAGAGCAGGGCAGGCAAGAGCCTGTTGACTGAGGGTACATACGGGGCGTACCTGTGGCTTATGTAGGGACAATTTAAGTGAGGGTTTTCAAATATCTCCTCCACTGGGCCAGAAATCTCACCACTGCCATCCACACCTCTGGATTCAGCAGCTCTGGGTACTGCCCATACAAATGGTAATCTATTGAGAAGATCTTCTCATGAAGTTCCTAAGGCTTTGAAGAAAAAAGTCTTTTCATTTCTTCTCCCCCTCATCCAGTTCTTAATTCCTGAGCTGGGGCCCAATACTCAAAGCCCTCCCCCTGTCCCCCTTCCCCCTTAGCCTGATGTAATTGCATCCAACAAAAGCCAGAAGGCAACGAACCATGAGAAAAAGTGTGGGGAGAGGGATTAGGGGGAGAGTCGGTCACCAGTGAGCATGGGCCACCAACCTTAAGTGGAAAAGGATGAATAATCGTTTCAGGACCAAAGTCACGATTACAGGGTGTTATCTCACCCTCCGCAAGGGCAGGGTCAGAGAAGCGGGGAAATTTCCCAAGATATACCTTCCTGATGTTAACAAGAGGAGAATCTGAGGTCAGAGGGAGCCGTGTACAGGCACAATTTCCGTTCCGCCAGGAGTGACCTGTCTCAGATTGGGGTTGGGACAGCCCCACTGGTCAGCCCAGGCTCACTAGGACATCTCATCTCACCCTGCCAAGCCCTGCCTAATCCTTGATTCTTGCTGGCCAGTACGGGACGTGCATTTGGAACCTCAGTCCCACCCTGGGTGGGGTTTGCTTAGAGTTCTTCTTGTTACTTGGGGTTCCAGGCCCGTTGTGGGAGTCCCGTGATGCTCACGACTGCCGTGCTTTAATCTCTGCGTGAGCCTTTTCTTCAACTCAGCTTCTGAGTTCTCTGCTGAGGTCTGTGTTGAGATTTGTCCCATCTGACTGGGGTCCCAACACTCTTGAGCTGTCCTTCAAGTTAGAGATGCCCCACATGCTCACATGCCTGTGACCCTGACATTCCCAGGGGTGGACTTGAATTATCACCTCCGCAAATGGCAGCACCTGAACCGTTACAACCATTAATGGAGTGAGAATTACTTAGATGTACAAAGCGGACTTCCTCTGTGTTTTGGAGGCAGTACACTCACTCACTGAAACTACTCGAGGTCTAATCCTGGATTACTCATTAGTAGTGAAACCTAGTAGAAACCTAGTAGAAATGAGCCTCTGTTTTCTCCTCTATGAAATGGCGTACTGTGAGTGTATATATATATCAGATGGCTGTTGAGAGGATTAAATGAGATGATACACATAAAGTGCTTAGCATAGTTTTTAAGACATAGTGAGTAATAATAATAAAACCAACAGCTTCCATCCTTTGCTTATTTACAAAAATCACGTTAGTGATAATTAACATATAATTATCATAAAATGCACCCATTTTAAGTGTCCAGTCTAATGAGTTCTGAGAAATCACTCTACCCCTTGACCACCACCACTACCAACATCCAGAGCATTTTCATCAACCCCAGAAGTTTCCTTGTACCTCTTCTTAGTCACACAGATCTCCCACCTCTGGCTCCAGAGAGCCACTGATCTGCTTTCTATCACTTTAGATTAAATTTATCCTTTCTAGAATTTATAAATAAAATCATACAGTATTTATTCTTTTTTGTTCTGGGTCATTTTTCTTTTTTTATATTTTATTTTTTTTTTAAAGAAGATGTTGGGGGTAGGAGTTTATTAATTAATTAATTTATTTTTGCTGTGTTGGGTCTTCGTTTCTGTGCGAGGGCTTTCTCTAGTTGTGGCAAATGGGGGCAACTCTTCATCGCGGTGCATGGGCCTGTCACTATCGCGGCCTCTCTTGTTGTGGAGCACGGGCTCCAGACGCGCAGGCTCAGTAGTTGTGGCTCACGGGCCTAGTTGCTCCGCAGCATGTGGGATCTTCCCGGACCGGGGCTCGAACCTGTGTCCCCTGCACTGGCAGGCAGATTCTCAACCACTGCGCCACCAGGGAAGCCCTATGGGTCATTTTTCTTAGCAAGTGTTTTTGAGATTTATCCATGCTGTGGCGTGATCAGTATTGTTCGTTTTTACTTCTGAGTATGATGTCATGGTATGGACTAGCCCATAGCGCATGTATCTGTTCACCATTGATTGGAATTTGAGTTGTTTCTAGTGTTTGGTCCACATGAATATAGCTGCTCTGAATGTTTATACACAGGTGTTTGTAGGGATGTCTGTTGTCATTTCTCCTGGGTAATTACCTAGAAGTGAGATTGCTGGGTTATATGGTAAGTGTATGTTTAACTTTCTAAGAAACTGCCAGAATTTTCCAAAGCGACTGGACTGTTTTACATTCTCACTAGCAATGTGGGGGGGGGGCAGTTCCAGCTGCTCTACCTCTTTGTCAATACTTGGTGTTGTCAGTCTTTTGAACTTTAGACTTCTACTTGGTTAATATTATCTCATTTTACTTTTAACTTGTATTCCCTGAAGACTAATAATCTTTTCATGTGCACATTGACTATTTGTATATCTTCTCTTGTGAAATGTGTTGCCCATTTAAAAAATTTGGGGCTGTTTCCTTACTATCGAGTTGTAAGAATTCTTTAAATATCTGGATACAAATCCTATTTCAGACATATGTGTTATGAATATTTTTTTCCAGCATGTACTTTCTTTGGTTATCTTAATGGTGCCTTTCAAAGAGAAGATATCTTAAATTTTGATGAAATCCAATTTATCATTTTTAAAATGGGTCAATTTTTTTAGGCCCTATGTAAGAAATATTTGCTTATCCCAATGTTGCAAAGATTTTCTTTTGTTTCTTATAGATCTGTTATAGTTTTAGCTTTTACAGTTAGGTCTGTGATCATTTTTTAAAAACTTTTTATTTATTTTTTAAATTAAAAAATTTTTATACAATTTAAAAAGTTTATTTTCCACTTACAGTTATTACAAAATATTGACTATATTCCCCGTGTTGTACAATATATCCTTGAGTCTATCTTGTACCCAATAGTCTGTGCCTCCCATCCCCCTTTTCCTATATTACCCCTCCCCCCCCAGCTGGTAACCACTAGTTTGTTCTTTATATCTGTACGTCTGCTTCGTTTTTGTTATAATCACTAGCTTGTTGTATTTTTTAGATTCCACATATAAGTGATATCATACAGTATTTGTCTTTGTGATCAATTTTTCTAGTTAATTTTAGGTGTGACTTAAGGCAGGGGCCAAGATTCTTCTTTTTATTTATTTATCTATTCTTTTTCACTATGCATGTCCAGTTATTCCAGCATTATTTGTGGAAAATATTATCCTTTTCTCATTGGATGACCTGAGCATATCTGTGAGTATATCAAGTGACCATATGTATACACATAGGTTTATTTCTGGACTCTCCGTTGTGTTTCTCAATCTATTTCTATCCTTATTCTGATACCACACTGCCTGGATCACAGTAGCTTCATAGTAAGTCTTGAAATAAGGTCATGTATGTCCTCCAAAATGTTCTCTGCAAAATTATTTTGGCTCTTTTAGGCCCTTTGCATTTTCACATAAATTTTGGAATGAGTTTGTCAATTAAAAAAAAAAAGTCTGCTGGGATTTTGATTGGGATTGCTTTCAGATTATACATCAGCTCGGGATAAATTTTCATCTTCACAATGCTGAGTCTTCTAATCCATGAAGACAGTGTATCTTCTCATGTATTTGTCTTTATTTTCTCTCAGCAATTCTTTGCCATGTTGACTGTACAGTTCTTGCACATATTTTATTAGAGTTACCCCTAAGTATTTCAAGATTTTAAAACCTATGTCTCAGTATTTTGTAAATGGTATTTTCAGTTTCACTTACCAATTGTTTGTTGCTAGTATATAGGAATGGAATTGATTTCTTTATTTTGATCTTTTATGTTGTGACCTTGTGAAACTCAGTCCTACCAGCATTTTTGCAGATTCCTTAGAATCTTCTCCATTTCTTCATTGAGGACATGGGGATAATGTGAATATACCTCCATCAGAGGACTGTTGTGAAGACTAACATCTAAAAGACTTACCCCAGATCGTGGCACATATTCAATAAGAGTAACAAAACTGATCCAGGCTGTTAGAAGTATGATTAGGGGTTACTCTTGGGGAGCAATAGTGACCAGAAAGGGTGAGGGTGGGTGTCTTCTGTTTCTGGACTTGGATGCTGGTTTCATGGATGTGTTTGTTTTGTGAAAACCAGTGATTTATGCTCTTATGATAGATGCATTTTTATATGTTCATCACACTTCAATAAAAAGTGAAAAACAGTGTCAAACAACTACTGTCTTTAGAGTTCTTATCCTATACCTGGCCCTCGTACCCTCTCCTTACATGGATTATCTCAGTTACCCCTGGCAGCTGGGTGCTACCGTCATCCCATTTTACAGAACACAACACCAGGGCTCTGAGAGATGGAGTCACTTGTCCAAGCTCACAGAGTTAGTGTGTTGGTGAAGGTCAGTGTCTCTCCAGTTCTTGTGCCCTTAACCATTATTCTGTATGGCCTTGGGTTAGAGTTTGGTTGGAAAGCATGTAAAATTCTTAGTCCTGGAGCCAAGGGCATGCTGGTGGATTTTGCCTTTTCCGGGGAGGCACAGGACAGTCAGTTCCGGGCGCGGTGAGCAGACTTCAGAGTAGAAAGGGCAGTGGGAGAGGGGCCTGAGGGGGCCTGGGAAGGCCCCGATAGGCCAGCTGGGTTTCCTCACGGCTATTATTCCTCACTGCTGACCCAGTCTCTCAGAACCAAGCCTCCCGCACAAATACTGCATAATTGCCTGATCTGGCCTAGTGAACAGGGCAGAGGTGGGGGGACGTTTATTTTTCATTAAAACGTCAGAAAGAGATTATGGGAGGTAGTGTGCAGTTGCGGGGAGCTGCCTCAGAAAATGTGCTGACTGTTCTAACCTTATCTGTCCCAAACACATGTTTTTGATACCTTCTGCCACCCATCCAAGCCTCACTTTCTTCTGCCGAACCTATTAATTTTGCCAATCTTACTAGGGCCCCAGGGTTGATTACATGAGCTAATGTGAGGATGAGAGTGAGAGGAAGCACAGGGCCAGGGTTCAGATTTTCTTTTGGTCACTTAGGAAGGAGATTTTGAGTAAGCTTCTTACACCTCCCTGGGCCTCAGTATTCTCATCTGATAAATGGGGATATACTGCCTAACCTGTGGGGCTGTTGTGAAGAACCAACCTCATGATAAATATTGTATAACATGGAGAATATAGCCAATAATTTATAAAATGCACACTGAAACTGTCAAAGAATAAAATAAAGTAAAAATCTAAAAAAAAAAAAAAAAAAGGTACCTGGCAGAAGCCTGGAGCATAAATGCTTGGTAAACATCAAAACGTTTGTAAACTATAAAATATTGTTAAGCAGCTTTGCCCTCCTCCCAACTCTGGGTCTACATGTCACACCTCCCTGAGGAGAGGACTCTTAGCTGTTGGGAGGTGTAATCTCTCTCAGAAAGCTCTCTTGGGCTTCCCTGGTGGTGCAGTGGTTGAGAATCTGCCTGCTAATGCAGGGGACACGGACGGGTTCGAGCCCTGGTCTGGGAAGATCCCACATGCCACGGAGCAACTAGGCCCGTGAGCCACAACTACTGAGCCTGCACGTCTGGAGCCTGTGCTCCGCAACAAGAGAGGCCGCGATAGTGAGAGGCCTGCGCACTGCGATGAAGAGTGGCCCCTGCTTGCCACAACTAGAGAAAGCCCTCGCACAGAAACGAAGACCCAACACAGCCAAGAATAAATAAATAAACAAATGTGGGGTTTAAAAAAAAAAAAGGTTGGCCCAATTTTCATCATTAAAAAAAAAAAAAAAATATAAGCTCTCTTGAGCACCTGCCCAGACCTATACTCTGTCTACACAGCCCACAGTATGTGACTGAAATGCAGCCAGTTGTCTCTTCTTCGGGCCATCTGGTGACAAATAGATTCCCCACAGAATTGGGCAGGAGTTTGGGTCTTCCTCCCCCACCCCTACTCCTACCCCAGGATCCAGTTCTGAAATGGCAGCCCTCTTGCTGGTGACCACTGTGCTAGATAGAAGTAAGGAGGGCAAAGGAGAGGGACAGGAAAGGTTTCTGCTCAGGGCTGGACTTCCTTCCCTGTGTGATGAAGGCTGGAAGAGCTCTGAGCTGCTGAGCTTGGGGCTTCAAGGGCCACCTTGGCCCTCCAGCCTTGGTGAAGCTGAATCCACAAACCTGTAACTGAAGTGAGAATGATGCAACTGAAGCCTTAGGCTCTGCCCCTAACTTGCTGGTCTCTTCCTTGGTAGCAGGTGTAGAGAAGTTGAACTAGGCTGTGCCCACACTTGGACTTGTCCTGCTCTCCTCATGTTCCCCTCATGAGAACATGTCCTCCTCTCTCACCTCTGGGTCTTTGAACATGCTGTGTCTTTGCACATGAGTTTTCCGTAGCTCGTTCTGTCAGGAAGATGCTTCCATTTTCCATTTCCCTCCTTTATTGTCTAATGGGACATCTAATGGGACATCTCAACACAGGTGTCATTCCTCCAGGAGGTCTTCCCTGACCCCACTGGTCAAATCAGATGCCTCTTCTTTGTGTCTCTGTGGCCTCCTCTGCTTCTCCATCCCAGCACAGAGTGCACTGTATTCTAAGTCCTGGTTGCCTGTCAATATCCCCTCTCCCGTTAGACTATCAACTCCAAGAGCATAGGCTCTCTTGTTTATTATTATACCTCTGGTATTGGACACAATGTAGGTGATCAATAAATACTTGTTAAGTGAATGCATGCCCTGTACGGGCATCCAAACCATGCTTTCTTGCCTGAGTTAGAGGTACCCAACTCAGGTAATCTTAAGTAGTAATGAGACTCTGCAAGTTAGAACTTTAAGAAGACAACCAAAATTTTAACAGAGAATACTGAGAATACTAAATATTCTAGAATGAAAAACCTATACGGGTAACTTGAGGACACTAGTGTAGGATAACCTGGTCATGATGTTCAATGGAGTTCTACGTAAGCTCCCTTTCTACTCTCACTAGGCACCTGGTGAAAACTTGGGAGCAGACAAGAGAACAGTTTATGTCTGGTTCTTCACAGAGACACTTCTTCTGATTCCTTCTGAAGGTATATTGTGCTTGCTCACACATGTCTGACCTCAATGTTACCATTTGTTGGCAGAAAATTCTCAGCTTCTGCTTATGTTCTTGCCTAAAGTTTACTCTGTGGACCATCAATGATATTCCTAAATATTCCTAAGGAGCTCTGCTACCTCTTGTATACTCTAGAAATACCTGCTCTGGCTTTTTATTAAATGGACCAGAGTTATACCTATGATCCATAACTAGGGCTTCTAAACTCCTTGTGGTCCAGCCATGATTAGAGTTGTTTTGAGGAAGAAATGAAGGTGATGTTTCGAGCCTGCTACCTCTCTGGTAGGGAGAGTAACTTCCTGAGTAAGGTTTGAGTTGAAACATGGCCACTGTGGTGCTTCATGGTCAGGTTTTTAGCTGTTCCCCTCTCCCACACTCATGTGGAAGCTGATCCTGCATTATTTACTCTCAGCCTTCCTCTTCTTTCTGACTCTGGCAAGTAGTCTGATTAGCCCATAGACATTCATTCCACCATGTTGACAAATGCTGAATTATGTGCTGGGGATAGCAAGGTAAGACACCAGTCACCATTTTAGAAGAATTTAAAATGTAGTTACAAAATATTTAAATTAATAAGAATAGGAATTTTTAAAATGGTTAACAAGAAAAATGGAATTCCAGGAAGCATGTGCAAAGGCTCTGGGGCATAAAAATACCTGGTGTATTTAAAGAACTGCAAGACTTCCAAAGGGGCAGAACTCTGGGGAACCTGGGAGAAGTAATAGGTGGACAGGCTGAAGGTTATACTAGGACCAGCGTCTTGAATACTTTCTCAGGCTGCTTGTAGGTGGGAGAGAGCCCTGGGAGTTCTCAAGCAGAGAGTGACATTGTCAAAAGTGTGCTCCAGAAAGATCCCTCTTGAAGCTGTGTGGAGTAAGGTCTGAAGTAGGGTAAGACCAGAGGCAGCGGTGTCAGACAGGAAACTGTGAAAATGCCCACCCACGGACAGCTATTTTCAGGGAGGAGTATCCCACACAACCTAGTTTCAAGAAAGATCACTTTTGCAAAACAGGTTTGGATTTCCTCGTTGAGTCTCCTTCTCAGGATCATTAAGTGACCACAAAGACCCTGCCCAGGACAAATGCAGATCCTAGTGGCCTCAAGGAGGGAGGGATATGTGACAATCACAGTCTATGGAGCCCCGTGGAGGGTGATAACTTTCACCTTTTCTCCACCCAGAGAGTGACATTGTCAACAGAGTGCTTCAGAAATACCCTGGATTGTATCTCATCCCAGGAGCTTCTGAACAAGCTGAAGGAAGTGCAGACTCATTAGTTTCTGAAAGAGGCCTGTGGCACCTGGCTGCATTGGCAGAGGAACTTTGGAAATGTTTCACCCATTAAGACATTTTAATCAGTTGAGAAGATTGAGTCACACTGATGTGGTCAACTGGTTTCACAACTGAGCTTGAGTAAAATCTTTCCAATGTGTTGGCCTCAGTCTCTCCATCTGGAAATGGGAAAGACAAAAGTAAATCTAAGGGCCTTCCTTCCTTATTTGTCTAAGTCGGGGGGAAGGGTCTAAGGTCTTGGCTCACCCCCTGAAGGGCTGGTAATTGTGACTGATCAATGGTCACGATCAATCCACTGCGTTATCCTACCATGTTCTTGAAGTCAACCTTCTGCAAACCACTGGCTGTGTTCAGATTTGTTGACTCAAGGCAGCATGCAGCTTAGGCTCTAGAGAAATTTTGTACAGGAATTTTGTAAACGTGATGAGGGTGCAGGTTGTGTTTTTACTCATCATTGGAAAAGAAAGAGGGAATAGGGGTGGGTATATGTGAATAACTGATGAAGAAAACTCAGCCAAGGAACCGGGTGTGGCTTCCAATACTCGGAGGATTGACTTTTATCCCTGGGTGTCCTGAATTTTAACTTTTGATTTTTACTCCATCAAAATTCCTTACATTTCAGTGTTTCCCAGGTTCTCTTCTGAGTTCTCATCTCATTCTAAGGATCCCCTCTATGGACTCCAACTCGACCAAGAGCTTCTCCAGGCCAGACTTCACTCCTGACTTTTGAAGGTGCTCCCTGTCTTTTGGGAACCTCTTCTTCTAATTCTGCATTCCTTTAACTTGAAAACTCCCAGCCTGAATTGATCCTCTTTCCTGCCCAACTTGCTTCTCCTCCATTATTCCCTGTTTCAGGAAAGACACCATTCTCCACCCAGTCACCGTGGCTAGAGCCTGGGAGTCACCCTGGGCTCCTCCCTGACCCTCACTCCTGCATTTGTCAATCATCACACCCACCTGCTTGGCTCCTGAAACCTGTCTTGGGTACACACTGTTCTCTCCTACCCAATGACTCCTTACCCAAGTTCAGTTCTGACTCTCTTTGTCTCCTGCTGGATAATTAAAATAACTATTTTAATTATCCTATTTGGTTTCTCACCCATCTACCTTCTTCTCTTCCAGCTTGACTTTCCCTCTGATGCTACAGTGATTTTCCTAAAACCTCAGTCTGGCCATGTCTCTCCTGCCTGAGATGCTACACTAAGTCTTCATGATTTACAGAATAAAGTTCAAATCTCCTAGCCTGACATACAAATTCAGTCACAAGAGATCATCAGATGTTTTCTGGATGCACCTTCTTTTTTCAAAGTTCTGTGCCTTTATGTTGATCCTGTTGTGTGGTTTGTCCATCCTTCCGGTACTTTTCTACTTGACCCTGCTGACCTTTGATCCCTGTTGACCTCTCAAGCCTCATACCTAATCCTGCTCCCCTTACCTTTGTGCAAACCTCACTGCTGGCACCCAGGGTAGTTTCCTCATCCCCTGAACAGCTTCCGGAGGTGGCCATGTCTATCTACTCTGAGGGCTTTTGAGATGGCCAGTGACCCCTTCTTGCCAATGCCCTATCTTGAGGATGTGTGATGTGCTCCTCCAAGTTGGCCTTAGGCCATGTGAGCAAGGGACGGATGAATGGGACCATTCTTCTTGCTTTTCCCCTGGGCACCTCATCTGTGCTCCCCACTGGCACCTATGAGTGGAAGGCAATCGTGTCATCAACATTGTAAGAGGTCACATTTTAGGGAGGCAGTGATTATGACTTAAAGAGTTCCAGATATGATTGGAAGATGTGTTTTGCCATGTGTAGCTTCTAATGTTCCACATGGTAAATTTGACATAACTGGAAAATGGATTATCATTCACATTTTCCTGCATATTCTGGTTTAAGACTTGCATTTGTGGTCTTCACCAATGAAATTCAGTACAACCTTTGAGTCGTTGGAAGCCAGTATTCATAGGTGGCACGATGGTTGAGGCAGCATTGAGTAATGATGTAACTGACATTAAAAAATGCTATTAGGGAACTGCATAGGCACAGGGTGTAATATATTGTTTCCAAATAAGTAGGTTATGAAATGCCATATTATTGGAAGTAAATACAGCATTTCCTCTTTTCTTCTCATGGTGAGAGATATAAAACTAGCCAGAAATGGTGCATTTGACAGTAAAGAAAACAAAGAAGTGGTTCTTGGACCTGAACAGGAAGAGATAGTGCCTGGACCCTATGAAAAATCTTCATGTGCAATATTGGACAATAAACCAGTACATAATTACCTCTTCTTTATCCATTATTCTAAGTCTTCATTGATAATTCACTATGCCTTGCATGGACCCATGTGTTTTATAATATTTTAAAAATTAAATTGGTTATTTGACAAGGCTCCACAAAAACAATGTGCTCAGGGCCCCATATACCCTAGGGGTAGTTGTATCCTGGAGGATAACTTTATATAGTTTTTGAAATGTTCCTGGCTCCCCACAGGGAACATTATGCATGCCACATAGCCTATATTTTATGTTGGACTAGCTCAAAGAACTCTCCAAATTTGGTGGATATCTGTGCATCTTTTTTTTTTTAATTGAAGTATCGTTGATTTACAATGGGTTAGTTTCTGTTGTTTTTAAATGATGTGATAGCAGGAGTTCAGACAGACAAATCTCTATGTTCTCCAAAGGGAAAATGCCCAAGAGAAATTCACTAAAATCATGTCCACAAAGGGCTGCCACACAAATACCCAGTGGTATAGCTCTATGAGAGTGAATAGCTCGTATTACCCTAATTTTAGAGATAAAGCTCACACTGCTAGGGAGAGATGTAGGTGGAGTTCAAGTCCCTGTGACTCTGAGCCCAGCATCCATGTTCCTTCCATTATATAATCCCAATATGGGTGAACTGGAAGCAGCTTGGCTCCATAGTGTCATCTCCTGTGGCAAAACCACAAATACTTAGAAATACTTAGAAAGGGTACATAGCCAAACACCTGGGGAAATGACCCACGTTTGTGAGAACTGTATCTGAAAGCCTAAACTGGAGAGGAGCTAAGACGTTTGAAACTCCACTGAAAATACAAATGAGGGTTTCTATTTTGTTGTTTGGAGACAGATGATAGGGAGGAAGGAGAGTCCAGAGCATGATGATGATGGTACCACGCTGACAGTTATCAGAGAGAATTGAGAGAGCTTCTCAATTTATCAAGGCAAAAGCCTTTAATCTGGAAAGA
This sequence comes from Lagenorhynchus albirostris, assembly GCF_949774975.1. NCBI lineage: Eukaryota > Metazoa > Chordata > Mammalia > Artiodactyla > Delphinidae > Lagenorhynchus > Lagenorhynchus albirostris. The sequence continues at coordinate 19,401,818 of NC_083109.1, forward strand.
TGGAAACTCAAGATAGGAGAGAGGTAAAAAGCACACTTCTCTGTTCTTAATTTATTCAAATCTCAATCCTACATGAATTATAGCTCAGGGTCCTGAAAGGACTTGCAGACGTCTTTGTGGAATCGCTGTCAGACTTATTTGAAGAACTGTGGAGGGAGAGAGATGCCAGAAGACTGAGGATGGGCATGTCTTGTCTTGATTTTCAAAACCTGAGTTCTAGAGTTTATGGGCTTAACATCAGTCTCTGGCAATGAACTAGAAAGGGTTATTTAAATGGTGAAGGGGTTATGTGCACTTAGAAAAGGAAGTGAGAATCAGTTTGGAGCCATCATACGTTCACTGAGAACTGGTAATTCTAAAATATCATTATTTCTCTTGAAAATAAGCTGTCTAGATTGGTGGGGTGGACAGTTGTTGTTGTTTTTCATCTTTCCAACTTCTGGACTAATTTGGGAGAATTCTACCCTTTATGGACCTTGGTGAGATGTGGAGTCTGTCTTCCACCATAAAACTAAAGATGGCACATGCGCAACTTCTCAGCTTGCCTCGTAGTGAGGGCATTGGCACAGTAATTCATCTAGGACCCTATGATCAAAAAAGCTCTTTACACAATAATACTGGCTGCCTCACAATGTTGTAAGCTCCCTGTCGTTGGTAGCAGTCAAGAAACGATTGAGTTTGTGGTAGTGGGAAGTTGATTTAAAGTCCCTTTAAAATGGAAGATTCTAAGATCTAAGTGTTATTGTGTGTGGGACAAAATGCTGGGGAGTCTTAGTTGTTTAGCTTAAGTAACTCCATCTTCTCTAGACTCAACTGGCAGAAAAAATTCTAGACCGATAGATTCAGCTGCAGGGTGGGACTCCCAACCCGCAGGGCTTGGGTTTTATCCTAGAGGAAAAGGGAATCCATAGCAGGTGTTTAAGTGGCAACCTGATATGAACAAATGTGCGTTTCTGAGGGGTGAGTATATCAGAGAGGGAGAAATTGGGTCAGGGAGAACACCCATTAAAAAGGCTTAAGAGAGAGAGACACATTTGTGGGCCAGAGCAGATAGGGCAGGAAGACTTCGGGTGAGAAGGGAAAGGAGAGTGTGGAGTCCAGGACAACACCCAGGTGAGGGCTGGGCTGGGTGGAGCTGTCCAGAACAGGCAGTGCTGGTGCCTGCAGGCTGCAGGAACTCCAGAGCACAGAGAAAGTCTACAGGGAGGCTTGTCTGGGTAAGAGCCCTGTGGGAAGTGAGTCATAGACTTGGACGACTCCATAGATGGGTTAGTCAGAAATGGGTCAGGACCTGGAGGTCCAGTGTCAAGACAAGCGGAGTCCTGTAATCCCTACCCTGCCTGTGATTTGGCGACCTGGTGAGGAAAAACAAGAGCCTGGCCATGGCACAGGCCTGACCTCAGAATGGGATATGAACTTCAGGAGGGCTGAGAGAGCAGAGAGATGCTGCCTGGCTGTGATTCCCACCAACCAGGAGCGCCAGCATCACTGCCAACCCATTCCTCAATTTATCTGTATTTTCCAGACATGAAGGATAAAAAAGACTATTCTAGATTAGCTCTCAGGAAGCATTCACCAGCCAGCATCTCCCTATGACCTTCAGATTAACTAGTTCACTCTCCAGGAATTCAACCATCTCTATTTTTTACTCTAGGACAGTTGTGTTCCCCACAACTAGTGCTTTAATTGGTTAGTCTTTTAGCTCTTTTGTTAACACCCTAGTTCTCCTTTCCCACACATGAAACTTTCTGAACCTTTGTTGCTTTATCTGTAAAATGGAGATAGTAGTAATGAACATTATTGTACAGACAGGTGTTGCATATAAGGTTCTTATCACACAGTAAGTGCTCAAGTTCGTTGTTAGTTGTTGTCAGGGAAGAGACACTAAGTCAAATAATGAGGAGTCAGATTATGCCTGTGTACTCTCATGGGATTAGATGGTACTCATAATGCTTGACCAGGCTTTGCAGGGAGGAGGTTAGGGGAAGAGAGAGGCATAAAAATGGAGGCAAGCCCAGGAGCACAGGAGAACAGAGTCAAGAGGAGGCAGTTTGAGGGGTGCCAAGACCAGAGGGTAGGGGATGGTCTAAGACTATGTATCCAAATGCACCCGATCACTTCTCTTCCAGCAGCTGAGTCTGACACCAGGTAAACTAAATGCTAGGCTCAGGACAAGTCAGTATGCATTGCACTCACCTGTAGAGTCTGGAAAACCTAGTTCCATTTTGAATTTTTGTCATTTACACACTGTGTGACTTTGTACACTCTTCTTCCTCTCTCTCCGTAAAATTAAGGAGCTGGGTCAGGTTGTCTCAATGATCCCTCCTAACTCTGACATTCTAGGATGCTGAGCCAATTCAGTCTGACCCATCATCCTCCCTGACCAAAAAATAGGTCAAACTGAATGATAGCTTTAGACAACCTTTATTGAGGGCCTACAATGTGACAGGTTGTGGGCTAGTGGTCTAGGCATTTTTATACCCATAAACACATTTTGTCTTAGAACAGGTCTACCATCAAGGGTTTGTAAGCCCCATGTTGATAGAATTAACAGTGTATCATCATCTCTATATCTTTTCATGTCTTATTGCAATGGCTGAATGGTATCATCATCCTAGTGCTCTTGAGCTCTCTCAACATTGATCTCCATTCTCTTTCTAGCCTCAAATTGCTTCGTGTAACTCCTCTCTCAGTTCTATACTTCCCACAATTTCCTTTTGTTTGTGATATTTTCAGAGGGATAGGTCTTATCTATTCAGTATGGCATAGCAGACACATTTCTAGGCATTGTCCAGCTGTTGACAGCACCATGATTCCAGATATCTTGAATCAGTGTCCTGCTAGTACATAGAAAACTGGGATTAGGAATAACTCTCAGGTTGTGGGACTGTCTAGATCTGGACAAGGGCCACAGACCATCTAAGCAGACTGGGTTCCATGGCCAGTAATAATAATGGCAAACATTAATTAAGTATATTTTCCAAGCACTGTGTTAAACCAGTGGTTCTCAACAGGGATGATGTCAAGGGACTTTTGGCAATGTCTAAAGGGATACTTATTGATAGCTGTCACAACCAAAGAGGGGTTGTGTTACTGGTATCTAGTGGGTGGAGGCTAGGAATTCTGCTAAATATCCTACAATGCACAGGATATCCCACAACAAATAAATCTAGCCTGAAATGTCACTAGTGCTGAGGCTGAGAAACTTTAGGTTAAACACTGTACATGCATTATCTCATTTAGTCATCAAACCAACCCTATGAGAAGGTACTACTATTATTACCATCGCCCTTTTATAGATGGAGAAACTATGGAATAGATGCACAAAGCAATTCACCAAACTACAAAGTGACAGAGCTAAGCTATGATCCCAAGTTTGCCTGACTCCAAAGCCTGTGAACTTGATTACTTTGTTGGAAACCAAAAGCTTGGGCCAACTGAACATGTAGGTCAGGACAAAGATTATGGCTTGGGGACCAATTCTCAGAGGTATCTGAGGAGCTCAGGGCTCTCTAAGGCCCAGCAACCACCAAGTTGTGCTGCCATTGCAAGAGAACAAAAAAGCCCAGCTCCTACCTGCTGGCATCAGGGTCTCCCATGGTTCCTTGGATTGACTTGGGGAGCTGACTTTGATTGTTCTCAGCTGAGCTGACTAGGGAAGCTACGGCCACCATCCCAGTAACTTCAGCATCTCAGGCCCACCATACTGACCTCTGCAGCTCTGGGATCAAGTGCAGGGAGGAGGCTGGCTGACAGCTGGATATACTTGCTCACAGCCAAGTGAGAGATGTGGCAACTGGCCAGAAATCAGTTCTTCTCCTGATTTTATCTGTAAAAATACTCAGAATATCAGTACAATGGGGAGTTGACAAATGCATGAACACAGGCCTAGCACATAGTAGGCTCCCAATAATGAGTGAATGAATAAGTCCAATGGGTGAATAAATATATTTTCTATTAGGTCTAACCTTGTAATACACGGCATAGGTCAAAAAGGGGAGGGCAGCCAGGCCAATGGGGATGATGCATTGGTGAATGGGATAGTGCCAAGTCCTCCAGAGGGACCAGCAGAGCAGCAGCTGAAGCTACATCTTCTAGAATGCAAGCCACAGGAGATCACGGTGAAGTTTGGCTCCAAGCACCTTGGGGGCCTGACTAATTTTTGGACTGCATCGTTGGAATGTTTTGGCAACCAGGAACTCAGTAACCTCCCACCCCAAGGACAGCAAAGCCTGGAGCTTTTTCCCCCAGGATCTCCCCTGGGTGAGGGTTGAGGCCACAGTTGGACTCAGGAATTTAGTTTATTGTTCTTGAGGTAGGAATAACTCTCAATATTCTGGTTTCCCCTTTCCAGGCCTTTTCAAAGACTATATTTATAAACTGGTTTCGTGGAATCCAGAGAAACCAGCTAAATGCACATAATTCTGGGATTGTTGTTGTCGTTTTTTCCTCTGTGGAGGAGAGAGGAGGAGGGGACAAGTAGAGGAAGGGAACCAAAATTCGTTGATGGTTTATTTTGGGTTGAGTGCTTTTCATGGGCATATTGGGGAGGTGGCAGAGTGCCCTGCCTCAAAGTATGGCGCCAAGCAGACTTGGGTCACCAGAGCACAGGTAGGTGTTCTAACCTCCCTAAACCTCAGTTTACCCATTGGTAAAATTGGGATAATATTAGTGTCCCCTTTCTAGAGTTGTGATGAAGACTTAATGAGCTAATACATAAGATGTGCCTAGCCCAGTGACTGGACCAGAATACGTGCTCACTAAACGTTAGCCAGCATTATTATTATTTTAAATCTAAACCACCCTGAGAGATGGGACTTATCGTCTCCATTTTACGCACGAGAAGGGCAAGGCTCAGAGGGGTCATGGTGGTGCAGCTTTGCTCTCAGTTGCTCTGGCAAGTCTCTGCCCATCTCCAAGGCCAGGTCAGGTGTCCCCTCTCTGTGCTACCCGGGCCCCATACCTTCCTCTCAGTTTTTTGCAGCATGGTGTGAGTACCTGTTCAAAGTCATAATCCCACACTGTAAGTGCATGAGGACAAGCTCTGGGTCTAAAGGATTGTCCTCTGCTGTGATCCCAGTATCTAGCAGGGTACATGGTGAAAGCTGATTGTACATATGCTGACTGATAGGTAATTTAAGACCATGTGACCCAGGGGTGTTAAGTTGGTTTCATTTCTTTCTCATAGTGAGAGGGTGTGTGTGTATGTGTTCTTTCTTAGGAATAATGAATAAAGTGGGTGGCTGGGGACATCCTTTATATGTTAGCAGGTCTCTTTTCTTTGGCATAGTGACAATGGCAAACACAGCCTATTTTCCTTCTCCTTGCTGCCCACTCTTTCCACTAATTTGTAAGGAACCCAAGATACGACCTAAGATTTCCAAAGAGAGAGAGTAAATGTGCGATCCATCTAGAAGAGACTTGGAGTGGGTTACGCACTTCCTTGGTGCAGAAATATGTAAAGTACAAGGCAGCCGTGCAAGTTACAGGGAAACAATGGCTGATTTCAGCATCGGGTTCTGAATCTTTCGATGACTCAGTTTTTTTTCCTCTACTTTTAGTAAAGTAGCTTATCCAGTTCTCCCATCTCCCATGAGAATTGCTAAACATGGGACCTTGGCCAGCTCATGGAAAGTAAGCCCAAATCCATAGGATAGCTATTCCTCATTCATTCATTCATTCAAGGGTTTGCGCTTCTGCTCTGAGCCAGGCACTATACTGAACACCAGGGCACAATGCAGGACAAAAAGAAACAAGTCCCTGCCATCTGGAGTTTACAGTTTGATGACAGGTAGAGATGATAGTCCTGTGGTCACATCTATGAATCCATAATTACATAAGTACTCAGGAGGAAAAAGATAGTTCTTTGAGGACTTGACCCAAATTGGATGACCAAGAAAGATTTCCCTGAGGAAGTAAAACTGAGTAGAGATCTGAAGGATGGATAGAAGGTGGTTGGCAGGGGTTGCTCCAGACGAAGGGAACAGCATGTACAAAGTCTTTGCGGAGAGCCGGAAGTAAACAAAGGCTATAGGGTAAGAACTTGGAAGTTGAAGGGCCTTGGGGTATGAGTCAGGCTGGAGAGGCTGGTAGTGGCTGACTGCATGGGACCTTGCAGGCTAAGTTAAGGATTTGGCTTCTGTTCTAAGCAAAGTGGGAAACCATAGAATGGGCTTCAGAAGCTGTGGGGAACAATTTGGTTTATTTTCTGAAAAGGTTGTTCTGGTTGCCATGGGGATGATGAAGGATGCCTGGGTGGATGTGGGGAGACCAGTGAGGAGAAAATGAGGTTGTCCAGGGGGAGGTAATGGTTGGTTGGACTCAATGGGGTAGTGGAGATGGAGAGCAGAATCCTTAGGAGGTAGCCTCAGTAGGATGTGGGGATTGAGGGTAGGGGAGTTGTCAGTGGAGACTTCCAGGTTTCTGGTTTGGCAACTGGAAGCATGGTGGCCAGGGATGCTGACAGAGGGTGAGGATGAGTGGGTGGATGGAGGCAGATAATGAACCTGGTCTTAGACCCAATGAGCTTCAGAACTTGTGGACCTCTGAGTGTGGATGCTAGTGGGCGGTTAGATGTATGTTTGTGCCCCTCTCACTCTGAAGTTCTCTAGAGAATCAATCCTGGAACTAATTAAAACGCAGTTTAGTTTCTCTGTTGCTGCTAGGTTTTGATCAGGTCATAGTTAAGGCTTTTGTGATTCTCATCTTTCACATTAAGGTTTTTGAATGAGAAAATATAGTCCCCCTAATAAGAGGTGAATCTGGTTCTATTTGTCACTACTGTTAAGGAGATAAAATGAAGTGCTAACTTGAAAGGGCTTCCAGGTAAATCCTGAGGCTATATGACCTTGAGAGAAGCCTCTGAGCCTGGGGCTGGAAGAGGTTTGCCTCACCTACCTGAAGGTGGTAGAAGGGGTTCTACTGAGTCCGAGGTGGCATCTACCTTTCCTCTGATCAAATAAATACACATCCTTCTTTTATAACTTTTAATAATGTCATTCATCTGTTATCTGATCCATTTAACCAACTTTTATTGAGTCTACTGTTTTAGCTACGGAGAATAAGACAGAGGGAGTCTCATGGAGATTGCCCTCCAGGTGGGGAGACAGGCAAAAATCAAGGAAACACACATGCAAACAAAGTAATTGTCAGTCATATGAGGGAAGGCATACCTGAAGAGTGATATTTGAGGGGAGACTGATGGATGAACCAGCCATGCAAAGGGCTGGGTAGCAATTTGGAGGCAGCTGGGAAAGCATCCACACATATGTCCTGAGGATGCATATTTGAGGAATAGAAAGGAAGCCAGGGTGCCAGCTCAGTGAGCCAAGGGGAGAGCGATAGGAGATGAGACTGTGGAGGCCACAGGGGCTGGGTCATGCAGCCTGTGATAGATTTTGTTCTAAGCTCATTGGGAAGGCACTGAAGGATTTGAAGCAGGGGAATGATCTGCCTTGATCTGTCACCTAAAAAGATCACTCTGGCTGCTGTGTCGGAAATGGATTGTTGGAAGGCCAAGAAGAGTAAGAGTAAGGGATCTGATGAGGAGTGTGTTGCAGTCGTCCACAGGAAGAGGTACTGAGACCTGGACCAGGATGGTGGTGGTGGTCAATGGTTCTCAAGCCTTTCTTCTGTGTGCTTATATGGATGACAAATGTCCCATGCCCAGAGGGACTCTAATTAATCTGTCATCCGTTGTTCACCATAGCAACCACCATGGGTATTTTCCAAAACTAAGAAGGGTGACTGGAGTATTTCTTTCCATTAAGCAATCTGTAAGTCTTATTTCTCTTAGCTTATTTCTCTTAGTTCCCCTCTGTTGATGGGGGACTAAATTACAATAAGAAAGCCTTTTGCTTAACGTTGTCATAAAGCTCTCAGAATATTTTAAGGAATCAGTCAGTGATCAGTGTACACTTTTCCAGAAAATTCATTTCACTACTTTGCTGACCTTGGTCCTTATTCCTGTCACATTGGGGTTGTGCTGTGTTTGAAGACACATAGAGTGATCAATGGTCCTGGTTTGTTCTGTACTCTGGTACTCCTCTGGGTTTAGCACTGAAAATCCCACAACCTTTCAGTCCCAGACAAATTGGGACAGTCGGTCACCCTCCATCTAAGTGTTCCTTTGCTGTTTGTAAGTCAGCTGTGCACAGTCTCACTCACTGGCTTCTGACAGCAGGTTGGTTTTACCATTGTCCCTTTGATAGACAGTGAACTTAAGATCCAGCGAGTCTGAAACATCCACTCAGGATCACCCAGCCAGAAGGCAGTAAAGAGAGGAGTTGAACACAGGACCGCTGAGTCTATTTCTCCACACCTGCTGCTTCGGGGACAGTGACAGCAGCCCCTTCTGACTGGGCCGTGAAGGTGAGGGCTACGTCTTAGACACACTCTGCACTGCAAACAGGTCTCCAGTTTGATTATTTACAAACACACCCTATGAAGTCGGATGCCAGGAGAGAAGAGCCCTGCCCTTATTCCGTAGCTCACTCTGAGTAGAGAGGTGACTCAGGCTGCTGCCGGCCCTGACCCAACCCAGCTAGGCCAGAAAAGCTGCCACCTCAGATCTGAAAATGGAGATACAGATGAGACCCTGCTCCAGAGCCAGACCTTGGAGAATCCAGGAAAAGATGAAGCAGCGGATGGGAAAGGGACAGGAATAGAGAACTGGCTGCATCTCTTTCAGGAATCTTGTTGATTCTCCATCATGAACTCCTTGTTAAAAAAAAGAATGCATTTTTCATACATTCAGAGTTCCAAGCTGCCGAAAATTTCCTCCTGTGATGAGATGCATTCAGAACAAAAACATGCGGCCTGATTTGTCTTTCCTTGAAATCAAAGACACTGTTTTAAAGGGGCTGCGTTTGCCACACAAAGGTAGCAGATGTTTGCAGAGATTATAGCTGCACAAGCATTTGCACGTTCAATCTTGGGGCGTTTCGGTTTTTGTAAAGGGAATTGGTTTTGTCATTCCGTGATGCATGGAAGCTTCTGGTACTGGTACCCCGGAGTCACGGCTCAGGTGGGGTTGGCAGAAGGCGGCTTGCAAACCCGGCCTTCCACACTCTGGACGGCTCTGCGGGGTTGCAGAGAAAGGTTGGATCCAAGTACAGCGTGGGTAGGACAGGTCAAGTCACCAAGAACTCATTGAGCACTTAGTTATACCCGGAATGGTGTTAGGTCCTCTAAGTGGAGATGCAGGGCCTTCTATAGGCTGCAATCTTAATTCTGGCTCTCAAGGAGTTTCTAGACTAAAGGCTTCCTAGATTCACAAATTTAGAAAGCTGATTCGAAAGCTGAGTTTTTTTTTAAACTTCTCAAGCATACTTCTCGTCTTTTATTCCTTCCTCTTGATCTTCTGTGCTGGAGATCCGACAATCTCAGATTTCTGCCTTGTCCTTGTCCCTGAAATATAATGAGTTACAGGATCCTGAATCTTCTGTCTTCAAAAATGGAGCTCAAAAATCCCTCCTCTTTTTTTGCATTTGTATTGCAGTTTTAATCCCTTCTCCTTACACACATCAGAAGCAGCCATGTCACTCCTCCCACACTGTGTGTTATGATCGGCTCGCGGGTTGTATTGGGAGCTACTGGAGGTTAGATTAAGCTTTACTTTCTCAGCCAGCACAGGATCTGGCTTCTATTTGGGGTTCTTTAATTTCCTTGACCAAATGAAGAAGTAAGGATGTAAATGCTGGTCTCGTCCTTAACTACATCCCACCATGCCCATTCGACCCCTCTGTCTCTGTTGACGTGGGTCTCATTTTTTTCTTTTTAATGTGGCAACTCCTATTCATCCTTCAAGATCCAGCACCCATGTTAACTCCTCCAGGAAGCCTTCCCTGATTACTTGCAGCCTGTGTGGTTTATTCACTTCTTCCTCTGTGCTTCTATAGTATCCTGTACTTGTGAGCTCAGAAGAAAAATACTTCAATGATTATATGTATCTGATTTCTTTTTGGACTGCCGGGGTTCAGAAGTCGATTGAATTTTACAATCCTTTTCTGTCTGATGTTGCTGTCAGACCACTGCCTGAAGCAGTGTCCAGCTGGATTCATATTATATTCAGATATATCGACTATCTATTACTTTATATATAAATATATATATATAATATGTATATATATAAAATATGTGTATATATATAAAATATGTGTGTGTGTATATATATATATATATATATATATACTTTTTTTCTGTTTACCAAAGGGAGCAGAAATCTCAAGAACACGACATTAGCGATAAAGGGTAACGTGTAGACAGGCATGTATGGGTCAGCCTGTCGGCTAGTATGGCTTCTGGACCACTAAGCCTTGTCAGTGCACAGAGGCTAAGTTTGCTGATCCCAAGGCCTGGAAGGGGAAGATGCTTAAAGCCATCCTTTAGCATCTGTTCTATTTCCTGTGCTAGATGGTTGATGAGAGGAATTTCTCCTGATTCGGAGCTTCCTCCATGCCAGGCAGATGCTGGGCACAGGCTCTATACTCTGACGGTCATAGGTATAAACTCTGGGTTTACAAAGGTGGATGGAATCCCCTCTCTATCACTTTTTGCTGTTTGATTTGGGACAAGGTACTCAACTCCTTGAAGTCCCATTTTCCTTTAAAGGAAAAGGAGATTCACACTAAAAGTCACCTTTGTAGAGCCCCTGCATGTGCCAGGTGCAGTGTGAGTGTTTCGTGTCACCTCATCTAATCTTCTCAGCCACAATGAGGTGAGTACCCCTACAGCCCCCATGTTATAGATGAAGAAACTGAGGCTCAGACTGCCTGGGTCCCATGTCCAAGGTCACATGGCTGGAAAGGCTCTGAGACTGGATGGAAATCCAGACAGCTTGACTTCACATCCAATACTCTTAGCCATGACATTTGTTAATCACTTTATGATAAGGATTTTGTAAGGATTATATAAGTTAATTTTTTAAATGGGGCCCTAAATGTTCAATAAGTGATAGCTTTAAAAAAATATGTTCAGAAAACTTTATTGAATATGCAAAACGGAAGGACTCACATTCCAAGGAAAAATAAAAAGGGTTCTCACTGTTTTGAACACAAAATATTCAATTATAAGGATAATTTACTTTTAGACTATCAGCATCAAGGAAGAGAAGAAAGACTCCATACAAAGAACATGAAAATTGGCTGTCTTTTCCTTTGCCCTCCAAAATGGAAGAGACTTACAGGGTTTTGGAGAAAGAAGACTGGAACTTAAGGAATTTTGAAGGCTTCCTAGTAAAGGGCATAGGTAGACATTTTTAGTGATCCAAAGACTCAAAATAGACTCACACTAGAGATGTTAGACAAATCAACATTAAGAATGTTGGAATGGGGAATTGTGGTATAACAGGACATGCAATTCTTTCTTTTTGAAACTTACACCCCAGATTCGGAAATCCAGGAGGATGTGGTATTACACTTCTGCTCTTGGGTTTAACCCTCATTACTTCCCTCATCTGCCTTTCTCCTTCTGCAACTTCACTGAGACCAAGAACTATATCTCCCTATTATCTGTATCTGTCCTTTAATACCAGTTATATTATTTAATTCAGGAAAATGGGGATTAGTAGACCCAAAGTGGTTAGTGGACTTGCCCGGGTCCCACAAGTGAGTGGTATTGTAAGATTCCAGCTGAGTTCTCCCAGACACGTCTGCCTGACACTGGAGTCCACCACACCAGAGTAGAATTGGGCCTGATACAGACCCTTGGATCTCTACTTCCCTGGCTGCCTGGATTTCCTTTGGTTGGTTTGGGAGCAAGGGGCTCTCCCGAGAGGCCTCCCTATAGGCTCCTGTTCTCTTTCCAGTGTTTGCTTCTGGGTAATACCAGAGTGAGGCTGCCAGTCCTGACTTGAAGGTCCCTGCAAGGTTGCCCTACAGAGCAGGGGCTAAGCCTCCCCAGGCCATGCCCGGCCCCAGACTCTTCCTGCCTGGCGCTTTTCTTTAGGGAAGTCCCTCAGATCCTTGGTCAGAAAACCAAGAGTGACCAAGTCTTCCTCTTTTCAAGATAGCCCTCCCCATTGGCCAAAGGACCAAGACAAAGGGAGAGACTGTGGAGAAAAGACCCTGACATGTCACACTCATGGTTCTGGCTTTGCCTTTTTTAGAATAGGAGCTCTTTCCCATGGTTAGGGGAGAAGTCAGACTTCCCTGTTTCTCTTGGGCCGGGCATGAAGCAATCTTCAGTCCTGATGTTGACACCAGGTCAAACCCCCAGACCTTCTCTTGGGGCTTGGCTCCTTGGACTTCTGAACTCTGACTTTCCAAAAAGAAATTGACCAACGGGCCAGGGGTCCCACAGCTGCAAGAACTGTGTCTTGGTCTTAACAGGGAGGGAGAGCAGCAGAACAGAGCCGGGGACCCAGACGCTGGGAGGCACAGCTTGACTAGACCCCCAGTTTTACAGCACAGTGGCTGGGAGGCCTCGGACAAGTTACTTAACCTTTCTGAATCTCAGTCTCCCCACCAGGAAAATGGGGAAATTGTGCTCTATGCACAAGTGGATTGTCTATAGAAAAAAAATGAGGAAATCTACGTGGAGAGCTAGGGTAGGGCTTGGCGTACAGTAAGCCGTCAATAGACATTAGGTAGTTTGAACAATCACCTGAACACACAGTGTATGTGAGTAAGGATTGTACCTAGAGAGGGAAGGCTCTGGATCCAACCAGAACTGGGTTCAAATCCCAGCTTCCTCACTTAGCAGTAAGCTGTGTGAACCTGGAAAAGTTAATTCTCTTCTTTGAGCCTGATTTCTCATCTCTTGCTTTCTTCGCAAGGTTCCTGTTCATAGGTGGTGAGTGGTGGGGGATTAAGTGGAATAATGTTTGCACACAGGCACATGGCAGCTATGCAATAATTGTCCCCATTATTAGTAAGGGATCAAGGCAAATCCATTCAACGGATGGTGTGAACCTTTGTGGGTCTCGGCACCGTCAAATATGTGAAGCTAGGGCAGTCTTCTGGCTTTGTGTGTGTGTGGAGAAAATCTAATGGAAAAATTAAGGTCAAAGTGGCTTTCTTCTTTAGATCATTCACTTTTTTGTACTCCCAGTGCCTGGCACAGTGCTTGGTTTGTTTGAGGTCCTCAGTACATATTTGTCAAATTAAAGAAAGCTTTGTTAATGCCAACAGAGTTTTGTAGAGACAGGGCTGGCTCCACGGGCAGGGCCCCATGCTTGGTTCAATGCTCTGTTCTTGCCATCTTGAAACTCTTGGTGGTTTTCGAACAAGGGTCTTTTATTTGCATGTTGCACTGGGTCCCACAAATTAGGTAGCAGGTCTTGTGTGCAGGCAAATATGCTTAGAAGAAAATCCAAGCTCCTTACGCGGACTTGCCAGGTGTTACCTGATCTGCCCCTGCTGCTTTGCTGAGCTCCGCGGCCATGCTCCACCTTGCTTCCTGAACTCCAGGCACCCCGGCCTGTTTCTTTTTTTTTTTTTGAGCAAAAAAAACTATTTATATTTAGTTTAGCATTAATTTTTTTAGAAGTAAAACATTTTCATAAAGCTTATTGAGGTCAACACCCTATTTACAGACAGAGAAACAGGAAATACCCCAGATTGCATAGGTTGATATTGACCTAAATGGGGGTCAACATCTAGAATCCTACTTCAGCCATTTCTTCTCTCCACTCAAGCTTCTCCCTAGAGGAACATTGATCTTGAGTTTTCCTTAAAAATGGAAGAAAATACACCAAGTGGTTCATTTTCCCTTTTTTTCTGACAAAAATGTCTGAATATGTTAATATAACAGATTACTATTTCAGTTCCATAGAGGTATGCCTACCTTATAAGAAAACATACCAGAATTTATTTTTGGGGGGGAAAAAGTTAAAAAAAGCCTAAGATGTGCATGCTTCCTAACAATAGATGATTTACTAGCAGCTACAAAATAGTACAATTAAAAAAAACCCCACACATTTGTTTCTTTAATAGGCCATCCCACCGTCCCTCAGCTCATCCCATGGTTGGCTCCCATCACCGTTCCTAAGTCACCTCTATAGAGACGAGCCTACCCTCCCAACCCGCCCAGCCACCGTCTGTCTTATTAGCTTAATTTACACTCTTCCTAGCCCCTGATGCTTCTTTGTGAAATTAGCTGGTTTATTTATTTGTTGACTCGTTTACTTTCTGTTTCCTCCAGGAGACTGAACTCAATGAAGGTAGCCACCTTCCTGTCTCGTTCCCTGCCTTGTTCCTAAAGCCATTGTACAGCCCTTGGTGAACAGTCAGGGCTCAATGAATACTTGCCGACTGAAGGATGAATGGGGTTGGTGGTGTTGGATTTCCATCGCAAAATGCTGATCTCCTGGGACTCACTCATATAGGAAGGTGAGAGCTGAGTTGACACCATCCACACTGTGGGTGGGATTGAGAATGGCTCAACCCCTGCAGTTGAGCCAAGTGGCCACTATGCCCATATTCTCTTGGCAACAGAGGCTGGTCTCCTTGGTCAGATCGCTGCACTGAGAGTCCATTGTGCACTTGGGACTTAGAAACGTCTGATTGCTGGTGCCAACCAAGAGATGGAAAATCAGAGATAGATAAAAATGGCAACATTGGATTAGAGGTCATTTAATCCAATGCCCTGTTACAGATATCGAGGCCCAGAGAAAGGAAGAAACTTATTTTGTAACAATAACAATGTCAAAAACCAAAACGAAACCAAACCAAACCTACCCATCAAACAAAATAAAAAACACAGTGGGAGGCAGTATAGCACAATGTTAAGACCTCAATGCAAGCATGATATTAAATGAGTTATTATTTATAAGGTGCTTAGGACAATTCCTGGCACAAGGAAGATGCTAGGTAAGTGTTTTACAAATTGCAGATCAATCTGTTGAGCTCTTTTGCTGGTCCAGGAAATTTGCAAGCCCTTTATTTGTATCACTTCATTTAATCCCCCAGCCATCTTAAGAGGTAGGTGCTCTAATGATTTATTCCCATTTTACAGATGACGAAATGTAAGCTCAAGCTAGAGAGCGGCAGAGCTGTGACCCCAGGCTGGCTGCCTTTAGGGCTGAGTTCTGAACTCCTACCCTGGATGGCAGTTATGGGTAGAGCTGGCCTGGCATCTCTGTGCTCCTTCCCAGTGCTAGGCCTGGCACTGGCCTGAATGGGAAATGCCTCTGATTCACAACTGCTCGGCTGGAAAGCTGCCTTACTCATCGGCTTATTCATGCTGCAAGCATCCTCTGCCATCTCCCCCTGTGCAGGTTCCACAGACAGGCTTGTGAAGTCCAGTGTCTTCTGTGTTAGGGCAGCAGGCTTCCAGGCTGGAGGGGTTGACAGGAGGTGGGACACACACTGGAGAGCCGATGAGCCCAGGCTTGCTGAATCTGCCGTTCCCCCTGGGGTGCTTGCTCTTCCCTAGGTGGAGGGTGCTGCCTGCACGGAGGTCAAGAACAGCTGGGATTCCAGAGACACGGGATGAGATGGGTCTACTCAGCTCCCCATGCAAAGTTCCACGGGCACGGCTGTGAGGGTCAACTGCTATCTCCTCATGCACCTGAAAGCCCCGCCCACCTTTGGGCCAGCTGAGCTGGAGGGAGGGGGGAAAGCCCTAGCAGAGGCCATTCCTGCAAGACCCCAAGAGCCTTCAGCAATGATTCCAGATTCACCTCTGCTACCACAGCTTGGCTTCTCCTATCTGGAAACTCTGGGCCTGTTCTGCTCCTCACACCCTGTCAGGAGCACCCCAATAAGCCTTGTGGGATTTGTCGTGGGTCGCTGGAGGTGAGTGTTCCCTCTTCAGTCCACAGCAGAGATGCCCAACCCCATGACATCCATTGACCTCATTTGCCCATTCATTTACGCATGGATACGTCCATTCAACAAATATTTATTGCATTTCTATCGTGGGCTAGGCATGGAGCTGGGCTCTGAGGTTACAACTGAAAATAAATCTGTCACAGCCTCCACTCTCACGGAACCCACGTTCCAGAGGGCAAGCATAAAGAGAGTCAAGCAAGGAGAAAAAGTAATTGCACATCTTGAAAGGTGTATGAAGGGAAAGAACATAGGTATTTCAGCGATTTTGGAGCTGACTCATAACAGCTTGTGAGAGATGACTGTTAAAAATGTGAGAGTTGGACTTCCCTGGTGGCGCAGTGGTTGAGAGTCCTCCTGCCGATGCAGGGGACACGGGTTCGTGCCCCAGTCTGGGAGGATCCCACATGCCGCGGAGCGGCTGGGCCCGTGAGTCATGGCCGCTGAGCCTGCGCGTCTGGAGCCTGTGCTCCGCAACGGAAGAGGCCACAACAGTGAAAGGCCCGTGTACCGCAAAAAAAAAAAAAAAAAAAAAAAAAAATGAGAGTTTTGTGTGCTGGTTGTTTAACACAGCCATTATGAAAAATTAAGTAAGTGTACAATGACATAACTTATATGAAATAAAAATTGAAGGCATCAATTATATGGGGGGATGTGAGCAGAGAACGGGCAGATTGGGAATGGGTTGGAGAAGCCACTTGTGTCTACTTGGCTCCCTCTACCCATGCCTGGGCCCTCGGTTTCTCCTTCAGGACTCCCATCCCAGGTCCTGGAATTAGTCCTGGTTAGGGCCAGGCTGGTCCCTATGCTGAGGCCTGAGTGTAACCAGGAGGTAAGTCAAACCCAGTGTCATGCTGTGGGGACACTCCAGAGGCCCCTGTGGTGACCTGGGCTTGGACTCCAGATGCGGATCATTCTAGGCTGGCCCCTCACCTCTGACCTTGTCTCTTCCCAAGGGCATCCTCATCCCATCCTCCCACCTGGTTCTAAAAAGTCTGCAGCCTGGATCTGACGGTTTGACGAGCTCTCTGAGTGTCCCCACATGGTAGCATGACTGGTCCCCAGCACTGATCACGTGCCTGAATGAAGCTGGGCCATGTGGATGTACACTCTGCAGGGGACTTACACTCCACCACGGGGGAGCTGGTCCTGCCCTATTGGCCCAGCCTGGGTCAAATAGGAAACCCAGCATCACATCTTCCTCAGTTTTCCCAGTTCAGCAAGGGTTATTAGCAGCATCTCACCCACTTAGCAAGGCAGGCATCAGGAAACACTTCTCAAGTGAGAGGGTGTGGGACTGAGCCTTCACAGGGCACAGTCGTTGTAGGCGTCTTGTGTGCTCAGAGAAGCCTCCATACACCCCTGTTTGAATCCTTCCCTGCATGGCCCCCCAAAAGGCCACTTCCTTCTCCTAATGCACGTCCACTTTGCACGTCCCAGCCCCGGCCTTCCCTCAGGACACAGGTCAGCCAAGGCAGTAGACCCCACTCCTTCTAGGACATTCTTCCCTGGCTCCATAACTGGGAAACCAGCCCATGCTCCCTCTGCCCTGGGGGCCTGGCTTCCTTCCCCACCATCTACCCCTCCTGCTCTTCCCTTCTGAAGCTCTCCAGAACATTCTGACTCATCCTCTGACTCAGATTGTCTCTTTCTGTTCCCACGTTCTCATCCCTGACAGGCTGGAGATCACAGCTCTCACCCCTGGTTCAGTGTTGGGGAGGGAACAGCTGGATTCCTGTATGTGCTTGTGTGTGTGCATGTGTGTGTGGTGGGAGCACACACCTCCCCACCCCAGGGAGCTAGGGAGATGGCTTTCCTATTCCTTCCCCTCCTTATATCCCTCAAGAGCCGACAAGCATCCTCCAAGATGCCAGGAGGGGTGAGTGGTGGGGTAGCCGCAAAGAGCGTCATCCCGACCTTCTCAAGATGATTGTATTGTTGAAGGTGCTTTTTAGCAAAGAAAGTCCAAGTTGATGACCCCTTCCACCAAACCCCGAATCCCAGAACATCCATGTAACAGAACTGGCAGGAACCTAGGGGCAGATACTTTGAGCTTGAGAGAGACCAAGATTGATAAAGAACCACATCCAAAATTACCCAGCAAGCAGGTGGCCAAGCCGGATTGGGGTTGTAACGAATTCGTGCCCTCAGTTGAGGTCAGATATTCCCTGTCTTCTCTTCCTTCCTTCCTCTGCTTCTGCTAAGCCTGTGCTGTGCAGTATGGTGGCCAGCAGCTACATGTGACTACTGAGCTCTAGAAATGTGACTGGTTCGAATTAAAGGGTGCTGTAAGTGTAAAATGCACACCGGATTTCAAAGCTCTAGTATAAAAAATATTCTATTGATTAGTATAAAAAATGAGAAATAGCTCATGCATATTTTTTTATATTGATTGCATGTGGAAATGGTAATATTTTGATAGGTTGGATTAAATAAAACATATCAAAATGAATCCCACCCATTTCTTTTCACTTTTCAAAATGTGTAGAAAATGTTATATTACGTATGTAATTTAAATAAGTAATGGTTCATGTTTGTGGCTTGAATTATATTTCTGTTGGGGTTGACCAACCCTGGGGCCAAATCTGGTCCCCTGCTTACTTTTATAAATAAAGTTTTATTGAAACATCACCAGGCTTATTCATTTACATAGTGTTTTAGGGTGATTTTGCTCTATCATGGCAAAGTTGAGTATTTGTGACTGAGAACCTATGACCCACAGAGCCTAAAATATTTAGTTCCAGCCGTTACAGAAAAAGTTTTGCCGACTCTTGCATTAGGTTGTCAATTTCGTGAGAGTGGAGATTATGCACTTCACACAGAGTAAATGCTTAATTTAAGTTAAATGAATGAATAACTTGGTTAATTTTGGAGGGTAAGTTTGTTGGAATTCCAGGCAGACGGAATAGCATATACCAAGGTATGGGGCCAAGAAATAGCACTGGGTGTGCTGGTGATAGGGGTGTTTGGGGTGGCCTTTTAGAGAAAATTTGCCGACTCTTACTCTGGACACTGACATCACCCTCCTCCTTGGTCCCTTGACTTGTGTTTTTCTTTCCCAGGCAACCTGCATTCTGCCTGCACAAATCCCAACAAATCATTGACCAGCTCCAAGATCTCCACTAGCCTGACCATTGCCTGCAGGATGAAGTTAAAACTTCTTAGCATGGCCTTGCGGGTCCTCCCACGCCACCCTGCCCAGCCCCCAAGCCTGGGGCCCGCTCCTCTCCCCTCCAGTGCTCTGGGGCTGCTCCTACAAGCACCCCACCCATCCTGGTCTTCATGCCTTTCTTCATACTCCTTCTCTGCCTGGAATCCTCTCCTTGATCTTTGCAAGTCAGATACCCACCCTTCAAGGCTTGGCTCCAATATTTCTTCCTTGAGACACAGTATGGCATTTTGCCAGTTTTTGAGTTTCTTTTAAATCATTGTTACCGTATGATAAATGATAGGAGGTACTGGGTTCTCACGGCACTTTGTATCTTTTTTTTTTTTTTTAACTGCAGCACTAATAATTTAAAACTACAAATTTCACTTTTTATCTACTACTTACTGCATGTGCCAGACACCACGCTGAGCTCTCCACATGTATTGCCCTTTACGGTTCCCACACAACTCTATGAAATCTGTGCTATTTTACCCCCGTTTTACAGATAAAGAAACTGAGACTCAGAGATGTGATATAAGAATAGCGAGTGGTGGTCTGGAAATTCAAATTCAGGTTGATTGGATTCTACAGCACAAAATGTTAACCTGAGATCTGTGTTCTTTCCTGAGGCTACTTCCTAAGGTTACTTCACCCATGCTTGGGGCCCATGGGTTCCTCCTACAGGGATTCCCACCCCCAAGTCCTAGATCAATCCTGACTGGGTCTCCTATTAGGTCAGTCCTGACTGGGGACAGCCTAGTCCCTGCTCTGAGGCCTGAGTGTGTTGAAAGAAGTAAATCAAAACCAGCATGGGACCCCTCCAGAAGCCTAGCTGTGTCTGCTCACTGAGTCCCCATCCTTGAGGGTCCAAGAAATAGAGTGAAGTGTAAGTTAACTCTTGCTCATTTTTGCATCTCGATGCAAAGGTCACTTCCTCAGGAAAGTCCACCATGATTGCCCAGACTGGGATAGGTCCTGGATATATGTTCTCATAGCATCCAGATCTACCTCTCCTTCCATAACTCATCAGGTTTTTTTTTTTTATTTTTTGGTAATGACTCCTTTATCATTTGTTTCCCTGACTAGATGATAAGCATCACGAGGACAGGGGCTTTGTTCATCGTTGTACTTCCAGGATTTTTCTCAGTGCCTGATGTGCCATAGTTGCATAGTGAATATCTGAACAGATGAATGAAACTCTGCCTGTTCTCCTCACCTGGATGTCTGCCTTGCTAGTCTCCAGATCCATAAGGAAGCAGAGAAGCATGTGAGTTTCTGTCCCTTCCCCTTCCTGAATGACTTAGTGTTGAAGACACTGATGTGTGTTGAAAAGAGACTGAGGGATTGATGAACAGAACTCCACATAGAAAGCCCCTTCCTCGACCCCAGCCAAGGAAACCCACCCCACGATGTACCCTC
Source organism: Lagenorhynchus albirostris (assembly GCF_949774975.1). NCBI lineage: Eukaryota > Metazoa > Chordata > Mammalia > Artiodactyla > Delphinidae > Lagenorhynchus > Lagenorhynchus albirostris. The sequence goes on from NC_083109.1 coordinate 19,422,155, forward strand.
TGGGGGCACAGCCTGTGGCTGGTGACCCAGCTGAGGAGAGGGAGTGGGCAGGTCCCCAGGCACAGGCAGTGAACCAGGGCGACTCCACCCCTGACCCAGACCCCTAGGAGTGCAGGGAAGGAGGCTGATCCCCAAATACAGCCAAAGGGCTTCCCCTACTCTCTCCTGCTGCCCCAGAGTGTGGTTTGAGAATTTCGGGTTTCATCTGATTCAGAAGAGGCAGTGGCAGGTGAGTCCAACAGCTGCTGGAATTTTTCTATCTGTGCTGCACATCCTCAGACATCCTGGGGCTTGGCTGGTGGGTGGGAAGGTCAGCCTGAGAATCAAGTCTCACATGCATATGTTGGTCCAGGGTGACTGACTCATTCTGGTTTGTCTGAGACTGTCTTGTCTTTAAAACTGAAAGACCCTCATTCCTGGGCAAACAGGGAGAGTTGTCGACCCTGCTGGGCAACTCTTGCTCTTAAGTGACTAGTTTCAGCAGTGGATGCTACATCACTGAATCCTGGCCAGTTTGTCATCATTTTGGGTACAAGCCTGTCATCTTCTTTGTGGCTCAGGGTTAGTTTGGGGCTGGGGACAGATAGCAGTCAGCTCAGGCCTGTGAATCTGGCCAGACCAAAGGGAATGGTGTTACTCCTTTCAAACCCAGTGTTAAAGACAGTGGGAAGTTCTGCAGGGGTTCCTACAGCTGTGGGGACCTCAAAGAGTCTGCACTACTAGGTTGTGATGGTAGCCACGTAGAGATGGCCTGGATTTGGGGGGATACACTTATACAGAGCAGAATAAACTAGACCTGAGTATACAATAGAAATATAACACAAGCCATATGTGCAACTTTCAATTTTTTAGTAGTTATGTTGGAAATGAAACAGGTGAAATTAAATTTAATACTATATTCTACTTAACCCAATCATCCAAAACATTATCATTTTAACATGTAATCAGAATAAAAATTATTGAGATATTTTATTTTATTTTATTTGTTTTTTCATTTTAAGTGTTCGAAATCCAGAGTTTGTATTTCATACTTTCAGCACATCTTGGTTTGGACCAGCCACATTTCAAGTTCTCCATGGCCACACGTGGCTAGTGGCATCTGTATTAGAGCAGAAGTAGGCCCTTTCAGGAAAGGGGAGAGGGATTTTATCCAGATAGGGCTTCCAAGATCTTAGCGGGTCTATTTTGTGGGGGTATTTGGGGTCCTTGAGGATGAAAGTGTGTTTGTGAATTTCAACGTCATTGCCCGGGTGTGATACTAAAATTTTCTGGGGATGCTATTTGGGGGTTGTAGATCCTTGGAGGAAAGGACGGTTTTGTCATAGTTCACCTTTGTAGGGCGGTCGGACCATGAGGAAGAATATGCATGGATGTGATTGGGGAGGGGCTCTTTCTGACTTTCAGAGAGGGAGAAGGTGTGTCGTCTGCCTGCAGTCTCAACAAGCCTTAATCCTAATGGAACAAACTTCAGACTGGCCCTAAAGAGGCTCCTGCTAGGAGGATGTGACCACCCCTCCACCACCCTGGAGGGGCAGGTTGTGGATTGCATCCTAGGTTTGGTTCCCATCTTAGAATCTGAGCCCCAGTGCTTCTTAAGAATTGTTTTGCAAATGTCGATCTTCTTCTTAGAGGAGTGCTTCTTTGGCCTTAGAAAGTTGTGCTTTCTTCCCTCAGAAGCATGGACACCCCAAAATACACCCATACTTTTAAATACAATTGGAGGTGTATAGAGGCTCCCTGAAACATCCGTTGCTCTCTTGATCAAGCATTCCCACTGAAGATAAAAAAATAGAGTCCTGAGCTGGGTTTCCTAAATGTCTAGAGCAAAAAAGGATGGGGAAGGCAAGACCAAATGTTGGTAAGTATGTAGAACAACCAACACATCACAGGTGAGATTATTAGTGGTAGAGCTATTTGGAAAATAGTTTGACATTAAAGAATTAAATGTGCATCTACTAAGTGACCTAGTAATTTCAGTTTTTGGTATTTATCTGAGAAAAGTTAAAAAATGTAAAACATTAAAAAAAATGTTTGTAACAGCTTTAATCACAATAGCCTAAAACTGGGAATAGCCCAACATATTTCATCAACAGGAGAATAGAAAAAAAACTATGGTTTATTTGTACAATGGAATACAACTCGGCGATAAAAATAAATAGATCAGTGATATACACAACAATGCCTGTGAATCTCAAAAAAATCATGCTGAGGGAAAGAAGCCAGACACGAAAGTGTCCGTCTGCGTGATTCTATTGACGTGAAGCTCTAGAACAGGCAAAACTAACTTACGGGGAAAGAAATCAGAGTTGTGGTCGCTTCTGGGAGAAGATGGATTTATTGGGAAAGGGCATAGGGGAGCTTTCTGGGGTCATGGGAAAGTTCTACAGGTTTCTGTTAAAATGGAAGGACTGGTCTACTTAAAAATCTATGCATTTCACTGATATAAATTATACCAAAAAGTGCAAAAGGAACCATTCTGGAGGCTCTTAAAGACTTGCTACACCTCTAGTCATTCTTTGTGACAATAGGTTCCCAGACAATGGGTCTGGCCCTGCTTTTTCAAGCAAAGGTGACACATGCCAGCTCATGTTCATAATTACTCCCAGCAGGACAAGGGGATCTTTGAGGGGGAGATAAGTTTTATCATCATGGTGTTCCCAGGGCCTGGTGTGGGGATGGGCCTTAACAGGTGCAAAGCAAATATTTTTTTGAATAAATGAATAAACAAATGACTGTTTATATATTTATACATCTATAAATATATATTGTTTATTTATAATATATTATTTTATTTATTGAAGTATAGTTGACTTACAACATTATATTAGTTTCAGGTGTACAACAGAGTGATTTGTTATTTTTATAGACTATACTCCATATAAAGTTATTATAAAATATTGGCCCTATTCCCTGTGCTGTACGTTACATTCTTGTATCTTATTTATTTTATATAACTAGTAGTTATATACCTAGTAGTCTGTACCTTCTAATCTGCTTCACTGTCTTCCCCACACCTCTCCCCACTGATAACCACTAGTGTGTTTTCCTATCTATGTTTGTTTCTGTTTTGTTATATTCATTCATTTGTTTTATTTTTTAGATTTCACATATAAGTGAAAACATACAGTATTTGTCTTTCTCTGTCTGACTTATTTCACTAAGCATAATACCCTCCAGGTCCATCGATGTTGTTAAAAATGGCAAAATTTCATTCTTTTTTATGGCTGAGTAATATTAAACAAATGACTCTTAATGGAATTACTTGACAGGAATAAGAAGTTCTTGTACTCATGGTTGATCCATGGGTCCTGACACTGGAAAAGAAAGTGGGTCATTGTGTTTTCATACAAGAAGGAGTCAAGTTTCCTCCCTCCTTCCCTCCCTCCCTTCCTTCCTTCCTTCCCTTCCTTCCCTCCCTCCCTCCCATCTTCCTTTTCTTTCTTTCTCTTTCCTTCCTCCCATTTCTCCTTCTTTTCTTCACTCCCCCACTATTGTGCCTTAGAGGAATATCCATTCATTTTTGGGCCCTTTGATTCACTGAGTCTTTAAGGAACAGTGTTTATCAGCTTTCAAGGAATCTATGAACATAGCTCATATCTGAATAAGTAATGAGAATTGCAAAGTATGAGTGTTTAATTAAATGTATATAAAACATATCATTATGGAAACCAGTTCAATCCAACTCAACTCCTATAGTTATATAAAAATTGTACTCAGTATAGGATATGGATATATTTTAATGTGGTTTCATGATGTTGGATGAGGGAGCCTCCAAAAGTCAGAGGGACTGGGGGCTCCCAAGCCTCTCAAATAGCTGTACAATTGATTTACACTTGAGACTGTGGGAAACTCGTTTGTAAAAGTGTACAAGAAGGTGGGAAAGGACACAGGAAGAGAAGAAGAGTAAAAGAGTCGATGTATCGAGTTATGAGGAATAACATCTCATTCATTTTTTACCAAAAAAAAAATGGCAGGTAACATATATATGCGTGGTAGGCAGAAAAATGACCCTCTAAAGAGGTCTGTGTCCTAACCCTTGGAACCTGTGAATATGTTACCTTACAAGACAAAAGGGACTTTGCAGATGTGATTAAGGTTAATGACCTTGAGATAGGGAGATTATCCTGAATTATCCAAGTGGGCCCAAAGGCCATCACATGAGTCCTTGAAATTGGAGAACCTTTTGTGGCTATGTCAGAGGTAGATGTGACCAGGGAAGAATGATCAGAGAGAGGCAACATTGCTGGCTTTGAAGATGAAAGTAAGGGCCATGATTCAAAGAATGTGGGTGGCTTCTAGAAGCTGGAAAAATCAGGAAAATGGATTCTCCCCTTGATTCCATAGGAAAGAACACAGCCCTGCAGACACCTTGACTATAGCCCGTTGTCAGACATCTAACCTCCACAACTACAGGATAATAAATATGTATTATTTAGGCCACAAAGTTCATGGTAATTGGCTATGCCAGTCGTAGCAAATTAGCACAACATGGATGGGTCCACGTGGCATTCAGCATGTATTGAATGTTTTCTATGTGCCGGGCACTGTGCTACGTACTTGCATATCTGAGCTTTCTTGATTTTCATAACAACTCTGTGAAGTGGGCACTATTATCAACCCCCCCTTTTAAAGACTGAGTCTTAGAGAGGGTAAGGAAATCACCCCAGGTTGCAGACCTTGTGAGGGACAGGAGTGGGATTTGCACCCAGTTTTGTCTGTTTCTATACTATATGGTAGATTCACTCACATCCAGAGTGAAAGCTCTTTATAATTTTTTGGTCTCCAAACCAGGATGATGAGGGTGAAGTCCACCTCTGCAGGAGCCATGAGGAATGACGAATACAAGGCACGACAGTGTGACAGCTCTTTAGGACGACATGTTTTAGTACTTGAAGAACCATCTCCCTTCTCATCAATTGTCTACAGGACAACATGTTTTAGAACTCGAAGGAGCATCTCTTTTCACACAAGCAATTAAAGAAATAGTCACAAACTGTTTTTATCTGTCCATTAAGGTAGATATAATTAAGGCAACATTTTGTTAAAGTAGGTTGAGTGTGCGCTTTCGCATCGGAATGACTACTTTGATTTCTCTGAGACTCTTTCTAATTTCTCGTGGCTCCATCTCGGGCCATCTCCTGTTCTTTCTTGCTCTTTGCTCTCCATCTGAGAATCTTCAGCCCTTCTTCCCTGCATCCCTGCCGCTTTCCTAGTCACCTCCGACTCATCCTTTAGCTGGCTTCTTAAATCGCACTTTCTCAGGGAGGTCACCCTGATGCCCCAGATAGGAGGAATCCTCTGGAATACATTCCCACAGTGCCCTGTTCCTTCCCTTTATCCGCCTTATCACACTCATCCATACATGCATTTATCATCTATTTCCCCCCCGCACCTTAAGCTCCATGAAGGCAGAGCCTCACCTCTGTGCCGTTTCCCACTGTGTCCCGCGGTCTCAAGACGATACTTGGCACGACGTAACGTTCAATAAATATCAGTGGGTTGATTCCTGATAGACTTGGATTGGTCTTTGCTCCTTACTGGCCACTGTTGGCGTCTACTTGAACCTGAGCTGGGTGGCACTTTTGTCCCATCCTCCACCTTCCACTTCCTCCTCCTCCTGTTCTGTGCATGTGTACTTGTACACAGGCACACCTGTGCACGTGTGAGCATGCGCACACGCACACGCACATGCGCACGCACAGGATGAGCAGTGTCTTTTCAAATCTCCTCTTTGCCTGTAGGCCAGAGACCCTGGGCCCTTGTTAGCAGGCCTGGCTTCTCACATGGTCTCAAGAGGGAAGAGTGGAGGGGATGCTGCCTCTGAGAGATGCATTGCTTTCTGGGAGCACGTACCCTCCTGGGGGCGCCCTGGGGATTATCTGTGCATCTGTCTCTCCCCTCTGGGAGGCCTCCTTTTCCCTGAAGTTCACACCCTGGGGCTCTATTTTTCCCATTCCTGCCCCCATGTGGGCTGCTGCTCAGACTGGGAGGCCAGTGGCTGAGGCCATGCTTCCCTCCCTCCCTCCTTCCAGGGTCTCCAGGAGACTACCTGGCATTTTACAACTGCTGCCCAGACAACACACAGCTGAGGGCATGAGGCCGGTTGCGGTCCCAAAGGGGGCCTGACCCCTGAACCCCAGCCCTCTGTAGCAAACTTGGGGTGGTCATTGCATAACCAGTAATGAAACCCATGCCACGGAGCTGAAGACCTTTGACCATGGAACCTTTTGGGAACAGATTGAGACAGTGGTGATGTCCTCTTCTGTCCCTGTTCCCAGCCTGCCTCTGCTCCACCCATCCCCCATTCGTGCCCTGAACTGGCCTTTGCCCTGAACCCTGCCCCTTCCCAGTGTCCCTGGCCGGCTCCACCTACTGCCCAGACCAATGAGAGACTAGAAGAGGAGAGTCTGATGGGGGGTGGGGGTGGGATTGCCTTCATGTCTGGAGGTAGAATTGCAACAACGACCCCACAACGCTCCAGGGCAGTGCTTCCTGAACTCCACAGGGAGGGCAGGTCTCCCAGCTGACCTTCCTGCCTGCCTCCCTAGCTGCCCCCTGCAGCCTGCCTCTTCTTGTTCTTCAGTACCTCACAGCCAGACCATCTCCCTTCTGTAGCCCTCTTCTCCTCTCCCCTCACCAAGATATGCAGACAGTGTTGGTTAAGACTTTGGGAGTCCACAGACTTGGGTTCAATACCTAACTGTTTGACCTTGGACCTGTGACTTCACCTCTTTGGGCCTCTGTTTCACCATCTGTAAAATGGGTTCAATACTCCCTTTCTCACAGGGTTGTCATAAGAGTGACTTCAGGCAAGGCACCCGTTTAACACACACTTTCTGAGCACCTGCTACGTGACAAGCACTGAGCTGTGTGCTAGGGTTACAGGGTGATCAAGACAGAGACTGGTCGGAAGGAGCCTGCAGTCTAAAGGTGGAGACAGAAAACTCTCACACACATTCACAGAGATAGTCCAACAAATAAACAGAGCTATAAGTTCCCACTGCATGTTGGACGATGCTAAGAAGCAAACAGATGGGAAACAGTGATAGAAGGCGACACAGCGAGAGCATCCTTGGGAGTGAGGGTGTTGAGTAAGAGGTGTTTTAGGAGATGGTACTAGCCAGACCTGGAGGATGAGAAGGGGTCCATGTTGGTGGAGATGGACCAGGTAGAGGGACATCCTGAGCGATACGACTCTGAAAGCCAGAAACCACCTGGTGGGCTTACAGATCCCAGTGGGGGTCTTTGTGGCTTGAGTACGGAGAACCAGAGTTAGATTGGTGTTTCTAACCAGAGTCAGAAAAGGTGAGCGTAAGACAATATCTACTGGATACTGTAGCCCAGTGGTTCTCAAGGTATGGCCCCTGCATTGGCAGCAGCTTCATCATCTGGAGACGTGTTAGAAATGCACACTCTTGGGCCAAAGCCCAGACCTACTAAATCAGAAACTCTAGGGGTGGGACCCTGCAGGGGATCCATTTTGAGAATCTCTGCTAAACTAAGGGGAAGAAGTTTGGAATTTTACCCCCAGCATGGGAAAACACTGTTAGAGAATTTTAATCAGGGGAGAGGCGTGTCTAAATCGGGCTGCCGGTACCATCTAATGGCTGGCGTTCACGCCATCTTCATCCCACCTTTCCACGCTCCTGCCTCGCCGTCTCCCCTTCCACTTTGAAGGTTGCTGCCTACTCAACTTCCCCTCCTAGGGCCTCTGTTTGTGGGGATTGTACACTGTAGGGCCACTAGTTTTTGCAGAAACCCATATTTGAGAAATTTCCCTGTGGGAATTTGAGGAAGTGAAACCCGGTAGACCATCGCTTGGGTCTGGGAGTCAAGAAGTGGGGAAGTGGGGAGGCAGGAGCTACGTTCTCCAGGGCTCGTGGGACCACCTTGTGGGGGGTCCCACCTGGCCTCAGGTGGCTCCTAAGGACGTTCTCCAGTGGGCGTGGCCCGTGGAGTGTCCACCCCCCATCTAGCTCCTGAACTTCTGGGCAAGAAGCTACAGCCCTTACGGTCTGACGGTACCCACCGCCAAGGGGCAAATCTCAACAGATGATTTAGGTAAAAACTGCTAAAATACCAAGAAAGCCAGGCAAAATAGCTGAAATGCTCGGGCAGTTAAAGCCAAATACCTAAACTACCTGGAAAAGTTCAGGCAAAGTGATTGCAAGACTCACAGAGCTCAGGTAAAGCTGTTTAGCAGTCGGTGTGAGCAGAGGAACACGCGTGGGGTTCGGAATCAATTTCCTGGGTGGACACCTGCTTGGCTGTGTGGTCTTGCCTTTCAGAACCATCATTTGCTCTTCTGTGAAGTGGCGTCAGTAGCATACACCTTGTAGGATTTGGGTCAATAGGGAAGACTCAAAGGGCTGGAGGACTTGGCTGGCAGGAAACTGGGGAGTCGGATTCCACGACTGGCTTCATTCATGGATCTGGTGCCTTGGCAGGGATGGCTGGAAGCTGGACTCAGCTGGGGCGGCACATTTCCACTCTGGCATGATGTCTTACGTGGTAGTGCAGAGTTCCAGAGAATGAGATGGAAATGGAATGGTCTTTTATGACAAGCTTTGGAAGTCACATAGCCTTTGGTCCGCCATACCCTATCGATTGAAACAGTCCCAAGCGCACTCAGATCCAAGGAGAGGGAACCAGGCCCTACCTCTCAGTGGGAAGAGTGTCAGAATTTGTGGCTCTGATTTACATCTGCCACACTGACAAGCCTTCCAGACTTAAGTCAGTGATGTCCAGGCCTGCCACTCTGTCAGGACTATGCTTTCAGCCCCTGTGGTTAGCAAGAGGGAGGGTCCTTCTTACTGGACGGATGCAAAACTGTCAGCTCCTTTTAATCCTCAGAATTCAACTGACCTTGGTCTGTGACCCGAGGAAGGGTGTAGATAGAGTCCATTTTCCTGCAGCCTGTGGAGGTTAGCTGGGCTGGGGAAGGGATGAATAACGTCCTCCAGGTTATCCCTCTCTGAGCATTTAAAAAGCAGTAATAAATAGATGAGAGCCTGGGAGGTGTGATGGATTTGTTTTATGAATCATAGAAGAGGCTGTAACTCATGGGGGATTAGGGTTGAAGTAAGTTGTACGGCACTTGCATTACACACAGAGATTAATGGCTTATCACACGAGACCTCACATTAACCAGTTCACCCACAGGGAATTTAATAGCAGGGCCACACGGGCTGATTTTAATTCTCGAACAAATGATCCGGGCTTGTGTGCAGCCTTGATTCTCACCCATGAGCCCCTGTCTGATCAGAGCCACGAGGGCTCAGGAGCTGGAGAGCGGCTTCCCTCTTAAGGAGAAGAAACTGAGCATTCCCAAGGGTACTCAACAGCCATGTCCTTTCTGCCCTGTTTTCCTCCTTAAGGCAATGAGCAGAATTTCTTAGGAGGGCTAAGAGGTGATGCCACTTCTCTTACTACCACCAGCTAGCATCCGCTACAGTGTCCAGGTTCTGCGCTGAGGGCTTTTTGGATTCTCATTGAAATCTCACGGCGACTGTATGAGATCAGCATTACTGAATCCATTTTACAACTGAGAAACATGGGCTGGAGGCTGCATGAGCTTACGGAGGGAGCATGGGTTGCAAGCCTCAGTGCATGCTTCCTTCATGAGTATTATTGTTTTGGAGCTCCAGTTTCCTCATCTGTAAAATTGATAATGTCAGTCCTTTGCAGAGGTGTTCTAGGGCGATATGATCACAGTGCCTGGCACTCAGGAGGTGCCCATAAAGAGGTCAGCCCGGGAGACTGCTGGGGACAAGAAAGGGACAGCGGAGGGAAAAGCCAATCTGTGCTTCCGAGACACACCTGGCATCCCGTAGGTGCCTCTGAAACCATATCAAAGAGGGTCAAAGTGGAGTTCAATAGAGTTGGCCTGATGGTTGGATGGATCCAGGCTGGAGAAAGATGAGGTTAGGCTCTGGACTTGACCATGACGCAAAGCCTCAGGCTAAGAGTACCCAATGATGCATGTTGCAGAATGGTTGGAAGAATTCAGGAGCTGGACTGGCAACTCCAGCTGCAGGCTGCTATCTGCCCTGACCAGGGCAGCAGCTGTCAGAGGTCTCAGCTGAGCCTGCACATGGGCTGGAGTCACTTGTGTTGCTGATGGGCACCCAGAGGGGCCATGGGTAGCCCTTGACATTCCCTGCCTCAACCTGTTTGACCATCTTCACGTCTCAGCTTCTGTCTCTGGTCCCTTGACCCACACACCTCCTGCCTGATGGGATTAGAGCCTGGGGTCTGGATCTGCCATCACATAGAGTCCCAGCTGTCAGCTTGTGTCCTGCTGACTTAGTCAGGTGGAACTCTAAACTTTCTATCCACCTGCTTCCTGGTTTTTATACCCACAGAGACAAAGCCCTGCTTGGATTTTTGTCACTGCCCAGATCCCACCAGAGTCTCCCAGGTTGCTTAGAAATCTGTTTTAACGGGAACCAACTGGCTTAATACCCATGAGTTTGATTTATTGACTCCTGACGCCAAAGGTAGAGAACTCTCCTAAAAGGTTGCTGAACTAATGTTAGGACAAATTAAGACTTTCCCCTTTTCTCTCAGTGGGAATCATAACACTGACCTTAACTGCATGGCTACTACGCATCAGGCCAAGCTCTTTACATTTTCCACATGTGATAATTCTCCCAGTAAATGCATCCACATCTCCGCTCACCCCATGTTCCCCACCTTTCTTGCTTTACTTTTGCCTAGCACTTAAAACCTTCTTCTTCTTTTTTAAAAAAAATTATTTTATTTATTTATTTTTGGCTGCGTTGTGTGCGCGGGCTTTCTCTAGTTGTGGCGAGCGGGGGCTACTTTTCGTTGCTGTGCGCAGGCTTCTCACTGCGGCGGCTTCTCTTGTTGTGGAGCACGGGCGCTAGGCGCGTGGGCTTCAGTAGTTGTGGCGCAAGGGCTTAGTTGCTCTGCGGCATGTGGTATCTTTCCGGACCAGGGCTCGAACCCTTGTCCCCTGCACTGGCAGGCGATTCTTAACCACTGAGCCACCAGGGAAGCCCCAAACCTTCTTCTTTATAATATACATTTTTCTAATTGTCTGTCTGTCTCTCCATCCCCACTAGAATGTAAACTCCACCCAGACAAGGATTTTTGTCTTATGCATTTATTGCTGTATGCCCCACCCTAGACAGTATCTGACACACAAATAAATATCAATAAATATCAGTGGAATTGATTGGAAGAATAAATACTCATAAGCTTTCAGAGATCTGGATCTCTCAGATGGCTGTCCTCCATCCTGGGTCCCCTGCTATGGCCTTGCCTGGTTCAGAGACAGTGACCCCTGGGCAGCTCATCTTGGGCTTATTGGCCCCTAACCTGGACACTCAACTTTCCTCCCTGGATTTGGTCTTGGCCTCTGGCCCAGGCTTTCCAGGAAATCCAAACCCAGCTGTTGTCAGTCTTGACTTTGCTTCTTCTAACTGATCTCTGAAACTTGGTGGGGCTCTCGCTCCTCTGTGTGGCAGACACATGAATGGCCATTCATATTGGGTCTGTGGTCAGTGTCAATCCTATGACCACACAGCAGATCTTCAGTGGGTCATTCAGTCAACAAGCACTTTATACACAGAGCCAAAATTTGGGATCTATACTGCTTGGGTTCAAGTTCCAACTCTGCCACATATTAACTTTCGGGTAAACTTTCCGAACCTCTGTTTTTCCGTCAGTAAAATGGGATTAATGATGCTTAGTCGGAAGCTTTAGTGAGATAAAGTTTGAAAAGCAAAATTAGCTTGGCATACAGTAAACGCTCAATAAATATTAAGATGATGATGATGATGATTTTGGGTGTCAATCACTGGGCTTATTTTTGTGATGATGGAGGTGAATATGTCACAGTCCATGGCTCCAAAGGACCCACATTCTAGAGGGAGAGGCTGAATAATTGCCGGGCAAATATAGTGCAATGTGTTCGGAGCTGTGATAGGGTAAACAGGGCACGGTGGGACCGCTCAGGATGCCACCTAGGCCAGCCAAGGTTAAGGACAGGAAGCCACAGAAGACCTTTTAGGAAAAGTAATACTTCAGTATGACTAAAGTTAAAGGGTTAAAGGGTTAATAGAACTATATGCATTAGTTCTATTGCTGTGTAACAAATTACCCTCCAAACTTAGAGTCTTAAAATCCAAACATTTCTGTTTGGATGAATGAACTAAATAAGTTCATTTGTACCATTTTTTTAAGATTCCACATATAAGTGATATTATATGATATTTGTCTTTTTCTGTCTGACTTGCTTCACTCAGTATGACAACTCTAGGTCCATCCATGTATAGCTGATTCACTTTGCTGTACATTCTAAAACTAATGTAACATTGTAAATCAACTACACTCCAATAAGTTTTTTTTTTTAAAAAAAAGCTGGAGGACTTCCCTGGTGGCGCAGTGGTTGAGAGTCCGCCTGCCGATGCAGGGGACACAGGTTCGTGCCCCGGTCTGGGAAGATCCCGCATGCCGCAGAGCGGCTGGGCCCGTGAGCCATGGCTGCTGAGCCTGCATGTCCGGAGCCTGTGCTCTGCAACGGGAGACGCCACAACAGTGAGAGGCCTGCGTACCGCAAAAAAAAAAAATCGCATTTCTCCAGCAAAATAATGTTGCTTTACCTGTTGTTTCTTTGGGCCATAGGATTATCCAAGGCTCCTGGTTGATTTAATTCTGCAGAGAAGTGACGGACCTTGGGTCAATGGCATGGAACTTGCTGGAATTCTAGCTCTGTCCCTTATAAGCTGTGTGATTCTGGGTAAGTTAAGCCCTTTGTAGCATACACTGTCAGGGCACCAAAATTTATTCCCCCAGATCCCTTTACTGTTTTTTGTACCCACCAGTCAACAGCTAGCACATGTGCCCTCTGGCTGCAGGAACCCCCTCTCTCAGCCTGTGTGCATGAAGAGCTGATGCTGAAACTGCCTGCTGGTTGCAGGGGGTATATATTCTGTAGCTTGCTCCCCAGTCGAGACAACTCTGAGGTGTTACCCAATACTGTCTGCAGAGCTTCCCTGTGGGATTGAGCCAGAGTTACCCTCTGGGGGTCTTTGCCTAATAGTACATTCCTACTGATTCTTCTCCAACCTGTTCTGTTTCTCGCTGCCCCACCACTCCTTCCTGGGAACGTATTCAACCATCTTTGCCTCAGACAAACCCAAATGGACGGATATTCTGCAAAATGCCTGGCCAATACTCTTCAAAAAAGTCAAGGTTGAGAAAGACAAAGAAAGACTGAGAAGATTTCCACTCAAAGGAAACTAAAGAGACATGATAATTCAGTGCAATGCATGATTCTAGAGGGGATCTTGAACTAGGAAAACTAAATAACTTATAAAAGACATTATTGAGACAACTGATCAGATTTGAATATGGACCGTGCAGGTCATAGTATTGTAACAGTATTCAGTTTCATGACTTTGAAAACTGTACTATAATTATATAAAAGAAAGTCTTAGTTCCTAGGACTTAAACACCAAAGTATGTAGTGGTAAAGGTGCATGATGTCTCCAAGTAACTTCTGAATGATTCATAAGAGAAAGAGAGAGAAGGGGGGGGCAACATGTAACAATTGGCAAGTCTGGATGGAGGGTATATAGGAGCTTCTTATACTGCTATTGCAATTTTTCTTTAAGTTTGCAATTGCCTCAGAATAAAAGGAACCTTTGTCTCAGACTCTGATTTCAGGGAACCCAACCTTAGGCACCCTCTGAGCCTCAGTTTCCTCAGTTGCTAAATAGAGATCAGGGTCTTTACCTGGCCAGGCTGTTGCCAGGATTTAGAGCGGCAGGTATCTGAGATAAGTCTGGCACAGGGACCAGAGCCTGTATCTCCTGGCCCCGTTCGTTAACCACACATCCTGGAACACAGGGATCGGAAGGCCTGCGGAAAGCTCCCAACACATATTGCAGGGGCCTCAGAGAAATGCACTGTTGTCCTCTGTTATCTCTCTGTGTCCACACTTACTCACTCTGCTTAGCCTGTCTTTTTGGAGAACACTTTCTGGTCCACAATAATGGTCAGTGATTTTTGTAGCTTAAAAGAAACTCCAAGGGGGAGAAATTTTTCCTGGGGAGATCAAAGAGCCAGCCCAACATAAAAGAAACTGTATAAAACTATATATGGTAGTAACAAAACAAAACAAAAAAGCCCAACCCGGGAGCACAACCCATATGTCAGAGTTGATAAGTCTGAACTTCAGTGGTCTCTGCTCTATAGAGTCGCCAGCTGAGGCAGGAATGTTGCCTTGTCCAGAAAAGGCAGCCCTATAAGAGGGAGATTTTTTATGGACTTCGGCACAAGGATGAGTTAGGAACTGTATGCCCAAGGCTTTGTGAGGAATCTCTAGGACTGATGTGGTTTCTTTTCCCCCTACTTTTTTTTTTTGCGGTACGCGGGCCTCTCACTGTTGTGGCCTCTCCCGTTGCGGAGCACAGGCTCCGGACGCGCAGGCTCAGCGGCCATGGCTCACGGGCTCAGCCGCTCCGCAGCATGTGGGATCCTCCCGGACCGGGGCACGAACCCGTGTCCCCTGCATCGGCAGGCGGACTCTCAACCACTGTGCCACCAGGGAAGCCCCTTCCCCTTACTTTTAATCAGTTACTATATAGGTCAGGCTTTAACTGGGGAAACAGAACTAGTAGGAGATACGTATTAAGATTTATCATAAGGAGTTGGCTGATGAGACAGCGAGGGCTGGCTGGGCAAGTCCGAAATCCACAGGGCAGGCTGGAACTCCTGAGCATGAGCTATTGCTTTTGTCCACAAGCAGAATTTCTTCTTCAGGGAAACCGTAGCTCTGCTGTTGAGGTCTTTCAGCTGATTGAATCAGGCCCACCCAGTTATACAGGAAAATCTCCTTAAAGTCAACCGATTATGGACTTTAATCACATCTACAAAATGCCTTCACAGCAACTCCTAGATTAGTGTGTGATTAAATAACTGAGGACTGTAGCCTAGCCGAGCTGACATATAAAACTGACCACCACAGTCACCAAAACCAGATCTTCAGAATTACCCTCACCTACCTCTCTCCAGCCTCGTTTACAAGCCAGTGGCTCCTTTCTGGTATGCTGGCATCCAAGCCCAGGGTCTCCAGTCCATTCCAGTGTGATACAATCCACATCAGAAGCCACTTGATTCTCCCCATCAATTATGGCATAAACACCCAAATCCTAAACTGGGCAGTTACCGTCCTTCATTTTGTACCAAAGCCCTAAGCCACATCGACTTGCTTCTCTTCTGCACATAACTACAATAGCTGACGTTTCTTGGACACCTGGCAGTTCCCAGACACTGTCAAGTGCTTTGCCACACACTGGCTAATTCAACAATGAGAACAATCCTATTTTGCAGATGGGGAAACTGAGACATAGAGAGGTTAGAGGAATCTTTCAGTCACCAAGGTAATAACTGGCTTAATGTACAATCCCACAAAGTCTGACTTCACAGTCCATGACTGTGGGCATTACATTATGCTGCCTTTTTGAAGGTTCTCTTCTCATTTATCCAATGATCTTCTACTTATGCTTCAAAGCTCACCTCAAAAGTCACCTCCTCCCTGAAGCCTTTTGGATTTCATAGAACTTGTAGCACTCTCTTTTGTGTTTTCCTAGCTCTTGGTTACCTGCATTTTTCATGCCCCTTTACTATGATGACCTGCTAGGGTGGCTGCAGTCTCCCCCGGCTTGATGTGACGTATCTGCTTCCCAAGGCCCAGCTCAGGGCCCCCATTATTGACACCAATTATTGACACCAGCGGTTGTTGTCAAGACCTCACTTATTTGGGGATTTATTGTCTCTCTCAAGGCCCAGCTAATGGTTAGTAGGGCTGACAGATTTCAATTAGTCTGTTCTTCCATCTATACCAATGGATTCCTGCAATAAAAGTAGGTGTTGAGTTCTAATCCTCTGAATTGCCATTGCAGCAGAGTGATGATGGCTCATCATACACTGTAAACCAATTAACAAGGGTGTAGCTCTTAAAGGATCAGGGTAATATCTCCACTGCTCACTTCATCTCAACCACATTTCCTCAGTGTCTCCATGGCTCAACATTCAGGGAGTTATTGGATGTCAAAGCAATTAATTCCCTGAGAGGTTTTGATGATGTGCTCATCTGTGTGCCTATATGAAGCTTTCTGGCATCACCAGGGTAGCTGCAAGGACCCTAATTTGCATGAGACCCTAATGTGCCTTCTGAGACCAATGGGCAAGGAGACTCCAGTGCACCAGCACTAAGATTCTCGGATATGGACATCAGACCTGTGGTCAATTTTTTTAATTTGGATTTTTGTAGATTAAATAAATTAATGGACTCATCCTGAGGTAGGTGAGCTTCCAGATGTCCAGGATGAGTGTTAATAGGAAGTGACATTTGGCTGTCAGCCAATCTAGCCTCAGTATAACCTGTGCCCAAGTCCCCAAGACCCCAGGTAGGATGCTGTAAGACTTTGCCTTAAGTGGGGAATGACTCCTGTTTGATGAGTTGCTCAGTAATGTGTACCCTTGGTGGGAATGGGGTCATTCCAACCCAGAGAGAACATCATCATAGGGGGATAAATAGAACAAGTGCCATCTCTGGCAAGGAGCAGGGGGTGATGCCAAAATGACGCACCGTTAAGGCCAGTATCTTGGTTAGCCTCCCACCCATGAGGATTGCTACTTACTATGGGAAGATTTTACTGGTGGTCACCCCAGACCCTGAGGAGAGAAAAGAGACCTCTAAGCCCTTGAAGTTCCCTTTATTCTGTTTGGTAGCCTCAAAGTAAGTAGCTACCTTCATCCTCACTGCAGTCATGACTGGTCTGCCCGGACTTGTATGGTTTCCCCGCCTTCCTCCACCTGTCCCAGTGTCCTCCTCCCGGGAGCTGCATGTCATGGCTTCTCTGGACCAGGAACTTCCCAAGGGTGGGGCCTGTCTCAGTCATCCATGTCATCCTGATGTCTAGCACAGGGTTTGGCACATCACTGGTACCCAATAAATATCTGACGAATGAAAATGAGGTATAGATCGTGGACAAGTTACAGTTGCTTCATCCTTATAGACAAGATGATTGCTGTAATTTCACTTATGTACAGATACAGCTAAATGTCTTCAGGGTAATGAAGAAACCTGGCACAATCTAGTTATTAATTTTGTGTGGGTAATCATGATGATAATAAGAATTCTCCTCCCCCCACAAAACATTCTGGTTTGGATGTCTGAGATGGGTATTTTCCAATTCTCCTTTTTGCTCTATACTCTAGGGATGTGGCCTTGAATCCCCAGAGCACTGGTTTGGGAGTTTGAATTAGTCAAATGGACTGGATGATAGATTAACTGGTGGATTATAAGAAAAGTATGAAACTTAGGGCCAAAGAAACTAAGTCTCATCATGATGATGGCATTTACTATCTATATGGTTTTGGGTAAAAAAAAAATTCTGAACCTCAGTTTCCACATCTGTAAAATGGGTAGAATCATATCTACCATATAGCATTGTTCAGAGTATTAAGGAACTGCAGGAAATATCCTGAGATGAGGAGCTCATGCTGATGGAGGAGATAGAAAAGTAACCAAAATAACTGATCTGTGGGAACTGTATCCTGGCAGAGGTCAGTCCAAGACCAACTGTGGGACCCTTAATTATTAGTGCCCACCTTGTGCTTTGGCCTGTGCAGGGCACAAGGGCCATGATGGTTTATGCCCACACCTGCATAAATATGATGTTCTCAGCTTCCCACAGCCCTTGGCCTGAGTGGATCCCAGCTTGGACTCTACATCTCAGCAGACAATTGTCAGCAGACAATGAGGAAACATCTCTTTGGATGTGAGGTACTGCACACATGTGAATTTAGCTCCTAATGCACAGCAGTCACAGTAAATAGGAAATGATAACTATCAGGAAGCAGCATCTAAATAGGTGCAGAAGGGGCTTCCCTGGTGGCGCAGTGGTTGAGAGTCCGCCTGCCGATGCAGGGGACGTGGGTTCGTGCCCCGGTCCAGGAGGATCCCACATGCCGCGGAGTGGCTGGGCCCGTGAACCATGACCGCTGAGCCTGCGCATCCAGAGCCTGTGCTCCGCAACGGGAGAGGCCACAACAGTGAGAGGCCGGCGTACCGCAAAAAAAAAAAAAAAAAAAAAAAGGTGCAGAAGGCACTAGCTTCTGGACACTCAGTGGAAACATGTCACTTTGCTTGTAACGATCAAAACCTGTCCCGCTACTAACCCACATGTAAAAGGGGCACACTCTGTGACCATGTTCAAGTTGGAGGGTTCAGACTGTAAAAGGGGAGGTCATGGTAGAGGTCAGAATAGGAAGTGGTCGTTTGTCCTGCTGGATCCCTCCCCCTGCCCCAGGACAATAAGGATGATTCCTACAAGGAACATTCACATAATGGTGTCTGGGAGTGCGGTCAGACTGAGGGGTGGTCCATGAGCCCATGGGTAAGGAAGGAGGGTGGTGGGTACCAAAAACCTGGTGAGTGAGGTGTCAGGTGATCTAAGCCAGGTCACCAGGCATCTTTCTGTGCCTCAATTTCCTCACTACAGAGCATGGTACTGAGTTGTGTGCAGCAAAAGAAAAAATTGATGGTTGTAAAGTTCTTTGATTACACAGATCACTAAACAATAGCATTTAATTATTTATAACGTGTTTTGAGATCTCGGGGTGAAAGCTGTGACGGCTGCAGCGTGTTATTAACTGGTTGTCGGCAACCTTTGCTCAGGGAATAGACTTAATTACTATATCAAATGGATGCAGTGGAGGGGTGAAGGACCTCCTATCCCTGCTTCCACCCCACCCACTTCCCAGCTCTCCCTGGCCAGTCCAGTTGGGGGAGTGCGTCCACTTGTTCTGAACCCTTTTCCTTACCTGTGGTCCTTCCTTCCAGCACACCCGAGCCTGCACTCCACCGCGGTTATCACCCAGGAGCGCATTGTGAGCGAGAGCTTTCTGGGCTTTTGGGGTTTGATGAGGCTGCTCTCTGCTGTCCCTGTGTATCAATCACCAGCTCTAATTAGACCGTAAACATCCTTTTTTTCCCCCTAAGCTTGTTGCCGGTCATGTGGCCGATATGTAAATTTCAGTCCTTGGAGCAGTTTAATGGCCATGGTGACCATAGGTAGTAACTCAGGCTCTCCTATAAATGGAAAATAAAAACAACAACCCGTTACTGATGATGGTAGGTCTGCAACCTGCATGGGGAGTGTCGTAAAGTTGAGCGATTTCTCCTGTGCTTGGTTGAGGACAGGACAGGGGAGGGGGCTCCAGGTGGCAGGAGAGCAGATTTGTGACCTGCCATTTCCAGGTTGTCTCCCCATCTCTGTCCCGGCTCCGCACAGCCACAGGTGCAGAACTTCATCTGCCCTTCGCAGCCTGCGGGAAGTGGTTCTCATCCGGTTCCTTCCCTGCCTGTGGGCAGGGTTAGCATCTACCTGTGGGTCTTCCACCCTCATTCTGAAGCCGTTGTGCAATGCGAGCGGCTGACCAGGGTCACTGCGGTTCTCTTCCCCTCTCATTTGTGTGACCAGTTTTAGAAGGACAGCCTGACAGAGTGGAAATATAAGTGTCCTGAATGCGAAGATGTTTGCCTTTTTTAGTGACGGCTGTATCTCCAGCATCTAGAGCCATGTTTGATGTGTAGTAGATGCTCAGTAATTTTTTTTGAATGAAGCAATGAATGAATGAATAAGTGAAATCTCTGGATTTGGGGGCTTGGAGCTCTGAATCCCAGCTCTGCTGCTTACTAGCTGTGGGAGAGTTACTTCGTCTTTCTGGACCTCAGTTTCCTCACCTGTAAAATGGAGATCAGATGTCTATATCCCTGGGCTCTTGGGGAGATTAAGAGAGATGACGTATCTAAACATGTCTAGCCCTGGCTGGTACATGTGTTACCACAGGATGACAAATGAGGATATTGAGGCTTTGAGAGGTTAAAGGGTTTGCCAAAGTTTTCAAGGGGTGGAAAATATAGGAGGGAGAAGCCAGGTCTCCTGAGTCATTCAGATTCAGTTCTCTTCACTGTTCTAAGTGATGTCACAGATATCAGAGGGAATTTGGTGGTTTCTTTCTCCATCCCTGGGGCATTTGGGGGTCTTCAGAACTTGTTCAGATCTGACCTCTACTTTAGCAAGTATTTTATTGAGGTCTATGATCAGTTGGGCTGCAACCGGGGATAGGAGTGAATAAAACCCCTGTCCTCAAGGAGCTCACAGTCTGGTGGAGAACGTAAAGGCGGTGAAAATGACAATGGGATATGGGCAGACCATAATGGTGCTGTGTACAGAGCTTTCCAGGAATTCACAGGTGGGAGGGTCTAACTCTGTCCAGGGGTATCTGGGAAAGCTTCACAGAGGACAGGATGCAAGATGAGTCTTGAACAATGAGAAGAAATGCTTCTCCAGTGGAGAAGGGAGTGGAGTGGAGTGTTAGAGATAGAAAAATAGGGTGTGACTTGAAAGTGTGAATATGCACAGAGTTTTCATGGACTGATGAATGGTTTGGAATAGGGGTATACGGAAGAATAGGAGAAGATCAGGCTAGGCTGGATAATAAATGGCTTTGTAGGCTATTCTAAAGATGTACTCTTTATTAAGGGCACTGGGGAGCCATAGAAGAATATAAGCATAGAGAGTGGCACGGTCCTATTTATGATTTGATCAGATGACTGTTGACTGACTGATGAAAGAAACAAAGGACTTCAAAACTGGGCATCGTAAACTCAGATTCAGATGTGAATGAAGTTAACTGAGACTGTCTGACATACCTTGCTCTCTGCATATGTCATTTTATTTATCCTCCAATGCAGCTTATCCTCCAAGACAAGGAATGCCAAGGGATGACAGCAACCACCCGAAACAAGAAGAGGCAGGGAAGGATCCTTCCTAGAACCATAAAAGAGAACACGGCCCTGGCAACATCCTGATTTTGGTCGGACTCCTGGCTTCTGGAACTGCGCGAGAATAATTTTCTGTTGTTTTAAGCTACCCCGTCTATGGTCATTTGTTACGACAGCTCTAGGAAACTAATACAGCAGTCCTCCAAAGCAGCCTATGAAAAGATGTTAATTTTAAGAAAACAGATTCTGGTAGAGACCGAAGAAGTAACCTTGGTTATCACCCAGTGAGTACTAGATCTGGGGTTCAAAATCAGGTTTATCTGATACCGAACCCATTCTCTTTCCATTATACTGGTAAGAGCTTTTGTGAGCAGCCTTGCTGGAAAGAGGTTAGCCATGTGTGGGAGCTCCAGTTCTGGAAGGTAAAGAAGAATGCAAATTTTCTTTGGGAAACCCAGACGACATTCTGGAAACTCATTTGAAGCCAGTAGAAACCGTTTGACCAGCTTGAGGGACAGTAGGGTCACTGCTTCTTTAGTTTTTCCTATCAATCTCTTGAGTCCCCACTTACATTTTTAGGATGAATCTCCCAATTTCCAAGGACCAACTGGGGTCTTGTTTAGTTAGAAGGTGGCCCATTCTGTTCCCAGATGTCACATGAGAGAACCAGAAATTCTGACCAGTTCATGGGAGTATCATTTAGGTCCTATCCACATGGTGGCGCTGTTGAACACCAGTCTTGTACAGTCCAAGGAAACAGGGTGCACTGATGTCCTTGCTGGCTGAAATCCCTGCACAACTCGCAGAGGTGGGCCTTGGGTGTGAGGAGTCCCAGAATGGGCCAGGGTGAGCAGGGTTTCATTGCAGCAAGATCCCAGCAGTTGGATTCCCAAGCCTTTATGTCGAATAAGGTAGATTTTTCTCTAAAACTGTTATTGAACTAGTCTTCATGATTTGAGGTTATAGGCTCTCCATCCTCTCTTCCATCCCAGGAGGGTGATGATGGGGAGGTGTTTAACCGTATCTGGGGAGACCAGGCTGGGGTCTAGTTACTCCCACAGGGAGGCCTTCCTGCACCCTAAGTTTAAGTTAAAATGATACATGGTGTTCCGTGCTTTAATTTTATCATGCCTATCACATCTGTATTCATGTGGCTATTTGTGTGAGTTTTTGGTATATTGTCTGCCCCTCCTCCCGGCCAGGGAACCCCATGAGGGTAGGAATCAGGAATGTTTCCCACTTCTGTATTCTCAAGGCTTAGCGCCGAGGCTGGCACTTAAGGAGAATTTCGCTCAAACCTCAGCTCTTTTGCCAAGTATCATGGCTTTGAGATCTGGGGCTAGTTTTCTAGTCGCTCTAAGCTTCTCTTTCTTCATCTGAAAAGAGGAAATAAAAATATACCCACCTCTAAGGAATGTTGAGAGGATTGAATAACATAGAGCACGGAAAACACAGCACAATGCCTGGCACAGAGCAAATACTCGTTATACAGTAATTTTAAGAGTTTCACCTCCTTCCCTCCCTCCTTTCCTTCCTTTCTTCCCTCCCTCCTCTTACTGCTCACCTCCTCACTCTCTAAGAGTTTTGTGTGCGTGTATGTGCATGGGTATATGTGTTTGTGTGTGTGGATGTGTGTATTTGTGTATGTTGTGTATGTGTTTGTGCATGTATTGTGTGCGTGGAAGTGAGGCACCTGTGCTAACCTCCAGCACAGAAGACTCTCGTGGTTGAGTGAATCGCCTGGCACTGCGAGGACATGTAAGGACAATGTAGCCCTCAGAGCTGTCCTCACCTGCCCTGGTGGTAGCTCCACCTCCACAAGCCACCTGCAGGGGAGGTGACCTCGTTTGTGATGAGGGCCGAGGACCACACACCTGAGTCCATCTTTCACCCGCATCATCCTGGGTCTTCTGCCACTCCTCCTAGCCTCTAGGCTCAGCACAAGAGGATGGTGGAAGGTGGAGAACGTAGTGGGTTGAGGGGACTTCCTTCACTCCCTTGGGAACTGCTGAAGGGCAGTCATCAGGGAAGACCTTAGGGATGTCACCGACTAGTGACCTTGGCAATTTGTTAAGCTCTTGGTGCCCCGGTTTTCTCTTCTGTATGAAGGGAATTTTTGAGTTAAGAGTAGCACGGAGGGCTTCCCTGGTGGCGCAGTGGTTGAAAGCCCGCCTGCCGATGCAGGGGACACGGATTCGTGCCCTCGTCCGGGAAGATCCCACATGCCGCGGAGTGGCTGGGCCCGTGAACCATGGCCGCTGAGCCTGCGCTTCCGGAGCCTGTGCTCTGCGCAGCGGGAGAGGCCACAACAGTGAGAGGCCCGCGTACTGCAAAAAAAAAAATAAAAAAATAAGAGTAGTACGGAGAGTCTTAAACAGAAATGTATACCCAGGTCAGGTAGCCAAATGAATGAAGGAGGCTAATTTTAGGGAAGATTGCCGTGGGAAAAATATCCTGGCCCAATGGGGCAGATGTTCTTTAACTTCAGCCAGCTGTTGCTACGTGAGAAGTTGAGTTCGGAACTGCTAGCTTTCCAATTATTTAAAAGAAAATAGAAATCTGGACTTTTACAGGAAATCCCTCAAATTTTCACGTTGGCAAAACATTCAAGTTTTCTTAAAATGTTGCATGTGGCATAAATAAAGCATCTCTATGGTCCAGATGTGGCTGTCAGGTGAGTATTTTGTGATGTGCATATATGAAATGCTAAATTTTATATATATATATATATATATATATATATATATATATATATATATATTTCAAGTCGGGTGCTGCTTCCCCTGGGATAAAAAGGGAGAGAACTGGGGAGAGGGAAGGAAACAGAAGGAAGGTGTGGAGGGGGAAGAAGAGCTGGGAATAGTTAAGAGATCTTTAGGGGCAGTGAAGGCAGAGATCCAGTTGTGGGAGTGTGTTTGGCTTCTGTCTGGTCACAGTGTGAGCCCCCAGGACAGAGCCAGCCCTCGTTTCCACTGATGGGGTAAAAACCAGCCCACTGCCTCAGTGTTGGGATGTTCAAGATGGGGGCTACCAGGGTGTCTGAACTGTCACATTTCCTTCTGGGATCAGAGGGTAGGGGGCTCCTGTCCTTCTCTCACCCACCATCACTGAGCTGCAGGATATGGTATCTGCAAAATAAAGGGGATTCAATTCAAAGTTGGAGGGATCCTTGAGTGGTTCAATCTGGCATCTGATGTCACCAGACTAAGCCAGATGACCTGCAGTTTGGATCCGGATATCCTCCAGTACCTGATGGGACGGGAGCCAGTGTGGGGAGGTGGGGGCATGTGTCAGTGAGATCAGCTGCCCGCCTCCCCAGATGCTCTCTTTCAAATGCATCTCAGTCAGTGTCTGGGGAGCTGGAAGGTCCTGGGCAAGTGACTTCAACTTCCTGAGTCTCAGTTTCTTCATCTGTAAAATGGGAATAATGACAGCTGACTCTCACATTTGTTAGAGTGTCCGGTAGGCACATTTCATCTTGCATTTGCCAGTGTTACACGGAACTGGTCACCATGCTTACTTCTCCTCCAAGGAAGGGGACTTGTAAGCTTTCAGAACAGTCCACCTAAGCCTGGCCCTGCTCCTTATTCCAGAGCAAACACCCAAGAGGTCTCTGGCCTCTGAACCCTATATTCATTATGCAGGTCATTTGTTGACTTTTGTAATGTAGAAATCAACCCTCTCACTCCCAAACAGCTTAGGTATCTTCAGATTTAGGATTGACAGAAAGAGAAGCAGAGGGTGGCTGAGGTTGACATGGAAATGGACAAAAACTTAAGAGAAGGGAAGCTGTGATGGGAACGGGTGGAATGTGAGTGAATTAGGTTGACAAAGTTTTTTGAGCATTTAATATGATTCTAGGTATCTGCGACAGTGGAGCACAGGGTGGTTTGTGATCCACTCCTAGAGCTCACAGGCCATGAGGGAAGTCAGACCCTGAGCAGAAATGACAGATATGGAGAAAGCTACAAAGGGGGATGTTCAGGGTGCTGGGTGGGGGGTGAATCCAAGGAAATCTAGCACAGTCTGGTGCAGTCTCCAAAATGAAGCATGTTAGTATTTTAAATAATAATAATAATAATAATGACTAACAATTACTGAGGGCTCACTATGTGCCAGTGAGCCCTATTTTGGTTGCATGATCTCGTCAGATCCCCAGAGCAACCACCGAAATACATACTTTATAGGAGTTATGGCTCTGGGAGGTGAAGTAATGCCTGTGGTCACTTGGCCATCCAGTGGTGAAGTCAGCTTTGGATTCAAGACCTCATGATTGTACAGTGCACAGACTCAGGGAACTCTGGGCTCCAACTAGTTGTGCTTGGAGGTTGGCAACCTGGGTGACACCAAGGGCAACCCCAAGGGCATGAAAGGATTCTCATAATGTAGGAGGAGAGATGCTGGAAAAGTAGACACACTTGAAGAAAAGGCTGGAAATGAGGGAGGGCTACTTCCATCTCTTCTCCTTGACTGGTCACCTTGTTGTCACTTTCCTTCAGGGACACACAACCTCTGGATTCATTCAAAATTCCTGGGAGGATTTTTCTCTAGGAGGCTCATACCATGTATGTAATTAGGTCTCCCATGGTGTTTCCAACTTTCCCTTTTTATTTGCTGTCCATTGAAGTCGAGGAGGTGCCTGAGGTCTACTCCTCTAAAGAGTGAAGGATGAAAGGAGTTGCTGGATCTCCAGCTCTCTGAGCTGCCACCTTGGTCTTTATAGAATATTTCAGAGACCAGCCCATCAACTCAGTGAATGAGGAGGGAGCATATGTTCGAGGTCCCTCCAATACTCAGACAATACCAGAGGCCCACAGGGGAGGAGAAACAGCCCCATGGCATAAAATCTTCCCAGACTTAGGGATAGCATGAAGCCTGACCTCTAGGAGGGTGATTGGTGTTGGAACTTACTTTGTTTCCAGACTTCAGAGATGCTTGCGTGCATGACTGTGACAAAGGGGACTGTCACAAAGGGACTGTCAAGCCCCTGTTGGGACTTGATCATCCAGGCAGGGTGAGGGTTGAACGAACTTTTACTGGGCTTGGTTGAATCTGGACAGTGAAAAGGAGAAGAGGCACAAGGCACATTTTAAGGACCGAAGTAGACAACTCCTCTTTGTGGTTCTGAAGGTTCGGACACTTTCTTTTAAACTTCTGTTTTCCTTCTTCAGCTGGAAGGAGTCAGAACCAAAGCTGAAAATGGTGGCATCTAGACATGAGGCTGACTTCTCTGTAGGGAAGTTCCCCATCTCAGACTGGCCAAGGTGAGACTTGGGTGCTGGGTCAGCTTGGCGAAAACTTCCTAAGAGAGCCCAATATTTAGTAGTATATTCAACAAGAATGGATGGCCCCTTTCTCGATGTCAGGACTTGTTCTGGGAGCTGGAAATTCAGAGGTGGTAAGGATGCAGCCAACCCTGATCTCTCCGGACATCGGAACTGATGCCAGAGAGAATACACAGTCAAATAAGATATCCCCGTGTGAAGACTTGAAACAAGTCTTCACAAGATTTATGTAATAAAATGTCTTACAAGATCTACGTAATAAAGTGCTGTGGTTTTACAGAGAGGAATGACTATTCTTCTAGGTCAGACAAGGTGGCTGGGACAAGCTTCAAGAGCTTTGATTTAAACTCTAAAGAATGTGTAACCTGAATAAATCTTGACGCCCACATGGCTCAGTACGATTTTGGGGTTGTGACACAAGAGAGAGTGAAAAAAGTAAACTTAATTCAGTTCCTGGAGGAAGTGCTAAATGGGAGAGGGCTACTCTTATAAACATCTCTTCTCCTATATAGTTTCCCCACTCAAAGTCCTCTACACAGCGGCTCCCCCAAACTCCCTCTATTTTCCAGTCTCCACTCTCAATACCACAAGCTTTGCCTACTCTGAGCTCTCTGGTATTTTAAAAACATGTGTCTATACCTCAGCACTTTGTTAACTACATAGCCCAGTCTCTGCATTCTGTGGATATCTTAATGAGGAATATTGCCCTGATTCTGCTTCCTAAAGAAGTAGGGAGGGGAGAAGATTTGGAATACTCATGTCTTAATGCTTTCCCTTCCTGTTGCAGTTATGGGGTTTCACTAAGTTGGGAATTTGGGAAAAGGGCACCGTGGCAAAGAGGTACCTTGTACAAAGGCATGAAAGCACATAAGAAAACGTTTTACATTTAGGTGTGAACAGAGCTGGGGATGCTCATGAGGAAGTGGGAGGGGGGAAGGCTGAAGAGGTTAAAAGGAGATGGATTGTGAATGACCTTGAGGCTGATGACTAGGAATCTGGACTTGATCCTAAGAGTGATAGAATCCATTGAAGGTTTTTTGGTGTGTTTGTTTTCAATTTGGATAAGGTGGGATCAGTTTTGCATTTTAGGAAGATGACTCTTGGTGGCTTGCAGGAAGGTTGGATTGGATGCAAGGAGAGGCTGGTAACCAGAAAACCAGTCATGAAACTGTTGTGAACACCTGGACAGTGTGACCTGAATTGGTGTGACTTTGGTGATGGAAAGGAGGGAATGGATGTCAGAGCTATTTCAAGGTGGAACAGGTGGGGGAAAGGGCTAAATGGCTTCACATGATCACCAGTGTTCATTCATTTGCCAAGTTGATCATGAAAGAAGATATTGGGCACAGCACACATGGATACCCTATGCCTAGACACCCAATCTGCGTGCACAGTAGGGTGATTGCACCTGCCATTAATTACAAGTCTAGGCTTGGAAGCCTCTTTCTGAAGAAACGGACCAATGGATTCAGAACACACGTCTGGGTGGGGCTTATCCACATTTCCAGCTTTCCTTTCCACTTCCCACACAGACTCTGGTCTCCAAGGACTAATCTGGCAGTACTGTCCTCTTTCTCAACCCACTGCTCCTCCCTGCTTGGCTCGAAATGTAGGTGGAGGCCATTAGGACATGATTCTCAGGGTGCATACAGGAGAGTGGGGAGGAAGAGACATGGCCTTCAGAAGTAGACAGATCAGGACTCAGGTGTAAACTCCACCAGGCTTGGTGAGCCTCTCTGCCTCACAGAGCTTCAGTTTCCTCATCTATAAAATGCAAGTGTGCCTCTCTTACGAGGTGGTGAAATTATAAGATAACCCACATATAAAACTCCTAGTTGTGGTCTTGGCACATAGTAGGTGCTTAATAAGTGTTCATTTGCTTCCATTAGATTTTGGCTTCTAATATAGCCCCAAGTCATTTCTTAGGTAGAGAAGTAACTGTGTCTGGTAACTGTTGTAATGCTCATGTTTCATTTTGGAGATGAAGACATTGAGATTCAGAGAATATCTATCTATCTATTTATCTATCTATCTATCTACCAAACCCTGGTTGTAGACTATGGTTTATACTATCTTATAGGCAGAAACTTGCCCCACTTCAAACTGAATCCTGACTTCTGGCTCCAAACAACTTTCAGAACCAGGGTATCCACAAGATGAAGACCCTCAGCACTTTAGTTGACCAAGGGCCTGAGAAGTTGAATTCTAAGGGCTGCCACAGGAAGTTTGAATCTTGAGCCTCAAGACATATCTTCTGTCCCCTTAGTCACTGGCCAAGTGATTCCCTTGACAGGAGGCTGGTCAATAAGACAGTTCATCATGGTCTTATAGGAGGCTGGGACCAAACCCCTCTGCTCCAATCATATTGTAGAAGGAGACTCTGAAGGGGATACCATAGAGCCCTTAGCAGCTCAGCTTTCAGGATGGGAACTTAATGAAGATAATCTTGGAGAATCTCTCCTTTCTGCCATGAGAACCAACCAAACCCCAGAAAGTTATCTTAGCAAAGAGCTTTGTATCTTACACAATTCAGCTTTGAAACAAAAAGGGAAAGAGACTTACACAATTCAGCTTTGAAACAAAAAGGGAGAGAGAAAAACAAACATTTAAATACACAGATGATTCTGGCCATTAATCTCAGTGAGCATAGACTCAGAGTGACCCTGAGTGGGGAGAGGTTAATCTCGTAGCTGGGCGTCAAATTCAAGTCCAAGTGGTTCTCTATGTGTGAATGCCTTGAAGCACCAACTATGATTCTGGTAGTGAAAGATTTTAATATTTTCATGCAATGTTGCCCCAAGTGCACATCTATTTTATCCTGTAGTAATCAAGTGAAGAAATGGTGATTTTTTCCAATACTGGACAGAAAATCTGGCCTTGTGGACAGATTGAGAAAAGAATGTGAGTCCCCAAGATGGGTCTTGTGGTAGTGACTAATGATGGTTACCAGCACCCAGTTCTTTTCTCCCTCTGAGTACAGAGAAGACTGAACAACTTATGTTTGGGTGGGGCCACATGACAAGTTCTAACTAATGAGTGATATACGTTACTACTGGGTCAAAATATTTAATTGCCAGGGCAAGAATGTCCAGAGATGTTTGTTTCCTTCTGGCATGGTGACAGTTGGTGGCTGCTTTGTAAACCTGGGATCCCTAGTGACTACGACAAATGGAACCTCCTTGCCTATCTGCGAGAAACACGTGGTGCTGAATGAGAGATAAATCTTTGTGGTTTTACCTGAGATTTTTTGGGGCTTGCTTGTTATAGCAGCATAACCCAACACATCCTGACTGATACAGAGATTTTTTTAAAGGGGAATTTTGGGTACTTTATTTTACTAATTTTAAAGGGATTGTCCCCTTATGTTGTGACTTCAGAAGCTACATCCTGATGACTCTACTTGAGTAGTATAGGTACCATTTATTGAAGCTTACTCTGTTCTAAGCACTGTGTACTCTCATTAAATCCTTACCATGACTCTATGAGATTGAAAGAGTAATGCTCATTTTGTAGATGAGGGAATGAACATAGAGTGGTTAGGTACTGTGTCTAAATTCACAATGGCAGGGATAGATTTTAAAGTCAGGTCATTCTGACCCCAGAGCCAGTGTTCTCTTGATTCTATTACCTGTCCTTGCAGCTTCAGAGCTCGGTTCCTTCAAGAGAGAGTGCTAGCCAGCTGGGGGTTTGGCAATGGAACTGCTCCACCAAGCCTTGCACCCTGGTGCCAGCCCAGCCCTTGCCGTGTTTCAAGCCTCCAAGCACCTCCACTTACCCCACACTCCTTCCCACACTAATGATATTGACTCTTGTCATCCTAGCAGGGTGTTCCACTACCTAATCACTGTTTGGAAACCTCTGAGGGTGGAAAACATAATGTTCAGTGCTTAATGGTTAAAGGATTCATGTCAAGTCTGGAGCAGAGTAGGATACCTGGGGGTTGTTGGCATAGGGCAGGGCAGGGGGTGCTGGGGGTTCAGACCAACCAAGGGACATTGCGACATGGAAAGGCAGGGTCAAAGGCTCTGGCAGAGTCTGCTCAGGCTAAAGCCAAGATTCTTAGATTATCTGGGTCATGGGGATATGGGGCATATCACTCACCATTGTCATTCTTAGATCCCTTTCTGGGGCCAAACCCTCATTTCTGCTGTATTACTATGGCGACCATTCACTGAGCACTTACTTACCGTGTGCCAGGAGCCTGGCTGGGAGCCTGATAGTCATACTCTTATCGATTCTTCACCACAATGAGGCGAGCTCTTGTCCCCATTTGGAATCTGAGGTTGAGAGGGTGAAGTGACTTGTTGAGGGATGCATAGCTGGTGGGTGGAGGATCTAAATCCAGGTCTGTCTGGGCCCCTAAACCTGTACTCTTAAACTCTAAGCAGCCATATGCCGCTTTTGAACAAAGTATGGGAGAACAAAGACAGGTATCTTTGGTGTCACAGTGATGTAACTCTGAGACCTCAAAGCGTGAGCCTTGCCTTTTTTTTTTTTTTTTTTTTTTGCGGTACGCGGGCCTCTCACCGTTGTGGCCTCTCCCGTTGCGGAGCACAGGCTCCGGACGCGCAGGCTCAGCGGCCATGGCTCACGGGCCCAGCCGCTCCGCGGCACGTGGGATCTTCCCGGACCAGGGCACGAACCTGTGTCCCCTGCATCGGCAGGCGGACTCTCAACCACTGCGCCACCAGGGAAGCCCCTGCACTCTTTTTGTTAAAGAATTTTTTTAACATAAGATTTACTGTCTTAACCATTTTAAGTTTACAGTTCAGTGGCATTAAGTACATTTACGTTGTCGTGCAACCATCACCACCATCCATCTCCAGAATTCTCTTCATCTTCCCAAACGGGGATTCTGTATGCATTAAACACTCGCTCCCCAATCCCTTCTCTCTTAACCCTTGGCTTTCTGTTTCTATGAATTTGATGACTCTAAGTACTTCATATAAATGGAATCATACAGTATTTGCCTTTTTGTGTCTTGCTTATTTCACTTAGCATCATGTCCTCAAGCTTCATTCATAATGTAGCATGTGTCAGAATTTCCCTCCTTTTTAAGGCTGAATAATATTCCACTGTATGGATAGACGACTTTTGCTGATCTGTTCATCTGTGAATGGACACCTGGGGTTGTAAGGTTGCTTCCACATTTAGCTACTGTGACTAATTCCGCTATGAACACATGTGTACAAAAGGGTCTGCATGCTTGACCTATCCACCATGTGGCTTCTAGCTGCTCAGAGGTTTTAATTTCACATCAACCTGAAGGCATGGTATCACTGTCATGTCTTTGAGGCTGAAGGATGGGACACTGGTTTCCCAAAGTTGCTATGCAGGATTATCAATCATTCCTTGCAAAACCACACTGCTTTCCCCTCCCTCTCAAATGCCCATGATAGACTCCTCAGGCTGAAGAAGGAGCTGGGTGAGGGTGGTGAGGGAATGAGTGAAGCCTTGAAGTTGTTTGAGAACCAGTAAACAAGCAGCCAATCTCTAAGCCCAAGAAGCAAAAGCCAGAGGCACCGCCCTGCTCTGTTTAGCAGCTGGCTTAGGGCACTTCCCATCTTTGTATTAGGAAATCACAGGTAGGTCTGGAGTGTGTTATGCTACCAAAGTGAAATATCCACTCATGCCTTGGGGTGCCCTTGAGTCCTTGTGTTATCACTGAATTTCTGCTCTTCCCTACTAACCCCCGTTCCCAAAGGCTGGGACTTCACTTTGGCTTCCTTTATTCATTAATTTGTTCAAATCATTCATTCATCTATACAATAGCTACTTACTGAGTTTGGGTGTGTGTCAGGCACTGGAGATAGAGCTGCAAACAAGCAGATATGGTCCTGACCTTTTGAATATTGTTTTATAGCAGGAGAGACGCGGAATAAACTAAGTAGGCAAATTCATATATAAGATTACTTATGACATTGACAAGCGCCACAGAGAAAATAAGCCAGGGTTGTAGGGTAGAGAATGACTGCAGGAGGGGCTGGGGGAACTTTAGAAAATGTCTCTCTGAGGGGGTGACACTTGAAATCAGATCCAAGTGAAGAGGCACCAACCATGCAAGGACTGGGGAGAGGGCATTCCAGGTACAGGAGACAGCAAGTGCAAAGGCCATGAGGCAACAAAGAGCTCGGTGTCTTCATGAAACAGAAAGAAGACCTCTGGTTCTCCTGAATTATCATAATTCCCCACGGCCTAGTAGGACATTACATTTGTACCAAATGCTGCCAACCTTGGATTCCTGCTGAAAATGGAAGCAGCTCCCCATGCCCGGCTCCTGACCATATCCAATTTCTCCATCTTCTGCTTCCTTCCATGTCCCCTTAGGTCTTCCTACACCTCTCTGTTCCCAGCTTGCCCCAAGGCTGAGTCCAAGAAGCCAAAGACCTCCTTTTGGACACAAGTTGTTATTTGACCTTGAGCTCAGAGAAGATTCCCCCAGATGGAGGTCTATCTCTGATGTGGTGTGCCCTGGGGCACCCCCCTTTTCCCCAGGCTTCACAGATTGGGCAAGACCAAATTGGTGTTGGCAAACACATCTTCATTCATTCATTCATTTATCAATAGTTAATTGGGCACTACCATCAAAAGAAATAAGAATAAAAGCATGATGACAATTAATGATGGGGAAGTCAAGCAGGATGATATGTTTTGAGTGCACTTAACTGGGACCTGGGGCTCCGGCAAGATTTTTAGGACGAACTGATGCATAAGTTGAAACTCGAAAGATGAGTAGAAATTAGCTAGTGAAGGGCCTCATGAGAAAGAAGAGTATTCCAGATTCTGGAAAGTGCATGTGCAAAGGCCCTGAGGTAGGAGAGAGCATGGGGCATTCGGGAAGCCACAAGTTTAAACTGATTTAGGGATATTTGTAAAGGAGGATATGTGTGGAAGAATATAGCTGGGAGATTCTCTTGCCTGTAGGGTCCAGATTCTTCAGGGTCTTTTCCACTATTTTTTTTTTTTCTTTTTAAATCACATAATCCTTTTCTAGAGAGTCAGGTCAATCACAGAGGTACACCATTGCAGAGGAGGCGCAAAGACAGAAGTGGGGTTACCCTTGACTTTCTCATGTGTTTTGCTTTCACAAGGACAGTGATCTCTGTGGACGTCTCTCTTCCTTCTGAGACTGGTTCTCCTCCCTCAGGGAGGAGAACCTCCCCTCCCCTGTCCCCGCCTGCATGTTCCCCTACTTTTCTGGTAATACCCCCACTACCTTTGGGATTTTCTTTGGAAAACTCTACCCCCTCCACCATGTGAGTTCTAAGCTGCAGTGTTCATTCAGGCTTAGGTAGGCAGACCCTGTGGTTGTTGCCAAGAGAATGGATTGGAGGAAGACTGCTCGGAGGGAGAATGCCAGTTAGGGGACGTTGTGGTTGTCCCGGGCTGGGACAGTGGTGGAGTGGGTGCAGAGAAGTGGTGAGGTTTGAGAGATTTTCAGGAGGTCTTCTGAAAGGTTTAAGTGGGGCTTGGATGAACCAGTGGATGGACACACACACTGCAAGGAGAAACACCTGTTTGAACCTCTTGAACCTGTTGAGGCCAAAGGTGTGGAACTCTGGGACCACGCAGCTGTATGTATGACACTGGACAAGTCACTGAACCCCCCGACCCCCAGTTTCTTCATCTGAAAAGTCGGGGTGCAAACAGTACCTATTGCATAGGTGGCTGTGAGAATGAAATGAGTCACGCTCAGTACTGTGATTGACACATGCCAACGCTATAACTATCACTGTTGGTTAAAAATATTCTGATGCATTTCAGTAAACACATGTGTTGCAATAAATAGGGCTAAAGTCCAAGAGGGAGACCTGGGCTGAAGGCAAAGATGTGAGATTTGTTTTCCTGGGTCAGGGCTCCCCTCCTCAGGATAAATATTTGCAAGGTTAATGTCACAGCGTTTAAGAGAATCAACTCTTCACTGATCCTTGCAGATTCTTTGGAGGAACTGATTTGCATCTGAACAATTAATATGCCAATTGCAAACCAAGCTACTCTACTCCTCAGCACTGCCCCAGGGACTAGTTGTAGTTAGCATTTCAGTATTTAGTTTGAGTTACAGCCTGTGTTCTGGAGCAATGAAAAGACAGTCCATTAAAAAAAAAAAACACGCAATTCACTTCTCCTTATCCTGACTGATCTTCTTTCCCATTAGCCTGGAGTCACTTTGAACTCACTTGTGCTGTGGTTTAAACAGCAGCCCACGATTCTCTAAGATGGGTATGAGAGCCTGTCTTGAGAGGCACGTTCCTCTGTAGTTTTATGAGCCTGTTTGTGGTGGCCTGGGGAGGAGCTGATGCAAATTAGATGATAAACATATGATTCTTCCTTAACCAGGTTCCTGGCTCTGTACTTCTCCCATGCAAAGAGTCTAGCTGAACAAGAAGAATAAAGAAAGTGAATAGTGAAAGAAGAGAGTCAACTGATAAAAAAACACACAGCCTAAAAGTTGAGAATGTATGTTTTATTCAGTGGCCTTACGGAAGACCATAGCCCTGGAGACAACCTCTCAGACAGTTCTGAGGGGCTGTTCCAAAGAGGTAAGGTAGGAGCAAGGATGTATAGGAGTCTTTGCTGAAAACAAACAAACAAACATGTAGTCGAGCATCAAAAGATTGTTGCTAATCACAAAAAACAGACATCTCAAGTTAATGATTTTAGTGCTTTTCTGTGTATGGGAAGATACAAGAGTCTGGGCTCATTGAAATTATTCCTTTGATACACATCTTAACTATCTGGGGCCAGAAAGCTGTTTTTCTCTGTCCTGAATTCCCTTCAGGGCACCGTTGGGGGCAGCTGCAGTGGCTGATGGCCTGATGACAGGCAATATTCTTTGTTTACTGAAATGGCAGGTGACACTTTTTGTCCACAGAGGAATGAGCAAGAAGGTAGATCAGCTTCAAGCTAACCCATCCTATCAGTGATCTATTGCTGTGTAAAATACCACCCCCCAACCTTAGTGGCTTAGAAAAATGACTTAGAGTCTGAGAGTCTTTTCTGCTGGTCTTACCCCAGCTCACCATGTGACTCCATTCAATTGGGTCTTGGTGGACATCTGGGTTGCCTGGCCAATCTTCAAGGCCCGAGGTCAACCTGACCTTCTTCCAGGCAAAGTAATCTCATTGGCCAATCCAAGTCACAAGCCCAAGCCCAGAGTCAGTGTGGGGAAGGGGTCTACACAAGTAAGGATTCTGAGAAGGGGGATTTGTTGGGGGTCGCTAATGTGATGATCTACCCCAATAGTCTATGCAACATTTCAGAAATTTATAACTGTGGGTTCACTGAATCATAGAATGGTGATGATGAAGATGTTGATAGTACTCATAATACTATTTTTAATAATGTATACCATTTTATTTAGAACTTATTTAGTCCAGGGGCTTAAATAATACAATGAGTAATTTGACTTTTTCAGCAACTCTGCCAGGTCAGTACCATCCCTAGTTTACGGATGAGGAAACTGAGGCTCAGAAAGGTGAAGTACGTTTCTCTAAGTGCATCTTGTGGCTGTAATTCCTTCTAAAGTGGGAGAGGTAGGGCCTGAATCCTTCCTCCTTGGCCAAGAGATCTTGGGACAAAGCTAAATCACAATTCCAAAGCCAGTCCTTCGACTTGTTGAATCCTAAGCAGCTTTCACTAAACAGCAGTTTGATGAGCTGAACAGGAGTGAATCAGAAACACGAGGTTGATGTTTGTCTTCATGCGCACGGGGGTTTGGCAGTCTCCAGGCTCCCTTGGCGAGCAGGATTCGGGTGCTGCTAAAACCTGGAGCTCTGGCGTGATAGCATGACCCTTCTGGCCAGGCCAGGCCTGCCGCCTGCCTTCCTGCTGTTCAAATCAGAGGGTGGGAGGGAGGGAGACGCAAGAGGGAAGAGATATGGGAACATATGTATATGTATAACTGATTCACTTTGTTATAAAGCAGAAACTAACACACCATTGTAAAGCAATTATACTCCAATAAAGATGTAAAAAAAAAAATCAGAGTCTCGGCCTCTTGTGGCCTCTCCTGCTGCTTTGTCCCGCCCTTGAGCCCTGGGGACAGAATGGCAGGAGGTGTCGCCACAGCCCCATCACGTGTTGGGGAGAGATGGCACAAAGCACGGTTTCCTGGAGTGTTGTCAAAGCAGCAGTCCCCCCCGGGTGCCAGGAAACCCAAGCCTCGGAAACTGTGGCCGTAGGTTCCATCCACAGGCTGTGCTGTCGGTAAGAATCTCAGAGAGGGGAGGAATGCGGCCGAACAGGAGGGCGAGGCTCACCCAGGCAGACTGGGAGGTGACCTCGTCTGATTCCTCTAAGACTCCTTTTCAGGCTGCAAAAAGCTTGGAATGGATCTGGTTAATCAGGCTTTTTTTTTTTTTTTGTAATTGCAAAACTTCTCAGAACCTTTCCTCTTCTGACGGGACATTCCAAGACCTGGAGCAGGACCGGAGCAGATTCAAGGTCATCGGACAGAGGAGCATTTTGGTGGGTGTTTTGCAGGACCGCTGTTCTGCGAGATGCACTAAAAGGATGCTGTTTTCAGTGTGTTCGCCCTGAAAGTGCCACAATACAAGCTCCACGACTGCAGAGATCTCATCTGTTTTATTCATATCCCTGGAGTCCAGCACCGTGTCTGGCTCAAGATAAGTGGCCAATAAATAGTGGATAAATAAATGAAAAAATGAATGCAGGACACTCACTGCTATCTTTCTTTCCTGTTTCCTTCTTTCCCTTCCTCCATCTCCACTTCTTTCCTTCCCTCCCTCTCTCTTTTCCTTCTTTTATTCCTTCCAAGTATTTACCAGGACAGACACTATGCTAGATCCTAGGGATGCATTAGTGAAACAAAACAGGTCGGCTGTGTGTTAACTAATTACTATTTTTCACTGTGGGGGACTGACCACTTTTGCCCCAGCAGCTAGAGAAGGGGGGTTGAGAGGTTGAAGGCTGCCCAGACCCCTAGAGGACTAGGGAGAAGCCCCCTCATGGCAGCCTGGCTGCTTGTTTGCTATGGTCAGCCCCTTCTTGTTTCCTTTAATACCCTTTAACATGCCATTGTCCTGAAGACCCCAGATACCCCAGACCTGGCAAAGCAGGCCACTAGCCTCCACTTCCCTTTGCTTCTGCTGCTGCTGAAGCCAAGCACCGGCCTGGGAGCTCTGGGAGAGCAGGGCCACGTCTGTCTTGCTCACCAGGTACCTGGCACTAATGAATATTGGATGAATGATGAAGCCTTGGGACAGTGCTCATTGAAGACATAGGTCCATATCCAGAGGGGAGAATGAAACAAAAAAGGCAGTGGTCAAAGTTCTGGGAAGTTCCAGAGTTCTTGGTCATTGTCCCAGCTCCGAGTCTTGGGATGTCCCTCCCATAAGGGCTGCAGAACACCCCTCCTGGTCTTCCTTACTCATTCCTGAGGCTGCAGCTCAGCCAATGGCTCTCTTTCTCCCATTATGACCAACTCGTCTTCTGGGGACCCACAAAGATCTCTTGGCCCAGTAGGGAGCCTTGCAGGTACTCTGCAAGAAAAAAACAGGGTTGTTCTTTCTTAAGTGAGAAAGCTTTTGTGGGTTTAAGGTACAACTTGCTCCCAGTTAGCTGAATGTTCCAGGTCTCAGAGACTCGTGGGTGTCCCTGGGGACATCTGAATCCCATGTTGGCCCTTAGCACTTGCATTTGGTGGTGACAGTGGTTGGTTCCATCAAATGGTGGAGCTGAAATCCCCTTGCTGGATTCAGGGCAAGGATCTGAAACATGGGGAAGGTCAACATTGTGTTAAAACAAGTGTGGAAACCAGCTTCAGATCGCAGTGTGGGGACTATGAGAAATGGGGTGCTGGGGGCTTCCTCTAACACAGAGCCCCCATGATATGCAGGGCACTGGGCTAGGCCCTGAGCTCATGCCTCACACAGTCCTGCAAGGCAGCAGTTGCTGCTCCATTTTACAGATGAGAAAATTGAATCTCAGTGCACAAAAGTGATACACCCAAGTCCAAGTCGATGAAATGGGGTTTGAAGTCAGGTGAGGAGAATCTGAAACCCAGGTGATTTTCAGACAATCCTCTGCCTCCTGTTATCAGAAAGGTGTCCTCCAAGGAGGCTTCCCACTGGCAACCTCCTCAGCTTTGGTAATGGAAGGGGGAGGCCCAGGGGAGAGATGGGGATGGTGTGACTGAAGGCCCATGGGGTAGAGGAAAGGAGGAAAGCTACTCCTTCATTCATTCAGATAATGAGCATATCCCCTGGGCTCAATGCTGGGGATCCAGCAGAAAGAAACCCAGGCCTTGAGTTACTCAGTAGGTAAGTAAGATATTTTTCAAGTATTACACAAATAAATGTAAATTGCATCCGTGAGCAGTGCTCTGAAGAAGTGCAACGTGTAAAGAGAGATTCTGAGAGGGTGCTGGCACCGTCAAGGCAGTCAAGATGGCTTTCCTGAAGAAAGAATGCTTCAGCTGAGATCTCAAACACGAGTAGGGATTCGCGAAGGGATTGTGAAGGTAGAAGGGGAGGAGCAAGAAATATTCCCGAGAGTCAAATGCATATGAAAAGGCCCTGGGGCAGAAGAGATCCCGGTGCTCTCTGGAGAGCAGAGACCAAAGGGCTGGGTAGTGTCTTGAAGCTGGAGCACAGGAGGCCAGTGAAATAGCTTAAGCAAAGGAGAAGACGTGATTTGAATTTGGAAATTACTTTCCTGACGATGTTTCCTCTTTACTGCTGGGAGTAAACTTGGCAAAAAGGGGCTAGGGGCTAATTGACAGTTCAATTCTTCTTGCCAGTCTTCAGTTTCCCCCTCTCTAGAGTGAGTCCGAATTAAATGATTGATTATTTCCATCTAGTTTAGATGCTCTGTGACTCTTCCTGCCTCTCAATAGGACACTCAGTCCAGAGGCAAATACATTTTCTTTCTCAGTCTTTCTCTTGTACCATCTAACACAAATACTTGGAAGTGAGTTCCCCTGTGTATGTGGACCCATATCTGGAAATACCTAGAAAGGGGGTAGGAGCTGCCAACTTGGTAATGCCATGGGGCGATATCTATTAATCCTAAATATGTGCGTGCTGTGATGCAGGGAATCTGCCACTTGGCATCCTCTGCATGTGGGCAAAGGAGGAATGTAAGAGGTTGTTATTTTAACATTGTTTACAAATAGTAAAAAAATTGGAGCCAACTGAAAAGTCCACACCTTGGCAACTGTTAAAAATTATGGCAAGTCCATAGTAAGGAATGCTAAGTAGACTTTAAAAAAAAATGTGGGATCTATATACAACAAAATGGAAAACCGCTGAGACATTCTGGTAGGTTAAACTGCCAACTGTAGAAAGATATATTCAGTCTGAAAATACGTACGGGAAGGCCTCTGACACCCAGCCTTTTCAATGAGGTTTGATGTAATACCTACATACCATACAAAACCCAGAATCTGGAAGAAATATTTCACTGATAAGAGGGGTTACCTCTGGCCAGGGACCCAGGCTTGCAGGTGAACTCTGTCAAGGGGGACTCTTCCCTTCTCAGTAATATTCTAATATTTTTAAAAAGAAGAATGCATTTGTATACTTCTTATGTAACAAAATTAATTAAAAGGTAAGATAGGCCCCTTGAAGATACTCAGGAAAATATTGACCAGGTTTACTGCTGCAGAGGGTGTGGTGAGGGTACAGGGTAGTTTCCGATTTCTATAACTGATAGTCTTTGCATTTTTCATATTGGCAATATA
Organism: Lagenorhynchus albirostris; assembly: GCF_949774975.1. Lineage (NCBI taxonomy): Eukaryota > Metazoa > Chordata > Mammalia > Artiodactyla > Delphinidae > Lagenorhynchus > Lagenorhynchus albirostris. The sequence continues at coordinate 19,461,972 of NC_083109.1, forward strand.
TTTATACATTCGTGGTGCAAAAAAAAAAAAAAAAAAGGAAGTGGTTTTTCCAGTTTAGTTCTTCTGCAAGTAAGTGATCTCAGCAGCTAGGAGCTCTCAGAGGGAACTGAGGCCCAGGGAGCCATGTGACTGCAGGCCAGTGTGCAGTGAGTCAGTGGGCAAGAGAGAAAAGGCCACCCCTGGCGCCCACCCGCGTCACGTGACGCCAGAGCACAGCAAACTGGCTTGTTTTGCAACCCAGGCAGGTCCTATAACCACAAGCCTGCTGGCTGGCCCCATGCGGCGGGGGGAGATGATGCCAACTCTCTTCCCTCGAATGACTCATTCTCCTTCCCGCAATAGCTGGGGGAGGATGTGGAGAAGTCGGGCTCCGGGGCAGAGGCTACTGCCCATAAGCCCCACCAAGCTGGGTGCCCTGGAGGGTGATGGGCCTCAGGGGCCTTTGGGGGAAGTCCCCATGGGGCTGCTGCTCTCAAGTGCAGATGAACACAACCCTGGACTCTTTATCAGACCACCACATCAGTGCCTGCGTGGTGATGGTGAGGAGGGCCTTTGGAAGGTTTCCATCCAACACTGATTGCCTATTATGACCGGGGCAGTGTGGTCATGAATCGTGATAACTTCTAAGACAGGGCTTGCTGGCTCCATTACACAGATGCAGAAACTGAGCCTCCATGGAGGTGAGTGACTTGTCCAAGGTCTAAGGTCCAAGCTGGCAAGTGGCCGAAATGGGATTGGAAACCAGGTGTGTTTGGAATCCAGGGCCCAGATGGCTTTCACTGCACTCTGTTTGCTTCCTTTGGTTAGAAAGGTGTGTGCTCACAGGGATGTGCCCGTGGAGGTCACTTCTCATGGGTCACGCTCTCTGGTTTCCTGGTGGAAGCGGAAGGTCAGGAGAGAGAAGGAGGAGGTCCTCCGAGGTGGCAGTGAGGAAAATACACACCATTTCTGGGCACTTCCTTGCCACGTCTGGACTGAGCACTGTACTTTCAAACGCTCTTCTGTCCCCTCAACAACTGGTGAAACCATCGTCCCTGTTTTGCAGGTGGGCACATGGAGGCTCAGGGAGTGAAATGACTAAGGCCACAGCCAGCCAGAGCAGACAGGGTTCAAAGCCAGGTCTATCTGATTCCGGAACCTACCCTCTGTAGTCAACCAGAAGCCCTTTCACCTTGCAGGCACACCTTCCCTGTGAGGCCCAGCCCACGGCTCTCCTTTCACTCTTCTGTCTAGTCTAGTCCACGAGGCAAGATCTCATTCATCCTTCAATACCCCAGGTGTATCATCTCCTCCTAGAAAACGTTCCTAGCTCCGCAGAGAGGGGCTCCCACAATCCTTCCACGGCTCTTTACTGACACATGCCACCAGGTTTAGAGACACTTCCTACTTGTTTATTTAGGGGACTGTGAGCTCCTTTAGGGTAAAGATAATGTGATGGTTAATTTTATGTGTCAACTTGGGCTAAAGGATGCCCAGAGAACTGGTAAAATATTATTTCTGGTGTGTCTGTGCAGGTGTCTCAAGAGAAGATTAGCATTTGAATTAGTAGACAGAGTAAAGATCACCCTCACCAACGCGAGTGGGCATTATCCAACTCACTGAGTGCCCTGATGGAACACAAAGGCAGAGGAAGGGCAAATTTGCTCTCTTCCCTTGAGCTGGGATGTCCACCTCCTCCTGCCCTCGTACATGGGAGCCTCTGGTTCTCGGAACTTCCAACATGGACTGGAACTCCTCAGGCCTTCAGACTCAGACTGAATCACACCACCAGCTTCCCTGGTTCTCTGGCTTGTAGTGGGTGGACTGTAGGATTTCTCAGCCTCCATAGTCATGTGAGCCAATTCCTATGATAAATCCCCTCTTCCATGTATCTCTGTATATCCTATTGGTTCTGTTTCTCTGGAGAGCTCTAATACAGATGGCGTCATGTTCATCAATTACTTTTAAACTCCTTTGAGCATGTTTTGCCATCCGTAGGTTAATGCAGTGGTTACATCACAGGTTTTATGGACACATAGATCTGGGTTTGAATCCCAACTGGTCTGGCTGATGTTGGGTCAATTCCTTAACTTCTCTCAGGTGCATGTGTAAAATGGACATGCTAATTGTCTACTTCTCAGTGTTGTTGTAAGGATTAAGTGAGATATTTATGTCAAGTGCTGAGCACATTAATACCATTAACCCAGCATTGCTGCCCTGGTCAATATGGCTGTCCTGATGCCATTGTAAGGACCGGATTAGAAGCTTTGACTGCTACCCATGATTTATAGCTCCATCCCCTGAATATACCTTTCCTTATTTTTCAGAAGGTGGTGATTAACTCTCACATTTACAGATGAAGAAAGTGGGTCAACAGATGAGCTGATCAAAAATTTATAAACAAAAATTTGCATAAAAAGGAAATGTAAAGAGTAATCAAGCACTTAAAAAGATGTTCATTCTAAATTCTGAACAAGGAAATTTACATGAATTATATCTACCACATAAGAAAAAAGAATGATCTTAGTAATGCCCAATGCTGGTGAGACTGGGTTGAAAAATCATACACGCAAACACTACTTGCGATCATCCAAATGGTTACAAACTTTGGGGATAATATGATACTATATTGTCACATTCTGGTACTTATCTTGAGAAAATCATCTTGAAGAAAGGAACACCTATAAGCAGAAGATGTTTGTCACATCAGGATCTATAAAAGCAAAACCCAGGTAACACTCGAAGGACCATTTACAGGGGATGGTAAGTCAAATTGTGGTCTTTAATGTAATTGTCAATTATGTCAATGATGAAGGCCTCCTAGAATCATACTTTAATTACATTAAAGATGTTTATAGTACAGTTATCTGGATAGCAGGATGTGAACTGGAATTTACCCCGGGAAGGCAACTGTGTGAAATTTATGTAAATGTGGGCAAGGACAGAAAGCTCAAAGGTAAAGAGAGTTGTGGAGGGGAGGCAGGGAACCTGTGGACTGTCTCTGCTGCTCTTGTTGGACTGAGTCACTGTTCCCGGGTCACCCTGTGAGTGACCAGGAGAAGTCCCTGACTTTGGGATTTCACGCCCAGGGTCCATCCCACCAGGCTGTCCAGCCCCTCTCTGCATCTCCTGCAGCCAGGTCACCCCAGCAACTCCTCAGGCATAGCTTCTACGCAGGCCTCAAGACACAAGTACCGTCGGCCTCCATTCTCGGATGGCTGACTCCACAGGTTCGGAACGTGCGGATACAGAGGGCCCACTCTTAGGCCAGTATTATATAAGAGACTTGAGCAACCTCAGAGTTTCTTACCTAGTTTAGACCCATGGGGGTCCTGGAACAAATCCTGCCTGGATACCAAGGGATGACTGTACATGGCTCCAAAGAGCTGTCTGGTCTTCCCCAGGGACTTCCGGGAGGCCAAAGCACTCTGATTTTGACTGGAAGGCCCCCCCACACCCCGACCCCCACATGCTCTCCAGTGTTGGTCAGCAGGGGCTCATCTCGCTCAAAGGCTCCTGAGAGCACTTTTTATAGAGGCAAGAGCCCTGCCAGGGAGGGAGGTTGCGTTAGTCCTAATGGGGCCAACGCGACCCGGTAACTTAGGAACTTTGCCTGAGAAGCACACGTGGGAATCATGCTCCCTTCCACAGAACCATTTCCAACTTTAGACAAAGCGAAGTCATGGATGGAACCTTTTCTGTCTGAAAGGAACTCCAAAGGGGGTCCTTAAAGCAGAGTCGCTCCCTCGCCACCCTCTTCCCAGGATCCTTTTCAGCCTGGCTGGCCCCCTGGGGGCCTCAGAAGCAGGCTCTTGCCTGCCGCCTCCACTCCTATCTCCATCACAGGTGGCCTCTACTTTTGCACAGCTGCTGAGGATGGGTGTGCATTCCAAATCAGCGCCCAACCCTGCCACGATATCATGCTCATTCAACCTGGGTAACTTAAGTATCTGGAGAGGAGTTCTTGTGAATGACTTGCCTTCATGGTCATCCATCCATCCATCCATTACTCAACTATGGAGCGCCACCTACTCTATACCAGACACGATTCCAGACCCCGAGGATATGGCAAGACAAGGGTAGCCCTGGGAGTGGATAACACACACGTGAATAATAAAAAGCCAAGACGTCTTATAAAATAAATCAACTGGGTGTTCTTTGCTGATGGAGAACAACAGGCAGGAGTGAGTAGAACAGACTTCCAGTTGCATGGAGTGGCCACCGGAGACCTTTCTGAGGACGTCTCAGTTCAACAAAGGCCTGGAAGAGGAGAAAAGGCCAGCGATGCAAGAAGCTGGGTGAAGAGGCGTCCAGGCAGGAGCACAGGGAGCAAAGGTCCCAGGCAGGAGCTGGGTGCTGGGTAGCCTCGGTACAGCCCGCCTTGCTTCTCTCACCCTTCTTTCTTTTCTGTCTCTGCTTTCTCTCTTTCTCCCAGTCTCATGGAACATTTGGTCTCCATCCTTATTTTGGCACCTGATTTACTTAGTCTGAGTCTGGCTCTGTCTCTGTTTTCTTCACCCCTCTGACTCTTTCAGTCTCCCTAAATCTGAATAGGCTTTTCTCAGTTTTTGTCTTTTCTCGAGTTCCCTCCTGTTTCCTCAGTGCCTTTGCCTCTCTCTCTCTCTCTCTCTCTCTCTCTCTCTCTCGCTCTCTCTCTCTCTCTCTCTATCGCTCTGTCTCCATATAACTTTTGTTCCACCTCTCTCCGTGCGCTTTCTGCTCCTCTGCTGATGTCTCTTCTCTTCCTGAGCTGAGGCCACAGGGTAGACCAACTGACTGATATTGCTACTGACAACTAAAGCCTTGAAATCATTCCCACCATGCATCTCTGGGAGGTGTTAAGCCGTCGGTGTTTTGTCTGTACCCGAGAAAGACAGGGGTTTTTAAACAAATATATACATTCTCAGAAGTCCCAGCAATTGTATTTCTCCATCCATCCATCATGAAGTTGAGTAAGTGTAAAAAGCTTCCCTGGTGCCTGCAGGGGGATTACAGGCTGAGCGGCTGTGCTGGGGAGGGAGAGGGGAGGGAGAGGAAACTGTCCCAAAGGGTCCGGCCGGGGCCTGTGGTCCAAGTACCTGACAGAGACGCTCATCTCTAGATGGGAGAGAGATTACTTCTCGTTGGGGGAGTCAGAGAAAGTTTCACGATGCCGCAGTGTCACCTCCTCTGTAAAGCCCTCTTGACCACCTCTGCCGCAGGGAGGTGACAGCTGACCTTCTGTTTCTACTTTACTGTGTTGGGATGCTCTAGCCCAGCACCGGAAACCTGAGGGTCTTTATTTGTCTACAAATTCTTCTTCCCCTCTGGACTATGAACGTTGTGGAAACACCATTCATGGAGTACTCAACTTCACCCCCCCAGTGGCCATCCCGCAGGCTCTGTCCTGTCTGGCTTAGCCAGTTTCCAGTGAAATGCTCATGGGACAAGGGGGGTCTATGCAAGTAACACATGGCAGATGACACTTAGTAGGCTTTGGAAAAGTGCCTCAGTTTCCTCGCCTCTAAAATAAGGGCATCAGTGAAACACTGCAGTGAAGCGCTTAGATCATTGTGGTAAATGCTCAGTGACGTGAGCTCTCCTTACTGTCCCCACCATGGTCTTCCTCATCCTCAGCATAAGCAGAGTCATCTAACTCGTCACTCTTAGGTACCACGCAGTTAATTGGCTATGGAATCCTGGCTCTCTTCATTATGAATGGATAGATTGTGAGTTTGGGTGCAAAAACCTAGTTTTGACACATGTCAAAATTTTTTTTCTCCCAAATATGTTCTTTCACACCCTGGGTCTCTGCCCAGTGATCTTTGAAGAAGTCAGGGATATGCTTAGACATAAAGGAATGTGAGTTCTTCTCTTTCTCTTTCTTTGTCTCCTTGGTCTGGAAAGACTTCTCTGCTGTGTGGCTCCTTCCCTAGCTCCAGGCTGGCCCAGTGCCTGAAGCCCAGCCCTTGCAGACCTTGGGCAGAGCCAGACAGCTCCCTTTCATGTTGCCATAGCTGCTCAGCCCTCACTCCATCTGATCGTTTGACACAGTGTTTTGGAATGCTCAGTTGATTTGATTCTAGAACTTTTTATCACTTCTCTGAGCCTTAGCTTCCCCAAGTATAAAATGAGAGTATCTTTTTTTAAAAAAAAAAACTTATTTATTTATTTAAATAGAAGTATAGTTGTTTTACAATGTTGTGTTAATTACTGCTATACAGCAAAGTGATTTAGTTATATATATATATATTCTTTTTTAAAAATACTTTTCCATTATGGTTTATCATAGGATATATACATTTTTTGGTTTTATCACTTTTAATGGGGCATTTTAATATCATAGGATATTGAACATAGTTTTCCGTGCTATACAGTAGGACCTTGTTGTTCATCCATTCTATATATAAAAGCTTACATCTGGTAACCCCAACCTCCTACTTCATCCTTCCCCCAACCCCTTCCCCCTTGACAACCACCAGTTTGTTCTCTATGTCTGTGATTTTTTTCTGTTTCATAGATAGACTCATTTGTATCATATTTTATATTCCACATATAATTGATATCACATGGTATTTGTCTTTCTCTTTCTGACTTACTTCACTTAGCATGATAATCTCTAGCTGCATCCATGTTGCTGCAAATGGCATTATTTCATTCTTTTTTATGGCTAAGTAATATTCCATTGCATATATGTACCACATCTTCTTTATAAATGGGAGTATCTTATAGATTAAATGTGAAGCTTGAATGAGATAATGTGTGAAACATGCACTGAGTCTCATAGTTGACAGATCTGAGTTCTCTCTCCCCACATGAATGTAAACTTCAAGGGTAAAAGCTCTATCTGATTCAACTTTGAAGCCCTAGAACTGGGCTGTCCAATATGGTTCCCACATGTAGCTGTTGAGCACTTGAACTGTGGCTGGTCCAACTGACCTGATCTGTGGCTGTAGGATACACACTGCAGTTTGAAGACTTAGGATGAAAAGAGGAATGAAAAGTAACTGGTTAGTATATTTGTATTGATTACATGTTGAAATCCAAAATACATGATAGTATTTTGGATAAATTGAGTTAAATAAAGTTAGTGATTGTATTAAATAGTATTTAAATAAAATTAATATGTATTAGACAGCATTTATATTTTGTGTTAAAATAAATACATGACATGTATTAAAATACTTACACTATAATGAAAATTGTTACTAAATAATGTAATGATAATTTGCATTGATTTCACTTGTTTCTTTTTTATTCTTTAATGTGGCTACTAGAAAATTTAAAATTGCTTATTTGGCTCACATGGCTCACATTATAGTTCTTTTGGATAGGGTTGCCTTAGAACATGGTAAAGAATCTGCTTAGCACAAGTGAGCAATACATGTGGATGGGATGGATGGATGGATAAATGAGGAATAAAAACAAATGAAGGGATAGATAAATGAATTAAAAAATAAAAGAATAAATGGACAAATGAACAGATGGAAATAGATGAATGGGTAGATAAATTAATAAATGAATGGGAGGATGGGTGGATGGGGTGGGTGGATAGAAAAATAGGAGAAAGAATAAGTAGAATTGGTAATGGAATGAAAGAAGAGCTAGAAATAAAACAAGATAATCAGTGGATGAATAAATTACTAAAAAGATGAAATAAGCAAGTACTTAAGTACAAAAACAAATACATACATACAGAAAGAATAGATGCCCAGGGAGTCCAGGACAAGAAGGCTTGGACAAGAAGGCTTATTCTTCTTCCTGGGCTCATGGAGTTTAAGCCTTTGACTAAGAAGAAAGGTTTACCCTTGCTCTTGTGGAATTTATTATTTTAATTGTTAGCCTTCATGAGAGGTTATTGGAATTTTTTCCCCCTCAGACTGTTTATCACTTGTAAATTATTTGTCACATCGTTGTAATTCTATCCAGATCCTTAACTTTCTCATCATGCATCTTTTATGGGGTCTCCGTTAAAGAAGCACTATAATTACGTGCCGAGGGTCCCAGTAAATTTTATCAGGGTGTAAAATATTATACTTTAATTATTTGGAAGGGGAAGAAAGGCAAATGTTCCCTCTGCGAGACTGAGGGTCAATACTGCAGGACCCTGGGTGGCACAGGCAGCTTCAGGTGTCCTCCTCTTCTTGTCCCTCCCAGAGGGTGTGCCACCTGCCCCAGCAGCGTCTGTACAGAGCAATGGGACCCTGTGTGTTGATGACTCTTTTCTGATTCTCTGGTGGATGTTGGGCCATGATAAACATAAGCCCGCATCCTTGAAGTGGTCTCATTATGCTCAGCAGCTCCAAGGGGTGGTTGGAGAGGATGCTCTTATTTTACCCTTTCACAGATGAGGAAACTTAGACCCAAGAGCAATTAGAGATGGTCCTGTAACTGGTTTTCCTGACTCCACGGTAGATTTTTTTCCCTCACTGTGCCACACCTGCTCTTATGAACTCAAACCAGAGAACATATATGCACTAAAGGGGTTGGGGTTTTGATATTCTCAAGGGTTTCAAAGTAGAAATGTGATGGCACCAGACCTTTGCATCCAACATTTTTTTCATGGAAATAAATACTTCAGCTGAGCTCCCACTCTGCGCCAGACCCTGGTGCTGGAGTGAAACAATAAGCAATGCAGACAAGCCCAGGCTCCTCTGGGGCTTGCGGTCTCCTTGGGGAGACAGGCATTGGTCCAATCTTCCCACAGACCATAGAAATTGCACTGTGGCAAGTTCTAAGAATGAGGGGGTCTATGGGACTTTGAAAGTTTAAAAACAGGGGCTTTTAATGAGTTGGGAGGCCAGAGAAGACTTTCCTGAGGGAATAAGTGATCTGAGATCTGAAGGATAAGTAGGAGTTAATTAGGTAAATTGTGTGTGGGGGGGAGTATTCTAGGTAGAGGGAAGAGCATATGCAAAGGGCCTGTGGTAGGGAAGCCTGGAAAGTAATCCAACGTGGCCAGAGCAGAGTTACTGATGGGAGACTGTGAGATGAGGCTGGAGAGGTATCAGGAACCTCGTCACATAAGGCCGATTGGCCCATGTTAAGTCTTTTGGTTTTTATCCTAAGAGCATTGACAATTCGGGTAAAGGTTTAGGTGAAGAAAAGACATGTTTTAAAAGGTAGTTCAGACAAGGGAAGACTTGTTGCAGGAGAAGGGAGGAGTGATCTCATGCTTGCACGGATGTCAGGAAATGTGTTTCTTTAAGCACAGGGGTAAGAAGAGGAGGAAGGAAGGGGAGGAGGATTAATCCCCACTCATCCCTCTGGTCTTGGCTTCGATGTCATTTCCTTGGGGAGACCTCCCCTGGTCCCCAGTTGGGTCATGTCCCCTGCCCCAAATGGTGGTCCCCACCCTCCACTTCCCCTTTCACAATGCACAACACTATTGCTGCCATGTCTTACTTAATGGTCTCTTCCCCTCACTGGATGTGGGGCCCATCCTTGAGGGCAGAGGTTGGGAGTGTCCTGATCTAGCTTCTAGTGACCGGACTCTCAGCCTGGGACCTGGCACATAGCTGGCAGGGAATACCAAGAGCTGAATGAGCTAATGAATGAATGGGGAACTCAAGAGAGATTAAATTTATCCGGGGCACATTTCCTCCAGACTCTTCCCTCGTCCTCCCTCTCCTTCTCCCTTATCTGCTTCCTTTTTTTAAACCTAAAGCTGAACGCCTCCAAAATTCCTGCCCAGGGGCTCTCATCTGAAAGAAGGATGGACACATGAGAAAATTTCTTAGCTCTGGATCTGAAATACCAGTTTTGCCCAGAAAGGGTTGCAATGCGTATGCTCATTGTACAGATGAACTACTTTGATTCAAGAAATAAGATGACTTGGTCAAGACTTATGAGAAGGAAGATGATAGTGCAATTTATGAAACTTCTCCATGTCACCCCTTTAGGGTGACTCATCTTGTTACTAGGTTCGCTGCTAATTATCTCAGGGTGAACATTTTTTTGGTGAACTCTGTGGTTATGAAACTGGTGAAATCCCTAAGAAAATTTTCTGCCTAAGGAAAGTTGTATTTATATCAATAATAATAATACTTATGCTAATAGCAAGCATTTATGCCAGGAACTTTCCCAATCCTTTGCAGCAGGGGGTCTATAGTCCATGGCCCACAGGCCAAATCCTGTTTTTGTAAAAGAGGTTTTATTGGAACAGAGCCATGTCAATTTGTTTATGTATCTACTTCCTTGCTGCCATGGCAGAATTGAATAGTAGTGACAGAAACTGTATGGTCCTCAAGGCCTGAAATGTTCACTATTGGCCTCTCACAAATAATGTTGCCAATTTCTGCTTTATATTCGTTATTGCGACATGATGACGTTAAGTCTCATTTTCTGCATTTTACAGATAATGAAACTGAGGCTCACAGAGGACAAATAATTTCCTTGAGGTTTCACGGAGACTAGAACCCAGAGATTCTATCTTCAAAACTGTTTTCCTGGTGTGCTCTCCTGGAAGTGACAAAGTCAGTCTGACCTTGAGGGAGAAGGCCGGAGACGGATCCTTAACAAATTCCAGAATTCCAAAAACTGAATGCTCCAGCAGGATTTTCTTTTTTGGGGCAAACGCTCTGATTATCCATCATTACATAAAGATACCCCACGAAAGGTAACTGAAAACAACAACAATCATTTACTTTGCTCCCAAATCTACAATTTGAACAGGGTTTGGAAGGAACAGCTGTTCTCCGTACAACGTTAGCTAGGTGGCTCAAGCGGGGCTGAGGATCTGCTTCCAAGATGACTCACACCCTGCTGGCAGGTTGGTTCTGGCTCTTGGTTTCTCTCCACAGGAGCCTCTCCACAGCGTGTCTTGGGCTTCCTCACAGCATGGTGGCTGGGTTCTAAAAGTTAGCATCCTAAGAGATGGGAGGGGAGATGGGTCAATTTCTTAAGGCCCAGGCCTGGAAACAGCACAAGGCCACTGCTGCCATGTGCTATTGGTCTGGGTATCCTAAACCTGCCTAGATTCAAGGAAGTGGGCAGAGACCTCATCTCTCAATGGGAGAAGGGTCAAAGGGTTTGGGGGCCATATTTGAAAAACCCCACAGCAAATATTAATATTCATTTTAGGGGTCCCTTGGACCATCACTTTGATCCAGTAAATCTATCCATGGTTAGGATGACCTAATAATTTCTTGTCCAAACTAGGGGACACTAGCAGAATGAAAAGGGATGCCTTGAATAATGATACCAGGCAATGAGTGCAAAACAGAACTGCCCTGGACAAATCAGGTGTATAGTCACCCTAACCCTGGGGACAGTAATTAATGTTTTCATTATGTTCCCAAGTCATCTTGGGAAGGTTCTATTAGGACAACTGTGTTCTGTTGAAGTAAGAGACACATTTAGGAAAATCTTGAAAAGTTGCTTAAAAATAAAGGGTGATGTTTTGCGGATGTGAAATCTTCAGTTATCTGGAAAACCCATTTAAACAGAGCTTATGTTTTCCTGGATCTTTCAGTTAACCGTACTGCTTCTGTGAGATATGCCACCTTCAGACACAGAGCACCCCTGAATATTACTGGCTGTTGCCACTTGGCACCCCTTCTGACCGTTCACTCCGTGCTTGACTCTGTGCTAGTTTCTGGAAAAGCAGAGATGGGTAAAACATTGTCCTGGCCTCCAGATGCTTACGACTTATTAGGCAAGATAGTCCAGTCAATAGGTCATTGCAGTGCTGTGTGATAGGGGCAATCAGAGAAGTAAAAACCAATTATTATGGTTTTTACCCCGCCAAACAAAAAACAAATAAACAGATAAATGGAAAAATCCAGGAAGATTTCCCAGAGGAAGCGACATTCAATTTGGATGATTTATTTATTTCTCGATGACCTAGTCTGTCTCGGGAAGCTTGCTAAGCATTTTATGTGTATCATCTCATTTAATACTTGGAAAACCCTCCTGTGAGGTGGACATCATTACTATCCCCATTTTACAGATGAGAAAACCGAGGCTCAGAGAGGTGAAGTACCTTGCTTCAGTTTATACCAGTAGCAAGTAGCAGAAGTAGAGTAGGTGCTAGAGAGAGAGGGACGAAGGATGAGTAGGAGTTTCTAAAGCCTCAGAGGAGATGGCATTTGAGGCAGGGGGACCAGCAGCTGTAAGGACAGATGTGTGGTATAAAGCTTGAGAAGCCTGGGGTGCAGCCGACCGGTTGGGGTGGACGGGGTGCAGTGGGGTCCTGGCTGGGAAAGCACTTGCATCGCAGGGTCTTGGGTCTTCCCTCACAGGGACTGGGCCTCCTTCTGAGTGTTGAAACATAGAAGGGGAGGAATATTACATGTAGCCAGCACCGGGCACCTCGAGCTTGGGCCCCTCGGTATTCTGGGTGTGATCTGCGGATTGGCAGCCTCACCCAGGAGTTGCTTAGAAAGGCAGTATCTCAGGGCTCACCTCAGACCTACCAAGTCAGAATCTGCAGGTTAACAACATCCCCAGGTGGTTTGTCTGCACATAAAAAATTTGCAAGCACTGATCTAGCACACTGCAGTTCACAGAGTTTGTAACTTTAATCATATTTGCTCACCGTTAAGATCTTCCACCGAGAGCTTCCAATTTTAAAAACCTGAGCTTTGGGGAAGACCGGAGGTCAGTAACATCAAATAACTGTGATCCTCCGTTAGATCTGCTTCTCCTGATTGTTCCAGTGACTGCAGCCTGGACCCTTTGCACTGGAACTTGAACCAGCCCTGGTTCTCACCCACCTCCCTCCACGAACTCTAAGCATGTCTGTTCAATGACAGTTTTATGGGCCACTTGCAGACATCACGGGTCATGGAGCCTTCATTCCCTGAGAGTCCACAGTGTGATAAGGCAGGGCACTAGTCCCTGGGGGCAGGTACAGAGATGAACAGACCCACCTTGTCCAGATCACATAATGACTGAAGACATGGATGTTTTACTAGGACAGGGGCTTTCTCTGGCTGAGGTTAGGGGCCGGGAGCCTGAAATTGATCCCTTTGGCAGTCAGAGTCCCTGCCCATTAGGAGATGCTTTGGGCATCAGTTGGGGTTGGGGGGTGGGGGGAAGACTGGGGGTGGGTGTCAGCAACCAGAAGTCTCAGGTTACAGAGATGTTGGCCCTTGCATTTTCCTCCTGGCCCTCAGGGAGGCTTAGTTATCTCCTGAAGTCAGAAGTGGTGATGCTAGTTAGAAAGGGAGCTGACCCGATATCTCCATCTTTCCTTCTTCCTCTGTAAGCTGTTCCTTGAGCACCCTCGCTTCATGCCAGCCTGTGCTGGTCTCTAGGGGTGGGGAGGGCAGAACTGGTCCCTGATCGCAGAAGCTCCCAATCTGGTGGGAGGGAGGAGAGGAGACAAGCAGAAGGATTGCAAGTGTCATGGTTTAAAGGCCTCGAGAGAGGGAAGCGGTCAGGGCTGGGGGAAAAAGAGGAAAGAGTCTCTCGTTCCCAGTGGAAGATGGCTCTGCCGTTTGCCATCTTTATGTCTTTGAGCAAATATCACAGCCTTTTGGATCCTCAAAGTCTGATCCCATGTCAATGTTATGCTAATTTCCCCTTTCAGAGTTTGGCTGAGGACTCGGTGTGGTGTGTGGAAGTACCCAGGTGAGGATGTAGCACAAGGTAGGGATTCGTACACTCCTGGACCCTAACCTCAGACTCCAAGCTGAGCCAATCATCTTGGTGCACCAGGGGCTGTAAACTGAAGGGTCTGGTTTCGTTTCCCAAACAACACTTGCCCAGAGCTCCTCCCTGTTTTGCAGGGAAGTGACCTTTCTCACGTGCTGAGAGATGCATGTGATGCTGGCGTGCCCCAGGCGATGAAAGGATCTTGCAAAACTCATGATTTTCTCATTGCTGCAGCGGAATGAAAGGGAGAGAGGAAGTGGGCGCCCCTCTTTCCTGCATGCTCTGCAGGGATCTACTTGCTTTGGGATCTTAAGACCATTTTTAGGAAGATGGATACTGGTTGTTCCAGGCCTTGACATGAAGGTCTTTCTTCCTCTCTTTTTCCTTCTCTCCCTTCCCTTGCTTCTCTTCCTCTTTAATAACACACCTTACTTCCTTGAACCTTCTCCCGTAGTAGTGAGACGGTGAATACATCCAGGCTCTGCTGGGCTTGGCAGGAGGGCTGGAGAGATGATGGAGAGCAACAAGGCATGAGACTGGTTCACGGAACTTCCAGAAGCTTCAGAGACCTGGAACACATAGGCTGTAGCACCCATGGGGGGTTTAGACCCATTGGAGGAAGTGCGCAAGTCAGGACCGCACTCTTCCTGCCATTGGCCAGACTCTACCCATCCTTGAATGCTCAGCTCAGAGATGTTTGCCTCTGAGAATCTGCTTTGCTTGACAACCCCATGGTCTTCAGTCTCAGCAGTAGGTGATGACTAACCCCTTCCTGGGAGTAGCTGGGACGCTGTGGTCCTCTGAAGAGAGCTTGAGTAATGGGTGCCCTTCTGCACTGTGGCTCAGCCTCCTGGGTGACCCACGTCACACACTCTCGTGACACCCACACACATGCATGCTCTCCTGCACACCCACTGTGTGTGCACATTGCCTTTCACCCATCCACACACTCCCACACACCCCACAGGTACAGGCACCTGCATCACGTGGCTCCCACTTCCCCCACAAAGCATGTCCCACTCACTGTCTCCAGCAGGGAGTTTTATTGCCTAAGCTCCCAGGTGTCCGCCGACCTGACACTGGCAGTGACTGAGTGGGCCCTTTGGTGACACTTCCATAAAACCTCGTAAATCGCCTCTGTGCAATGCCGGGTGCACATTTTTATTTTCCTCAATAAATACACACATTCTTATTTCTTAACAGCTCCAGCCTCGGCTGGGGGCCCGGCCAAGGGGTCCACTTTCTGTGATTTGGCTGGGATGCACTATGGACAGGAATGGGGACCACTCTGTTGGTTGTTTGAGGCCCAAGATATCCTCGGGGTCTGATTTGAAGGGGACATTAGAGGTCATTTTCTCCAGTTGCAAATCATACCCCTTGCCTTGCAAGCCATTCATCTTTTTACCTATTCACTTTTCCACCTAAACTCTTTTACCGGAGTTTTAGGCAAGGACGACTATGAAGCCTGTTTTTCTCGACGTGGAAGATAAGGGAAATTAAGTGATGCTCAAAGCCAGGTCCTGGGAATCTGCATTTACAAAAATGTTCTGGCTCCTTCTGATGTAGGCGGCTTTGGTCAAACTTAGGGAATGAAGGTCCTTTATGATTATGACTTGGGTCTTAGGGTAGAGACCATAGTTTACTCTTTCTTAAAATAAAGCCACCTTGGAAATAATAACCTTGAAGAAGTAAGGAGCAGTTCCAAGGACAAACACCTTTTACCCAGAAACCTGATGGAACTTAAAGCTTTAAGAACTCTGGTGTTGACCCTCCAGAGAGGGTGGCTGAGGCCAGGCTGTCTGCCACCTTCTACAGCCAGGGCAGCCCATCACCTCTCCTGGCCTTGCTGTAACTTGGATGCACTGTCATCTGCCCCTCCTTAAAAAATAATTCCATTACTTACAAGCTGACAAATCTTTACCCCTTACAAACCTCTTCCAGGGGTCTGTTCTCATTTCCACTTTACGAACTGGGAAGCAGAGATGTCAAGGTAGAGTTTCACTGCTGGTAAATGGTAGTGCCTGGGCTACGAGTCCAGCTCTCTGACCTCTGATAAAGTTTGTTTACTGTTTATTGCCCAAATATTAACTACTGTTCTCCTGATTTTAAGGAAGGGGTTGGAGGGCGGTGAGGTTCCAGGGGGCCAATGGGATGTGTGTTAAGAGTCCTAAGGCTGCATGGTCCCTTCCCATGAGATCTCATAGAAAAGGGTGAAGGCAGAAAAAAGGGAAGTGAAGGCTGGGGTCAGGGATGGGAGGGGACAGGAGGGTTTCTCACTCAGCACTTCCTTATTTTGTGCCATCAAATAATACTAATTCAGGGCTTCCCTGGTGGCGCAGTGGTTGGGAGTCCGCCTGCCGATGCAGGGGACGCGGGTTCGTGCCCCGGTCCGGGAGGATCCCATGTGCCGTGGGGCGGCTGGGCCCGTGGGCCATGGCCGCGGGGCCTGCGCGTCCGGAGCCTGTGCTCTGCAACGGGAGAGGCCGCAACAGTGAGAGCCCCGCATAACGCAAAAAAATAAATAAATAAAAATAAATAATAATAATACTAATTCAGTACCATGTCTGGAAGGGAGGAGTGGAAGGTAAAACAATGGGAGTGGAAGCCTATTCTCTGAGGCTTTTAAAGTTAAAACGTGGCCAGGGTGGAAGAGAGGGAGCTATAGAGCTCGCATCTTGGCTGTGATTTGGTATTCTGGGAGGTCCATTACAACGGAGCCATCAATAGTCTATGAAAGCTGCAGAGAAGAGAAGGGCGTGGACCACAGGAGAGGCCCATCAGCTCTGATGCACCCGCTTCTCTCCATGGGAACCCCAAATCATGCTGCCAGTAAGAGGGGTGGGGAAAGTTCTTGCCTCTGGGGAATGCCCACTGAGTGGGGTGCCCGAGCAGATGCACACGACCAATCACTCACAGATTCTATGCTCATCTGAGAGGCTTCCAGAGCACACTGGGAGAAAGATAATGTTATCCTGACTCTTTTGACCTACCCATGCAACAGCTATAAGCTCTGGCACTGCCGTCTGTTTCCTGAAGTCCTGCGTCGCCCTGATCCCTGTTAGCATGTATTTTTGCCAGAGGCATCTTTGCCGAGAGCCTAGAAGGTACAGAGTTGAACCCACATTTCCCACAGAACTTTGGAACGTCTATCAGCGGACATGTGATCATATGTCAAGAACACACAGTGGTGTAGCGGTTTTCTCAACGCAATAGAAAGCTCAATTACAAACATGCATACTAGTGTTTGGAGATTGATACCTCTCTTAATGAAGGAAGAAATTCTGACGAAAAAGAAAAAGTGTGGTGCTGAAAAAGAAGATGAATCAGCAAGCAGAAAATGTATAAAATACTATGAATGAAAGACTTGGAAGACAAGTGCTTCGGTAAAACCCACAAAATAAAATCAGTTGTTTGTGCAGTCTTGCCATGAATCTACACACATTTTAAATTCATTCAAATGTTTTGTATTTTGCAATAAAGTCTTTTAAATTTTGTTACTCATTTCTCATGTTTCATTACATCCTTTTTAATGTCCCTTTTTAAATTTTTCATTATTTTATCTTTTACAGCCAAATTGCCTTATGGCCAATTAGCTATGTGGTGAAAATATGTGCAGCAAAAATGCTTGTGGCAGTGATGTCTATGGCTAAGATGTTTACAGGAAAGTGCCTAGAACCTCCTATTAGCTTTGCTCCCTACTTCATGCTTTGCTCTTATGCTCACGGCACAATAAGATGTAACCCCGGAGTCTTCTGGAGCCCCCTCTGCCACCTGCAGGTCCGTATCTCATCAACGGAATGGCCATAGTGACAGGGATGGAGGTTTCTCATGGGCTCAGCCATATGGATTCTCACCCACCAAGGCTGATCTGGTTAAAGCAACTGCTTGGTGCTTTACCTGCTCATAGGAGTGACCAACTGTGAGGCCCTAATGTGGTACCATTCCCCAAGGGACCAGCCTGGTGGCAGTGATTACATTGAATCGTTTCTATCATAGAAGGGGCAGTTCTTTGTTCTCATTTGAATAGACACTTACCCCAGATATGGATTTGTTCCCTGCTGGCAGTACTTCTGCCAAAACCACCATGGATTCACAGAAGGCCTTATTCACCACCACAGTGTTCCACACAGCATCACCTCTGACCAAGGAACACATCTGAGAGCCAATGAAGATCAACAATGGGCTCATGCCTATTAAGTTCACTGGCCTCGCAATGTTCTCCATCTCCTTCAAGCAGATGGCTTGATAGAATTCTGGAATAAGCCTTTTGAAGACTCTTTATGGCACTAGCTGCATGGTAGCAATTTGTGGGGTTGGAGCAACATCCTCCAGGATGCAGTAACTATGCTACACCAGTGAACAGTAAATGGTACTGGTTTTCTCCATAGCCGAGATTCACTGGTCTGGGAATGAGCTCTTCTTACTACTATCATAATGATTCCAGAGCAAATGTCTTGCAGCCTGCCCCAGTGACTGGAAGCTCCCTTGGTCTAGAAGATTTAGAGCCCAAGGAAGAAGTGCTCCCTCCAGGGGATAGAGCAGTGGGTCAACTAGACGGAAAATGAACCTGCTTCCTGGTCTCCTTGGACTCCTCATGCCAGCGAACCAGCAAGAAAGGGAGTTTCTGTGCTGGCTGGGTGATTGATTTTAAATGTGAAAGAGAAATTGGATTGTTACTACATGATGGAGGTAAGAGGAGTATGTCTGCGTCTCAGTCCATTCAGGCTACTATAATAAAATACCATAGATTGAGTGGCTTACAAACTACAGAAATTTATTTCTCATGGTCCTGGAGATTGGTAAGACTATGACCAATATACCAGCAGATTCAGTATCTGGTGAGGGCCTGTCTCCTTATTCACAGATGGCCATCTTCTCACTGTGTCTTCACATGGCAGAAGGAACAAGAGAGCTCTCTAGGGTGTCTTTCATAAGAGCAGTAATCCCATTCACAAAGGTTCTGCCCTCATGACTTAATCACCTCTCAAAGGTCCCACCTCCAAATACCACTGGGGATTAGGTTTCAATGTACGACTTTTGGGGGACACAAACATTCAGTCCATAGTATTCCATTCCTGGCCCTCCAAAAGTCATGTCCTTTTCACAGGCAAAATACAACCCAACTGCCTGCATAGTCTTAAGTTATTCCAGCACCAAATCTAAAGTCTAAAATTCCAAAGTCTCATCTAAATATAATCTAAATTAGATATGTGTGACACTCTAGGTATGATTCATCCGGAAGCAAACTGTTCTCTGGCTATGAACCTGTGAAACCAAACAAGTCACGTGCTTCCAAACTACAGTGGTGTGACATGTATAGGATAGATATTCCCATTCCAAAGGGGGAGAAATAGGAAGGAAAAAAGGAACAACAGATCCCAGGTAAGTCCAAAACCTAATAGGGCAAACAACATTAAAACTTAAAGCTTGAGAATAAGCTTCTTTGGCTTGATCCTCTGCACTAGGACCCACTGGGGCTGTGGTTCTGTCTCCACAGCTTTCCTGGGTTGGAATTGGCTGCCTATGTCTAAGGAACATAAAGGAAGATTATTTAATGGGACAAAAATAATGAAAAGACAACTCACATTGCCACGTAGTAAAATAGTGTTTTTCTATTATATTATTTTCTTTCATATCTTGTAGAAAGTGTTATAGTTGTTAATAAGTGCCCTTCACATTTATTGATAGGTTATTACTAGATGTTTTATGTTTTCAAATAGACATAGGAGAGCCATATTTTCATAGTTGTAAAACTGGTAGATTTTCAATCAATTTTTAAATATGTTATTATTGTGAGATTGGAAAATATATATTTATTACATAGGAAGGTCCCTTACTCAGCCTTTAAATTAATTAATACAATGCACTTTTAGCTGATTATCTTGGGGTTTGAGGTAGGCAATCATATCATGAGCAAACATCCATAATTTGGTTTTCTCTGTTTTAATTGTTTCACCTCAATTTTTTTCTTGTCTTATTGCACGGACTAGAATTTCCAGAGCGATTATTCGTGGTGGTATTATAGGGAATATTCTTGTCTTGTTCCTATTTTTAATAACAATGTTGCTTATATATTGCCAAAGTGTAAAATTGACTATCATATTTGAGACAGATATTTCAATCTTGCTAAATTAGGCTCGAATATTCTTGCTCTTTATATTCAATAATTTTTTTAGAGGATTGGGCATCAAATTTACCAATTTCTCATATTTATAAAGATGATCACATTTTAATTGATCTGATACATATATTTGTAACATAGTCCCTAGTATTAAATAATCTCTTTATTACGGTTATAAATAACTGTGCCTTTTACACTTCAACAAATTAGATTTGCTGGTGTTACCTTTGAGAATTTTTACAACAATCTTTAAAAGCAAGATTAGTTTATAGTTGTGATATTAAAATAGTACATGCATACTGAAATAAAAGAGATGGAAACAAAATAAATCAAACTGTTAACAGTGGTCTCCTCTGTGTTGGGATGGTGGAATAAGAGTCCATTTTATTCTTCCCTAAAATTTAACACACATTTTAAAATGATAAATTCATTCTTCTTTAAGGAAGGGGCTGCAAAGTCACATTAAAAAGTGGGATGCATGAGGGATGGGAGGAGCTGCTGCAGATAACTTTGCAAACAATATGCTATAAAAAATACAGATTATGGAAAGGAAAAAAAAAGGGTGATACCCAGTGCTGATAAGGATACAGCAAGTTAGATTCTCTTATACATATCTGATGGGCCTATTAACGGTATGATAAAAAAAATAACTTGGCAATGTATTTCATGAGTGGTAAAATGTGAATGGACTTTGATTTAGTTTTTCTGTACCTTGGAATTTATCCTAAGGAAACATTCACAGTGACACATACACAAAAATTATGTGCAAGGCTTTATGTATAGCATTATTTGTAAATGAAAACTAGACACAATCTAAATGTCAAGTATTAGAGGGATTAATGACAGCATCTCCATATGACGGAACATTACATAATCATTAATGTCATGTTTGAGGATATGATATAAAGTTTAGAAAGTAGGCTATATGACAAAATAGTGATAAGTGTAAGTGATATTTTGAGATATATACAACAGCTATAAAATGGTGTGAAACTAGGGATTGATCTATTGATTACAAAGCTATAAAAACTGTGAATACTATTGTTATGGGTTGTCTACATTTGTAGTAGACAAAAATGCTAGTTTTCAGTTAGAGACTGGTGAAAACAACGATGTAATCCTCTCCCCATCTCAGTTCAAGGAACTTCTGAATTCTTTCTGTGGACCATTTGGGATCCACGGGCCCTGGGTTGAGAACCCTTGCGTTAGGCATTCCTGGTCTTCAATACCATGCCATGTTAAGCCCCATTCTCTTACCAAATTACATTCCCTTTTCTCCCTTTCTCCCGCCGCGGTTTGTCCTGGGAAATGTGGAAGTCTTCTCACTGTTAATGTGAGTGATTCTGCAATCTCTGGTTCTTAATCTGGAAGTTGGCTCTTGCCTTTTCTGTGACTGTTCACAACCCATCAGGGTGGTTTTAGCCAAAAGCATTGGTCATCTACTTCTTTTGTAATTATAATAGTCAACATTCATGGAGCATTGCTCTGAAGAGGGCATCATTTCTTTTTATTTTCGCAGATGGGAAGCTAGCCCAAAGTCATGTAGTACTAACCTTACGTACTGTACTGTCTTCCTTTAGTGACACCTAGAAGAAAATTAAATAACAGGATCAGGCATCTTTTGAAGGTAAATGTTATGTTAGAGTAACATTTTGTTTCCTCTGGTACATTTCTTAAATCTTCCACGAGATCATTGATTTCCATTGTTTTTTTCTTCCCAGGCTCCTGATCTTCTGGGAACTGCTAGGAGAAAACTGCAGAAAGGACTCCGACAAGCAGAGAGGAGGACTGTCTCGTTCCTTGTTCTGAGACCTGGCTGGAGCCTGTACTCTGGGTTCTGGGTGACCCCGTATGGCCTCTATCACAGGCCCCTTTAAACTTAAGCTGGCTTCAGATGGTTTCTGTTATTCGTAGCCAAGAGTGTTTAACAAATAAATAATAGACACACATTACTTTTAAAATCAGAAAGAGAACACATGTTATTAGCAAGCATTACCAGTTGTGGGAAAGGAATTATCATTCTCTGAGTCCTTGATCCTGGGCTATCTCATGCTAGGGGTGGTAGAAGTGATGAGAATGGTGGTGGAAGTGATTTGGGGCAGTGCCTGGAGGTGACTGATGCGAATGGCACCCCTGTGTGTCTCAGATCACCCAAGGAGAATACACATCCTTCTTTGCGTTTCTGTTGTAGTCAGACTCCTGTATTCCTCCTATCTTAGTCACTGTTTCTAGGACAAATAGCCTTTTATTGCTCTTAGGTGTTTATATGCTAAATTTGTCTTTCTGTATTTCTACCTTTTTGGAGGTAGAAATACAGAAAGCAGAGGCCCTTTTTGTAACTCTGGAACTAAAAACCTTAGGAAAAGATGAAATGCTTCATGGTCACCATCATGCCCTTGACACTTGGTGGATCGTGATGTTGGTGAGGGCTATGTCTCCCATCTTGATTTGTATTTTTAAAGTCAGCCCCCAATCTCTACCACCAAAAATGCTGGCCCATAAAGAAAACTTACTGCACTCCATTAGTGCTGGAAAAAATGGTCTCAGATCATTTGCTCTTGTTGCAAACTTGGTCTTATCCTGATTCTTCTAGGCGTTTGCATTTAATCTTTTTGGTATGAAGTGACTGCTTTTCCTTAAGGAATCTGACTTCATCTTATTTCACTCTCTTTGGGCTACCTTGGGTAAAAGACCATAGTCAGCTCTGGGAATCTCAACCCCAGGCTCTGGCTTACCAGCGGAAACTCAGATATGGAATGCCAACCTCAAGTATGCTTGGGGTAGGGAAGGATAATATAGACCAGGTGACAAGGATGGTTATTTTGGTCAGAATTCTTTCATTTTCAAGTTGAAAGAAACTTAACTCTAACTAGTTTAAGCACACCAGGTAACATTTTGACATAAGTAGCTGAAAATACAGGCATGGCTAGACCCGAGGGGTCTAATTTTATCAGGGCTTCTTTCTGTCTTTATGATCTGCTGCCTTCTGTGTGTATTTCATTTTAAGTAAGGTCCCTTTACCTTAACGATGGCACTAAGTGATCTCTAGCAGTTTTAGGTTTACTCGGTACGTCTATGTAATCCCAGTGAGAGAATAAAGACAACAGCCAACTTTCTCAGTATCTATAAAACAAATATACTTGAGCCCTGGGCCCAAATATTGGACCAGTGATGGAAACACATGGGATGGGAAAGAGAGAAGAAAGAGGTGTGATGGGAAGATCCAAAGAATAGATGATCCACTGCAGTGGGGATGGCCAGAAGGATAATGATGGTGGGGAAGATGGGCAGGGAAATGACGAGGGTGAGAGTAACATGGTGTGCTGTGAACTTGGTCATGGAAGTGGTGTTGCTGGTTATGGTGGTGGTGTAGGCTTGGTGTTTGTGAGAATGAGGGGAACAGATATTCCTTCTTGCTCCAGCCCTCCGAATTCCAAGACCACAATCCAGCAGGATGGTGCCTCCAACCCCATTAGTGGAAACACATGATTTCCTGTGGTTCTTGCCATTAAGGGCAGAAAGGGCTGCACATTTGTCCTAGAAGACACTCAATGGTTCCTGAGTCAGCAAGCTCCCCAGGCTTGTGGAAGCAGACCACGCGGTACTTCGGAAGCATACCTATGTATGTTAGCAGAAAAACAGAGCAAAACAAGATTCCACCACCAGGACAGCAGGAAATGTGGTCAGCTTTCTTTGAGCACTGAGGGAGGTGAGGCCAAGATGAAAGGTCGTTGGCCTTTACTAATGAAGAGGCACAGAAACTGCTGATTTAAAGGATAATAATAAAAAAGCACCCTGGGGGATATTTTATTGCATTTAGAAAATGTTCCATTTCATCTTTCATAAAGATAAAAGAAGAAAAAAAATAAAAGAAGAGGCATTTTGATTTTCATAAAAGCCAACAGGTTAATATAAAAAGAAAACATTCCCAGCCAAGGACTAAGCCAGAGTTGTGTTCATGTGTAAGCCTGACCTAACTCCTCCAGCCTCATGTGAGTGTCTGCATTTGGCACACAGATCCCTTGTTCTGTAAAAACTATTTCAGGAACACTTTGAAAGAGCTGCCCAGTGATGGCTGCCTCATTTGGGATTTATTATAATATCATTAGGAGGGGTTATATCACTTGGTATAATGTCAGACACATTGTAGCCTGTGGTTTTATGATGTGGACAAATATCACACTCAGGAATAAGATGGCTCTGAACAAATCAGTTCCATCTGGGTCCTACTGTAAATAGAGCTTTTCTTTTCTGCTGCTGGAAGACAGATTCTCATCGGCATCCGGCCCCTTGACCTTCCATCTTGCAAGGTCTATCTCTTCTAGAACTCCTTCCTCCTCAACCCCTGAAGCTTAGAAGAGAGATAAAGAGAGACAAACTGTAAGATCCAAAAACCTACTAGAGGGGGGAAGGTGCTTGTCAAGGAAGGCAGGGAGAGGGGGAACTTAGCTTTTGTCCAGTGCTTGCCCTGTGTCTGAACTTGTGCTAGATATTTCCACGTGTATCAGCTCACTGCATCCTTACAATGAACCTATAGAGTTAAGTAGATATCCTGTAGTTATTTTACGAAGTAATGCTGAGACTTGATATGATTAAAAATAATATCTGACTTGAAGTCTGTAAACTAATAATGAACAGGGTTTTGAGGTTTATCTGATTCCAGAGACTGCAACCTCTCACGATACCCCTCAAATGTCTACATGTTCATGAACAAACTACTCGTGGGAGAGGAGGGATCAGAAAACGGGGGTGCAGGTTGTATTTAAAGACTCAATCATTTAAAAAGAAAATAGGAGCCTGGTATAACCACCTTGGAACACTACTGGGTAGTTTCTAATGAAGTTAAATATGTGCCTCCCTTACGCCCCAGCAATGTCATTCCCAAGAGAAATGAGTACATATGTCCAAGAGACTCGTCCAAGAAAGTTCCTAGCAGTTGTTTCGTAATAGTCAAGAACTGGAAGCCACCCAGATGCTCACCAGTAGTAAACTGGATAAACACATTGTGGTATGTTCATATTATAGACTACTACACTGAATTAAAAATAATAAACTCATGATAAATGCAACAATGGGTGAATCTCAAAAGTGCCCTCCTGAGCTAAAGAAGATGGACACAAAAGAGAACATAATGCATGATTCCAGTTAGATGAATTTCAAGAATGAGGAAAATTAAACAAATATGAAGGCAGTCACATCGCGTTTACCTCTGGGGTAAGAGGTAGACATTGCCTGGAAGGAGCGTGAGAAAACTTTCTGCAGCTGTGGAAATGTTCTGTATCTTGACCTGGGTGGGTGTTACATGAGTTTGTACATAAAATTCATTGCACTGTATATTTAACTGTTTATAGACTAAACCTCAATCAAGAAGCATAAAATAATAGAGCTTAACAGAAAAATTAGGAGAAAGTAGTCAAACTTGTTACTCCCAACTGTTTTCGGTACGCGGGCCTCTCACTGTTGTGGCCTCTCCCGTTGCGGAGCACAGGCTCTGGACGTGCAGGCTCAGCGGCCATGGCTCACGGGCCCAGCGGCTCCGCGGCATGTGGGATCTTCCCGGACCGGGGCACGAACCCGTGTCCCCTGCATCGGCAGGTGCACTCTCAACCACTGCGCCACCAGGGAAGCCCTGTGTTTTTTCTGTTTTTTAAATGGCTATTAAGTTCATTTCAACTATATTCATAAAAAAAGTAGTATGGAAATATGGAAAGGCACACATTATGTTATCATACCAGCTGTTGGATGCTCAGAGAGAATAACTAAGTGAATGGTTGATTGATTTATTTCCGGTACTTCTTAATATAGAAAATGAGGTGTCATTCTCTTCCCTTGATAAATTGTAATGTCCATCTCCTACACGCCCCCTGCCCATTTTCCTCTTCCTTTCTTCCTCCTCCTATGCCTGCGATCACATTTGTGTTACACGGAGTGCGATAGAACAAGGGATTTTTAGATGAAGAGATAGAAGAGGAAAAAGAAAAAACTGCTTTCACTTTGACGTTAAAATATAATGAAGTACTTTGCATAGCTTTTATTTTATTTTTCAGAAGAGATCTTGTAGGTCAACTCACAAATTGGCAAGGCAACCGGTTTATTTCTGCCAAAAAAGACGGTCAAAAAATGACAGTGTTAATTTATTTGAACAGACAAGTGTCAAATTCAGTCTCAAAAACAATGCCAGGCTGTTACACTGGTGCATGCTGTCGAGGAATGCAAACATGACTTTATTATCATCCTTCTAAGGAGACCACTTACACACTGGGATGGGTGTTTATGATATTTTATCCACGGACACTATTATTGCCACGATCTCATTGAAGCTTAGGAGAGAACAACCCTCATGTAAGTTGGGGTTGTGTAGACAGGTATTCTGAGTAGTTTAGATCACTTGTCTACACTGTCTTGTGCCATGAAACAGTTGTTCAGCTCATTGCTTCTCTTCATGTGGCCCTGGATTACTTGGGCCAGAGACTCTGTTGCCCTGAATTCTCATCGTTTTGGTTGCCTGAGCATGACCCTGGCCACAGCTGATGTCCAGAGGCTGCCTTTGGCCTCCCTGCCCTTCTGTGTGGGTGGAGCCAATGAGCCCTGTACCTGGCTAATGACATCTTCTTATTTTGCTGAAATGGTTGTTCTGAATCCACAGGGGAGAATGGCGAACAGGTCAGGATGAGTGAAAAGGGAATAGTTTGATGGTGGAAATGCAGGGAACTCTTGGGTTAAACTCACTGGTCTATTCCTTCCCTCTCCAAACCATGACACGTTCTCCACTTCTGCAGTTGAAGAGAATGTGAGAGCACAGTTTGTATTATCGCTGGTGTGGTGTAAATTGTCTGGGCTGGCACAGAACAGAGGACCCAAGAGCCAGCTGCTGACCTCAGCGACATCGCCCAATTCCTAGTGCAAAGCTTGGCCTGGTAATGGGATTTTGGTCACAATTACTCACGATGCTCATGGATATCTGCACCAGGACTCACACCCTCCCTGTGCATGGCAGGAAGTCATATGAGGCCGAAAGATGTGAGATTAATTGTCCTTCTCTGCACCTAAGTTTGTGAATGTGATTAGTCTGTGAAACATGAGGATAACAGGGCCAGTGCTTTCTTCTTAATTTAAACCCTCAGACTTTAATTTCACCCTGTTCTTATAAAATGGATGTTTTCTCAGCTACATGGGGACACTTAAATTTTTAGTCTGCTGAGTTTTAAACAACGTCCAAATGCTTTCATGTTTTCTTTTCCATGAACTGTGGTCATTCTTCGCTTACATAGTACATTCCACAAATATTTATTGAGTACCTAGTATATGCTAGGCATAGTTCTAGGCAATGAGGGCAAAGAAACAAAGGAAGTAGACCAGATTCCTATTATTACAAGGCTTGTATTCTAGTGGGGAGACAAAGAGTAAAGGAAAAAACAAATGGACGATGTCAGTTAATGAGATGCACTATTAATGAGAAACAAAATAGGGTTTGAGGGTGGAGAAGATGGGTCAGAGGCTGTGGTTGTATTTACAGCGATAGAGAAAGAACTTGCTAATGAAGAACCAATAATCCATTAGTCCTCCAAGCATTTATAAGGGTGGTAGACTTTAGAAATGGTTTGGCAGTAGGGGTACGAAGAGGGAGCTTACATCAGAGCATCACAAGCTGCTTCTGAGTAAACATGAGGTAACCTGCTTGGTCAAAATATCCTTGGGTCCCTGGACCTCTAGAGAAGGCTCACTGGTCCCTCCCCCAGCCAACACAACCCCAGCCTTTTTGTCTCTTGATGTCTCTTTTATTCCTTCCCCCCTTCTCCATCTCTCCTCCTCATACCCTCTTTCATGCATTGCTCTCAAAATCTCCATATTCCTCTGATATTGTGCAGAAATGTTTGCTTGTCCTTGGCTCCAACTCTACTTTTGGTCAATATTTATATATCCAAACTCATCAACAGCCTCAGCAGGACAAGGACCTTTTATTAAATATGACACATTTTCTTTAGAAGGCAGCAGTGACTAGAGAGAGAATAATGCCAAGAACGAAGCCCCGTGTGTATAAACCTTGTCTGGATGCTGGGGCAGTGTACTCTGCTGTGTCTGTCTAGAGGTTGAGGCCAGGGTTGCATCCTCATAAAAGAAAAGAAGTGAATGTTATGGAGCAGAAGCACCCAAAGAAGCAGATCTTACAAAAAGATGTGGGAATGTGGAAAGCAGACCTCAGATCAGAGAGATCCCCTCTTTGGGCTTTGCTCTCTCAGGATCAATATTCAGGATGTGTTCAAGGGCTTCCAAGAATAGGAGTCTATGTTTCATCTGGAGGTGCAGCACCATGACTATATGAATTGGCAGCCTGGCGAGGCTTCTACAAGAAGGGGTCATGTGTAGCCAAATAACCACATCTGGCAGTCAGCTTTCAGGGACACAATGTGACAATTCAGCTCTCTGAGAATGTTCAGTAAAGGCACAGGCCCTGGATCCATCAGCATTCAGTAGGTACATCCGCTTTAACCCAACAATTCTACTTCCAGAAACACGACCTAAAGATATACTTTTATTCAGCAAATTACAAGGATTATTTATTGAATCCAAGTTTGTGATAACAGATCCCCGTAAATGACCTCAATGTATTGGGAGTTTTTAAATTTAAAAAACGATACATTTATAGATGCCTATAATTGCAGCCATTGTAAAGAATGAAGACACTGTTCATGGACTGATAGGGAATGATATTCAAGATAGACTGGCCAGTGGAAGAAACCGAGGGAAGGATGATATATACAGGAACTTTTTCAGGGATTTTCTCACTTGTTAAATGACCAAAAAAAAAAAAAAAAAAAAAGAGCTAATAAAAATTCTGAGGTTAAGGTCCTTTAAAAAGTACTAGAGAATCTTTTTAGGCTTCATTGAGGTAGTCTTGCAAAAACAACTCCTTGTAGAAAGCTTTGTGCTGAATCAGCCTTAGATTGAGCTGTGTCTCACCTACTGGGCATGGTCCCTCCTGATCTGGTTCCCCAGGAGCTGTTGTGCATGGTCCCTCCTGATCTGGTTCCCCAGGAGCTGTTGTGCAAATACCTGGCATGGTTCCTGACATAGAATGGGTCTCCATTTTTGCAGGAACTCCTTCAGGGATGGAGCTCACCACTGCACTGCTCCCTTGCTGGACAGTTCCAGTTCTTACGAGAAACCTTATTTTGAGCCTGACAGCCTCTTTTTAAGCCCTAGCAGGTTTTCTGGCTTGGCTCTGAATGTGGGTCACTCATGTGGGGAGTGCCAGTGCCTTACGTCGATGATAGATTCTCCAACATTGACTCCAAAGCTGAGAAGACCCTTCCACACGTTTGAGATCAGTTTTGCAAGGAGCGCATTGTCAGCCGGGTGATGCTGTTCACACTTTCCGAGACCTCTGAATGCTGAAGCCTCTGTCCCCATGTTAGTGAGCTCTTCATTGCTGTGTTCTTGGCCTCCTCCTCTAATTCTGGACATTTCCGGGGATAGATCTTTTTTTTTTTTTTTTTTTTGCGGTACGCGGGCCTCTCACTGCTGTGGCCTCTCCTGTTGCGGAGCACAGGCTCCGGATGCGCAGGCTCAGGGGCCATGGCTCACAGGCCCAGCCGCTCTGCGGCATGTGAGATCTTCCCGGACCGGGGCACGAACCCGTGTCCCCTGCATTGGCAGGCGGACTCTCAACCACTGCGCCACCAGGGAAGCCCTGGGGATAGAACTTTAAAAAGGCTTATCTGGCTGTTTCCAAGTTCAAGGCGGTTGGCCATCTCAGCTCTGTTTTATGTATTTTAATTAATTGTTAACTGTCTTTTGCTTGTGCCCCAGGTGATTTTTTTTTTTTAACCACAAAGAGCAAGCTTAAGGAAATCAAATAAATAAATACTAATGGATAGAGAAGCAAGGCCTGGCAAGGTTAATTGAGTTTCTGGCGCTGCAAAGCGGCTTGAGAGCAGGTGCTGGCTCCAGGAGGGGAGCTGGTCTGGTTACCTCCTCAGTGCCCTGACCACTTTGCCATTTTACTGCCCAAAGGAGTGCCTACTTAGTAGCAGAGGCAGAAATGGAAGCAACTTTTACAGCAACTTATTGGGTCTTTTTTTCCACTTAGGAATATTGATTTTTCTCCTCCTTTAGCCTGGGATGGCACTGAATGGAGTCTTTCTGAGTCTGAACACCAAGCCAGTGGGTGTGGTGCCAAAGTGCCAATGACCTTGAGTGCCAATGACCTTGAATGCTTGTGGTGGGCTGCACGAGCCCCCAGCCTCACTAGGATGGTCTGATTACGCAAACGCCTTGAAACACCATAAAAACCTGGCCCTGTATGTACCTGCGAGGAGGAAGGTATACAGTGTTCATTATACGGTTCTAATCACACCGTTTACTTTAATGAGACACAAAATGGTGCCAGTTTCACAATTATGATAGATATCAGGGCTGAAATGTATGTACGAGATGCGTGTTTGATTGAGTCCATGAAAATGGACCAGAGATTCTCATTTCACGTGCTTCCCTACTTTCCCCAACAAAGAGGCATCTGGAGGTGATAGACTTATGGGTCTGGTGGAGAATCAACTCACACCACAAGCCAACATCTCTTGGCTTTCAAAATAATGAGGAAACCCTGGAACCCCATGACTAGAGAGTGAAGGAGACTGAATAAATAAAAATAAACAAGATAAAAACATCACAGCTTTCGATAGCCCCTGAGCACACATCTGGCTTCCATTTCCTGGGATTTTCTCATTTGTTAAATGACTAAGAAAAAAAAAAAAAAAGAAGAAGAAGAGCTAATAAAAATTCTGTGGTTAAAGGTCTCTTAAAAAGTACTAGAAAAAAAAAAGTACTAGAAAAGCAAGTTCACGGTCTTTGCTGCCTTTGTTACTGATTATGGGCCAAAATGGGGACAGATATTGACCCTTTTGACTCGGACCTGGAACATGTTGATGAAATCTCAGGGACTCGAGTGTGTGTCACTTTCTGGTGCTCATGGAGCTTGGGCAGGGGAGGGATGGTCCCTCCCTGCCAGGACCTTGTTCTGTTGAAGAATTGCTTCCTGAGAGTCATTGTTTCACTCTGGGGTCCACTTCAGGAAATGTCTTCAGTAGTCAAAAGCATGCTACCTAAGATGCATCTCACGGGAGGGAAGAAGTAAAGTAAGAGAGAAAGGAGGAAGGTGAGAAGGAAGAATGGATAAGACTCCTCTACCATGTCCCCAGTCTTGTACCAGGTGTTGGGCAGCAGGACCAATTGTGACAGGCAGAAAGGCAACCAGTTTTAGGGACAGTCATTTTCCACCCAGAACTACCAAAAGACTCCCATGAAAGTCTGTGCAGCCCAAGTCTGGGTAGTGAGCAGCTGCTCTTTTTTCATGCTCTGAGACCCTAAATCTACAGAGAAAGACTGACCTACCTGTTGAGCAAGCAGTGTCACCTGGTACCAAGTTATTTTCCCCTTCATGCATTGGTTCATTCATTCATTCTTCGTATTAGCCTCTATTTGTGCCTCGCCAAGCTCTAAGGCCCGAGGAATACAAAATGAAGAAAAGCTAATGCTGTTTAGGAACTTTGTAGCTCAGTGGGAAAGGGGTACAAGAAAATATACAATACTTGGGGGAGGTACTATCCTAGCTGAGGTTTCACAGAAGCCAGTTTAATAAATGCTGCCTTGGTTGGGAATGATTCTGTAAAGGAGATGGTGATTGAAGCAGCTAGAGAAATTCACCAGGTGGATGAGTTTGAGAGAGATGTTTTTCTGGTCAAGGTATTTGGGTCATTAAACGCAGAGAAGCCTGCAATAAGCAAGGGGTTTGAACAGGCTACAGGCTGACCACATATAAACCAGTTTCTAATGAAGTGTATTGATCAAACGGTCCAACGAACTCAATACAGTAAATGCTTTTTGATTCACATCTAGGGCTCTGTCCATCTGTCTGGTGTCCATCGTGATGATGGGGGTAAATGGAGACTCATATGCAAGACTCAGGTTTTGCCCAGGAGGGGTTTTGAAGTTAGGACAGAAAAAGTGTGCAGATCTCCTGTATGAGGTGTGCTGTGGTTAGTGCATTAGGGCGGCCCAAGGAGATAGTGATAGAAAACAGAGGAGAGGATGAGAAGTCCAAGAAGTCTTCCTATAGAAGGTTGAATTAGAATTGGACCCTGGAGGATGAAAGACAGAAGAACTCCCTCTAGGCAGGGGAGAATGCATGAACAAACGTATGGAAGGTAGGCTGAGTGAGTTTATTTTTACTGCCAATCTACCTTCCGAAACAGTCTCCAAACCAGGTTGTGTGTCAGAATCCCCCCGGGGAATTAAATAGAAATTTCTGGGACTCCCCTTGAGAAATTCAGATAGGAACACATGTTTTAATAAAATCCCCAGGGGATTCTGACTCCCAGCACACAGGTGGAATTCCATCTCATGGGAGCAAGTACAGACTTTGGGCTTACACAGATACAAGTTCTACCCCATGGGTTTGCTTCCTAAGCATTTTGTCATTTTGGGCAATATGTTTGAATGCTTTTAGCCACACATTTCTTGTTTTCAAAAGTGACAGTGAGAACCACAATTTTGGTGATAGTCAAAATAAATGAGATGATACAGGTCAGACTGCGAAAGTAATTTCTGGCCCCAAGTAGAGGGTAGATAAATCTATTTTCTTCCTCTCCTTGGTTTAGGAAAAATGACATTGTCTTCTGGGGAAGTAAAGATGCCCAAGAGGCATAATTCTTGGCCTTAAGAAAGGACCAGTCCCAGACAGGGAGGGTATGTATGTTCTGGAATAAATTGTCAGGCACAAGGAAGACTCCCGGACCTTTGGCATCTTTATCCTGCCTTAGTTCATACCCAGAATTCTCCAAATATGCCATGTAATCATGGGCATTAGAATGGCTTTTAACGTGTTCAGTGAGTATACAGATATTCCTAATAAGGAATATTAGTGGGTTTAAGCCCTTATGTACTCACACCTTAGTAAGAGTTAGTGAAATAGTGGCTGAATACTACTGTGATAGAGAGTCAGCTTTCCAAGCTTGCAAGGTAACGATGTAAGTCCAATGGTTTAAAAATTCTACTTTGTGATGCTCTGAAGATGGAGCCATTATGTTTGGTTGTATCCTGAACAACCTAGGAAGAGCCATCTTTCTAGTCTACAATGTGAACGGCATCTCCTAAGGTTGTGCAGTGTGTGACATGCACAACTGTCTATGGTGGCTCTACCTAAGGGATACCTTAGAGGTGATTTTGGAAGGAGGTTAGGGATGCTGGCAAGTAGATGTTGCCATAGTGCTCATTTGCCTTTAGAAAAGTCCCGTGGTATTAAGTGGGATTCTGTGGAAGTCTTTCTTTAAAGATAAAGAGAGATGTAAGCTAGCTCCCTATTCCACCTCTCCATTTTGCAATTGAAGAACCAAGGTTGCATTGTGAGAATGAGGCTGAGCTAGCACTATAACCCAGGATCCTTTGGCCTGGAAGGACCAGGGTAGGACAGGCATGTGGGTTAGGGTTGTGTCCCATCTCTGCAGTATGCCAAGGCAGGAAGGGGAGGCTCTGGCCAGGGCACAGAAGGGACAACCTTGTCACCGGTAGAGCCTTAGGCTTGTCTTGGGAGAAATTCAGTGGCCCGTTGCTACCCAAAGGTGTCCAGAATTGAGGCATTTTAGAATGGTCTGCCATTCAGCCCAGGGAGCAGCTAACAGAGGCCTGTCTAGGCTGGACCTCGGGCCTGGGAGTGTGCTCATCAAGGCCAGCGAGAGGCTTCGAAGAAGCTACTTCCCCTTTTCCTACTGGGTTATAAGAAATGGAAAGAGAGGAGGCCTAAGAGCCAGGAAGACAGGCTGAGGCAGCCCTGGGAGGAAAAGGAAAGCGAGACCCAGGGCGAGGGTGGGTGGAATGGGGCTGCCCCTCCTACCACCGCCTCCTCAGAGCTTCCTGCTGGGCCACCTCTGGAAGCCACATAGGGAGCCTGAGTCTGATCCCGGGCCTGGGCTTGAGCCCGCCTGCGGTCAGTCTGCCAGACTGGGGGCACCTCTGGGCCTGCCTGTGGGTCTGATTCCCTTGCCCCAGAGCTCTCCTGGGAAAGCAGAGGTGAGGCGGGCCTGCCCGGAGCACTTTCGGGCAGCAATGACTTCAGTGTTTGTCCCCAAAATAAATGCACCACAGACAAGACAGTGTGGTCAGGGGCTGAGGAGTTACTGTAAATACCAGCCCCGGGCTTCCTATTTCTGTTTCTCTGACTCCCTGTGGGGCAGGCGCTGGCCGGCTCCTTTCTAGCGCGGTCTCTTCTCTTTGCCGCATCCGAGGAAAAGGCTTGGCCTGGACCTTCCTCCGCGGGCTGTCCCAGGAACCCTTTGAGGATTTGGAGCAGGGACCCTGACCTCCAGGTGGGTTTACACTCAGGGTCTGACTTTCTCCAGGGTGCAAACCCTAAGAGTCAGGTGCTGTGCTGTCTACATTCTTCCATGAGCCTCACAGCAAGCCCCAAACATTCGAGAACAGAAAGAGTTACATCCATGATACACTTGGTGTACGACAGGCACCTTCTTTTTTTTTTTTTTTTTTTTCTTTTGGCGGTACGTGGGCCTCTCACTGCTGTGGCCTCTCCCGTTGCGGAGCACAGGCTCCGGACACGCAGGCTCAACGGCCATGGCTCACGGGCCCAGCCGCTCCGCGGCATGTGGGATCTTCCCGGACCGGGGCACGAACCCGTGTCCCCTGCATCGGCAGGCGGACTCTCAACCACTGCGCCACCAGGGAAGCCCTTTTTTTTTTTTTTTTTCTTTTCGACAGGCACCTTCTTAAAGGCTTTACCTGGTTCAGCACGTCTAGTTCTCACCAGAGTCATAGTATGGAGATCAGGACAAGAACATAAAAGTCCTTCCCAAGGGCACCCCATCAGTAAACTAGAAGTTCAACTCCAGCAGCCCGCTCCGACCTGCATTCCCTCTCTTTTTTTTTTTTTTAATTGGGGTAGAGTTGCTTTACAATGTTGCGTTAATTTCTGCTGTACAACGAAGTGAATCAGCTATATGTATACATATATCCCCTCCGTCTTGGACCTCCATCCCACCCATCTAGGTCACCACAGAGCACTGAGCTGCGCTCCCTGCGCTATACAGCAGGTTCCCACTAGCTGTCTGTTTTGCACATGGTAGTGTATTTATGTCAATCTCAATCTCCCAGTTCACCCCCCCAACCCCCGTCATGACCACACATCCGTTCTCTATGTCTGCATCTCTATTCCTGCCCTGCTGCAGATGTACATTCTTTTTTTTTTTTTTTTTTTTTTGCGATACGCGGGCCTCTCACTGTTGTGGCCTCTTCCGTTGCGGAGCACAGGCTCCGGACGCGCAGGCTCAGCGGCCATGGCTCACGGGCCCAGCCGCTCCGCGGCATGTGGGATCTTCCCGGACCGGGGCACGAACCCACGTCCCCTGCATCGGCAGGCGGACTCTCAACCCCTGCGCCACCAGGGAAGCCCCAGACATGCATTCTTAACCCCTGCACTGCACAGGGAAGATGAGAACGACCTTGCTCTGCTGATGGAGGAAAAACTGTTCAAAGAGAGATAAAGTCATTTGTTGAAGCACATGGGCTAATGAGTAGGACGGGTGGATTCGAATCCAAGTTCAGTGGATTCCAAATGTCCTCCCACTGCACTGGGGCACCTCCTAGAGGCAGTACAGTAGCATGTCATGGAAGCTTCTGCTCTGACCCCTTCCCAGCTCCTGAGCAGCCGACACCCTGGACTGCAGCTGCCTCCCATTTTCTAGGCTTAGCTGAGGATCAGTCAGCATTCATGTACAGCCTCGTGGAGCCTTCCGGTTTGAGCGAGTTTGCTGTTTCCGAGGGAAGATGACCTTTGCCTTTGGGAGGTTACCCTGGTTGCGGTGTTTCTTGCCTTTAACTTCCCTGGGTCTCCCAAGGGATATCTCCTTCAGAGTCCTGGTACTTCAGAGGAGTCATGCTACATTTGTAAAGTGATTCCTGCCAGGAAATCTCACAGCCGTCTCAGACGGTGTCTGGCACACCCAGGAGATGGGCACGTATCTCATTCGATTCAGCACCTCAGCTGTAGAAGGGAAAACTATGAAGACCCCAGGCATTCTCCTCCTAAGGAGGAGGGATTGATAGGATTGCACATAGGGGAAGAAGAGGTGGGGGTCCGAGTGGCCCACATGGAGCAAAAGTTGAATGCTGGGTTATTTCTTTCAAGCAGGTCTGCTGAGGCCAACTGGGAATCATAATACCTTCCTGTTTACCTGGGGCATTGGCTGAGACACCTGGCTGACAGCCGGCTGCTTTCTGCAGATAACAGAATTGTGGTGTCTCATCTGGGTCTCCTCTTTGCCTTGGCTGCTAAGATGCTCATACTGCAGATTTATACGCAGTTGTTGTAACTGTTATTAAAAAAGAAGTTCTTGAATAGTCTCCTCCCTTTGTCCTCTACATGCTGGTTCTTTTGGGCAAGTTTTCTAAAAAAAACTTTTATTTTTTTTCTGACCTCTTACTATAAAATCACCTAGGATTCAGATAAAATAAAAGATTGCCCAGTTCTACTTATACGAGGCATCTAAAATAGTCAAAGTTGTAGAAGCAAAGAATTGGAATGGTGTTTTCCAGGGACTGAAATGCAAAGTTGCTAATAAAGGGGTACAAAATTTCATTTCTGTAAGATGAATACATTCTAGAGATGTGCTATCCAACATTGTGCCTATAATTAGCAGTATTGTACACTTCAAAACCTGTTAAGAGGGTAGAGGAAAAACGTTGTGACTAGTATGTGCCAAGTATATACAGTTTATGCCCCTGTTCACTATCCATTCATTATTTGTTTACTGATTCTCAAATATTTGGTGAGCACCTCCCACAGGTCAAGCTGCCATTCTCGGTGCTGGGGAGACTTTGGCAAACATGGTCAAGGTCCCTGCCTTCCAGGGCTCAACATATAGAGTGGGAATCCATCGCTAAACGTGTAGATTTCGCACATGCTTACACACAGGCACACACACGCATGTGCACTCTGTCACGTTGTAGGGCTAGCTGGTGTTAAGTGCTATAGAAAGAAATGTAGAGTAAGGAGCTAGAGAGTGGCTGGGTAGTGGGGCAGGGGTTGGGGTTTTGCTCTTTTAGTTGGGGTCACAGGGACCCCTCTGACCACATGTAAGCAGAGACCAGAACAAACAAATTACAGTCATGTGATAATAGCATCAGTGGTGGGGTGGGGGGGAGTGCAGGCATTGCCTGTAACATTTACAACAGCCTGGGGAGTATTAACAGCACTGGCTTTTTAAAGATTAATTTTCTTAACAGAGAAGAGTCTGAGGCCAAACTGGGATTGAGACCCAGGTCCGTGTTATGTCCACCCCGTGTTATGTCCACTCTGTGTTACGTCCATTGTAGTGCCTCATTGTATGAGGCACTACAATGGAGTTATATGAAGGATTTGTGGCTAGACTCACCTGGCTTTGAATATTTGCTCCCCCACTTACTAGCTGGGTGAACTCGAGCAAGTTGTAACCTCTCTGGGCCTTAGTTTCTTCATCTGTAAAATGGGGATAAAAACAGCCCGCACCTCATTGGACTGTTTTGATGATGAAGTGGTTGACTCAGTGTCTGGCCTGGAGTTGGGACCCAGTGAATGTGAGCAGTTACTGTTACACGATACTGCCTACCATCCTTTAAAGGAGACGGGAGACAGATCCCTAAGTCAGTCGGTGGACAAAAGTGAGCTCTGAGGACTTGCTTTTGGGTAACTCCCTGATCTCTTTCATCCTGGGTAGAATTGCTACTCCATCTCCCTTGGGTCTCTGTGTGGGGCTTCATGGCTGCCCCTGTCCCGGAGCATTTGGTGGTGGTCTGAGGGGGCCATTGGAGTTGCCCAGTGAAGGATGGGGGATTTGCCCAAAGAACAATGTAGCAATTTGCCTTTCCTAAAAATTGCCCTACTGAAAATCAACGTCCCACCCTCTCCCAGCCGGCACCTTCCTTCAAGAGCCCCGAAGGAGGGAGATAACACGGGGGAGGCAGAGCCAATCAGAGCTGTGCTCAAGTGGTCTAGTGGTCTCTGGCTTTGGTCCTGAATGGCTCTGCAGGTCCCCTGTGAGCTGTGTATGGAGAATCATTTCTGCTCCAAATAAACACCTCAATGGCTTCCTTTTCTGTTGAATTTGAGGCTGTTCTCAGACGTCATTGCTTTACCCTGAGGAAAGGCCACAACCTCCAGCCATAAGGAAGAGGCAGCCTGTGGGCCCCATACAGCAGCAGGTAGGGTGACCGACTTGGCCTGGTTCCCCCAGGACTCTCCCAGGTTTAGCACTCAGAGCCCCACATCACCCTGGAAGCAGAGCTGATCCTCTGAATGACATTTCAGTCTTTTGAAAACCATAAATGTGCTGAGGGGCAGGCCTCACTCCACGCTACTGCATCCAAATCCCTGGGATTGGGCTCCAGGAATCTCTGTTTTCCATAAGTTGCCTTGGGGCTCTGAGGGAGCCACTCCACTGTCAGGCAAGGTGGTGGGAGAGAGAGCAGCCCCTGGGCCCCCGGCAGTCACTGTAAGAGTCCTGTCCAGCAGCAGTGGCCAAAACATATCCCTAAGGTGGGCTTTCCTAGGGGAGGAAAGCTGGGGGAGGGGTGGGCTCTGAATGCTCCTGTCCCGAGAACCAGAACTGGTGGAGGTGGCCTGTTGAGTCCATGTTGCTAGATAATATTCAGGGAACGAGAAATAAGGTTTTCTCTTCCCCCCCCGCGTGAGCATCTCCAGCTTTTGACAAGGGGCTTCCTTTGATAGAAGGTTCGAGAACTAGTAGGGCTGATTTGGAGCTCATTCATGCATGCATGTATTCGCGCATTCCGTATTCATCAGGCATTTACTGGACACCTGTTATGTGCCGGGTGCTGTTCCCAGTTCCGGGAACCCAAGGCAAGCCAGGCTGACAGGGTCCCTGGGTCCTTCCATGGTGGAGTTTCAATTCTGGTGGGGTCCTGGTGGGGTCTGTAAAGCAACAGAAAGATCAAAAAGGGCATACGGCACACGATGTTTGCATGTTTTCCGTGTGCCCCTCTCCAGATCCACTCTCCACCCTTCCCGCCCGCTCTGTGTTCCAGGAGGCTGGCAGGCCATCTGGTGGGGATTTCTCCTCCTCTGCTTTCTGCTTGGATTGGCCAGTGGGAGGCACAGTGATCAGAAGAAGTGGGAGTGAAGTCGGGATAACTGATGCCCTGGCTTCCTCCTTGCAGATTCTCTGCGGGCCGGTTGCCTCTCTCCAGCATGGCTCCTGCCCAGTGGTCCTCTCCTCCAGCCACAGCTGCTCTCCCCGGGTTCCTGCAACTGCTCCCTCCCCTGTAGGCTTGGGGAGGTAAAGGCTCCTCAGTGATGCTAGCCCCGGGATGCTGCACTAGCTCTTCTGGGTCTCCTTAATCGGGCTCTCACTCCTGTGAATACCCCTTTAATAAACTCTCCTCAATTACCTCCATTGAGTGTACCATCTGTTTCCTCCCGGGACGCTCACTGTTACAATCCTATAGTGATCCACATTCCAGAAAGTAACAACTCATTCCTCCAGACAAGACTGCTGCTCATTTTTAAAGAGACTCCCACATCTGTGCTAAAAGACACCACATTTATTATTGTATCAGTGAGGTCGGTTTTATAAAACAATGTGTTAACCATCAGGAAATGTACATGGCTAACAAACTGGAAAAATCCTCTTCACTGGAATAAAATAAATCACAAGTAAGTGAACAATGAGATCTAATATTTACCCTCTCAAGCAAACCCTATTGTGGAGGTAGAAGTGGCTCACTTAAGGAAATGTTACCAAGAGCCTTAACATTTTTTATTCTTATGCATCAAACAATTCTTTGGTTAAGAGTTTCCACTGAAGGAAATATTCAGACATGTAAAGATTTATGGATGAAGAGGTTCATCACAGGATTATTTAATAGTGAAAAATATGGAACAGTATAAATATTCCACTAAAGACGGTTGGCTAAAGAAATTATGTTACACCTAGAAGGAAAGTGGTTGAGTATGTAGTCTCAGACAAAACCTCGCGTGGTTTGGTTACACATTCTATCATGGTGCTGAGTGCTTTGTGTACGGAGAACGACTAGTCCTCCCAGCGGAAGCCGGAAGCCGTGGGAGGCATGAGCACAGGGGAAAATGCTCAATGAATGATCAGTTATGCCTAGTGAAATAAGTCAGATGGAGGAAGACAGACACTGTATGACATCACTCATATGTGGAATCCAGAAAATACAACAAACTAGTGAATATAACCAAAAAGAAACAGACTCACAGATACAAAGAACAAACCTGTGGTTACCAGTGGGGAGAGGGCAGGGGGGAGGGGCAAGATAGGGGTAGGGGGTTAAGAGGTACAAATTGTTTTGTATTAAATAAGCTGCAAAGATGTAGTGTACAACATGGGGAATTAGCCAATATTTTATAATAATCATAAATGGAGTATAATCTTTAAAAATTGTGAATCAATATATTGTACACCTGTAACTTACATAATACTGTACATCATCTATACTTCAATAAGATAAAAAAAATTAAAAAATACTTTGTAGAAAGACTCATTAAAAAGACTCATTAAAAGACTATTTAAGGATGCTTTTGAAGAATATTTAGATATGAAAGAGCATTCACGGTAAACAAAATTAAAAAAATAAGAATACATAAGAAACAGATTTTAGAATTTGGATATACAATACTCCTCATTATTTAAGCACAAAGGGTATACACTACAGTGATAAGACTGTTCATATCTGAATGATGTGATTACTGTTGATTTTAATTTTTTCTTTAGTTTTCAAATTATTTAAGATAGATCATTATTAGCTTTCTCCTCTCCCTCTCTCTCTTTCTCTCAATACAGAGAAGTAGATGGATGACAACAAAAAGACAAAATGGTCTGTAATCTCACATTCCAGATATCTTCTGTACACACACACACACACACACACACACACACACACACACACTGACATGTGAACCTAATTCTCAATTTAAAACAATACAACAAGGTACAAAAACAAAGCCAAAAGTCTTCCTTCTGATCTACAAGCCTCCCAAATGAAACCACTGATTACAAATCCTTTTGATTCATTGCAGAATATATGCATATGCCAGCAGATCCTAGTTTTTTTCAAATAAACCTGTATTGATTTTATCATCAGAAAATTGTAGCATGCATGCATTTGAAATGTGGGCATTTTTAATGTCAGTTCCTCGAGTGGCAGACTGGGGTCCTGCCCACCCCTCAGGGAGGAGGGACCCAGGATCAGGCTAGTGGCCATTGGCCTGGGATCTAACCATCTAGAATGGGCTCTGGAACTCACACATCTTGCTTCTCAGTTTCCCCATCAGAGGAATGGTTCAGATCCTGAGCACTGGACGCTTTACTTTAGAACCATAAGCAGCATTAAGACGCCAGTACTGACTCTAAGTTCAAGTATTGCTGGTTGCTGTAGGGTTTCCACGAGCCTGGCTATCAGCCACTTTTCTATGCACTTGAAAACTCTGGCTTTAGTTCTTGCCAAGGACATCAACGCTCTTCATTTCTTCTGTTCCCCAAACCTTCTCCATCTTCCAGCCTCCTCGCCGCTCCTTCAAACCAAACTGAATGTGTTTTGTTTTCTTTTACTTTTCCCTATCTCTCCCTTGCCCTAGTCCAACTTCCTTAGAATTTGGGTCATTGATTGCACACAAAAAAACAAGGAACCATGGGGTTGAACACTCAAATTGGGCAATTCATATAAGGTTCATAAAATTAACTGGAAGCTGTTTCTCTTGAGGTAGTTCCCTACTCACTGAACTCATGTGACTTTTGGATAAATCACTCACACTCCTGAATCTTCTGTTTGTCCTATGTGCAAAAAGAGAATGCTATAATTTCTTTGGTACAAAGAGATCAAGAATGTGTCAATGCTAGAGAAACTTCCATTTCTTGAGTACAGAGGAGAGACACACAGTGGGGAGTTCACAACAGCATTTGAAACCAGAAGTCACTGACTTTGTATGGAGGGTTGAGGAATTTCACCAGAGCACGTGAAATCAGAGAGCCGGTGCAAAATGGTGACAGAAGTCTGTCCTGAGGTCCCATGGTGGATGCAATGCCAAGCTTTCATCTACGAACTCCTGAAGTTCATGCTTTTATTTGGAGTGTATGCAGAGCTCAGGATTCAAGGTCAGAAAGATTGAGTTGGAGTCCTTGCTCTTCACTCATCTGCCCAGGGAACTTGG
This sequence comes from Lagenorhynchus albirostris, assembly GCF_949774975.1. NCBI lineage: Eukaryota > Metazoa > Chordata > Mammalia > Artiodactyla > Delphinidae > Lagenorhynchus > Lagenorhynchus albirostris. The sequence goes on from NC_083109.1 coordinate 19,503,881, forward strand.
AAAACCCTCACGTTGTCAGGTCTCTGAGGCATCTTCTGTAACCTGGGTACCATCTTCATTCTCTGTTACAGCTGTTGTAAAGGTAAGATGAAGTCCTGGTAGCAAAAGCACTTTGCAGATGCCGTGATGTTAGGAAAATATAAGGCATGTTCTGAGTTCAGTGATTGGATAGTGAGCTATATGGTGGTGAGAATGAAAGGATCCCTTTCTTCATTTATTTATTGAACAAACATGAAACATGTAAACAGTCTTCATAGGTACCATGTAGTCTTCTAAATACTTGATAAATATTAACACATTTAAATTCCCCTAATCACCCAATGAGAAAGATACAACCTTTTTTTAATGTTTACCAGTTTATTATATAATAAGGGATGTGAAAAGGATACAGATGAACAGTCAGATGAGGAGACACATAAGATGGGACCCAAGAACAGGAGCTTCCGTCCCCATGGAGTTGGAGTGTGCCACCTTTCTAACATACGGATGTGTTCACTAACCCAGAAGTTCTCCAACCCCACGTCTGGGATTTTTCTGGAGGCTTCATCGTGTAGGCATGATTGATCATTAACTCAGAGGATGGGGGCAGGTTGGGTGGACTGAAAGTTCCAAGCTTCTAATCAAGGTGTGGTCTGAGAAGGATATAGCTCTTGTCTCTGTTTTACAGATGAGGAAACGCTGGCACAGGGAGGTTAAGTAACTTGTCCAAGGTCACACAGCTACTAAGGGGCAGAACCAGGATTAGAACCCAGGCTTCCTAGCTCCAGAGCCCACACTCTTCATATTTACTCCTACTGCCTTCTTTGCTTGTGGTGTTTGGTACAGTAAAGATAGCATGAGACCTAGAATAGACAGCTTGTGTATCTCAGCCCAGCCACTTGCCTGTGTGATCTTGGGAAGGTTAATTCGCTTCTTTGAGCCTTGACTTCATCATCTATAAAATGGACATAAAAATGCCCACATCACACAAGTTTTGCAGATGTTAAATTGTAGCACACTGTCCGGTCCACACGGGCACCATGAGGGAGTACAGGGAATGTGAGTTAGGTTTGCACGCAGGGCTTTACCAGAACCCAGCTTCTGTCACATACTCGGTTACTGATGGATTTCAGACTTTCCCACGCTCTGCCCTCCTCCCCCCCAGAGTGACCTCTGGTCCTCGCCACCTCCTTCAGATTGTGTGGGACCCTGCACACGTGGCTCTGACTACTGCAGATCGGGCTAGGGAAGCTCTCGTTCCCTTGAACTCCCTCAAGGATGTCTGTTTTCAGGTCCAAGGAGCCAGTTATCAGAATCCCGTTCCCTTTGGGCTCCGAAGAGCAAACATGGCCCCGCGCTTTTGTGTCCACCTCCCCTTCCAAAAACTTGCCAGCTAATTTTAGGGTTGGAGAGAGGCTCTGATGAGGGCCTGCCCACGTGGGGTTAAAGTTACCAGCGGCCTCTGCCTCTGGCCAGACTCGCTGGGAAGAGCAGCTCCCACTTCCCGAAGCTCAGTGGGGGCAGGAACAGGGCCAGGGCGGTGGGCAGTGGCCGAGCACCGCATTTCCAAGATGTTGGGAGCCCCGCCTCGACAGATCAGACCCACAGCCCATGGGTTTTGTAAAAGAGGCAGTGCCTTTTTTTTTTTATCAAGCATAGCCTGAATTGGTTATACTTTTCATATCATTTTAACTTTAGAAATGGCTTGACGTTTGCTATTGCAGAAAACTGACCACGAGCCTGCCTTACATGAGGTCCCTTTAACGAATAAATGCTGACAGACTGTCTTGATAATAAGGATAGTAAGTCAGCCATAGTTCTTTCCTCTCCATGAAGGGTATCACAAACCACATATTGAATTTTTAAATAAAAGAAATAAGAAGCATGCACCAGTTAAGAATAAAACCAACGGCTTATTACTCTTGGAGCTTTAAGGCAAAGAGAGTAGAAAAACACTTGCCTTTTTCCTATATTGAGACATAATGATTAGGCCACTATGTAAATAACCTTATACTCAAACATGAGATAGGCTGTCGTTTTCTCAATTTCTGCCCTGAATCATAAAAATCAGGTAGAGCGCTTGGTTCTCTGAATTTTGCAAGTCTTTTCACCCTTTTCAGGCTGTTTGAAAAATTGCCTTTTTTTACCCTCTCTCTTTTGCTTTGCGTGGACTTCTCACCTGTTCCAAGTTTCACTATTGAATGAACTCTTCATTCATTTATTTAATTACACAAGCCTTGGATGAGCACAAACCCTATGGGTCACTCTTTATATTAGATGGTGAGAAGTTCTACAGAAAAACATTAAGCAGATGAAGAAGGGATGGGCAGTTCCAGGACTATAACACTAAAATGATAACCACTATTTTTTTCATTGAGGTAGAAATTAAAAACAATAAAAATATTTGAATGCTGACCTGTCACACATGTTCAGCTAAGCCACCCCCTTTTTTTTTTTTTTGCCATACGCGGGCCTCCCACCGCTGCGGCCTCTCCCGTTGTGGAGCACAGGCCCCGGACGCGCAGGCTCAGTGGCCATGGCTCATGGGCCCAGCCGCTCCGCGGCATGCGGGATCTTCCCAGACCGGGGCACGAACCCATGTCCCCTGCATTGGCAGGCGGACTCTCAACCACTGCACCACCAGGGAAGCCCAAGCCACCCCGTTTTTTGTGCATGCTAAGATTCTTTGTCCAATAAATGTTTGTTGAATACATAAGTAAAGGTCTCTCTCTGAACCAAGTCAGCTGAACCAAGGCAGAACCAAGGCAGAATTTACCTGTTGTTCGCTGATGCATTCAACTCGCTGAGAACTGTGTCTGATATATTGTAGGCCCTCCGTTAACGCATGTTGAGTGAATAAACAATTGTCTTCCACTCATGCATTTATTCGACATTCAAAAAGCCTTTCTGAAGCACCTGCTTTGGGGCAGAAACTGAACTAGGTGCTGGAAATGGAATCACAAACAAGGTGGACCTGGGCTCTGTCTTTTCTGATCTTTGAGGCAAAAGGAGGACAGTTTGTTCTTATTCAATGCAGTTGTCAATACAGTTGTTGGGAGAATTAAAGTAATGATGTTTGAACCTGGCTCAAACCAGGGCACAAATTAATGGCACGATCACTTTTAAAGAGATGATGTATATGAACATTTTTCACAGAATGCTTGGCCTATATAACGTGCTCAATAAATTCCCAGGGAGGATAAGCTGCTATCAACTTGTGTGACCTGAGCAAGGATGCGGGCTGCAGTTCTCAATCCTGGGTGTGCAGTGAAGTTGTGGGTAAAGTAGGACTGGGATGAATGGGCAGTTGTGTTCCAGGGGATGAAAGAGGATATCCAACAACAGGGAGTGAGAAAGAGCAAGGAGCCAGGAGGAATTGAGGAACAGGGAGTGGGGAGCGATGGGGTTGGAAGAGTGAGCCGAGACCAAATCTACAGAGCCTGATAAAGGATTCAGACTCAACCTGTAAACCCAGTGTAAAGCCATCGATGGGTTTCAGGACCAATGTGGGCAATTCCTGTTTTGGAAAGATCACTCTGGTTGCTATGTATTTAAAGGGGAGATCCCAGGCAGAGAGGCAGGTGGGAGAAATATGATTTATAAAGTTGGGTTGACACACATGCCGCATCAGCACCAAATACCGGCAGATAAAGGATATGGATTGGTGTCCTGAGTTGTGTAAACTGGTGTCCTGAGTTGTGTCTACTTTGTTAGAATTCAAAGACTTTGATCCAAATCTCTATATGACCCTGAATTATCTAAAATATTCCCTTGGATGGTCTCTGATGCTCTAAATGTCAATCCTTTTCTGGTGGCTGAGGGTGGAGTGGGTGAGAAAGGAGTTTTTAGTGCACAGTACACTGAACTTCACCTTGCTTTAGTCATCTTTAGGTTTTCATCACTTGGCATTCTCTAAAGGCCTTTATTTATTTCACTCTAGTAATTTTGAAAGTGTAATATTATGAAGCATGACATCAGTATTGCACAAGGAAAAACCTCACACTTAGAATTCTTCATTCGCTCACTCATTCATTCATCACCTATCTATCTACCCGCCTACTAATCAAGTGTTTTTCAGCGATAAGTGAAGTTTCTAGTGTAATTCATCTTCGGCGGGGTCCAGGCATTGGCATTGTATTAAAACCCTCCAAGTGATTCTAATGTGCCCCTAGGAATGAAACTCAAGTTCCATGAAGGCAAGGACCATGTCTCTTTAATATTTGCCACTTTTCCGGTGCCTTAGGCAGTGTCTGGCACAGAAAGAGTGCTCAATATATATTTGTAGAATATATTAATTTAATCATGCATACATCAAACATTTATTGAACATTGCCAGATTTTCTCCAATTGATGATGAAGATTACCTTGTGTAATTTTCCACAGGAAACCATCAAGTACCATGGTTTAGGGAATTAACAACCACTGAATCACATACTGGAATGAGGCTAGGATATGTCATTCTTTGTCCTGTCAAGTAATTTCTTCTCAGGTACTTTGTCCTATTTCTGGTCAGCTGGCGCCTTTGGACTGCCCATGACTGGGGACTAATTCTTGACCCAGAAGGAAGCAAGCTCAGTGCTCCTTAGTTGGTAATGATGTCTATCATCGTGTCAAGACTCCACACTACCTTTCAGGTATCACTTCTGGCAGCTCCACCACTTCAAACTAATGCTTGGGGCAGTAGTCCAAGTCTCTGATCTCCAAGCTCAGGAACTGCCCTGACTGCCTTGCTTTGTCTTGCTTTTCTGCCTCTGCAAAGTTTTGCCCACATCTTTCTCACTTCCACTCCCTCATTCGATGTCCCCATTGCTGTGAACAGTGAATATTTAGAAGCCCAAATCTCCCAAGTTATGGAGATGGCTGCTATAGTTCTCTTGACCCACAATATTGTCTAGCTGATGCAGCAGGAGTTTATTTCACTTGACTCCAATTTAACTGTCCTGAGCCCCTTCCTTATATTGCCAAGAGATTTCCTAATAGATCCGTAGCCCCACAATTCAGGCAATTATTCACGTGTTCTCCCACATCATTAGTTTTATGGAACACTGCCAGGGGGCATATTTTTCTTCCTCAGGACTCCAGAGAATAAAGAAAATAGAACTCTTACCATGAAGTCATATTAAGGAGTTTATTTCTCAGAAAATACCCCATAGCACTTTTATGAAACCTTACACAGAGAGGCTGCATTTAGGAGAAGAATTATTTTTACCTCACCTGATGCCCTGGGAATCACTGTCCAGGCCTCCAGCCTCTCAGAGCATATGGCTTTACAAAATTTCTATAGCATCTACTGACAATAAAGAGGTGCCTGTGGTTATTGTAGGAAGGCCATAGTTCATGTTGGGTCTTTTGGGGTTTAAGTAGAGTGGCTCTATAATTTAAACATCCAAGCTGATGGATTTTGGGGGAGGTGAGTGCTATTTTTAATTATATTGAGATAACAGGTGCAAATCAGGATTGTCTAAGCTGACTGGGATGTGTGATTACCCTAGACTTAATGCTTTAATCCTCCAACTTACTGAAATTTCCCCCCATGGGTCTGACTGATGGAGTAAAAGCACAAAGAATTCAGCCAACATATTGGATTATAACCCAAAGCAGTGGTTTAACTGGAGAACAAAGGATGGTGGGGTATATCAGACAAACCACTCCCAAACTCAGTGTCTTAAAGCAATGATCATTAATTCTCACTCTTCTGTCTGTAGGTTGGTTGATCTATGCTGGGTTTGAATCCAAGCTACATGTTGGGCCCAGCTCTGCTTCACATGTCTGTCCTTACCAATGGACCAGTGAGCCAACTGGGACATGCTCTTCTCATGGCAAGGGCAGAAGCCAAACAGAAGCACATGAGTGGAAAGATGTTTCCTCCTAACACCAAGGCTTGGATCTGGTACACTGTCACTTCCACCCACATTCCATTGGCCAAAGCAAGTCTTATGGACAAGCCCAGGCTTAATGGGGCAGGGAAATACACTCTGTCTTGAGTGAGAAGTACAACAAAGGCACATACAAAGGGCATAGATACAGGTAGGGATCAAGAATTGGAAACAATAGTGCAATCTATCTCAGGGAGCATTAGGCTAAAGGGGGTTTGCTCTTCCTTCCCCAGACTTCTAGTGGGGGCTAGTTGAGTTTATTCAGCCAGATACAGGCTGAGAAGGAAAAGTGAAGAGATCACAGGCCAGTTTTGTCTACGATAAACAGGATGCAGAGAACGGGGCTTACTCTTATTGAAAATATGAATGTCTAAAGAGGAGAGAATAGAGGAGGGAGAGATGCACAAAGACCCTCATGGTTCAGAATATCCAGCCTGGTAAATATGGTCTGATTGATGGACTCCTTCCATTCACCAATCAGATCAATCATTTTTCTTCCCATAGGATGGGGCAGTGAGAGAATGGGGAGAGGAATGGCAGGTGTTCATGCCTACTGCTCCTTTCTGAGGAGGAAAAGCAGAATCCCTCTGCCTATGAGGTAGGAGAAGTGTTCCCAACTCATGGACATTTCTGTGGGATGGGCGTGGACCCACAGGGCACTACCAGGTGGACGTTTGTAGTGTTGCTGGTGAGGTCTGGTGTTCCCATTCCTTTGTCCTTTTATAGTGACCTTTGGACAAGCACTGCTGTGGCCCTGGTAGTCCCTGTAATTCTGAGTCACCTCCTGCAGTGTCCCCCTCCCCCTGCCCAAAGTATCTGGCCCTGAGCCTTTGTCTACCTGCTGTCAGAGCTTGCATGGCCCCCTCTCAGATAGGTGATAACAGGAAGAGAAATCTTGTTAATCAGACAAACTAATCATGCTGATTAAGGCTGGTTCAACAATGGATCATCCCTCCCAGGGAATCTCCTGTTTAATGTTTACACCAATTAGAAGGCTCTGGGGGTATGAGTTGGGTTGGGGGGTTCAGAATCAGAGGAGGACAGGTTAAAGGGAAGCATTTGGGGAAGGGGATTTTGGGGCCAAACACATCTCACCCCACAGATGACAGGGGCTAGTCCATGTTCAAGGATGCTGAGACAGCAGTGGTGTTGATCATGCAGATGGAGTGTTCAAAGTCTGCAGAGCAACCAGCAGGGATGGCTCCTGGTCACCATCCCTTTCTGTCCACTCCTGTGTCATTCTCCTGGATCAGGTCTCATGTTTTCTAACTCGGGCTCTTGCGATGCTTTCCTAGCTGGTCAGCCTGACTCAATCTCTACACACTATGTATTACAGCTAGAGTTGTCTCTTCTATTTTTCATCATTTACATAATTAGAAAAATGTAAAAAATACAGAAAAGTACATTATATAGCTAGATAGATATTATAGCTAACACCCATATATTTGCTGTGCCAAATCAACAGATGCTAACTTTCTGTCATGTTCTATCTCTATCTATCTATCATCTATCTATCTATCTATCTATCTATCTATCTATCATCTATCATCTATCTACCTATCTATCATCTCTCTCTCTCCCTGTTGTTTATTAAAACATAACATACATATGGAAAGACATTCCTACCATAATTGTACAGCTGTTGAATTTTCACCAAAGGAACATAGTTATGTAACCAATACCACACAAAAACAGAGCATTCTCAGCCTCCCCTTTTGCCTCCTTCCTGTCAACTCCCCTCTACCCACCCCCACAAAAGGGAACCACTATCCTGAATCTACCAGCATAGCTTGGTTTGCGAACTTTCGAACTTTATGTAAATGCAGCCACACAATATGCGCTTTGTGTGTTGTATTTATTTTGAATCTCATTTTTAAGAAAGACATTTTTAAAGATAAATGTGACGTCCTCTTTGTTTTAGTTCTTCTAATTCTTTTTCCTTCCCCAAAGACAACCACACATCATCAGTGTTATACATATTCAGTTCATGCCTTGTATGTTTACATACGTGTAAAACAGTCACTTTGGATGTGTTTTGTTTTTATTTAAATAAATAGCTTCACAACGTAAAAAAGTCCTGCCACTTGCTTATTTCACAGAGCGAGCTTCCTAAACCACACAATGGTTTATGTGTCCCTTTCCTTCTTATGCTCCCCTGCTCCCACACTGTTGGGTGTTGGAAGCAGGGACAGTGTTTGATTCTTCCTTGCGTCCTGTGAGTCTAACACTGTGTCTGATGCTTCTTTACAAAACTGGATGAATAGAAGACTTATTGAATGAATGAACATAACAAAAGCTCCCCACATCATAGAGAACTTGAAAGTCCAGAACAAATAACCTCTCCTACACTGGCCTCCTTCTGGGGAAGGTGTCCTTATTATTCTTTTTTCTTTTTGGCTGCTCTGTCAATGTCTATCTCTAAAAGTTCCCAGAGACTTAAGTCTATCAGAAAGCCCAGCAGAGAAATTTGACTTTACAAATGTTCCTTCAGAAGAGGTGGACATTTCAGAACTGAGTGGGATCTCTGTAGCTGGGTTCCAGATCTGTTTTCCTGAAACAGAGGACTGCTGCATTCTTTACTCTAAACAAAATTATCACAGAGTTCTAAGGAAGTTACAATGTTAAATTCACATCTCAACACATTGAAGAAACATCGATCATCCTCAGAGTTGGCCAGCCCTGGGGTTTCTGTTAAATTCTGTTAGCTCCTCCAGCCTCTCAGGGATGAGATCAGTACTCGAGGGAGATGGATCATTGTTGATGTTCTGAAGGGGAAATCTCGGGGCAGTGTGGGTAAAGGAAAACTGGTCCCATCTGACCAGCTTTACTACTGCTGATTGTACAGGACCCTAGTGCTGTAGCCTCAGGACTTAAATTCCTCTAGTCCCTCCTATCTCCTCCCCTCCCCTCACCCAGGGTCTCAGTCTCCATCTTCATGGAAAAATGCCCATTTTAGATATTGAATAGAATCCTGGTTGTGCCACTGTCTGGATGATTTTGATGAGCTCATGACCTCTCTGACACCCAGTCAGTGTTCCTTAACTGGACTATGGATATAATATCCACAAATTACATCACGGATTTGTTGGGAGAATTAAACTATGAGTAGTAAAGGAGGTGAAAACATCTGGTTCCCAGATAGAACTCGTGGTATTTTTCTACTTGTGTACACGGGCAGACAAAACAATAGAAAGAAGTACAATAGATGTGTTAATACACCTACATGCCTGTAATGTATTTTTTAGTGTCTGACTTGCTTTCTAAACATTTTTTCATAAGCATTTTCCAATCTCATTAAAAACACCTGCTCTACATTGCTTTTGATAGTTGCATAATATTCTAACATATGGTTGCACTGTAAGTACACCTAAACATTTCCACATTGTGGACCAAGCTGTTTATTTTTAGTTTTTTATCAAGTAGAGTTTTGAGGTCAGCCCAGCCTGATTTTGCCTTAAAAAATATTTTATTTTTTTTTACTCATTTGCAAAACACATGGTTTTCATTACTTTTGCTTTGCTTTGTTTTGTTTTCTGCTTGGGATACTTATAATTTATTTTTTCGTTGCTGTCAAGCTGTGGGTTTCTTTTTTCTTTATTAATTATGCTTGGTACAGCATATATTGTTTTGTTTTGCAATCTTAGATCATTTTTTTTCATTTCAGGAATGTTCTACTATAGATTTGATTGGTGTTTCAGGGTCATTACTTTTTAAAAGACTTTTTAAGGAACACATCTTTTTTCTTTTTGTGAATTGGATCACTTTTCTCTGTTCTTCATACATACCATCTGTTGCCTCATTATTTTCAACTATAGATTCTGAAAGATATATTTCAAATTTACTATTTCTCTGAAACTCAGTTTTTTACAGTATAAATTCTGCTCTTTATTACTTCTAATGTAAACTGTGATTCTAAGAGTGCATTTACAGTTTCTTGGCCTGCTTGGGTATCTCAGCCAGACTTTCCTTCATCTTAGCCTGCAGTTTACTTTTGCATTTTGTCTTATTTTTCATCTCCTTTCCCTCTCTAGAAGCCATGCCTTCTTGCAATTTATTGAGAACAAAATATATGGACTTTCTAAGATTTTCTTCAATTTTTTAAAGTAAACAAATTTAAAGGCATGCCTTTTCTCCATATCTTTGGGAAACACTTATGCTAGAGCAATACCTGAAAAACTATGGTCCATGGGCCAAATCTGGTGCATTCCCTGTTTTTATAAATAAAGTTTTATGGGAACACAGAAGTATATATATATATATATATATATATATATATATATATATAGTCTATGGCTGCTTGCTTTCACCCTACAGTATAATTACAACAGAGACTGTGTGGCCTCCACAATCTAAAATATTATTATCTGGCTATTTATGGAAAAAGTTTGCCAACCCCTGTACTAGTCTCCACTGTTAAATCATTGTTAAAGGTAGAACATTATTTCTACATCCATTGTTTGACCCTGGAGGGCTATCCATCACACTGTCTCTGTAGGTGTTGATAAAGATGTCCTTTCAGATTTAAGTTAGAGCAGGGAGCTTACCATCAGGGTACCTGTGGGAAACAGATAACACACTCATACTGGGTAATTGATAAAAGATTCATTAAGGGACTATTTCCAAAGGTGTGGGAAGAGTTCAGGGACTCCAAAAATTAGTGATGCAGAATCCCAAGTCTAGTAGCTTACTACCCTAGGTCTGAAGGATTAAGGGGAGGCGGGGAGGGGTACCAGAACCCAGATAGAATAGCTGAGTGGAGAGTTGCCTGACAAGAGTTGTGGCTTTTAATAGAGAGATGCATCTATATCACAATGACTAGTAGCGGGGAAGCCAGAGTAACAAATGTCCTCATCTCACTTCTGTCCTAGAGTGTCATGCTGGTGCCTCTTAATGGCTGAAGTCAACCAGAAACCGGAGGATAAAGGATTCACTTACTGCATCCCACACAGATCTGCTTTCTGGGGGTGCAGCTCACAGTGAGTAAGTGAAAGGCATCAGCTCATGGAGTTTATGTTTATAGGCTCTCAATCAGAGCTATCCAATGGAACTTTCTATGATGATGGAAATATCTATGTTGTCTAATAGGCTAGCCACTAGCCATATGTGGCTGCTGAATGCTGGAAATGTGGCTATGAACTTAGAAACCGAATCTTTAATTTTATTTAATTTTAATTAATTTTAATTTAAATAGCCACATAGAACTAGTGCCTATCCTATTGGACAGCACAGCTCTGGGTGGATTTCTATTTTCTAGTGTGCATTGACTGCAGTGTACTTTGTTGGACTGTCCTGGGATCTTTTGTTCCCCAGTTCTATGATTAGGAAACAGATAATTCATTTCTGAACATTCTGAGATAATCTCTCTCTCTCTCTCCTTTTCTAGAAATAATATCTGAAAACTCACAACCTCTAAGGAACATAACTTCCAGGCTTCCTTTTATGACTTTGTCTGCCTAACATCCCACCTTGGACCTCTTCCCCTTCCCTCCACTGTGTGGTCATAGAATAGTCTCTCAGCAGAAGTGGAGAACCATTCCTGGTGGTTTCAGGGAGGATGATTTTATAAAACTCTTTGAGCATAGTATAGGATGTCTGTTTTTTTAATCAGCAAAGTTCTGGGGTCTCTTCCTATGAACTAGGGTTTAACAGTACCTGCCAACCTTGATATTCTTCTTCAGAAGCCAAGATGTGCTATGAAGAATGATTTAATTTTATCAGTTCCCTGCCATGAATAGAGTTAGTAAAACTTTTGCTCAGTATTAGAGACGTGGCAGAAATTAACACAACATTGTAAATCAACTATATTTCAATTAGAAAAAAAGAATTGGAGACTTGGTTGATTATGATTCTTAGCTCTGAGAGTGTTCATGTGTATTTTAGTGAAAAGCTGGGAGAGGTCCTCTCAGGGATGGCTGTGTGGATTCTATTAACCTCAGAGCCTCCCCTCACCATTTTTTCATTATGATTGTCACAGTTGCTGCTGAAAACAAAACAGATCATGATTTTGAATGTGCATAATCTCAGGTCTGATGCAAAATTAATACCAATTGCTTGGTTTTCACACAGAGACATTAATTACTATTTGTTTTGTATTTGCATTCGCAGGTATCTGTGGAGGGAAAGTTGCATACCTTGTTGTTAGACCATTATTAAAATGACAGTTGGGAAAATATTTGAAAAATATTGTCTTTCCTTGTGTTTTCCTTTCTAGCATTGCTGTTATTATTTTTTATTTTCTCGGTAACTTAACGTTGGTGGCACGATTTTGAAATTCCAGATCGGCAATGGAAACCTTTCTGGGACATTGGTACTTAAAACAAATCCAGTGTTGGAACTGGGGCTTCCTAATGGCTTTGCATTTGTGTGCAAACAAGCTGAACCAGTCCTGCCGTTTAAAGTTGGTGAATCAGAGGCACCTGGGAAATAATCTTTTGTTGTTTAAATCTTTGGAGAGGCACATAGAACGCTTTTAGCTGGGTGCTTCCTGCAGTTGGGTCTGTCTGAATTTGGGTTGAGAAGAACAAGCAAAGGAAAATTATGGTCTTTTCATCATCATCTTGGCACAGAATCCTGAAATTGGACTTAGACCACTAGGATTCACGTGACCTGGTGATGCCCCTGAGTAGCTGAAGAATCGTGGACAAGTCATTTTATCTTCTTACCTGTGAAAATGGTGCTCACCCCTGTCATGGCAAAGCTCAAATGAGATGAGGCAAATTGTCAGCTTTGGAGAACCATGTACATTTGACAGGTGACTGCGACTACAATTGCCAGTTCTGTTAACCTTATTCAGTCTTTTCCTAAGGGGGTGAGATGTGGCCATACTCTCATGGGTGCGCATCTTCCTACTGTCAGGCCACTCATGGTCACAGCCCTCAGGTCCGCACTGGATGGGTGGGCTCTGCTAAGGGCGCATCCTTGCTCCTATGTGGGTTGCCTGTGACCATGAGCTGCTCAGTGAAGGAAGACAGTCTTTCCAGGAAAAAGAGAGTTTTTACCTATTTTCATCGTACTAGTAAAAATTAATTCATTAGTTCTATACATTTGTCAGACATCTACTCCGCCAGGTAGAGGGTGTTCCTGGTTTCTATCCTTTGCGACTTACAGTCTAGGGCAGCTCAGGATGTGTGTATTTCCTCCAAAGCTGGGAGAATATGCAGATTGATTACTTGACTGATTGATCCAGTGATTGATCATTTGTTGAGCCTTTTGTGATGTGCTAGGCACCAGAGATGTGAAAGTGAACAGGATACGATCTCTATCCTGAGAGTGACCCAACACTTCAGATGCTTTGTGGGGTGAATCATGCATTCAGAGTTTGGGATGCCCTCTCGCCTCCCAAGGGATTCTGATCAGGCATCTAGATTTTGAATCTGCATTTTGAACAAGCCCCTTGATGGGGGAGAACAATCTGGAAACACGGCTCTGGAGAATCCATATGTGGTCGGGGACTTTCTGTCTCTCTCTCTCTGTCTCTCTTTCTCTCTCACAGACACACAGACACACAGACACACACCCCAAAATCAGTATGGGAGACGAGAAAATGTTTCTCAGAGTTGAAGGTCAGCTGCTGAGGAGAAGCATGCTCCCTGGCTGTACCTGGCTTCCCAGGCCCCTCCCACATTTGGTCAAGCTGTCCCTGTCCTCAGCCACGCGTGACATTAGATCACAAACCTGAAGTTCCAAAAAGAAAAATAAAGTCCACTTCTCCATTATAAATATGCACATTTTTATATGAAAAAAATATAGGTAAATATTATTATGCATTATACCGTAGCTTTGACCCCCTTATCAGTAAATCTTTTTGGAAAGAAAACCGCTTTGAATTGCTGTATGATTTCAGGCTCTTTTGGCATACCACCAGTTGTGCAAGTGATATATTATTTTTGGATGTAATTTTACCAATGGCTATTTAGTGACCCGTACTCTGTGACAAGTACCATGCAAAGCACATTCCATGTGCTACCTTATTTAATCTTTGCAGTCAATTCATAAAGCGAGGATTATTATTTTTCCCATTTTGTAGTTGATGTAACTGGGGCTCGGAGAGATGGGTGTCTTGTCCAAAGTAACACATTCAGTGATGGTACTTCTAATTTTCCACTTTTATAAATGGCACTGAAAAGCCCATCTTTGGACCTAAACCTTTGGCCATGTGCTTGATTATTATCTTATAATCGATTCCCGAAAGGGGGATACTCAGGGGATTCTGTGCCACATCTGGACAGACCCTGTACCCTGAACTTTTCTCCTCGCTTGGTTTCCTTCGTTGTCCCAGGAGCCTAGGGTTTTCAATGCTCCACATGTGCTGTGCTCTTGCTTTTTTGTCACGATCTTCCTGCCCCAGGTAGAAGGACGCGAGCTGGGGCTCCTGAGACTCCCTTTCGCAGCCACCGATGTCTCCTGATGTCTATTTGGGCAGTGACATGTAAAGGCCAATAAGATCAGGTCAGGGTGATGCCGTGACAAGGTGTCAGTACCTGGAATGTGACAGGCACCTGGGCAAGCTTTCTCCATGACCCCTGGGTGGTGACTGACAAATAGCATCTGTCACCAGAACAGTCATGCTGAAAGCAGAAGGAAATGTTAAAGGCAGCTCTGAGAAAGCCCCCCAGGCCTCCTGCCACTGTGAGCCCCTGGGACACTGTCAGTGGGGAGACCTCACTGCCAGGTGGAGGCAGCAAAAGGGGGTAGCCTTTCAGAGTAAGCACGGAGTTAAGGCCTGGCACTCCTCCCTCCTGAGGCTGTGGCTTCCCTAGGACAGGCTGAGGAGATTGTAGGTTGTGAGGGTCTCCAATTATTGGAGGTCCCATCCTACATCATCAAACACATTTAAAAGGCACTGGCATCTCAAATTAAGGATGCAGGTTGACCTGCATTCCGTTGTTACCATCTACATTATTTTGCAGGCATTTAATGAATGATTATTTTTGTTTTACATCTTCTCATGATCTGTTGGAGCCGTATTTTTTAAAGTCCTAATATTTTTTGGAGGCCCTTGAATAAACCCATAAGCCTGAGTCTATAATACCTTCTGGGTAATCCACCCAGACCCCACCTGCCATTTCGTGAACTTTCAAGAAAGGGATCTGCCAGCTTCTTTGTGACCCAAGTTCAAACCCTTCCTCTGGGGCCTTATCTGCTCGGTCTCCAGACTCACATGGTATCTCCTTCCTCAGTACTTTGATAGCACCCAGATTCCAATGGCACATAGGGGCAATTTTGATTCAGTTTTTATCACGTCTGCCTCTTCTCCTGGAACATGAGCTGGGACTCTCGTGTCCAGATCCCCAAAGACTTAGCAATGGTGCCGAGTGGTGCCTAGCAGGACCTCAACAAATACCCACTAGCTACATGGAAGAAAGGGTGAGTGGCTGGAGCTCCTAGGGATGTCTTTAGCTCTGAAGCTCTCAAAATGTGCTCCCTGGACCAGTGAATCAGCATTTGCTAGCAACTTGAGAGAAGTACAAATTCTTGGGTTCCTACCCCAGACCTCCTGAGTTGGAAACTCTGGACTTGCATCACCTCCAGGCGAAATCCATGCCCTGAAGATAAACATCTAGACTTGGGCTTCTCAGATTATAACGTGCATTATAAGGATCTATTAAAATACAGACTCTGATTCAGTGGGTTTGGGGTGGGACCTGAGTTTCTTTGTTTCTAGCAAGTTCTTTGATAAAACTGCTGCTGGTCCATGGACCACACTTTGAGTAGCAAGGCTCTGGTCTACCCCAGTTCAAGGTCCAGCTGATTCATGGCCAGGCAGGAAGAAGGAAAGCGACACTTGGTCAGTGATGGCAGGTCTCTGAGCTTCACTTTCCTCATATATCACATAGGGATAAAGAGGCTTACTTCGTGAGCTTATTATCATGGATAAAAGAAATAATATATGTAAAGCACAGTGCTTGGAGCATAATAAATGCTCAGTAAGTGTTTTCTCTTCTCTCTACCCTCTCTACACAGCTCCATTTCATTTTTCTTTCTCATTGAGATATTAAACTTCTAAGCACAGAGACTATGCTTTTATCCTTCTGAAGCCGGGCAGTAAGGGTAGTTATTTGAACGTCTGATATTAAGTAAAGAGAAAAACCTTTCAAATCTCCTCCAATTTTTCTTGCAGTCATTTAGGATTTGACAAACAGGATGAAAAATGATGGGGTGAAGTCACAAGAGGTAAGAATGAAGAATAGAAAGAAAGGGGTTTTCTCAGCAACCTGGGGCCCAGGGAAGCAGAGCTAGGAGAACACCCATACGGTTCAGAGCCAACAGCTGTTTCCTGGGCACCCACTGCATGTCACACTGCCCAGCATTTGGGCACAGGGCCTCATTGGGAGGCTGGGGAGCAGGGGATGGAGGAATGGAATGTGGGGACCTCAGAAGCACCTTCCTAATTGTGATCATTTGTCTTCCTGCAAGACACAGACCCTCATTTGGACTTGGCTGGGGACTGTGTGGGCAGGGGCGGTATGGGAGTGCGGGGAGGAAGCCAGCATGAAATTAATTCTCTGCCTCTCCCCTCTGGAATGTCAATAATGTGCTGAGGACAGTGGGCAGTGCAGTCGGCTGCCAGCCCCCTCCCATCCTGGGCTCAGAGCCTCTAGGCCCTCTAGTTTTGGAGCACGTGGATCCCCGGGCCTGTAGCACCCTGCTCTTTGTATATCACTCCCATTCTGAGGAACCTGGCTATCTTCCCTGCTTCCAACATCTACCAGGAGGAGGCCCGACACACCTCCTGCTAGGGTTTCCCTCGTAACGACGGGCAGCGACCATCGGTGACAAAACCCAGCTGAGCCTGCTCCAGATGGCAACACTTTGACCAGTCAGGGGGGCTGGGAGCCCGGCCACCCTGCCCAAGGCTCACCAGGGTCTGACACTGGTGTGCCATCCTGCTGCAGTCCAACTCCCCTCACTGTCTCTGCAGCAGCCTCTGAACTGGCCAAGGCAGCTGGGACTTTATGTTATCGTGTACTGGAAAGCTTGGAAGCGGCATTAAAATGTTTCCCATTTAGATTTATCTTGCATTCACATGAGCTTATGTTTATACCGTCTAATGGTAGGACATGGGCCTTGGTGAGTTCCAGGCAAATGCTCTCATCTTATGGGTAGGGCCACCACAATGCATGGAGCTCAGGTGACTTACCTGAGATCCCATGGCCAGGTGGCTTGTGTAGCACCACAGTGCCTCCTAGACCAGAGCCTTTTCAGTGTCACCACAAGGCAGGCACACCCAGCTTCAGCTTCTGGGAAACTCTGCTTGCGTTAGTTGCCTGGGAGTAAAGCATGGGGTTGTCAAGTTCTAGCTTGGCAGACAAATGTTTGTAGCTGCTTCCCCACTGGGGATGTTTCTGGAAATGAGCTAGGAAAGTCTATGACATGTGGGGCACTGCTCACCTGTGTGAAAGAAAGTGTCTAGTCCTCTGGTCCAGGAAGCTCTGTGCTGACAGGTGAGTGAGGGAGGTGATTGCAGAGAGGGAGAGAAGCTCCTGGGTTGGCAGGAACCACAGGACTTTGCAGGATGGGGATGACTAGGTGGGGACACAGAGAGCCCTTCTCATTCTCGTTAGCATTTCTAACTGAGACGGTGAGGGCTCCTTCACATTTGCATATACTAAGTACCACAACATCTATGTATGTATATATGTATACACACATATATCTGTCCATAGCATTTTTCTATTATAAAAGTAATACATGCTTGCTGTAGATAACCTGGAAGATACAGAAAACAGGAGAGAAAAAGGAAACACTCATACTTTCAACACAGAGACAAACATTCTTAACCTCATAGGTACATTCCCATATTTTTCTCTATAATGTTTTACCCAGTTGAGACCATACTGAGTCTATCCTTTTATGTCTCACTTGTTTGACTTAACAAGTGCATTTTCCACATGATTATGAATTCTTTATCAACAGCCCCTTTTGGATGCACAGCAGTTCACCACTGTTTGCTTAACCATTCAACAATGATTGGACATTTGGGTTGTTTCCAAATTTTTCACATGATGACATGGAAATAAAAACCATCCCTGTACCCAGAACTTTTATATATAAGTAGCTAATAATAATAAGGACCTACTGTATAGCACAGGGAACAGTACTCAATACTCTGTAATGGCCTATGTGGAAAAAGAATCTAAAAAAGAGAGGATACATGTATATGTATAACTGATTCACTTTGCTGTACACCTGAAACTAACACAACATCGTAAATCCACTCTACTCTGATAAAAAAAAATTGACTATACTCAATAGCTAATAGAGATCATAATGGTATTAATTTCTTTTCAGAAAAGATTTTTTTATAATGGAGGATGACTTGATCAAAGGTTGATCAAGTTCCTAATGTGCTGCAAAAGTATTTATTAAAAGGGTTGTTCCAATGTTTCATCCCATCAGCCCTGGTTGAGAGGCACATGAAGGGGGATCTGAGTTGCCACCAGGAGATACCAGAGCATGGGAGGGTGGTTCAGAGGTCAGAAGGTCTGGGTTTGTTCTTCAACAAGTCCAACTTACTAAATACAAGCCTAACATGAGTCATTTAGCCTCTACGGGCCTCATTTTTCTCATCGTTAAAAATAGAGATGTTATAATGATTCCCTCATAGGGTTGCTTCCGGAATTTAATGAGTTACTGTATGTGACATGCTTACAATGGTGTATGTAGTAAGCACTCAACAATAACAACAACTAATAATGATAATAATAACTGCCAGGGTTTCCAAGACCCAGACCCCTTGTTCACGCTCTTGGCAGACGTGGGGAGGTAGGGCTGACCCTATGCTCAGATGGACTCCAAGCACACGCCCTCTCCTTGTACATTCAGCTGAACAAATTCTTATAATTTAATCATGACTTTTAATGAGTGGAATGGTGGCTTTTACATTTTCCTGAAGCACCATTGCAGGCTGCTCTGTGTTATACTCCCTGTTTATATTGCAATGCAAATTATTCCTAGCGGAGAGTTTACAAACTGCGCTTCCATTATTAATAGGGTTATGATTTTCCCCATTCCACTCTTATCTCTATTGCTTGTGTAATACATAATTCATGCTCACTACCCTTCACTGGTCTCAGTGCCAGGGCACAGAGGTCTCTCTCTCTCTCTCTCTCTCCTTTCCTGATGACAGTAATTGGTATGCAGTGAGAGTAAAATAGCCATAATCCCTACCTCAGGCTCTCTCCAAATGTGTTCCCTGGAAGGACTCACATACAGGGGAAGTAGACGTGCCGGACATTCTACGGTCAAGGCTTGAGTTCCAGTGCCCTCTGAGCTCTGAATCCTAGGCAGACACATGTGGGGCTTCCTGGGGTCCTAGCATAGAATTGGCTGGTCAGAAGGAAACTTTGGGTGAGGCTGGGATGCCGGATGGCTGGGAGCACTGAGCTGACTTCTTGCTAGGGGGCGTCTGAGTGTGTTTGTGGAAAAGGCAGATTCTCGATCCTCACCCCATACTCACTGAATGCCCTCTTTCTGCAGGATGGGTAATCCAACTCTTCACAAACCCACTGCGACATCTAAGGCCCTGTGCTAACCAATCTCATGGAAAATAGACACTGAAGCTGAGTCCCACCAGAAAACCCTAAGATGGTGCTGGACAGCCACCTCTTCCCTGAGGTCAGAGCAGCCACCCATCTGATATCCAGGGTAACTGGCCTTGTAAACTGCTTTGCCAGGCCCTCCCAGCTTCAGGGATAATCACAGGACAATTGCCACCATCAGAGAGAAAATGAAGTGTTCTTGGATCTAAATTCCCCAACTGTCCTGAGACAGAGGGTCCCGCAGGGCCTGCACATTCTCTCAGGGACTATTCTTTTCTCTCACCTCACTGTCCTGGCACCCACCTTGTCACCCTCCTCGGTCAACCCAATGCCACAATTCTCAGTAGGCTCTCCCCCTGCACAAGCTTGCTTCCTTCACGGCCGGCAGCATCTCCAGCCTGGGAATAACTCATTCTCCTTTGTCAAGCCTGGGCCCAGCTCCCCTGGGGGAGGGTGGGAGGGTATAGGAAGACGTGCAGCGTCATCCACAAAGTTTTGCTTGCTGATGGCCCCAGGGGGAGAGGGGACAGGCCAGGTTCATAGGCTTATTCTTTTCCTACATGCCTGATCAGTACCCATGAGTTGGGGGCAGACTTTGTTCCCTTCCTGTAGGAGAGTCTTAATTCCTGTAGTTGGAGGAGGGGGGACAGGTGGTCTCCTGATTCCCCTTCCTCTTAAGTTCTCTTGTGCAGGACTCACTGGGCCAGCTTCCGTGGGTAGGGCCACAGAGAGCCCCTTGGAGACATTGCTGGGCTTTTGATGCCCAGGAGGCTGCCCTATTCCCTGAGACCAGAGCAGTCACCCATCTGAGAGAGCCCCAAAGGCCCTTTCTGGAGGCCCCGATTGGACCCTGTGAATCTGTTTCCTCATCACATCCCTGGCAATGACAAGCAGGCTCTGAGCCACACCCTCTACTCGCATGTCTGCTACCCCTCCTTTCTCTGCTCATCCCCCAAGCATGCTCACAATTACCTAGGCCACGTACACACACACACTTGAAGGTCCATACAACCACACACACATGAACACAAGTACATAGGAACACATGTAGAATTAACCCAGATCCGGATGGACCTAGAGATTAACATACTAAGTGAAGTAAGTCAGACAGGGAAAGACAAATATCATATGATATCACTTATATGTGGAAGCTGAAAAAAATGATACAGATGAACCTATTTATGAAACAGAAATAGACTCACAGACATAGAAAACAAACTTATGATTACCAAAGGAAAAAGAGGGAGAGGATAAATTAGGAGTTTTGGATTAGCAGTTACACATGACTATATATAAAATAGATAAACAACAAGGATTTACTGTATAGCACAGGAAACTATATTCAATATCTTGTAATAACCTGTAATGGAAAAGAACCTGAAAAGGAATATATATATATATATATATATATATATATATATATATATATATAACTAAATCACTTTGCTATATACCTGAAATTAACACAACATTGTAAATCAACTATACTTCAATTAAAAAAAAGTTACACAGATTCTCAGGAGTTGAGGCAAAAAGCATAGAGAGGTACATATACTCAGAAACCCACCTGGGAGCACATCCACACGTACACAGACACATCCACACACCCGTGTACAAAAATACAGAGGTACGTGTAAACACACGCATACATAGCAGGACACAGGCATAAACAAACACAAATGTAGGCTGTGCTCCCTTCCAGGAAACTCTGCTTCTTCCCCTACGCGCTGGGGTGCATGGAAAGCCACAGCCGACACACTCAGACCCACTCACCCCTCAAGGCCCCTGAGTTGCCCACTGAATCACGAAGTGTTTTCCTGTTTGAGTTTATTTTCTTCTGGCAAAAGGGAGCTGCTTATTTCCAAGAAGTGGAGCCAGGGGAGTTTGCTGAACCCGCGCTCTGGCTCTGGCACATTTTGTTGTCCTGTCCTCCCACGATGCTCTGTTTACACAGCTCCTGTTTCTCCGGGGCCCTAAGAAGCACCACCTCTGGGTGCCACTGCAGAATACAGTTACCATCTTTAAAGCTTCTATGTATTGGCCATTCGCGATGCCCCCTTGGTCATTGCCAAGGCTCTGGGTGTGACTTTTGCTACCCTCTTTTCTGAATGTCTTAATTCTTAGCTCTGGGAGCTGATAGCCTGCTTCAAGTCTCCTCTTTAAGGCAAGTCATATGAAAAGAGTCCCCTTTGGCCGTCTGGAGCAGTTTCTTTGTGCTAGGGATGCTCCTTTCCATGAATTAACCCCCTTGAGGACAGGATGATTCGCCTGTTTTGTCTGCCACTGTCTTCTTCACAGGGCCAGGCACACAGTAGGAGCTTACTGAATATTTGAAAGTGCTATTGTTTTTTCTCATTTTACAGATGGAGGAACTGAGGCTGGCTGTGGAGCCTACCCCAAACCCATAGTTAGAAGTTGAACATGGAATTGAGCCCAGGTCTCTGGCCCCGCAGTGCAGGCTCACAGCCACTGTTCTGTAATGTCAGGAGAGTTTGGACTGGCTGGTCTGAGGAGCCCTTAATCTTGGGAACCAATCTTGTAACTTGTGATTTATGCCACAGTCCCTTTAGGGTTAATGGAGAGCCCGACACATGGCAGCTGAACCCCATAATCTGGGTTACTGGGTCACTCTTCTGGCTGGTTCCACTGGCTTTTGGGGTTTCCCTATTGTCTGGCCAAGTCTGGCTTATTCTCCACCCAGAGAAGCCTGGGATCACAGGCTAGAGTTTCTCAGAGTGGCAAAAATGTACCTGAACCAAGCCCAGTTGAGGGTCTACACTGGGCCCACTAGGAAGGTCTTATCCGTAGGAACTCATTGGTTGTGGCTGTGCGATGGTGGAGATTGAATCATTGGTTGACTAATTCATTCATTCAACACGTATTTACCATTTCATGGGTCTCGTGTGAGATCCTGAGGAGATGGAGTTGAAATAGATGTAGTCATTTTCTTCAAGGGGCTTAGAGTCTAGTGGACAGGACACGCATGGGACCGCGTAAACCCTGGGCCATGGAATGAATGCAATAAGGAGCCTGGGGTACGTTAAAGAGAAAACATTTTCCATCTAACCTCAAATTCTCAAACTTCAGTGAGCAATAGAATCATCTTAAAATATAGATTCAGGGGACCCAGATCTTCTACCTTGGAAAGTCTGGGAAGGGGGTCCAAGAACCTACATAATTATCCATTTCCCCACGCAATTCTGGGACAAATGGTCTGAGGTGGAAGGACAACACATTGAGAAAATCTGTACCAAGAAGTCAGAGAAAATGTCAAGGGGACGACACTGTACTTTAAAGAATGGATAAGGGTTTGTCAACAAGCAAGAGGAGAAAAGATCTTACAGTGTTGTAAAGTAATTTTTAAAATGTTTGTTGTAAAAATAATCAGATGATGAAGAAATAAATGAAGTAAAAAATAAAAAAGACTCACCCAGGGTAACCATTGTCCTTAGTTCAGTATGTATCTTTTGAGACATTTTTCTATTAACATCAAGTATATGAGTATAACCCCCATTTATATGTCTTTACAGCTACATCTGTTACTCTGTCTCTGCATTTACAAATATGGCTTGGGAGGCACCACCATCGCTTTGGCCTCCACTGATGCTGGGACTGATGCTGGTACCCTCAAGATGCTGTAGCACACAGCACATTCCTCTCTTTTTGTTCTCCTTGTGTTTAAAGGATCCTCCCTCCTAGGTCCTCCCTACCTTCTGTGGCTTTAAAGAAAAATTGATACAGCTCTATTTTATTTAGTTTATTGTATAAATAAGTTTTATTGAAGTATAATATGTATGTGTACATATCCTAAGTGTATAGCTGCTGAAATTTCTCAAACTGACCACACTCATGTGACCAGTTCCCAATCAAGGCAGAGAATGTGAGCAGTGACCCATCCATTCCCATTCATTATGGCCCATCTCATCCCAGGACTCAGGAGAATTTGGGGCAGGACTAGGGATGGATTTGAGGTCTAGACACCAGACTGTACTCTGCTCTAGCCCAACCCTATCCTCCTTTGTTATGGCTTCTCTCCCAAGATGTTCACCCTGAACTTCTGTCTTTGGAGGATCCTCCCAAAGGTCAAATGAGCAGAGACAAGGCTTGGTCCTAGCAGGGGCAGATACAGAGTTGAGGCTCTAAGCAAAGGCCAGATGATGGGTCCTAGGAGACTGGCAGTCTTGAGCGATCCTCACAGGGCCCCAGACACTGTTGACATTTGGATCTCAGTTCCTGTGACATCTTGCTGCTCCTTTGCATAAACATGCCACTGGAAGTGCCCAACAGCCTTCTTTAGATTAAGGCCCAGTGCAAATGGCCCTTTCTCCCTTCCTCTGCCTCCTGCACCAGTTCCTTTCAGATCTCGGGGAACCAACTCCCATGTTCTTTGAGGCTTGATTTCTCTTGAACTTCTTGAATTGTCACTGCTAACTCTTTGGGCCCTGGATCCCTCAAAAGATTTTCTTTAATTATATTTCATTATATATGTTTTCATTTCAGAAGGAATACATGCTGGTGGAAAAATATGCTAATTATAAAGCAGTGTACAAAGAGAAAGTCTTTCCTATTTGCTCACAGTTCTCCCCTCCCGTTGCCTGGGGAAACTACCCTGAGCAGAAATGATTTGTATACCAGATTTCTGTCTTTATTTCTCTCTCAGTTTTTGCCAAGAGTAGGATCATATTACCCCATTTTACAACTTTTTTACTTTTCTGGCATTAACAACGAACCATGCACATTCTTCCAAGTCAGTCCATACAAATCTACTTCATTCTTTTTAACAACTTCATAGAAGTCAACAGTTTGGATGTGCCATAAATGACTTAGCTTTTTTTTTTTTGGCATTTAAGTGGTCTCTACTTTTGTTATGACAAATAAGTCTGCTGTAAACATGTTTTACATGTATACATGTCCAGGTACTTCAATGGGAAAGAATCTGGAAGTTTGTTGGCTGAGGTCAAAGCACATCTGCCTTTAAATGTTGTGTTACAATGACTTATGCTCTTACCAACAGAATAATGCACAGCCTCTTCTCCCTCTTTAACCTCTGGATATTCTAAATCTTTTAGAATGTTTAGCAATTTATAGGTGGAAAAGACTATCTTGTTCTAATTGTTGCTCCTCTGTGCACTGATAGCATCTTCTCATATTTCTTCTTTTAAACACGTACTAGCCCTTTCAAGAAGAGAGCCAAGGGATGAGGTTGTGGGGTCTGTAATGTTTGGGGAACAGGGAGAAATTCTATGAGTCTGGAACTCAGGGTATATGGGTGGAGAAGATGGTGGAAAAATTAGCAGAGGCCAGATCATAAAAGGCCATGTGTGCCTGGGTAAGGAGTTGGACTTTACCTTAAAAGCAATGGGAACCAACAAGGCTTTTAGGAAGGGAGGTGGAATGATCAGATTTGTGTGTTAGCATCCCTGCAGGGGATAGACTGGAAGGTGGGAGGATGAAGGTAATGGCTCTCTGTGGGGACGGGCAAAAGAAGCCATGTTCAGGAGACTTACTGACTTTCTTGATGGCATATTTGACATGAGATTGATGGGGTGGTGGTGGGACTTGGCCCAGAAGAAGATGGGTCAGGTCTTCTGAGGGATTGCCTCAACTTTCTATGGTTTCCACTTGGTGAAGGTGGCACCAGGCCCATCACCATTGACCATGGCCTCTCCTGGGTCTGGTCATCTGCATGCTGGAAGCAATGCCACTGATTCTTCAATTCCAACAGGGTTAGGGGCTTGAGGGGGCTTTCTTCTCTCCTCCTGACAATGACCAGCTCCATGCTGCCCCTACTGGATGATGATCTGAGCTCAGCTGACTGCCTCTCTTCTGAGGTGCTTTGAGCTAAATCTGCGAAGGGCCATCTGTTCGGCCACATACATACCCATTTTGGGAACATGTGCTATGGTACTGTGAGTTTAGGAAGTTTACACTCAGTCTCTGCCCTTGAGGAGATTTGAGTCAAATTGTGAAGAGAAGGGCTGTGTTCATGAAGGGGAGATTCCATAGCTACAAAAGGATGGTGCCCACAAATCCTTGGGGTTTCAGACTAAAGCAGGAGTGATGGTCGTTTGAGTCTTTGTGCAAATGCATGTGGAGGCAGACTTTTCACAACCTTCCAGGGACTCCCTCCCGAGTGATTCCTGTTTGACAACTCTTGCCTCTTAGACATCTACAACTTAATATGATCAAGACCAGACATTTGATTATTTTCTTTTCCCATGGCCTCAACCAACACCTACATAAGCCTTCTCCAGTTTTGGATGGTGGTGCCATGACCCAACCAGAAAGCTCACAGTGTCTTTGGACTCCACCCTCTCTTTCATTCCCTTTAATACTTCATCCTATAGGTCATCTGTATAGACATCCCATAGATCATTCATCCTACAAATAGCCACAATCCTCCCACCTCTCCCCATTTTTATCACCACTCTGATCCAAGCCACCCCCATGTCTCAGCTTGGAGAACACAGTTTGACTCTGTGCTTCCATTTCTGCCCACCTAAAGTCTACTCTTCATATAGTAACCAGGCAATTAAAAAACAGAATGGATCATGCTACTCACGTGCTTTAATCCCTTCAATGGTTTCTCATTGCAATGAAAGAAATAACACAAACTTCTTGCCTAAGAGACTGTTTGATCTGGCCCCTGATAACCTCTTGGACCTCATCTGGGACCAGTCTCCCTAGCTTGCTGTTTTCACTTCCTCAAAGAAGTCAGCCCCTTCCCTGTCCTTTGACGTTCTTCCTTGTGTCTGAAACCCTCTTTCACATGTTTGACTTCTGCACGGAGCCTCATCATCCTTAGGGTTTCAGGGAGGCATTTCAAGACCACCCTATTGAAGGAGGAGACCCAATCACTCTTTAATCTTGGCATCCTGTTTTTCCTTCATCTTGTTTTCTTTTCTTTTTTTTTTTTTTAACATCTTTATTGGGTATTTTCCTTTTTATTGAGGTAGTACATGCATAAAATGAAGTACCTTAAGCATACAAATTTTAAGTGTACAGTTCAATGAGTTTTACATGTGCCTACATTCTTTTCATACCATCAGCTCCTCTGTAAGCATTCATATGATTATTGTTATTTATCTGATTTGCAAAGAGAAAAGATCTGATAATATACCATTATGGTATCATGGAGAAACAGATACTGACTCCTGGCTGGGTGTATAAATTCTTACAACCCTACAGAGGGCAATTTCACCCTATCTATTCAATTTTAAAATGCATGTACCCATCGAGGCAACAATTCGTCTTTCAGAAATTGATCCTACAGATACACGCTTACATACGTGTGAAGGTAAGTGCGTCAGATAGGCATCACAACACTGTTTATAGTGAGAAAATATTGGAAACACCCTAAGTAGCTGCACAGCGGGTAGAAATTACAGTGTATTTATGCAAGGGAATACAATAGAAACTGTTAGCAAGAATGTGTGCTGTTATGGGGAAATTCTCACACTAGGTCAAATGGGAAGAGGTGCAGTACCATGCAGATGGGTCTTCTCATTTGCATAAAAGGAGGACATATTTAGCTGTCCATGCTTGTGTAGAGACCTGATTAACCCAAGACACTAGTTAGAGTTATTCTCTAGGGAAGAGAATTCAGGAACTGGTGTCTTGGGTGGGAGGGAGATGTTTCCTATTTTATCTTTTTGAATTGTTGGACTTTCTTCTTCCTATATATATGTTACACATTTTTAAAAACGTATAAAAATAAAAGTCTTTGGACTTTGAGGGGAAATGTATAGTGGGAACAGGCTCTGATAGGCCAGGACAGGGCTGTGAGGATGATTTGGCCTGACTTGGTCTCCAGGGGCGCAGAGAGGATTGGCTGGCTTAGAACTTGGCTTTCAGGATACCCTGGAGGGGCCTTCTGGGAGAGAGCAGCTGCCCACAGCTGCAGTGGAAGCCAGTGGATGCTCTGTTGAAGAACATAGTCGGGAACACTCCTCAAGACCTGTTGTGCTGGGTGCCCACATCTTCCTCTTCAACAATTCACATCATCCTTGTCTGGGATGGAAGCACGTCCAGTGAGAGGATGAACAAGGAATTGTCCTTTTCCAGGTTCCTAGACCCGTTGGTGGGTATTTTTCTTTTTAACTAGAGAGCGGTCAAAGCTTCAGAACACAAACTTGCTCCAAAAGGCAACCAGCTGTCCCTCTACATGGCCCCCAATGATCTTATTGAGGATCATGGGTTTGGGAGGGAGCCAGAGATGACTTTGAGTCCCAGAGCAGCCATGAGCAGCTGTGTGTCCTCAGGCAAAGCAGAGCTCTGTTCCTCAGTTTCCTGGTTTGTATACTGGGATCAGAAGTCCTGCCCGGCTAAGGAACAAGTCAGATAACATTTGTCTGCCTGCTTGGTGAAAGGCCAGGGCTGTGTGGATGGGTGATTTGTATTCTGGAATGTATTGTTTTCCCAGGGCTGCCATAACAAATTACCACAACCCGGGTGGCTTAAAACAACAGAAATGTATTCTCTCACAGCTCTGGAGGCCAGAAGTCTGAAATTCAGGTGTCAGAAGGCTGTGCTCTCTCTGGAGGCTCTAGGAGAGAATCCTCCATTGTCTCTTCCAGCTTCTGGTGGCTGTGACATTCCTTGTGGCTGCATCACTCCAATCCCTGCCTCTGTCAATCCCTGTCTTAGAGGACTTCTCCTCTTCTCTCTCTGTTTTCCTCTCTTATCATTGGATTTAAGGCCCATGTGGATAATCCAAGATGATCCCATCTCAAGATTCTTAATTTAATTACATCTACAAAGACCATTTCCCCAAATAAGATCACAGTCACAGGTTCTGAGAGTTAGGACATGGGCAAGGTTTTTGGGAGGCCACCATTCAAGCAAAGCAAGTGGCCATAGAAGCCACCAGGTATGTGCCAAGATCCCATCCACCCTGTGTACCATGTTGTGGCTGATTCACGGAAGGTGCCAGGTCAAGTTCCATTGTGTCTGAGCCACACGGTACGGTCACAACTGTAATCGAAGACATGACAGCTGCTTGTGTCTGATTTTCTCTCCTGATCTCTGCTTGTCTCCTGCTCTACTTCCCAACCTTACTTATGGGCTAGGGAGATGGCTCAGTACTGCTTTGTAAATGCCAACCATTGATTTAAAGCTTCATGGGCATCTGAAACTGATTAAGGACTGCAGCCTAGGCAACACGACTTTACCAATGTTGATTTTCTGGTTTTGTTATTGTATAACAGTCATAAGATGCTACCTTTTGGGGGAAGATGGACAAAGGGTCCAAGGGACTCCGTATACTATTATATTATTATTATTGTTATTATTATAACTTCTGGGGAGTCTATAATCATTTTAAAATAAAAAGTTGAAAAAAAACAAACAAGTTCATAATACTCAAAACCTTCACCAGAAAAAATGATCTTTATAGGCCTTTCTGGATTAGATGGTAGAAGGCCACCCCTCTCAAGCCCTAGCCTGACATGGGCTGAACTAATCCTCCCGAGGTGGCCCGGGACCCTCCTCCACACAGGCTGTTGGGAAGCGGCCTCCCCCTGGCTAGCCACATTCCCACCCCAGGCCTCCTGGGACTCTGTTCAGGTCAACCTCTTCCTGGGAAGGCAGCCCTGCCAGGTCCTCCCCAAGCCTCCGCAGGCCAGGGCTGGTCTGGTCTGTATACACATGGCTGGGCTGTCCTGACACCACCTCACCCCGTGGCCCAGGTTGATCCCTGCTGCTGCTGTCACTTGCACACAGATCTGGTTCCTGTCGGGCCTCTCCCTGATGTTTCCCTGGAGGCACTATGGCCTCAGTGACCTCCATCCTGAGTCAGAAGCTCTGGGCTCCTTAGAAGTGCTCCTCTGGCTTGGGGCCAGCCCACCCTACCATGACTCCGGTTGTCATCCAGCATCTCCCTCCTTCCCTTTCCTGCAGCAGTGTGCTTGGCGCCTGCCTTCCTCCCCCAGCTGACTCCAGCTTCCACTAGTCTGGGCAAGCTCAAAGCACCTTCCCTGGGCCACTCTTCTGGTTCTTTCTCTCCTCCCCTCTCACCCACATGGAGGCTGTTGGTGAGTTCTACAGTGTGGTCTGGTGGTTTGGTGTCCCAGGAGTTGTACACTTGGAGTCCATAGATAGACTTTGGGGACTCTGAGAACCCCCTGAACTTGTGTACAAAATGTGTGAACATTTTCCCAGGACAGAAATAGATTTCTAGATGGATCCAAGACCCACAAATAATTAAAGAGTCTCCAAGAATAGGAAGGGGCTGTAACATAACTTAAGCATTTACGTTCTCCTCTCCTCCTCTCCCTCCTTTTTGTTAGTTGTGCTCTGCTGAGCCCCAGGGACTGTTTTACACAATATGGTGATATGGTGGCCCATGGTTCCTCACAGAGGGTGGGCCAACAGTGCTTTTCGGGGCAGCTTTATGGTTTCTTCAGATCTAGAAGGCAGCCTCTCATAGTGGCTTTTGTCATTCATTGGTCAGTCCAAGCACGTGAGCCAATGTCTCCTCCAATCACCAGCAAGCAAGGAGTGGGTGGGGAAGGCAGATATTGGCTTGATTTCAGGCAACAGAAAAGTCAGCCATTTAGCGACAGCCGTTCATTCATTCCTCTTGGTTGGAGTTACAATTGGGCAACGAACTAGGGAGTAAATATTCCCTCTTATTCAAAGAAGAGTAAGGCATAGGGCACAATGTGCATCTATTCTTTGATTTTTGTTGCGATATCTCCCTGCTCCTTCTTTGGCCTGAAAAGTGGGTCCATTTCCTTGGTAACAAAAGCCCAGATTTGATAAGGCAAAGGGTGGTGTAGACAAAATAGCTTAGAAGTTTATGGCGACAAATGACAAACCCGAAGTATTTGAAGTGGGTCTTTTAAGCTGCCACAGTTATCCCATGCCTGATGGTAGGCTTGGGACTAAACATTCATTATCTCATTTCATCTTCACAACTCCTGTCTGAGGTGAGAACTGTATTTATCTTTTACAGATGAGGAAACTGAGGCTCAGAAAAGCAAAGTTAGTTACCTTAAATATGCCCCCAGTCAGAGGTGGAAGTGGGATTAGAACCCAAGTCTTCATAACAAGAAAAACCGATGATAATTTTTTCCTCTTGTAGGCCTTCCTGTAGACAATAAATACCACTGCTCTTTATCAGTTGCATTTCTTTCTTGGCCACTAATCTAATGATGAATAAATAATGTATTGCTGCTGTAAAGCCTGATTCCTAGGTTACACCCAGGTAAATGTCCCATTTGCTTCAGTGGCAATTAGCTTCAATGAGAGGTTGCCTGATTAATAATAATACCACCACCTGCTATTTTTATAGATGGCCATTCTTCAAGGAGTCCAAAGTACTTTGTAGACATTACCTAATCCCTTCTTGCTCTGTTACCGTAAATCTGGTCTGGGCTTGTGGTACTCTTGCTTTTTCACAGAGAGTGCTCATGTTCACAGAGGGTTTAGATCTTGGCTCTCATCACACAGAGGGTTGGCATCCCCTACTGGTGGTCCATAAATACTTTTCTCAACCTCGTAATACTTTGTTCTCCATGGAAATCAGACCGGGTCTGTCATCATGCATTCTGCTTTCCATGGGCCTTTGACATTGCTCAGACCACAGGAACTGGACAGACAGCTTCATGTGAATTTTCAAAGGTTTGCAAAGTGTTTATCTGGACTCATTTCCAGGCAGAGGTACCTTTGAATTTGTCCTGGGAACAGCAGCATCATTGTCATCTTCCCCTCCCCCTTTCCCCGTCCTCTCCCCCTCTTCCTCATCCTCTTCCACCACCTCTACCTCTTTCTTCTCCTTTTCTTCTACACAAATTTCTATTTGGCGCTAGCCAGGTCCTGTGGTAGGCACTTTACAGGGACTGCTTGATTCATCCCTCGTGACAGTTACCAATTGGTATCTATCATTACCAATCCCATTTTACAGAGCAGAAAACTGAGGCTCAGAGTGGATAAATGATGTATTCCATTCTGATTGTTGACAACCTAAACTGTCCCAGATCAACTTGAGAAACTCTGAGGGTTTACCACCCAGCACAGTGTCCAGCATGCATGAAACACCCAGTGAGTAGATGTTTATTAGAATAACAGGATAACTATCATTTATTAGGTACAGGCACATTATACATCATAGTTTTTAATCCTCATAACAATCCTATGTGGTAGATTCTATTTTACAGAAAATGAACTAAGGCTCAGAAAGGTAAATAATTTGTCAAGTTCACACAGTTAAAAAAATGGTGAAATATCATATTAATTAATTAATTAATAATTAATTCTTGTTCTTTCAGATTCCAAAGTCTCTATACTTAATCCATAAACTAATTTGAATCAATGAGGGGTTGGATGGTGGATGGATGGAAGGGAGAAGTAGACAGGACCAGGATTTTCCTCCTATGCCTTTCTGTCTCAGACTCTAAATTCCTGATGAAAACAGGGTAATGGTGATAAAAATACATATGTAGCATAGTTCAAAACCTTCAAGGACATATGTAAACTGACCTGGAGTTGCTTACCCATGAGACACTTACACTCTAAAATGGGACATTTCAAGAGCTAAGTAAGTGCTGGCTCATGGAACTCCGATCCAAGCCCTGGTGACCTAATGGAGGTCAATGGGATAGCTGTCCTTGTGGATGGGGAGAATGCATGATTGCACCACGGTGAGGAAGAATAGAGTGACGAGAGTCTTCCTTAGACTATAAAATATCTCAATAACTTTAAGGTAGTGAACTTTAAGAGTCCCATCTGGAGGAGAAGAAGTTAAGGAAGTGGTGGTAGACGCATGAGTGTGGTGTTGAGCATCAGGAATAAGATACCGATAGCTTAGAAATGGTGTCCATGAGTAAAGGCAGGAGGCGGAATTAACAGAGTCTGGGAACCTGGGAGCTAGGGCCATCCTGCACCAATGGGAGTCATAGAAGAGTTCTAGTCACTGGCCTGAAAGAGAGTGATGGAGAGAAATACTCTGGCTTCTCCCTTCCTTCTCTCCTCCAATCTCCCACTAGTACCTCTGATTACGATTGGTCAACCCTAATAAAAAGCCAATTTTGAGAGATTTAGGAAATGCAATTTTCAGGACTTGGCTCTGTACAATATAGAGCTGAGCAGAGGAAGGTTCGGGAATGAATCTAATGGGCAAATGAATGACATTCTAGGAGTCCTGGAATATTTATTTATTTCTCAGCCTAGAGTCAGATGTCTGGACAAAGATGGACTCTTCGGTTCCTTTTGCCACTCCAGAAGTTAGAGACCCCGAGAAGAGAGTCTATTTTATTAGGATTTAATCACAATTCAAGGAGAAGAAGGAAGCCATGATTCACATGAGCATCTTGCCCAAGAATGTCACTTCATAGCCAGGGTCCAGCTTCCTTTGGTTGAATGCTTTTGGCAGCAGGTCACCAGGGACTAGCTAACCTGGAGGCAGAGGCCACAGGATTTATGCTGCTCAAAGGAGCTTGGCTGCCCCTACATCACCATCACCATTCAGTGACATGGTGATTGAAATTCCAAAATGGTGAAAAATTCCTTGGGGTTAAAATGACAAGTTTGAAAATGCTTTTGACAGGATAAATAAATACACAAGAAAGTGTAGACATAAAACTTCTGCCTCTCTGCTGTTGCCTGGATAAGCATAGGATTGCGCTAAGAATTCAGTCCTTTTACCATTTTGATTTTGCTGAGGATGAGGAGAACAGCTCAGAGAGAGCCTGATGCAGAGCCAAACTATACCCTTCTCTGCCCAGAGGATCACAGAGGTCCAGGAGTCAGGGTGCATGCCTCACTAAGAGAATTCTATTCACGTACACAATTTTCTCCATAGAATGAAGTGGCAAATACTTCTTCCTTGTTCTCTCCCTCCCTCTCTAATCCCTTCTTTTCTTCCTTTATCACTTAAGAAAATATACCCACTATTCCAGTTATCTATTGCTACATAGCAAATGACACCAAATTTTGTGGCTTAAAACAACAGCAATCATTTATGTTGCTCATGTATCAGCAACTGTGCCAAGGCTTGGTGGGTCAGCTCCCCTTTGCTCCACACTGTCAGCTGGGGCAGCTCAACTGGGGCCCGAGGATTCACTTACAAGATGACGCATTCAGGGCTAGGTGTTGGTGCTGGGGCTCCCCAGGTGCTGTTAGCTGGGGAACTCTGTTCTCTTCAAGTGGACCTCTCCACGTGGCTCCTTGGACTTTTTCAGAACAGGATGGCAGGGTTCCAAGAATGTTCCAAAAGGTCCAGAGGGAATCTCAAAGCTCCTTAGGACACCACAGAAGCCCAGAATCTCATTACTAGCTACAGCATTTACTTGGTCTAGGAAATGTGCGGCTTTCTTTACTCTATCACTACCCTCTCCCCCCACCCCCTCTTTATGGGAGGTTGGCGTGTACTGTGAGTAAGTTCACAGTAAAAGAGCAATGGCAGACCTTCAGGACACCATGGAACTACAAATAAATTTCCTAAGGTTAGCAGCGGAATTCTGGCAGGACCAGAGATCTGGGAGTTCCCTAATATTGATCAAGGATGGTGAGTTCATATCAGGCTGACCTGTGTTTG
The DNA here is from genome assembly GCF_949774975.1 of Lagenorhynchus albirostris. Lineage (NCBI taxonomy): Eukaryota > Metazoa > Chordata > Mammalia > Artiodactyla > Delphinidae > Lagenorhynchus > Lagenorhynchus albirostris. The sequence continues at coordinate 19,537,813 of NC_083109.1, forward strand.
AATCTCAGCTCTGATAATTTATAGCTGAGTAACTTTAGGTGTGCTACTTAACTTATACAGATCTCAGTCTCCTCAATTGTAAAATGGAAATAAGCCTGTCTTACTCTATTACTTTGTAAAGATGTAAAGATGATCGCCAAAAAAAAAAGGGTTGGGGGGGACACATTAAAATGTCTGGGTTATAGTGGGCATTCAATGAGTGGAAGTTATGTATTTATTTGAGTAGTGAAACATTTTCCAGGAATCCTTTGAGATCCTGAATTTGAGCTTATTATTTACTCTTGTCATTGTTTTTCTGCTTCTCTATTTTTTGTTAACTCATTTTTTCCCTTATTACAAGAGTAATACATGTACACTTTATTTAGAAAATAAATGAAATGCAAAGAAAATAAAAATTATCTACAATAATGCAATCCTAATACTTTAGGTATGTGCTTCAGATATATATTAATTAGGTATTGCCAGAAAATTGTGCCACCCCAAATCTCAGACCTTAACATAGCAATCCCTGATGAATCTGAGCAGCTGGGGGTCAGCTGACCGAGGCTGAATTTGGCTGCGCAGTTCTGCCCTGCCCCACGTGGCTCTCATTCTCCGCCTGGGAATAGACGTCAGTCAGCCCAGTTATATTCTTCTCATGGAGGCGGGCAGAAATGCGACAGAACAAGCGGGACTGTACAAGGCCTCTGATGACCTAGGATAAAGCTGGCTCACACGTGTTGCTGTCACCCCCTTCTATTTGTCCAAGCAAGTCACATGACTGAATCCAAGGTCTAGGGGCCAAGGGCTTAGAATCAGAAAATAGTCAAGAATGGGGGCCAAGAACGTAATCTATCATAACATATAATTTTGTTTTGAAAAAATTGGCTAAATTACACGTTCTTTGTTGTTGTTATTATAGTTCCTAGCTGTTTTTCACTTAATATAGAGCAGAAAAAATTTCCATGTAATAAAATAGTCTTCTGCACTAACACTTTTATGGACTATACCTCTATTTCATTGAATGGATGTTTATATTTTGTTCAATTGGTTTTCTATTATTGGGTGTTTAGGTTTTCCCAGGTTTCCTGTGTAATGATAATTGTAGCTCTGGATTTATGTGCATCCGTGTTCATATTTATATTGTGAGGAGAAAATTATATGCAAAAATATAGGGTTCTGATATATATTGCCAAATTGTCAACATTCAGAAAAGTAATATCAACTTATGTGCTTCCACTAGCAGTATATTTTAGTACCTACTTCCCTGAATTCCCACGTACTTTGGGTATAGTCATTTGTATGTATGTACATATACATATTGTAAAGTAACTTTTAAATTTTATGATAATAGGACAGGAAACTCCTGTATAACTTCTACACAGATTCACCAATAGCTTCCATTTTTCACATTTGTTTCACATGTATATGCATGTAAGCATTATATATGTATTTGTCCCTTTCTTTCTAAACACATATGCATATTTCTATCTTTATTTCTATATATGACTTTTTCCCCCTGATTCATATAAGAGTTAGTTTGTAGACACTATTTACTAAATAATTCAGTGTGTATTTCATAAGAAAAAGGACATCCTCCTATATAACCAGAGTGTGATTATCAAAATCAGGAAATTTAATATTGATACTATTGCTATTAGCTAATCCACAGCCTCTATTTCTATTTCATCAATTGTCTAATAATATTCTTTTTAGCTATTTAGTTTTTCCCAGTCTACGATTTAATCCTGCAACACATACTATGTTAGTTGTCATGTCTCTTTAGTTGTCTTTAATCTGGAACAATTTCTTTGCTTTTCTTGAAGGCTTTTCATCTTGGTATTATCTATCTATTTATTTATTTATTTATTGTTATTAAACATCTTTACTGGAGTATAACTGCTTTACAATGCTGTGTTAGTTTCTGCTGTATAACAAAGTGAATCAGTTATATGTATACATATATCCCCATATCCCCTCGCTCTTGCATCTCCTTCCCACCCTCCCTATCCCACCCCTCTAGGTGGTCGTAAAGCATGGAGCTGATCTCCCTGTGCTATGTGGCTGCTTCCCACTAGTTATTTTACACTTGGTAGTGTATATATGTCAATGCTACTCTCTCATTTCGTCCCAACCTACCCTTCCCTCTCCCCGTGTCCTCAAGTCCATTCTCTAGTAGGTCTGCGTCTTTATTCCTGTCCTGCCCCTAGGTTCATCAGAACCATTCTTTTTTTTTTATTTTATTTTAGATTCCATATATATGTGTTAGCATATGGTATTTGTTTTTCTCTTTCTGACTTACTTCACTCGGTATGACAGATTCTAGGTCCATCCACCTCACTACAAATAACTCAGTTTTGTTTCATTTTATGGCTGAGTAATATTCCACTGTATATATGTGCCACATCTTCTTTATCCATTCATGTCGATGGGCACTTAGGTTGCTTCCATGTCCTGGCTATTGTAAATAGTGCGGCAATGAACATTGTGGTACATGACTCTTTTTGAATTATGGTTTTCTCAGGGTATATGCCCAGCAGTGGGATTGCTGGGTCATATGGTAGTTCTATTTTTAGTTTTTTAAGGAACTTCCATACTGTTCTCCATAGTGGCTGTATCAATTTACATTCCCACTAACAGTGCAAGAGGGTTCCCTTTTCTCTACACCCTCTCCAGCATTTATTGTTTGTAGATTTTTTGATGATGGCCATTCTGACCGGTGTGAGGTGATACCTCATTGTAGTTTTGATTTGCATTTCTCTAATTATTAGTGATGTTGAGCATCCTTTCATGTGTTTGTTGGCAATCTGTATATCTTCTTTGGAGAAATGTCTATTTAGGTCTTCTGCCCATTTTTGGATTGGGCAGAATTTTGATATTGAGCTGCATGAGCTGCTTGTATATTTTGGAGATTAATCCTTTGTCAGTTGCTTCATTAGCAAATATTTTCTTCCATTCTGAGGGTTGCCTTTTTGTCTTATTTATGTTTTCCTTTGCTGTGCAAAAGCTTTTAAGTTTCATTAGGTCCCATTTGTTTATTTTTGTTTTTAAATCCATTTCTCTAGGAGGTGGGTCAAAAAGGGTCTTGCTGTGATTTATGTCAAAGAGTGTTCTTCCTATGTTTTCCTTTAAGAGTTTTTTAGTGTCTGACCTTACATTTAGGTCTTTAATCCATTTTGAGTTTATTTTTGTGTATGGTGTTAAGGAGTGTTCTAATTTCATTCTTTTACATGTAGCTGTCCAGTTTTTCCAGCACCACTTATTGAAGAGGCTGTCTTTTCTCCCTTATATATTCTTGCCTCCTTTATCAAAGATAAGGTGATCTTGATATTTATAAAGAGTATAAGCTGGTTATTTTGCAGAATGCCTGTCAAGTTGGGTTTCTCTGATATTTCTTCATGATTTGACTCAGAGTATGCATTTTCAGTAGAAAAAGTAAAGAATTAATATTGTGTCCTTCTTGGGACAGCATATCAGGATGCACACAATGTTCATTTGTTGATTTTTAGAGATATTAACTTTGGTCATTTAGTTCAAGGAATTTCTGCCAGGTTTCTCCACCATAAAGTTACTGGGTTTACATTAGTACTCTCTTTGTAGGTAAATACTTTGATACTATGCAAATACTCTGTTTCACAACAAACATTCAACCTCTAGCTCTAGCATCCATTGATGATTGTCTACTTTCCATTATTCGGTTTACACATATTAGTTGGTGATTTTCTGTAAGGAAGAGCTTTCTCACCTCTCCTAGGTATGTATGAATGTATATAGGTATGCATACCTATATGTATTTGTATTGTCACAGACTCATAGATTCTTAGTTTATTGACTGGGTTACAATCCACTTTTGATGCTCAAATTTTTGCAAATATCGTTAGTCAGAGTCACTTCTAGCTGGCTTCTGTATCCTTGTGGTATGTCCCTATCATTCTTTGGATACTTTCCTCTATATTCCCTGCATGATATTTGGAACTTGTCTTTTTTGCCCCCCAAGGAGTCCTCGCTCCTTTTAGTGGAGCATGGTATTGAGAAGCCAAGATCTGAATGCTACGAGTGTGTCATTACTTCTAGCCCTCTCAGTGTAAACATACTACCCTTTCCATTTTTATATTTGAAACATCCATGATAGTGAGAAAACTGGCTCCCAATATTTGGACATATGTGGAAAAGGTATTTTTATTTTGTTTCCAAATAAGTTTTAACATTTTGTCTTCGCCTTTTACATTTTATTAAAAAAAAATCTAATCAAATGTCTTACATATTTTATCAGTTGAAGTGTTTGCTTTTTCCTTTGTGATTTGGAGTTCTTCAATAGATGTTAAGCATATGAATTTTCATTCTGCTTTTGTTTCTCATAGAAAAACATATCTTTTTTTCTTTGCATTTCAGATCTCAGGTGAACAAAATTAATTAATCTTGATCCTTGGTTCTGACACATCGTTTTATTGTCCATACATGGCCTCTGTATTAGTGTGGATTCTCCAGAGAAACAGAACCAATAGGGTATATATATATCTATATATCCATACCTCCTGTATATAAAGAGATTTATTATAAGGAATTGGCTCACACTGTCATGGAGGCTGAGAAGTCCCAGGATTTACAGTTGGCAAGCTGGAGACCCAGGAGAGCTGAGTCTGGAGGCAGGAGAAGACCAAAGTCCAAGTTCAAAGACAGTGAAGCAGAGAGAAAGAATTTTTTCTTTTTCAGCCTTTTATTCTACTCAGGCCTTCAATAGATTGGATGAGGATCACCCACAGTGTGGAGGGCAATCTGCTTTGCTCAGTCTATGGATTCAAATATTAATCTTATTCTGAATCACCCTCACCAGAAATAATGTTTAACTAAATATCTGGGCACCCCACAGCCCAGTCAAGTTGACACATAAAATTAACTATCCCACCCCCTTTTATTTAGTTGTTTTGTTTGTGTTTGTGATTATTTTTTGTTAGTTACTTTCAGTTATGTAATAAACATCTGTGAACTACCTCTCTAAATTCATCTAGTCCCTTGACAAAAAAGCTACATATGAATATGGTTGTCTCTCCTCTCCTAATCCGTCCCATGCCTCCTCTACTCTGAGGTCTCCATTACCCTGAATCTTTTTATTCAGTTTTATTAAATAAAGGTAGAACTGTAGTATTAAAAGGTAGATTTTAAAATGCTGTGGTTTTAAATTTTGTGGCAAGGGTATGTAATCCTTTTTAAGACAATTATTATTCTTAAATTCCATATATATGTGTTAGCATACGGTATTTGTCTTTTTCTTTCTGACTTACTTCACTCTGTATGACAGACTCTAGGTCTATCCACCTCATTACAAAAAAAAAAAATGTCGTGAAGAACCTAGGGGTAAGGCAGGAATAAAGACGCAGACCTACTAGAGAACGGACTTGAGGTTATGGGGAGGGGGAAGGATGAGCTGTGACAGGGCGAGAGAGAGTCATGGACATATACACACTAACAAACGTAGTAAGGTAGCTAGCTAGTGGGAAGCAGCCGCATGGCACAGGGATATTGGCTTGGTGCTTTGTGACAGCCTGGAGGAGTGGGATAGGGAGTGTGGGAGGGAGGGAGACGCAAGAGGGAAGACATATGGGAACATATGTATATGTATAACTGATTCACTTTGTTATAAAGCAGAAACTAACACACCATTGTAAAGCAATTATACCCCAATAAAGATGTTAAAAAAATAAGACAATTATTATTAATTTATAATATACATATATTAAGATACACAAAGTACTATAAAAAAGAATATATATATGTATAACTGAATCACTTTGCTGTACACCTAAAACTAACACAACATTGTAAATCAACTATATTTCAATAAAAGTTTTTAAAAAATGAAAAAAAATACACAAAGTACTAAGTATATAGTTCAATAAATTTTTGGTGGAGAAAAACTTTTTATTTATGTAAACACCCATGTAACTATCTCCCATTCCAACACATAATAAAGAACTTTTCCAGTTGCTTAAAGGACCTGTTTGTAATCTTTTGGTACTTTTTTCATTTAATATCATTTTACCAAAATGTATCCATATGGTTTCATGTCATTATGCTTCATTCATTTTGACTACTGTATGCTATTCCATTGCTTAAATATATCATTTTTGCTGATCCACTTTCTCACTGATGGATATTTGAATAGTTTCCAAGTTTTTGCTATTGAGAACAATGTAGCTCTTGAATATTCTTGGCTGTATGTCTTGATTATACATGTATAATTACATCCATGAGTGGCATTGCTGGACCATAGAACATATACATATTTGTTATTAGAAGACACTACTCAATTCTTTTCCAAAATGATAATACCACGTTACACTTTGCCAGAAGTATGTAAGAGATCCTGTAGCTTTAAATCTACTCCAAAATTTAGTATTGTAAACTTTTTTCTTTTGCCAATTGAATGTCCATAAAATTATAGATCACAGTCGTCTTGATTTGTATTTTTCTGATCACCAATACTGTTTAAAGACTTGCCAAAAGTTTATTGACTATTCATGCTTTTTCTGTGAAATGCCTGTTCATGTCATTTGCACATTTTTGATTGGTTTATTCATGATTTTATTTTTGATTTATAGGATAATCTTGGATTTTTCATAAAATAAATTCTATCAATAATTGCTTTTATGCATTCTGCTTTTTTTTTTTTTTTTTTTTTTTTTTTGCGGCACGCGGGCCTCTCACTGCTGTGGCCTCTCCCGTTGCGGAGCACAGGCTCTGGACACACAGGCTCAGCGGCCATGGCTCACAGGCCCAGCAGCTCTGCGGCATGTGGGATCTTTCCGGACCGGGGCACGAACCCGTGTCCCCTGCATCAGCGGGTGGACTCTCAACCACTGCGCCACCAGGGAAGCCCCATGCCTTCTGCCTTTGCTTTTCAATTTTGCAGTGTTTCCCCACCCTATAATTATTTAAATAATCATCTATATTTCTTCTTCCAGTGCCTTCTGGTTTTCTCTCTGCTCTTTCCATCACTTGCAGGCCCCACCTAAGCAACATTCCTGAGCTGAGGGTTTGCAGCCTGGGACGTGGGACTTTGCACTTCATAATCAGGTACCCAGGCTGCTGTAGGTCTCCACCCTCACCCTTTTCAAGCTCCACCCAAGCTTGGCTGTCACCCAGCCCAGGGAACTGCCTGGAGCCACCTGGTCTATTTCCAGCAGATATGAGTCATTTTCCTTTCCAAGAAAACAAAGAGTGTAACATTTACTGGATACTCTGGGAGATTCAGCTAAACTGCTTTTACAAACGAAGACACTGAGGTTCTGAGAGGTGATGTAATGTGTTCAAGATTTCACAGCTGAAAGTACGAGAAAGGCATGAAGACACCAATGTTTCATTTGGGCAGATGGATCCACATTTGAAAACTTGGATTTAGTGAACATGACTCCTGCCTCTGAGTCCAAACACTGAATAAAGGAATTCCATGCAGCAGTTCAACTAACTAGCCTCTCTGCTGTCTTCCCGGTCCCTGTCTTTTGCTCTCTGGTCAACACTCACAGGAAAACTTTTATTGAAACCAGCTCTTGTCTCTCTACGGCTTCAAATGCATCATCAATGGCTTCCCTTTGCACGTAAAATCTAAATTCTTTATCATGCCCACCTTCCCTCTTCATCTCCTACCCCCATTCTTGTTACTCCTGTAGCCACACAGACCTCCTTTACGTTTTTTGAATGTGCTGAGTTCTTTTCCATCTTAAGGCCTTTGCTCTTGTTTTTTCCTTTGCTGGGAATGTTTTTCTCCTTTGCATGATCAACTTCTTCTCATCCTTCTGTTTGTGCATTAAATGTCATCTCCTCAGAGAACTCTCTCCTGTCCCTCCTACATACACATCCCTCTCCTTTACAAGGTACTACAACTTGTTGTTTCCTTACTTACTAGAGCGTATTACAGTCTGTAATTATGTTATTTATTGGCTTTTTATTCTCTCGGGGCCATTTCTCCAATGGATTGCACTCTCCAAAAGTTTGTTTCATTCATCTGTAACCTCGGGCTGGGCCAGTGCCCAGCCAATTATTATTCATCAATAATTGTTGAACCAATGAATGGATCTAGTGGCTACTCAATAATCAGTGGCTTTCATTTCCTTCTCTCTTCTAAGCAGCAGTTGCCATGCACGCATACTGGCACACTCAGCCTGGAGGAGCTTGAATAGGACAATGGAAATAACAGCTTAGTGGATGTTCCTAGTTTGTATTAGAAAAACTGGCTGAACCTGTTGTTCTAGCTACTGTTTTCTGTTTTGTTTAGTTTAACTTCAACAAGTTCCTTGGCCTCTGAGCTTCTTCTGGCCTGGGTTTCCATATTCATGAAGATGGGGAGTTCACATTAATGATGCTATAATAGGGCGTATTAACATAATGAGCACATTCCTTGGATAAATCTACCAAAATGTACCTAATTAGCTATGACAGCAAAAGGATTCCTGAAGAGATTCCTATACATTTTGAAAGGGGGTAGGGACCAAATAGGTAAGATTTTCAAGTACTTTATGCTTATGGAGCCCTTTTTTTTTTTTAAAGCTTTTTTATTTTGAAATCATTTTAGATTTACCAGTGAGGCACAAAAATAGTACAGAGAGTTCCCATATACCTTCATCCAGCTTCCCCTAATGTTAACATGTTAGAGAACCACGGCACGTTGGTCAAAACTAGGAAACTGATGTTGGTACAATACTATGAACTAAACTACAAACTTTATTTGATTTCACTAGTTTTTCCACTAATGAATGGAGCCCTTTCTTAATACTTGGTCCTCCATGGAATGATAGAAGTTATGGACAAAGAGGATTCTCGTGGCTCCCATGTGCTGAATGAGGAAACAGACTCAGAATTGTTAATTCTCAGGAAATGTTCTAAGCAAAACTGGGATTTGCCATCCTAATTGAGATTAAGAGTTGTGTTTTTAAAAATAGCCTCATTCTACCTTCCTGACCAGTCTGGCTGGAAGTCCCAGAGGCTAGTGCCTGCTCTGCAAAGACTTTTTCTTCTTAGGAATCAGGGGTGAGGAAGCTTAGTTCTTCCTCTTGATGACAGTTGGAGAACTTCATGCTTCAAAGGATGGGCTGTGGTTGATATTTAGGGATAATTAGGCAATATTATTACATTTGAGGAAAGAAAACAGTTATCCTTCCTTCCCCCTCTCCCTCCCTTCCTTCCTGTTCCCTCCCTTTATCCTTGCCTCCTTCTCTCACTTTCTTCCATTTGACCTTCTTTCCTTCTTCCTCCTCTCCTTCCTTCTACCAACTAAGTGCTCACAAATTAGTGGTAGAAAAAAACACGTTAAACATTGTAGTACAAGATGACCAAAACTATATAGAGGGTCATGCATGGACTTCTGGGAACATAAACAGTAATGTGTTGATAAACGATTAACAACCAGCTCTGGGCTTCCCTGGTGGCGCAGTGGTTGAGAGTCCACCTGCCGAGGTAGGGGACACGGGTTCGTGCCCCGGTCCGGGAGGATCCCACATGCCGCGGCGCGGCTGGTCCCGTGAGCCATGGCCGCTGAGCCTGCGTGTCCGGAGCCTGTGCTCCGCCACGGGAGAGGCCACAGCAGTGAGAGGCCCGCATACCGCAAAACAAACAAAAAAACAACCGGTTCTAAGGTGGGGGGTGGGAGATTGGGGGGGGCACTTGATTTGATTTGTAGCTTTTGCTGCTTTCCACGATGTAAATACTTCCATCTTGGCAGATTTCAATCTAGCAACCTTGTATTGCTGCACATGGAGTTGGGAAGAGATGTACACACCCTGCTTTCTAGCTCATAGGAGCTGACTCAGCACCTTCCTGGAAAGGGCACATAATCTGGTCCATATAGTAGTGGGATTTGTAACATAAGGGGAAGCTTCCTAGAAGAGGAGACACTTGATCTATATTAGTTTCTTTGGGAATGAAGAAAGTAGTAAAGGGAAGGCATTGTAACTCTTCCTCTTTGTATATATTGAAGAAAATAGAGAAAATGGAGGTAAACCAAACTAAGAAAATAAAACTCATGTAATTTAAAACCTGAAAAATGAACACTCTTAACCTTTTTTTTAAGGATGATTATTTCTCATGTTTTCTCCTTTTCTTCTCTTTGTGTGTTGAACTCTTATCTTTAGTAAGTGGGCTTCTCTATCCTAGTTAATCTTTTGTCTGATAGTAATATTGTAACTACTGTTTCCTTTTAAATTTCATTTTAAACTCATAATCCACTCAAAATTTTTGATGCCTCTCTGTTTAAATTTAGATTCTGATTAAATTTAAGAATCTTTGTTTATATATCTATATTTCTTCTCATTATATATTATTATAAGATATTGAATATAACTCCCTATGCTATACAGTAGGACTTTATCTATTTTACATACAGTAGCTTGTATCTGCTAATCCTAAACTCCTAATTTATCCCCCCCCCCTTCCCCTTTGGTAACCGTAAGTTTGTTTTCTATGTCTGTGAGTCTGTTTCTCTTTTGTAAATAAGTTCATTTGCATCATTTTTTAGATTCCACATGTAAGTGATATCATATGGTATTTCTCTTTCTCTGTCTGACTTACTTCACTTAGTATGGTAATCTCTAGGTACAACCATGTTGCTGTAAATGGCATTATTTCATTCTTTTTTATGGCTGAGTAATATTCCTTTGTGTTTATGTATGTATATGTGTATATATATATATTTATATATGGATAAATATGTGATATATATATCTCTATCCATTCATCTGTCAATGGACATTTAGGTTGCTTCCATGTCTTGGCTATTGTAAATAGTGTTGCTATGAACATTAGGGTGCATGTATATTTTCTAGTTAAAGATTTTCCTGGACATATGCCCTGGAGTGGGATTGCTAGATCATATGGTAACTTTATTTTTAGTTTGTTAAGGAACCTCCATACCATTTCCTGTACTGGCTATACCAATTTACATTCCCATCAACAGTGTAGGAGGGTTCCCTTTTCCCCACACCCTCTCCAGAATTTATTATTTGTAGACTTTTTAATGATGGCCATTCTGACTAGTGTGAGGTGATACCTTATTGTAATTCTGATTTCCATTTCTCTAATAATTAGCTACATTGAGCATCTTTTCATTTGTTAATTGGCCATCTGTATGTCTTATTTGGGGAAATGTTTATTTAGGTCTTCTGCCCATTTTTTTTTTATTGGGTTGTTTGTTTTTTTGTTACTGAACTGTATGCACTGTCTGTATATTTTGAAAATTAAGCCCTTGTTGATCACATCATTTGCAAATATTTTCTCCCAGTCCATAGGTTGTCTTTTCATTTTGTTTATGGCTTCCTTTGCTGTGCAAAAGCTTATAAGTTTGATTAGGTCCCTGTTTTTATATATTTTAAAGTCACACTTACATATAAAATTATAACTATTAAATTCATTCTTCAATCATGTTGATTTCTCTGCTTTTTGTTGGGTGTTTTTAATGCCTTTCTTTTTCTTTTCCTTTTTCTTTCTTTTTACCATTATGTGCCCTGTGTTAAATTTAGCTTTTCCTGTTTGAATTAAGGAGTTTTAGCATACTTTTGCTTTCTTTTCTACCATTCTCCCATTTTTCTCTTCCACTTCACAGTTTTTTTAGCAGGAATTTTACATACAACTTATTGGTATAGAATTATTATTGTTGTTGTTGTCTTTTACTCTAAATATAGAGTCTTCCAAAAACAATTTTGACTTTAGTATATGGTCTTAAGCTTAAAACAATGATTTAATATTACCTGTACTCTAACAGATTTTATTGCTCTGAAGTAGCATTTTTTTTTTCTTTTTGCCATGTTGCATGACATGCAGGATCTTAGTTCCCCTACCAGGGATTGAACTCATGCCCCCTGCAGTGGAAGCATGGAGTCCTAACCACTGGACCACTAGGGAAGTCCCAGGAGTAGCCTTTTATATACCATTTTTGAGCTCTGGTTTTTGCTTTAACTTTCAGTTAGGCAGAGCACATATCCCTGTCACTTTTCCAAAAAGAGTGCATCAGTGATTTATTATAGAATCCCCTGAATATTTGAAAGGAAATGTGGTTTTGTTAACATGCCCCACAAATGAAAACTGATAGGAGGTAAGAAACATAATTCTGTCAAGGATCACACAAGAAATCACTGCCAACCAGGAGCCCGGACTCTAACTTTGTCATTACACTTCAGCTGTGGTCCTTGGTCCTCTTCTCTCTTTGTGCAGGTACGTTTTTGGACCCAGGTGTGGATCTTTATATTCCTCCTTGCTAAAGTGCATCATGTACTGTTTGGCCGGCCACCAGGCTACAAGTCACCTTAAGTCCTTCCTAGGGCTGGACCCTGGCCTCACAGTGCTCACTGCGCAGTATCAGGGCCTCCTGGTGCTGGAAGCAGCCAGAGGAGGAAGCTGGTGCCATGACAGGTGGACCCCTCAGGTGCCAACACCTGGAGAGCCTGCTAGCCTGTTTTCTTAGCACCACTGATGTCTGCCCATATCTTTGGGGGCTTCCTCTGGGCTCTCAAATTATTATTAACCACATATGACTTCATGCTCCAAATCCTTCAGGATGTGTGTGTTCGACCCACATCTTAAGTAATGATTTGACATGATGTCTTTAGTGTATACTATAGTCTTGTCATAGTGTTAGTTGCTTTACATTGATTGCCTTATGCATTCATCCAGATATCTTATTATCGTCATGACAGTTGAGGAAACTGAGACTGAAGGAGGATATGTCACTTGCTCAGAGCCGCTTGCCTGGTAAGCAACAGAGCCTGCATCAGGACCAGCATTCTGACTCATGGCCCTTAATCTCCCTCCCCCGCAACCCCCAAGCTATATACCTTCTTGCGTATAAAGGACTGTGGCTACATAGCCTCCAGTGGCTCCTCCTGGATCCCTGCACTGCCTCCAGCCTCCCTGAGATGGCTCCTTGTCTAGTTTTTACATACAAGATGGGGCTCAGGCTTTCTGGGCTCCCAGCAGTTTTAGCTCTGTGGGTTCCCCCTTAATCCCCCTCCCATGAAGGACGGAGCAGTGAAGGGGCTGCCATACCTTCAACCTGGGTTTCAGCTTCAGGCTGGGAGCAGACACACCCTCATCCCGGGGTCCCAGGGCTCACCTCCCTCTAGTTTTTATTGCTTTGGAAAGAAGGATTGAGGGGAATAGTTTACAGGCTTGAGAGGAGCAATAAAGTTTGCAAGCATTTCTGCCTCTTACTTAATAAACCTTAATGTCTCCCCATGCACCCATTCACCTAAAAAACCCCACATACACACACATAGAAAAATGGAAGGGGGGAGTTGCAGTTTCAGGTGCTATCATCGAGCAAAAAATCTCATGAATTCCATCCACATGACCCTCCACCCGACCTGTGGAGTTCTTTGAACAGGGAGCAGAGTGTGTGGCTGGAAGCAGCTTCAGGGGACATTCAAGCCTCCCTGTGCTGCAGAGAGGCTGAAGGGCTCACCCTGGGGCCACCACACTCCAGGCCCTGGGCTTGCTCCAAGTTCTCTAGGGTCTGGGGAGATGGGGCGTTGGCTAGCATGGGGCAAAGTAGAGCAAACCATCATCAGCCCAAATCCCAGAGTATGCCTAGGGAGTCAAGCAAGATGCGAAAGCACTGATGGTAGGCTTGAGAGAGAGAAATTTAGTTCTTGGCTTGAGGAGTTTAAATTTCAAGTAGTGATTTATACACCTGACATAATAGTTACACTAATTGAACAGTTCTAAGTCAAGACATTATTCTACACTCCACATGTGTTCATGAAATCCCTCCAAGGTAAGTACTGTTATTATCCCCATCTTTTAGTTGTAGAAACAGATGTTCAGAGAGGTGAAGTTACTTACCCAAGGTCACACAGCTGTAAGGGATGGAGCTAGTATTCAACTGGAAACAGTTGACTTTCAGAGCCTGTGATTTTGAGGGCTCTCTTGGCATTGACCTTGGCTCAGTGGTACCAAGTATTAGGGCCTCGGAAATTCAGATGAGGGAACCAGCAGCCACTGAGTCCCTCCTTCTGTGTGCCAGGTAGTTTCAATAAATTAGCCCTTCCAGTATTCACAGTGAACTTTGAGATGGATTATAATTCTCTTTAGTCAGATGAGGAAGAAGGTTCAGAAAGATTAAAGCCACCCAAACTGGGATTCACAGGGTGGCCTGACATCAAAAACTGTAACATCCCGTTGTCTCAAAGGAAGAGGTAATTTGTGCTTATAGAGATTAGGGAAACAGTGGACTTCATTCATTCATTCATTCATTCAGTCAATACTTCCTGAGAACTTTTCACATCATCTCTCCTCCTGGGAAGCTAAGATATTCAAAGTCCTGGAGCTACAAAGACATAAGAAATTGGGGCTGTCTTTGGCCCCTTTGAATTCTAATCTCCAGTCTTGGAAAGCCCCGGTGTATGGCCTTTGAGGACTTCTAAGGAGGTATAGTTCCCCACACTGCTGACGGCCATGACACCTCTTTCTTTGTCTTGCTGTAGTCATCACTAGAAACTAAACTTGAGCTCACCGCCCTCACTAACCACGAGGTCAGTTGTATGCTTGTGTAGAAGGGTAGGTGGGAGACTTGTCTTCTGGGTGGAAGAGTTAATCTTGAGAACCTTTCTTAAACCGGCAAATGTATTGAGGATCTGAACAGAAACTCACTTCATTTAACCTGGAGAGGATGGGGGCCATTTGTGAAGGATTGAGAGCTCCAGGGAGGGTTGGGGTCATTGGGAGTAAAGGGCACACATTTTGGGGGCAAGGCAGCCAGTGGGGAGTCCCTACCTGTTTTGTATCTCTCTGATCCCTTGAATCCAAGTCCTTCTCTTTAGAGATCTCTCTTTCTTTATCTAAGATTGTATTTACAAATACCTTCCCCCAGGTATTTGCCAAGAATGCTGCATATACTTTCAAGTCAGCTCAAAGTTTTCAGTAAGACAAAATCTAAACTTTTAGTTATGATTCCTAAAACTCAGTTTGTTCTTTTCTTCTTTCTTCCCTTGAAAGTATGTTTCATTTTCTTTGCCTCTGTGTGGAGAAAAAAAACCCAGTGAAGTAGTGGGATTATAGCTTTAAACATATAAACATGTCTTTTTACATATTGCTGTGCATATAAATCGTGTCCATCAGCATACACACCAGGAAGATCCAAGTGGCTAATTAACAGTTTGACTCATGTCTTTATGATACGACAATATTGTAAACAGTGTGTACAGCATATATAAACTAGGATTACATGCCAAAATATTAATTCAATATACATGTCTATCTTCTTAACAACAAAGGTATTCTAAAACAGATAGAAAGTTATTTTAAAATGGTTTCATGATGAGTGATTTTTTTTCATTTTACTTCTTGTAAATTTTTTTAAAGGCTCATTTATATAACAAATATTTATTGAACAACTACTGGACAGAAGGTTGGAACTAGAACAGGACAAAAAGAGGTCTCTTTTTCATGGATCTGATGGTTTAGTTATTAGCATGTTGTTTTATTGCCAATAAATACAAGGGAGACTATAATCCAAAATGATAAAAGTTTTTAATAGGGGATTAACTCCTCAATAGGTTTGACCTTTAATGAGGCTGAAATGCAGTATTTTGATCCCTTTCTGAGGAGAGGAAGATGCTGATATCAAGGATGGCGATTTTCTTGCCTTCTAGGCACAGAGAAGTTGGATATGCTGAAAACTCTTTGGCACCAGAAGACAAGATAAGGAAGGTGATGAAATCATGGTGCACTCAAGTCATCAGCAACAGGAAAGCAGATATTAGTGGCATCCAATTATAGGGGCCCCTGACTCAGGCTTCCTCCTGGTTCACTGTCTCAGAGCCAGCTGAAAGGTTGGTCTTGGAAGTCCATCTGTAAAGAGGGTTGATGTCCAACTAGCAAAAGGCCAAAAAACATCTTTTTGAAACTGCAAAGTTGATCATGTCATACTCCAACCACTTACATCTTTTCAGTGGCTTCTCATTGCTATTGGGCAGAAGACCAGAATCCTTAAGCCGTCCTACAAAGTCTTACATAATATGGATGTTGCCTGCTTTTCTCATGAGTCTCCTCCTCATTTTCTGGGTGATTCAATTGCACACATCATATAACCCCTTGCCTTAGGCTTTTGAATATCTATTTCTTTTACTTGGAATAATCTCTCACCTTGCCTCTTCACTTCATCTAGTTCATGTTTCGCATCTTTTAGATTGAAGCTCAAGGATCACTTCCTTAGACAAGCCTTCCTTGATATCCTGGACTGGGACAATTCCCCTTATTATTTCCTTTAATAGCACCGTGTGCATCTTCTCCAGAGCACGATCACACAATTGTATTGTTATTTACTTGATTAATATCTTGCCTTTCCTATGAGGGTAGGGTTAGTGTCTTTTATTTTCCCTTTCATCACTGATTCCCTTAGAGCCTGGAACTGTGCCTGGTGTTGTACAGACCCTCAGTAACTGGTTGTTGCATATGCATGAATAACAATGAGAGTTTAATCTTCTCGTTTAGGGTAGCATAACCTAACAGGACAGGCTGCCCAGGGATCCATTTGGGGAAAAAACCGAAGAGGACATCAGGATGAGTGTCTGTCCACTAGACACAGGAAAGAGAACCCGAGAATAGATAGTGAGACTAAAGACCACTCCTGCCTGAATGGGTAAAGAGCCCCTTCCCTCAGTCACAAAATTTAGGGCTGAGTTCCCTGGGTTCTGTTCTGAGTGACGAGAAGAAAGGTATGCCATGCACAGTTGCTTCTCCTAAACATCTTCCAGTAACATGCTAGTGGTGAAATCATGGTGCACTCAAGTTGTCACCAACAGGGCTGTAACTAAGAAGGCTATAGCTAAGTTGAGTGAGTGAATGTTTCTGAAAACTAGAAAGAGAGGGGTAAGACCAGTGAGGAGACACCACACCCACTTTAAGGAGAACAGCTTTGCTAGTGACATTGGAGTCACGGTCAAGTGGGTCCCTTCTAGGCTGCCATTGTCAAGGGAAGCTGGGCTGACTGAGTGTGTAAAGGCTAGCATTTCATGAAAAAGTAGGTTAAGGGGGAAGACCTATGTGGATCTCATACTGAGAGAGGAGAATCCCTCGTTATTCATAATCATAATGGTGATAATAAATACCACTTTCTGAACATCTGTCTGGGCACTTTAAAACTTTACTTTTACTCTTCAGAACAACTTTAGATGTTCAGTTGTATTATCTGTACCTTATAAGTAAGGAAACAGAGGCTCAAAGAGGTTAGGTGGCTTGTCCAGGACTCCATAGCTGCTAGATGACAGAGCTGAGACTCAAAAGTGGCCTGTGGCTGTAGCCATGCTCCTTCTTCATTGACAGAACTGGCTCTGGGGGCTGCCCATGAAGGCAGATGAACTTTTCCATCAGGTCCTTTAGTAGAAATAAGCCACATGAACCTTGCAACCTGCTTCTCACCAGGTGCATTCTCAAGGTACTGGGCTTTCTTCCTCCTCAATTCTCTTTGATGTTAGTGGGAAGTCAGCACCTGGAGGCTTCAGAAAATCACAGTGGGGCTTTGTGTCCATCTGGATTTCATGGCATGTACATTTTGATAAAAGTATCCAGAATCTATCTATCTATTTTCTATTTAATAAGGTGCCATTAAATAATTTTCTAATTTGCTGATGGAAATTAAACTTTCCATATGTAAAGTAGGTAAAAGATACCTTCTTTAATTATTTAAGTAATATCCAAAGAGGTAAACATCAAAAGAAGCTCAAGTTGTAACACAGAGAAAAAAAACCTTTAGGATCAGCAACTTTTTAAAGGCATGCAAGATGGTCTCAGACACACACCCAAGCTATGCTTAAGGCTTAATTTTTTTAAATATTGCAACTTTACTGATGACAAGATCATTTATAATGTTGCTATATGTCCATGGCATACTCTTAACCACCCAGCATACCTGTCATATTTATATACAAGCTACTTATTACTATGGGGTTTCAATGAGGAAAAATCAATTAATTGGAAGCTTGGAAATTAATAGGAAGGACTGAGATACTGATGAGTTTTTCTTTACCATAAGCATGGCTGGCTCAACAGTTAGCTCTTGAATACAGCAAGAGAACAGGTGAAAATTTCCCCATTAAACGCTAACTGCCTCCATTATTTAATAATCTAATAATCTGTATTATTTAGTCAGAACAAAATCTTCTCCTCTCTGGCTTCCCTCTTTTAATGTATGAGCACTTCTGTGCCCTATTAGTCTTTTCTTGACTCTGAAATACTTTCTACCTAATATCTAATCCTTTTTCTCTCCTTCTCAGGCAAACTTTTCCTAAGCGTCAGACACCGTGCTGGGCATGAGAACACATCACAGCTCTCCAGGATCCTACTTTAGAGCCTCTTTGGTCTGATGGTTTCTCCTCTTAAGCTTCCAAAGGCAGAGCCTGGGAAAAAAGATGCTCTCAACTCCCACTAAACCAGGCCGCTCTGGCCATTTAACAAATCATAGCCCTGGTCCTGGTGTTCACTCCCCAAATGATGGGTTAAGGGAAATCTGTTTCTTCCTCCAGATGTTTCTGCTGTTGGATTAGGTGATACAGAGGTAGCTTCTCATGTGGGGAATGGAGAGGTAGTGGTTTATCAGATCACTGTCTGGCTCTGTTTTTGCTCTCAGAGAGAGAGCGAGAAGTACTAGATACTATTGGACATCTGATTTGATGAGAGAGAGAGGTGCGATGGACTCATCTCCTCGAACAGGGTGTAATGAGTACAGATGTTGTCAAACACATGTGTACGGCATACAGTCATGCAGAGGAAGGCCACGTATAGGTCCATTGCAAATGAGAAATTAAAAAAAAACTTGTTCTATGCCACAAATGGTTTGAGAAGCACTATTTTATAGGACAATGATTAAATCAACTCCTGAAAAAAATTCAGTTGGTTACTAATTTTGGAAATAAATGGAATCTTCTATCCTTATCTCACTCATAGATTTATATCTCACAGCATATTAAACTTCTAAGAAATTCTCCATTATAGAAACTTCTTTAGTTCTGTTTAAGCTAGTGTTTCTCTAATTGGGTTTGGCATGAAATTTTTTTCTCCCCTGAATGCCTTATCCTGTGGGAAAGGTAGAGAGAAAGAGCCCTCTAAGAGTGGGGGATGTCAGGTAACTCCCCACATGCACTCCACACCTCCAGGAGTAGAACATCTGGTTTTCCCAGTTGAATTTTGATATCACGCAATTCTCTTCAAGCTTTGTCTGCCAGACACGGCCTTGAGCCCCAGATTCTAGGACTGGAGAAAGCAGGCAGAGACAATTCCTCATCACCATCAAGGTTTGCAGTATTTGAAAAGAGACAGCTCCAAGTTCAAGACTTTATGATGAGGCTCTATGATATGGAACTGTGAAAAGAAAATCAAGTCATTCTTCCTCTGGGCATCTGTCTATGTATTCCTCTCCTTCCTTCCACAATAATTATTGAGCTTTTAATGTGTGCCAGAGACTGTACTAAGAAGTTAAGGGTATAGTTGAAAATAAAATGAACTGTATTCCTACTCTTTTTTTTTTTTTGCGGTACGCTGGCCTTTCGCTGTTGTGGCGTCTTCCGTTGCGGAGCTCAGGCTCCAGACGCGCAGGCTCAGCGGCCATGGCTCACGGGCCCAGCCACTCCGTGGCACGTGGGATCTTCCCAGACTGGGGCACGAACCCGTGTCTCCCGCATCAGCAGGCGGCTTCTCAATCACTGCGCCACCAGGGAAGCCCTTGTGTTCCTACTCTTAAGGCACCAATAATCTAGTGGGGGTCATAGACAAGTAATCAAGCCATTTTGCTAACACACATTAAATGTATGGTGGAGAGAATGTACACAATTTGTAAGGGGAATGTACACAATTTGTAAGGTTGAATAAAAAGCCAAGAAGACTTCTCAAAGGAAGAGACAACCAGGGTGAGTACTGAAGGATGAAGAGAAGAGGAGTCAGCCAAGGGAAGGGAGGCAGAGATGGGGAGGAAGTTCCAGGAAAATCCTTGTTTCCCAGTGGCGTCCTTGAGCACTCTAGTGACAGAAGGATGCTTCTGAACCAAGGAGGCCACTCTGGCTCAGGTGGAACCTGATTTCCATTTCTTCCCCAGGTGCTTCAGAAAACCCAGTTTCCTGCCTTCAGTGCTAGAGTATAGAGTCCTTACAGACAGTTTCCAGTCACGTTCCTGCTGAGGGAGGTGATGACTTTTTAATGGGACTATCTTCAACAGCAGGGGTCAGATGCACCAGCACTTTTCTTATGAAAAATTAATCGAGCTCCAAGGTCAGGACGTGATGAGTGAGGCTCATTAGAACAAATGATGTTTTTGGGTAAAAAGGCCTTTTTGTCCTTTCAGGATCTTGCCTAAATTCAGTAATTATGTCTGACTCACACTTTAAGCAAACAAACCAGTGAAATATGGGTGCTCAGAGATGGGGGAAGAGGTGGAGGAGATTCAGCTGAGCCTTGCTGGGATTTTGTTTCAGCAGGAGTCTTGCAGAAGGGCTAGGCTCAGTCTTCTCTGGCTGTATTTCTTGTGGTACATACTGCGAACATTGATGTTTCCATGCTAGTGATCACCAGCTCTTAGAGAGGCCTCATGCATAGAAGGGTTCAGTAAATGTTTGCTGTCGTTATTGCTATTATCATTGTAGTGGAAATTACGTTTATCTCCCTAACATCCACTTTTATAAAAATCCCAATTTTTATTCAAATATCAACACCTTTTCTATCCAAGTCCATAGACTTTGTGGGGGAAAAGATTGAATCCTGTATATGGTTCAGGGCTATTTTAATTAGTAAAGCCACATTTCCTGGCCATGGTGATCGGTTCAGGGCTGGGCTCACGGTCCCATCTGGACTCATGCAATGAGAAGAGATGTTTTCTGCGAGTTTCTGGAATTGTACTTCCTAATTGTTGTTAGAGAGCTTCTAGTAGCAATCCCCTCCCCATCTGTCTTGGTATAATTCAAGAAAGCATGGATCTTTGGTAGTTGTTGGCAGCCATCTTGTAACCATGAAAAGCAACCTGCCTTAGGATGAAGCTGACACCATGGGAAGCAGAAGAGGGATGGAAATGATGAGATTGTTGAGCTGCTGAATCAAACCAACACTTACCTACATCAATACATTCATTATTCAATAATAATGCCTTCACTTTTCACCAATGTATCCTCTTTATAGTAAAAAAAAAAGACAATTTGAGTAAAAATTTCCTATTATTTACAACTCAAGGCATCTTAAATGATAGAGAACTTGGTACATAAATTGAGGCATTGTTAATAAACTCTAAAATGTGAAATGCGTTGAGGTGGGATGAAGGGCGTAGTAGAGGATCCACTTGGTCAGTCAGCTTCCTCTTACACTTTGGGAAGGAGACTATCAAGGTTGTAGTGTTAGTGGCCTTGGTAGGAAAACTAGAAATGCTGGTGCATGAATATGAAGCTTCTGTAAATAAGAATGTTTAGGTTGCAGGTGCCCTTTCTAAACACAGAAAGAGAGGAAAATACAACTCTGTTATAAGAGCATAACCATTCTATTTAAGCCACCTTGAGTTGGGTTTTGTGTTTCTTGCAATAGATGCCTGTTCATCATAGCAATCATCTAAAAATCTTGTGTATCCTGCTATCAGAGCACTTAGAAAAGTAAACATTCGCTCCCATTTCTGATTACCCTGAGTGCCTTCACACTATTTATGTCTTGCAGGCAGGAACTGTGAAAGGTATCTCAGCACCTCCAGCACCTAGTATAATATTGGGCACATAGGAGGTGCATGTATCTGCCTGCTGAATGAGTGACCTCAATTAGAAGACCTCAATTAAATCAAAGGTTAGTAGATGAAATACGGAGATGGTTCACTCATTCCATCAATATTAGTGCCATCTTTTATGTGGGGAACTCTGTGACTGAGGATGATTCTCCACAGATCTATCCCTTTGGAGGATTTTCTCCCTCCCTCCCTCCCTCCAGTCTGAAGGTTCTCCCCAATCTACTCTCATTCCCTCTCCCTTTTATCCTTTACAGGTGCGTCACCCAATCAACCTCTTGCACGTTTGATTCCACCTCGGTGCCTGCTTCTCAGAGGACATACACTGATACACATCACCTTGGCTCTTGAATGGTTGGACTAACAAACTGTGGAATGTAAGTGCGATGCTCTGTATACCTCATCCCACGCTCAAGAGAGTCAGGAGCTGCCCTTCTCGGTGTTTGCATCCATGGCAGGCATTTTCTTGAGCAAATGTGAAAAAAGGAAGAGGACAAAAAACAACAACAACAAAACAGCTGTGGGCAGCAACTGAGAGAGAGCAAGGCAGCAGCAAATAGGAATCGAAAGGGAATTATACAAGTTCGTTCCTTTTTGCATGCTGTGTTTTTAACAGGGGATCAGAATGTGCTGTGAAAGCTTTGAGGTAATACAGTCTGGGGGTTCCCTGGGCTTTGTCTTCAGATCATATCCCTTATTATTGACTCATTTCTTTTTTTTTTTTAACATCTTTTTTTTTTTTTTTTTTTTTTTTTTTTTGCGGTACACGGGCCTCTCACTGTTGTGGCCTCTCCCGTTGCGGAGCACAGGCTCCGGACGTGCAGGCTCAGCGGCCATGGCTCACGGGCCCACAGGCCCAGCTGCTCCACGGCATGTGGAATCTTCCCGGACCGGAGCACGAACCCGTGTCCCCTGCATCAGCAGGCAGACTCTCAACCACTGCGCCACCAGGGAAGCCCTTTAACATCTTTATTGGAGTATAATTGCTTTACAATGCTGTGTTGGTTTCTGCTTTATAACAAAGTGAATCAGTTATACATATAAATATATCCCCATATCTCTTCCGTCTTGCATCTCCCTCCCTCCCACCCTCCCTATCCCACCCCTCTAGGTGGTCACAGAGCACCGAGCTGATCTCCCTGTGCTATGTGGCTGCTTCCCACTAGCTGTCTATTTTACATTTGGTAGTGTATATATGTCCATGCCACTCTCTCACTTCGTCCCAGCTTACCCTTCCCACTCCCCATGGATAACCCTCTCTTTACAGTGTTGTTGAGAAGGTGAAGTAAGGCAGCATAGATATGAAGGGTCTAGCACAATTCTGGCCACGTGGGGAGATGCTCAGTGATATTAAGCATTGCTCATCAGGGGGGTAAGTTTTGGAGTATGGGGGCAGCAGGGAGCAATCTGAGTGTTCTTGCTCTGCTACTCAAGAAGAGTGATGGGTCAGGACTGAAAGACTATGTCCCTGTGGGTTCTTTGGCCACTGACCTCTTCCCTTGGCCTCCAGGTTCTTTTGCCAAAAATTAAAATAAATACAACCACTTTAAATTCTATGCCTTCCCCTTATTTTTGGAGAATCATAATATATATTTTATCACATATTTGGATTCTAATAAAGGATGAGCTGACGTTTTAGAGCTAAAGATAGTGTATGTAGTCCAGACCGCTCCACGGAGCATCTGCAGAGGAGAAAACTAAGGCCTAGTGTTGGGGAACAGTTCGCTCAAGGCTTTGGCAGAGCTGGGTGGGCTTCCCTGTCCCCTTGTCTTGGGGCAGTGTGACGTTGCTTCAAATGTACCAGCCTCATTCAGAATTAGACTAATCATTTTGGAACGAGCTCAGTCTGGCTGGTTTGAATAGGAACCCTGCTTTCTGGGAGCCTGATGTCCTCCTTTGGGGCCTTCTGTGATCTTAACAGCATGAATTGCTCTGTCTTATTCCATGCTCCTAGTATACCTTGGGTATTATCTTCTTAATGTCTGCAATGCCTCTGTTTTCCCTTCTCAGCCATGGCAGGGGCCGTGCTCTGCTGAGATCAGTACCTCTGTGCCTGGAATAGATTAGGGCTCTACTTGCCCATTTGCAGAACATGTTGAATTCATAGATTTTATGCGGATGGGTATCTCAGGGAGTATTGGGCAGCAGGGAAAAGGGTGTGGGTAAAGTATAAGTGGTTCACTTCACTCGTTTTGGGAAGGACTTCCGGGTTATAGACACACTCCTAAGAAAGAACTTCAGCCAAGAGGAATGAGAGGCAGGAGAGCCTATCAGTTAAGAACCCAGAGCTAATTTGCCTGAGTTTGAATTCTAATTCTACCACATACTAGCTGTGTGACCTTGAGTAAGTTACTTAGTCTCTCTGTATTTTGTGCAGGAAGAGGACCCACAACCAATAGTCAGGCACCTGGGATGTGGGCAGGTGTTTATGTCAACATGCATATGTATATTATAAATGCAAGTATATATGTAGACTTGCGTGTGTATAGATAGCTGAGCATTTATATGTATGCTGGCACCTAGAGTTCTCACACATTGTCACTTCAAAGTTGTTTGGTGAGTTTGGTAACATCCATCATTCACTCGATGAATAAACATGTACCAAGCACCTATAAGGTGGCAGACCCTGTTAGGAGATGAAGAGAGAGCCATGAATTAAACATGTTCCCTCACTTTAAGGTATGCAGTCTATCATCAGTGAGTAACTGTGATGCTGTGTGTTAAGGGCATGGGCAGAGTCTTTTGGAAGCGTAGAGGAAGGTGTGAGCGATTCTCACGGCAGAGCGGAGGGGGGGCATGAGAAGCGGGTAGGGTAATGCTTGAGTTGTGTCATGACGACAGGAGCTGTGTGTCAGGAAAGAACTGGGAAGGAGGATACTTCAGGTAGGGAAGAGTGACAGAACAAAATGGAGTGATTGAGAGCGCAGATAATGGAGGTGATTTGGGGACTTCCTTTACATGAATTGTTTTTTCCAAATGGCTGCTAAGTTGTTAGAACGTAACTACTTATTAAGGTGTTTGGATCTAACAACTTAGTAAAGGGAATAGGTTTTCCTTTTGACCTAGGGTTGCAGTGAAATTATTACTGAGACAAGTATGTCATAAACTGAGAAAATGTAGGAAATACTACCCTAGACACAAGCATGAAGATATTTTCCAGTGCTTTTTCCCTATACCAAAATGTTGTTCTCAGCTCTATTCACATGTGTAGTATCGATACTGTGACAAT